>NC_091839.1:3923168-4533181 GCF_037783145.1 Equus przewalskii
TTCATGGTGCATATGCAAACAATAATCACAAACCTTGCTACAAATAAAACCTAAATTAATTCACAAAATAAGAGGGCACATACTCTTACCACCATGAAAAAATAATAATAATAGTGAAATGATTGGTTAAACAACAACGACAACAAGTCTAATAACTTGTAAACCGAAAGTCACTCTCCTGGTCAAACTGAAAATCAACAGAAGTCGCCATCTATAAATAAATGACAGTAAGAGCAACACATGTCAAAATTTATCAGATAGGACATAGCTATGTTAGCAAAAGTCTGATCCCTGATCCTGATGCCAGTCCAAATAAGGAGAGCAGTCTTGAGTGAAAAAGGCAAGGCTGTACTTTGCCAGGCAGAGGGAGCAAAGCAAGGGCTAGTGCCCCAGGAATTGCTCGCTCCCCGTGGAGAAGTGGGCAGGGGTTTTTATTTGGGATTTTAGGTAACGGAGGGGGCCGTGGTCTTCTTGGTTAGCACTTTCCCATCAGCCTGCATCTGGGGCTGCTTCCAGCAGAGGAGACAAAGGATTTCTCAGATGTGTGCCCTCGGCTATTTACCTCCATGGTGGAAGGTGGACTCTGACATCAGGAAGCTGAGGAGCTGAGCTTGGGAAGTTTCGGTTTATTGATGGTCTGTGGACGTTAGTTTCTCTGTGAAAGAACTTCAAGGTCCTGGGATTAGCCACAACTTTAGTGGGAGCCCAGCGGGAGGCCATCTGGACTTTAACAATTTGTAACTTCTATTTGTTTGTGAAGCTCATGGAGTCAGAGGTTAAAGAAACAAACATTTACATGTGAGTGTAACCAGAGACCCAGGGAACTGGGATCGTGTGTTTTTAGTTTTGACCCATATACCCTGGGTTGACGGTAGGGGAACCAATGTCAGGGATGACATTAAATAAGAGCCAGTAACAGCTATACTCAGAAAAACAGCTGCCTAGACTGAAGAACAAAGCCATGATATTGTATACGTCCTCCTATTAAGAGGCAGAGTTTGCTTTCTCAGCCCTTGAGCCTGGACTATCCTCCATTTACTTCAGATGATAGAATGCGTGGAAGGGACGTTGTGTGAATTTCTGAGCACAGCAGTTTCCATTTTTGCTCTCTTGCAATGTTCCCTCAACACTGCCACTTAAGGAAAAGTCTAGCCGACCCACGTGAGAGGCCATGTGGAGGAGAACGCAGGGGCCCGCAGAAGCGCCTGACACCTGAGTGAAGCCATCTTGGACCTCCCTGCCCAGCGGACCCACCAGCTGAATACAGCTCCGTAAAGGATCCAAGTGAAATCATCAGAGGAACCACCCAGCCAACCTAACAACTTGTGGGGCACGATAAACCGTCGAGGTTTCCAGCTGTAAGTTTTAGGATGATTTGTTATGCAGCAATGGTTATGAAATGATAACTCTGTTTTATGATAAATCATGGAATTTGGAACTAATCATAAATAAATGAAGCTATTGTTGTGGTCATTCGCTGTTTTGGCCAGTAACCCAAGTTGGTCCAATCAGTGAATCCCGGCAGTTTTCTGGACGCTCCGGCGCTGGCTCCACCTGGCGGCGGGAAGGCTGCGGCACGCCCAGCCCGCCCAAGTTCAGGCAGAGGACAACCTCACGTCCCTCCGTGGCTCCAGGTGGGTCCCGGGAGATGAAGACCCGCTGACTCCTCCGCCCGGGCCCCGGGCGTCGCTGGAGTTGGGAGCGGGGCTCTCAGCACGTGAAACGTGCACAGTCCGCATCAAGTATTATTGTCTATATTATTCCTGTTACCCGGGAACACTTTGCTGGTTTCCCAGGAAACAAAGAGGCACTCTTCAACTGTCCCTGACTTTCCCCTCTGGGGGCCGGGACACAGGACTTACTTGATGTCCCAAGAGGTGAGGGGCATCGCTCCATTTCGGCTAAAATAATGATTTCAGGACAAATATCTGCTAGCTCTAAAATGCAGATTTACTGGGGGAAATACTTTTCTTTTTCCTTCTGAAAAGTATGTTTATGTAGCTATCAAGCAGCCAAAGGCTTCCTCTCTGCGGGGGGCTCCTTACAGACAACCCTGCGCCGCAGACGGCGGGGCCCCTGCGGAGTTCTGCAGCGAATAGAGCGGGAAGATGCCAGATCGACAGGGGCCGCGGCGTCCTCTCAGCTCTGACTCTCCCTACCTGCCCGACCGCAGGAGCCGCCCGGAGGAGAAGAAGCCATGCCTGCGAGGGCAACCCGGAAACAAGGGCTTGGCCAGAGGAAGGCTACCCCGCTGTTACAGAGAGCCCTCGACGTTTCTGTGCGGCCCCAGCCTCTCCTCCCCATCACCGGGGAGAACCGCGGCTGCTGCGCCCAGGACGCAGTCGCGGTGGCGCCCTCATTCCCCCGGCTTGTTGAACTGGGGCCCCTGCTGAGGGGAGCGGGCCCTGGCCGAGCCCCTGACCCTGCACGCGGCGGGAGGGGGGCGCGTCGCCGGCGGTCCCGAGATCCGAGCTCGGAGCGCGCGTCTGCCAGGGCTCCTTTCTGTGGCCTCCGGCAGCCGCCCAGCCCTTCCGAGCCGACGACCGCGGGGAGGGGAAGTGCTGCGGGAACCCGATGTGGTTTCTGCTGTGCCCATGCCCCTGCTGCAAATTGATCCCATAAGTGGTTGGAAAAGGGAAGTGCTGGTCGCGGTTCCTGGGAAGTGGCGCCGGTGCTTGCAGTCCCCGCGCGACCCGGGGGGCCCGCGGCCGCCCCAGTCCCGGCGCTTCCGCCGCATCCCGACAGCCTCCGACACAGGGCTGGAGGCCCCAGCCCCCGCTTCCTCCAGGCCTTGTCAGGGCCTAGACTGTGGCGAGGAGGCTACCCAAATGCGGTGGGCAGAGTCCAGGGCAAGGCCAGGCGCTACCCCTGCCTGACTGGCGCAGGTGACATGTCGCCGCTGGGGGCAGGGGTCCTTGCTGCAAAGGGAAAGCCTGAACCCTGCAGCGGGGTCTCTGGCCTGGCCCACTCTGGGCTCTTCTGTCCGGTGCCTGGAACGCAGGAGAGCTAAGGATCTAAGAACTCTCGTCCCTCATCCTGCGCTGGCTTCACTGCCCTAAGGGGCTGGGAGGTGAAGGGAAGACAGGTGTGGGGTCGCCAGGCAGAGGCAGGCAGTGAGAAGGACTGGGGGGACCCCTCCCACAGCAGTCCGGCTCAAGCCTTGGGCTGTGTAGGCCACCTGCTCCCCCTGGAGGCCCTGGAGAGAGGGGCAGGCAGGAGAGCCACACCAGAGGTCAGCACTGCAAGCTCAGACCAGGTTCTGGAGCACGGGGGCATGTGGATGAGTAGGTGTCCTTCCAAACCGATATTCTTTGACTTTCAAAAAACATATAAAATATATAAAAATATAGAAATAAGTTCATGTCTATTTCCAAACTTCTGGAACGTTTGGAGGCTTATTATACTAATTAAAATGTAGATTATTAACTCATTTGTTTCCAGTGAAGCAGGCCCAGTCCAGCAGGATCCAGGTTGAGCGCAGGTGTCAGCCGGCCTCCGTGGGCTGTGCACCTGTAGCTCTGCTGCTTGTCCTGAATGTCAGAGACACCCCTCGGACCTGTGAGCGAGAAAAGGGCCTTCCACGGCTACTGCCAGCTTCCGTCCACCTGTGCAGGAGCGGGACTGCTGGGTGGGAACTGGCCCTGGTACAACGGCAGCCTCACAGGGCACTTCCAGGCAGCCCGTCCCAGAGGTGACAGCAGAAAGGCTCACAGACCGAATTAAGATGCTTGATTCATACCGTTGGTGGGAACAACAGAAAGGAGAGCTGGAAGCAAAGGGGGAGAGATGGGGCAGGTCAGCACACATAGAACAGGGCACGGAAGTGGGTGGAAGGACCAGCTGCCTGAACCCCGGCTCATTCTCAGCGGCATCGGCCTTCCCCGCTGACGGGGACCAGACGTGAGGGTGAGCAGCGGGGCAGGCAGCAGGTGCCTGGGGCCCACGCACACTTGCCCTTGAGGGAGCTACAGGGGAGGATGCGCGGCCTAGACTGAGCTGGCCAACAACTCGCTGAGCAGCCGTGGCTTTTATCTGCATATCTCAGGCAGGGGGCGCACTGTGCCAGAATCAATGTCACCAATGAAGAAGGTCAATGCTTCCAACACAAAGCACAGGAGATAACTGAACACGTGTTGGCTGACACCAAAGAGGGACTTTGGCCTTGAAAAGACAATTCGAGTCCATGGAAAAGATGCCTGTAACCACATCTTCTGGACACAAGTCTCACCCTAGGACTGAATGGACCTGTGTGTTGTGGGTGGATTGTCTAAAGATGTCAGATTCCCGCAGTGGGCTGTAATTTTCATGATTTATAGTCTTCAACTTAACTAGGAGATGCATTCAAATGAGAGAATTGAATACCTAGGAGTGGATCGTAAGGGTGTTGCTGCGTTATTGAGAATACTCAGTTCTGCTGTATAGAACAAGAGAAACAAACGAGTAGAGAGAAAACTCCTAGTGTTGGTAAATTAGTAATCTGTGAGATACAGGAGAGGAAGAACAGAGCATCTGTGCCGTGAGCTTGGAAGGAGAGGATGGAACCAACCAGTGCTACCTTTATAGAGAAAGGGATGAAGGGCCGAGCGAGCCTCACTTATCCATGAGGCACAGATCATGTCAGCTCCTTATTGAGCTCTGTCAACTGTGCCTCAGCCCCCACTGTGACACCCACTCTGGCCCCATGAGTCCCCTGCCTGCGACATGCAGGCAAAAGTCATGGGTGCAGCAGATCACCTGTGAGCAAGAGCTATGGCCATGCCCCTCCCTTCTTCCAAGAGGACAGGTGTGTGTTGACCCCAGGCACCTTCCATCTATTGGGCCCCTTCTCTGTTCTGTCTTATTTCTTGCTGCATGTTTTAAATTGATTCAATAAAATGGACATAACAAGCATCTGAATTTGGCCTGTGAGCCTTTCGGTTCAGTCACTTCCGGGGTAGCCTGGCTGGTAGTGAAAGGGGAGCTACCATTGCATCAGGTAAATTCCCACCATGCAGAGTTGAGTGTAGAAACCTGAGCTGACTGGCATCACATTTCTGGTGTGTTTCAGTGATATTGCAGCATCCCCTCCAGACTGGTGCCCAGGGAAGCTGCCTGGCTGTCCCATCCCTTCATCTAGTTCTTCTCCTGGGATGCCTCTCTCCAGCATCTTCCACATGGGCTTTCTGAGAACATCAGCCCAGCATCCTGGGCACACTGGGCACTGACTTCATGAGCTTGGGAACTATAACAAAGGGTAAGCACGTTCTGGAGCTTCTACTGTGGCAGACAGGAAGGGCTCCAGGTGATACACGTGAAGTGTCTCTCCTGGAAGATTTTATCAGTTAACATGTTCAAATGGTTGGACATCCAATGACCTCAGGCCATCTGAGAGCCGGCTCTCCTGCTAGGCTGAGTTTCTGGAATAAGACTCTGAGCCTATCAGAAAAATATAGGACAAAGGAAGACAAGCCTGGGCGTAGTCCCAGTGCCCTGGTTCATCTGAGAATATTCTGGTTCTTCTTTGTGATAGTCCACTTACATTCATCTTGCTCAGAAACAGATAAAGGAACAAAAGAATTGGATTCCATCCAAGAAACTGCTGCCTTCAGGAAAGGGGCGGATGAAAAGAGAGAGGCTCCACTTTGCTGGAAAGTCAGCTCTTTATAATCAGTCTTATCAAGCAAGATTCTTGAAATCAGGGAACTGGTCTCACACACATAAACAGAATTTAACACGATGCTTTACAAACATTATTGCCATAAACAAAGATGCTGTGCTTAATGAAAACACACAAAGGTGAATCTGACTCTCAGTTTTCTTACTGTCACCAAAGTCTTATTCTAGAACCTAGCAACAAGTAGTTGGAAAACAAAAATTTTAAATACCATTTTAAGTAGCATCAAAGATAATCTATAGTGATAGAAATCAGATAAAAAAAAACATGAAATACTTGGGAATATGTTTAAGTAAATTTGTGCCAGACATCTATACTGAAAACTACAAAATGTTGCTGAGAGAAATTTAAGAAGATCTAAATAAACGGAGAAATGTTAATGAATTAGAAGACTCAACGTTCGTTAAGATGTCCATCCTGCCCAAATGGATGCATAGAGTGGATGCAGTCCAAGTCGAAATCCCAGCAGGCTTCTATGTAGAAATTTACAAGCTGATTCTAAACTTCATGTAGAAATTCAAAGCATTTAGAATAGCCAAAATAATTTTGAAAAAGAACACATTTGGAGGACATATGATCCTGATTTTAAGACTTACTATAAGCTACAGTATTGGCATGAAGATAGATGTGTAGATACATGGAACATAATAGGGATCCAGAAATACACCCACACACATATGGTTGATTGATTTTTTACAAAGGCACCATGATAATTCAAAGGAGGAAAGAAGAGTCTTTTCAACAAATGATGTTGGTAAAACTGGATATCTGTATGCAGAAAAATGAACCCCAATCCCTACCTCACACTGTACGTAGAAATTAACTTGAAATGCGTAAGAGACCTAAATGTAAGACATGAAACTATAAAATTCCTAGAAGAAAACATAGGAAGAATATTTATGACCTGGAGTAGGCAAAGATTTCTTAGACACAAAACTAAAAGCACTAAATATAAAAGAAAAAATTGATGTTAGACTTCATCAAAATTAAAAGCTTCTGCTCTCCAAAAGACACCGACAAATTACTTGTATCCAGAATACACAAAGAACTTCTACAAATCACTAATAAAAAGCTAACAACTCATGCTTAACAGTTTCATTGAGATATAATTCACATGCCATACAATTCACTCATTTAAAATGTACAATTCAATGGCTTTTAGTATATTTACAGAGCTGTGCATCCATCCCCACAATTTTAGAACATTTTTATCACTTCAAAAGGAAACCTTGCTCATTTTACCTGTCCCTCTCTAACCTACCCACCCCCCAGGCCAGGCAACCACTAATCTATTTACAATCTCCATAGTTTTGTACGTTCTGGACATTTCATGTAAATAGCATCATACACTACGTGACCTTTTGTGTCTGGATTCTTTCACTTGGCACATTTTTGAGCTTCATCCATGCTGCAGCATATATTAATACTGTATTCCTTTTTATTACCACGTAATATTCCATTGTATGGATCAGATTGCATCTATCACATTGTATTTATCCATTTATCAGGTGATGAACATTTGGGTTGTCTCCACAACTCACTTTTTTAAAAAAAATGTGCAAGAGACTTGAACAGACACTTCACTGAGGAAAATATACAAATGGCCCATAAACACAAGAGAAGGTGCTCAGCATCATTCGTCACTGGAAACATTAAAATTATAATCACAATGCGATACCTCTACACACCTACTCAAATGGTTAAAATTTTAAAAGACTGGCAATTCCAAGTGTTACTGAGAATACTGACCAAATGGAACGAGCTCTCAACCTGCCTTTGGGAAAGCAGAATAGTGCGACCACTGTGGAAGACAACTTAGCAGTTTTTGTAAAGTTAAAGGTACACTTACAGTATGACCCCAGCAATTCCATTCCTGCGTATTTAGCTAAGAGAAATGAAAACATGTCCACACAAAGAATTGTACACAAATGTTCATCACACCTTTACGTATAATAGCTCTAAACTGGAAACAACCCAAATGTCCCTCAACAGATGAATGGATAAATAAACTGGAATATTCACACAACGGAATACTCAGCAAAAAAAGAGAACAAACTACCCAATCACACATTATGAAAATGTTATGTTAAGCAAAATAATTGAGGCAAAAAAGAGTTCATGCGCTATGATTCTATTTAGATGAAGTTCAAGGACTAACAATACTAATCTGTAGAGACAGAAATCAGGTGGAAGGTTGCCTAGAGCTGAGAGTGGGAGTGAGGATGGTTGGGAACGGAGAACTGGAGAAGCTTCCTGCTGGCTCACAAGGGCCAACTGTTAAATTCTCAGGAGTGTGGGGAACCAGTTGTTAAACACAGCCATTGTTTAAAAATCAAGTTAGATAAACTTACAATTAAATGTCATATTAAAAACAAAGATAATTAATACTCAAATCTTCTCTCTTCCCAATCTTTTTACTCTATTTTGCTGTTTTCTATGCTCTTGAAGTTATTTATAGCTACTGTATATACTAGAAATGTTCTAGAATGGTGTGCCTCTCTTCCCAACTCCACATTCAGTCACATCCCGTTGGCAGCTTGAAATCAGCTACGGTGGGAGTATTAGAAATTGGCAAACACGACGAATCAGGCCTTGATTTATTTTTTTTAATTGTCTAGACTGAAGAAAGTGTTGAAAAAATGTTAATAATGCCAATTAAACTTAAAAGTGAGTGGTATGTAGAGCTGTTACATTGTGAGTAGCGCAAAAAATTAAGAAAATATTCTTCCGGTATTCAAAAGCTATTATCTGACTCAGCAAAGGAGTTGCTATGTCTCCAACAAGCAAGTGACATTCCAACAGACATCTTGTTTCGCTTTTGTCTCACTCCTTAAAGTAAACGAAAATAAACAAGCAACAGCTACGTCAGAATTACACTAGTTAGTTGCAACCATTGGTTGGCTACAGATACAAGACTCCAGCAAAAACCAGTGAAAACATTAGGTGATAATCAGTTGACTATATGGAATTTACAATAAGGAATATCATACTTTTTTATTATTTATAAAGTACATAATAAACATCCCTCATATCAGTAAAATTTATAATACTTTTAATACATTAAACTACTAACATGGTAAATAAATAGATGTTAAATAGATGACATTTTTCCCCAGAGATCATGCTGTTAAATACTTACCAGCATACTTCTGGGCACAAGAGAATATTGTGAGTGATGGAAGTACATACTGATTGAAGTGATGGTTTCATGGTGTAAACAGTTGTCAAAACTCATCGAACCGTATACTTAAAATGTGTGCATTTTATTGCATGTGACTTATACTTCAATAAATTTGATTTTTTAAAAAAAAAAACAGGGGCTGGCCCAGTTGCATAGTGGTTAGGTTCGTGTGCTCTGCTTTGGCGGCCCAGGGTTTGCAGGTTTGGATCCTGGGCACAGACCTACGCACTGCTCACTAAGCCATGCTGTGGCAGCATCCCACACACAAAAAATGGAGGAAGACTGGCATAGACGTTAGCTCAGGGACAATCTTCCTCACTGCAAAAAGAAAACCAACATAAAATTGAAGCTAACTGACTGATAAGCTAAGGAAGACCTCAGTGAATTCCACAGCAGCTGGGCCTTGAAAAAACATTTTGGGGGCCCAGCACAGTTTGTTTGGGTTTTTTTTAACTTTAAGCCCAGACAACACAGAAGTTGAAACTGTCCTCTAACCACCAGCCAGTTCCCGAGCCTGCACATTGCTGGAACCGGGGTCCTCTGTCCTGGGCCGGCACACCTTTGTCTCTGCCTGAAAACATCCCAGCCTCACTCGTCTGTTAAAGGAACGTCTGAGATGAATAGCCTTTGCAGTCACCATCAGCTGGGAGTGAAGGAAATGTGCGTTTTGCACGTTTCAAAGCCTCTTTTCTCTAAGTCTTTGATGAGCTCCCCAGAGAGCGCCCCTCAGCCCCAGCCCTCTGTACAAGGGTGAAGGGAACGACCCCATTCACACGGAGGCTCAGCTCAGTCACCGCTCGGAAGGGAAAGCCAAGTCCAAAAGCTAAAGTAACTAAGGTGAGGGAAAAGTCAGGGATCTTCATGAAGCCCAAAGCTCACAAGGTGTTTGCAAACAGCCCGCCAGCCCACTGACGCTTTTGTTTTGTCGTCCAGATATTTCAGTCACATAACCTCTGTCATACACGTACGTATGTATGTGATCTATATGTCACATACATATGCACATAAACACAGATATGATACAGATTATATCTGCAAGCTTTTATATCAAGATAAATGCCTGTTGTGAAAAAAGACAAATTGGTTTTGCCCGTTATCGTTGTGAGTTAAAATCCTATAGCCGGTCTTGCCTTCAGCAGCCCAAGTTGAGTGTTGAGGTTTAATATCAGTCAATCAATGAGCCGCATTTATAGAGAAGTGCCTGCATGTTTGTGAGGCCTTCCTGGAAAGATGGGCACTTATTGCCTCGTGCTTCTTTAATTGACCCGGGTAATCCCAGCTCGCTCTTTCCATCATACTCCTCTTCTAGATCCAGCAGAGGAAGAATGTGCCTTGAAATTGTCACTTTATTGCTATTACTACATACTGGCTAGGACTATTTTGTTTGATATATTTTAATTACACCTTTGATCTTTGGATTTTCATTCTGAAATGATCCTATCACAGAAAGAATCTTTATATATATATATATATATTTTTTTTAAAGATTGGCACCTGGGCTAACAACTGTTGCCAATCTTTTTTTTTTTTTTTCCTGCTTTATTTCTCAAACTTCCCTCCTGTACATAGTTGTATATCTTAGTTGCAGGTCCTTCTAGTTGTGGGATGTGGGACGCCGCCTCAACGTCGTGCCCTGACGAGCAGTGCCATGTCCGCGCCCAGGATCCGAACCCTGGGCTGCCGCAGCAGAGCGCGCGAGCTTAACCACTCGGCCACGGAGCCGGCCCCATATATTTTTAATTAATAATAATAATTCAAGTAATAAATCATATTAATGGTGAATTTTGGTGATTTCCCAACAGTAGTGGATTGTAGCAAATGCACTATTATTTAAGGACTAAGGGATACATTTCTCATAAATCAAAAAAACAGATGTGGGTGACCTGCAGGGAGGACGTTCAGCCCAGAAGTCACCCTGCTCTGTAGCGTCACACAGGAGAGATGTGGGCCCCCTGGCACAGAGTTTTGCTGTTCTTTGTTGTTCAAAACTAATCCTGGTCACAGTGCCCCATGTGCTCCCCAGTCCAGGAAGGTCACTTAGGCCCCAGAGAAAGCCCGGGCACGTCAGGGTGCTGTAGCCTGGGGTCCAGGCATGGCAAGTGGATGGAGGTGTGCACCTGGAGCGTCCACCTAGAACCACCAGGACATGTACAGTCAGGGCATGGAGCCTGGGCTTAGGCTGTCCAGGAATAAGGCTGTGGCCACGGAATTTGGAAGAAAAAGGAGCTGTGTCACAGCGCTGGCCCTCATTCCTGCTGGAGCCCTCCAGGTGGCTGTGCGTTTGTTCATGCCCACACGCTCTCAAAGACTGGGCTCATTCGCTCACCACGCCTGCCCCTTTTGCTGTATCTACACACCATGCTATTCTACCCAGAGGACTGATACCCACGCTGTGGGCTGGACCAGCTCCTACTGCCTCACAAGAGGCAATTTTGAAGTTTTTTGAAATTCTGCAAGCTAGTTGTTAAACTTAGTCACTATTAAAAATTAAATTATATGAGCTTACAAGTAAATAAATTGCATTAAAATACAAAGACAGTAAATACCCAAAACATCATTCCTACCTATTTTACGTTTTACTCCCCTCTTTGTTCTTGAGGTTGTCTACGTCTGCTGGCTCTCGATGTCGGGAATGGTGGTGTCCTGCTGGACGTCTCTTCTCAGTTCAACTCCATGTTCAATGTCCTCACCATTAGCCTGAAATTGGCCATGATGGGAACATTTACACCACAGAAGTGGCAAACGTGAAAAATGTTTGTTTTATTTTCTTTGTGTGAGGAGCCCGTTACACGTCCACCAGCCCGCCGCTGGGTGGTGGCACCTCCCTCAGTCCCAGTGGGACTGGAGCAGGTTGAGCAGCGGGTGGGCTGGTGAACGGCAGAAGAGTGGGTGGTCTGAACAGATGCCCAGCGGCAGCAAAGGGCCAGCCCGTGAGCTTTGCAGGACCTGAGCACTGCCCAGGGGTCAGGAAGATGAGGACAGAATGTGCCCTGGAGCCCGGCTAGACGAGACGAAGTGAAGCCCCCACTATCGTCCTCCCCCAGGAAAGAACAGACTGGAAGCTCGAGAGAGAAAAATCACTGTGGCTGAGGAAACAGTGCCCCTAACCCTACCCCTTCACCCCCAACTAAATCCCCAAACCCCGCTGATCTGTCTACACCCGGAGGAAGCAGTTTGAGGAGAAGTGAGGCTGAGGAGGTCATGGGTAAATGCACAGTGGGGTCACCCTTCAGCAGGAGCTCCCACCAGATGGGAGGGCTTGGCCGAGGGTCTCCTTCTGTTGGGAGAAATCCAAGGGAGACTTCCAGGCCTCCTTCTGGGCCGCTGTCTGAGTTTGCGGGGCCACCATAACAGGGTGTCACAGGCTTGGGAGTTAGACACCAGATCTGTATTTTCTCACCGTTCTGCAGGCCGGAAGTCCAAATTCAGGGTGTTGGCAAGACGGCTCTCTCCCGGGTTACAGATGCCGTCTCCTCGGAGCGTCTTCACACGGCCCTCCCTCCACGTGTGTGTGTGTCCTAATCCGCTTCCATAAGGACAGGCTCACGCCGGATGAGGGCCCACCCCTGGCCTCACTCAGCCTTAACCGCCTCTTCGAAGGCCCCGTCTCCGAGAGCAACCACGGTCTGAGATGCTGGGTTAGGACTGCGACACATGGACTTTTGGAGGACATAGCTCAGCTCAGAGGAGCTGGAACGTCTGAGGAGGGTCTGGAGGCAAGGGTGGGGTCCTGGGAGGCCGGCCGAGAGCAGCCAGCCCTGACGGAGGGAGGAGCCAGGCGCTGTCTCTCCTCTGCCTCTGTTTCCCGAATGCCCAGCACTGTGCCTGGCACTTGGTGGGCTTTCAACACAATGTTTCTTGAATGAATGAATGAGCATGTTGCTAGAAAGAGAAGAAGAATCCCCATCTCAGTGCTCATTCTACAGACAGGGCAGTCTTTCCAGTTTATCTAAGGACAGGTTTCCTTTAAGTTTGGTTCTCTCTGGACTGGGCAGGTGAGGGCTAGGACCAAACTTCCTCTTGGCCCCCAACACTCAGAACCCACTGTCTGCATCAAGTCCCCCAGAAGTGGGGCCCAGAACCCAGAGCTCTGCAAAGACCCGAGGGAGTGCGCCAAGCCCAGAAGGAAAAAGCATCTCTGCGCCAAACTACAGAGAACAAAGCGCCAGGTCAGGATTAGGACGCTTGATGGGACAGAATGTCAATGACTTTCCAAGCCAGGGATTGCCATGTGTTGTTGACTTATAGGGGAAAGGGGTGAATTTCTATATTTTGACATTCATGTAGTAGGGGCTCCATAAGTGACAGCCCCGGGGGCCCCGGAGGCTCTTGGGCTGGCCCTGTGCCTGTTAGCTCTCCAGCTCGGGGAGGAAGTCCTAGAGAGGTTGACAGCGCGTGCCCTCGCCCCCCGGCATGGAGGTGGTCCTGAGGGAGCTGCCACCCCAGCAAGGGGCTACAGGAGCCAGAACAGCGCTGCTTCGGAAGTGAAAGATGCTACCGCTGGTTTTAGATGAGAGAGTCCTTGTTGCCTGTGGCCCATCCCCCAGGCATGATGACAACTGCTCCGCGGATCAGGATAAAGAAGCTGAGGTCTTTCCTCCTAAGAGTGGTTTCAGAACTTGGTCTGTGGCTTTGGGAGGGAAATGATGAAGTGGGAGTGTTTCAGAAAAAAGCAGACATTTTTCTTTTTCCCAGGAAGAGCACCGTGGAAGAACAATTGTGGTCCTTGCTCAGTCGAAGAGTAACCCTGCGTGCTGACACCTGCCATTGCACCTGGCTTTCACGGTCAGCCGGAAAGGGTGCTGGAGCAACGCCATCCTGTGTCCTGTATGCAATTGTGTGGAAAACAGCTCTGCTCTGAGCGAAGCAGCATCAATATCTACTACTTAGAAACAGATGAGAGGGCGACTTGGCAGCTGCTCGACAATCAGACAAAACCTCACTCCGTTGTGTTTCGTGCCTCTAGATTTTTTTAAAAGGGCCAAGCTTTCCTTCTGCCTCCTGCATCTCGTAATTGTCAGTGAGTTCAGTGGTACCTTTCCACAACATAACTGATCAACTGCAGGCTCATGGCTAATAAACTGACACAAAAGAACTTATGAAGACATAACCTTTAAGTGTGTGAGATAACGTGCAATTCAACACGCAGCACAAAGAGCTCCGACGCCCAAGTGAGCCGCTGAGCTCGCAGTGGTTTCTCCAAGCGAATCTGAGCATATGGTCCATAATGGAGCTTGAATTTACAGCAACAGAGATGTGCGAGGGAGATTAAAGCTTCATCTGTAAGGACATACTGCCTGGCAAAAAACAACAATTATTGTATTTTCTGCTTTGTATTATAAGAGACACTCAATCTGTTTTGGTAGAGTGTGGGCTCCCTCTGCTGCTGGCAGGAGACACCGGGACTCCAGGCACTTGGGGCTCCTTGGGGACCTGAGCAGAGCAGGTGGCCTGTCCTGGGAGGAGAAAGATGGGGCTGAACATTGCAGAGGGACAGACTTGCTCTGCAGGCTCTGGCCCTGTGGGATACGGGACTATCTGTGCTGCCGCACCAAGGAGAAAGAAATGGAGGGAAGGGAAAAACAACAAGAAACCATAAGATGTACTGTTCACACGCCCTGGGTCCGTTCTGAAATATGTCACAGAAGGGATGCTGAAAGGCAGCCGCCCAGAGTGGCTCCTCTCTCTCTTACACACACACACACACACACACTCATTTCTCTCTCTCCTTCTTTATTCCACACAGCCACTGCAGAAGCTCCTCTGGTTCTGTTTCAGACCCTGCCATCAGTCTTGCTAGTTCTCTGGGTTCTGCCTTGTCCAAGGACGGCCAGCAGCTGACTCGTGTGGTGTCAAGGAGATGCATCACCCAGGCTTATCATGTCCTGCATCAGCAGGCGAAGCATCTCAGTAGACCTGCCGCACCCCACTCCCAGCCCCCACCACTGGTTCTTCTTCTCAGCAACAGGACGTTCTAACGCAGCAGCCATGCCAAGAGCAGAAGCATTTTAATGCCACAACTTTGATGCGTCCGTTTTGACCAAACCAAAAAATAAAGCCTTAACCCAAGCTGTTTCTATTACCAAGATACAGGTGACAGATCATAAACCCTAAGCCCTGGAGACAGACTGGGGCGTGGGGAGTGGATGAGGCTCAGGGGCGGGGGTCAGACAGCACACTCTTTGAAACTAGGACCATGCTTGCCCCTCTTAGAACCATCAACCAAGAAAACCGCTCATTCTCTGAAAATTTGGTTATTTACATCGTCAGTATCTCAGATTCTCTGATTTCTCTCTTAAAGTTCTAACAGCGGGGCTGGCCCGGTGGCACAGTAGTTAAGTGTGCACATCTGCTTCGGCGGCCTGGGGTTCACCGGTTCGGATCCTGGGTACCGGCATGGCACTACTTGGCAAGCCATGCTGTGGTAGGCATCCCACATATAAAAAAAGTGGAGAAAGATGGGCACGGATATTAGCTCAGGGCCAATCTTCCTCAAAAAAAAAAAGTTCTAATGGCCACATGAATTTACTTTCAGTTAGTTAATAGACATGTCATGTGTGGGTCTGCAGACCTCCTGGTGAGGCTGGCATTATCTTACTGGGTGTACATGAGATTCTGGGTGACAGGGGAGTGGGGATACTGGCCAGCTGTCTGGGCTATTTATCTCAGTAAATGATCATCTATTCTCACCTGCAGCCTGCAGAGAAAAATGTCTAATTACATTTCTGACAGTGTCCTCAGGAATGCACAGGTATATGTCATATCATTAATTTCAACACCCACAGCATTTATTCACTTGTTCCTTTAGTTATGAAGCCATCACAGTCATCAGATGAGAAAAGAAGGTGGTCTGGCCAAGGCAGGTAGTAGAGGAGGTAGGGAGAGATTCTGAAGAGAGAGAAAACAGGATATTCAGGTGAGTTGGATGAGGAGTGAGACAGAAAGAGAAGAGTCAAGGCGACTCCAAGGTCTTTGGTGTGCAGTTATGGGGGTGCCTGTCTCGGGACCTGGTTGCAAGGCGGTGCCATTTAATGAGATTGCAAACAACAGAGGGGGGTAGATCCTGAGGGAGAAGTCAAGGGTCTGTTTCGGGCATGTTGAATTTCGTATGCCTGCTAGATATCCTCAAGACGACGCTGAGTGATGGATGTTCTGCATTGAGTTCCAGAGAGGGTGGGCTGGAGGCAGGACTTGAGATTCACCAGTGTATGGCTGGCACTGGGTGTGGTGGCCAGGGGGTGAGTAGAAAGCCTGGGGCAGAGCCCTGGGTCTCTCACAGACAGAGTCGGGAGGAGGAGCCGAGCAGACCCAGCAGAGGAGAAGCAAGAGGAAAACCAAAAGCCGAGGGGCCAGTGTTCAAGGAGGAACGGGCGATCACAAATGCTGCTGATGAGCTAGACTTATGGCAGCAACCCTGAGCACAGCAGTTTCAGAAAACCCTGACTGGGATGGCTCGAGAGAAAACGAGAAGTGAAGAAGCAGAGACAGCAAACAGAAACTAGTCTTTTCAGGAGTTTTACTCAAAAGGAGAGCAGAAAAATAGCACTATAGTAGGAAGGCTTTGTAGCATCAAGGGACATTTTTGTTTTGTTTATTTTCAATTGTGGTAAAGCGTACATAACATAAAATTTACCATCATAGCCATTTTTATGTGCACAGTTCTGTAGTGGTAAGTACATTCGCATTGTTGTGCAACCAACCTCCAGAACTCTTTTCATCTCGCAAAACTTAAACTCTGCGCCCATTAACCACTAGCTCCCCATGCCCTTCTCCTCCTTGGCCCCAGAAACCACCATTCCACCTTCTGTCTCTGTGAATTTGACTACTCGAGTGTCTTAGTCGGCCAAGGCCGGGCAGCTTAAACAACAGAAATGTATCCTCTCACGGTTCTGAAGGCTACTAGTCCAGGCGCAAGGTGTGGGCAGGTTTGGTTTCTCCTGCGGTCTCTCTCCTTGACTTGCAGATGGCTGTCCTCTTGCTGGGTCCAGACATGGCCTTTTCTCTGAGTGCGTGCATCCCTGGTGTCTCTTTTTTTCCTATAAGGACACTAGTCATATTGGATTAGGGCCCATCCTAATTTACATTTCCCTAATGATTGGTGATGTTGAGCATCCTTTCATGTTCTTCTTGGCCACTTGTATATCTTCTTTGTAGAAATGTCTATTCAAGTACTTTGCCCATTCTTGAATTGGGCTGTTTTGTTGTTGTTGAATTGTGGCAGTTCTTTATATATTCTAGCTATCAATCTCTTATCAGATATATGATTTCAAATATTTTCTTCTATTCTGTAGATTGCCTTTTCAATCTGTTTATTGTGTCCTTTGATACACAGAAGTTTTTAACTTTGATGAAGTCCAACATATCTATTTTTACTCTTGTTGCCTGTGCTTTTGGTGTCATAGCCAAGACATCACTGCCAAATCCAGCATCGTGCTTCTCTTTGCCATCCTTCCTCTTCCTCAGCAGCTGTGCCATGAAGGTGGAGCTGTGCAGTTCCAGCAGGTAGCAGTTCTGCCCCAACTGAGGAGGGGCCACACCAGGACCAATGGGAAGGTTTTCCAATTTTTTAATGCAAAATGCAAATCAGCCTTCAATTCCAAGAGGAATACTCAGCAAACAAACTAAACTATCCTCTACAGAAGAAAGCACAAAAAGGGACGGTCAGAAGAAATTTAAAAGAAAACCTGAGTGCAGTCAAATTCCAGAAGGCTGTCACTGGTGCATCTCTTGCTGATATAACAGCCAAGCGGAATCACAAAACTGAAATTAGGGGGCCAGCCCTGTGGCCGAGTGGTTAAGTTCGCGTGCTCTGCTTCGGTGGCCCAGGGTTTCACTGGTTTGGATCCTGGGCACGGACATGGCACCACTCATCAGGCCGCGCTGAGGCAGCGTCCCACATGCCGCAACTAGAAGGACCCACAACTAAAAATATACAATTATGTACTGAGAGGCTTTGGGGAGAAAAAATAAAAATAAAATCTTTAAAAAAAGAAAAGAAAACTGAAATTAGAGAGGCTCACTAAGAACAAGCTATCAGGGCTGCCGAGAAAGCAAAAAAGGCTAAGTAAGCATCTAAAAAGACAGCGACAGATGCCGCTAAGGCTCCCACAAAGGCAGCAATTAAACAAAAGATTGTGAAGCCCATGAAGGTTTCTGCTCCCCGAGTTGGTAGGAAACACTAAGTTGGCAGATCAGAGTTTAAATAAAGATCTAACTATAACTCTAAAAAAAAAGGAAGTCCAACATCATGAAGCTTTTCTCCCATGTTTTCTTCTTGAAGTTCTACAGTTTTAGCTCTTATGTTTGGGCCTTTGATCCATCTTGAGTTAATTTTTGTATCTGGTGTAAGGTACGGACAGGTTTTCTTTTCTTTTTTAAAGGAAGGAGATACTACAAAATGTCTCTCAGCTGATGGAAGTGATCAAGCAGAGAGAAAAACTATACGCAGGAGAAAGGGGGCCAACCGTAGCAGCACAGTCCTGGAGTAGCTGAGAGAGGCTGGGACGCAGTGTTTGACAAATACTCTCTCCTTGGCTACACTTTAGTCAGGCTCCTCTGAGCTCTCTTTTTGATCAGGTCTTGACCTTGGGCCCTGTCCTGTCTTTGGCCTGCCTAGCCCAGTCTTAGCAAAGAATTCTGCTAAGTCAACCCCCTCTCCTGAATATCTGGTCAAGTTCCTCATCCCCCACCCTTGACGTCTAAGCCCTTGACCTGCCTTTAGCAAGAATCCTGTGAGGCCAGTCTCGCAAGAATTCCCTACCCTTGATGTCTCCTCTTAGTAATCTTCCATCCATGGACCCCTCACTCTGTTCCTTGGCTGTAAATCCCCACCTGTCCTTCTTGTACTCAAGCTTGAATTTGCAATGGTCTTAAATAGTCTCCTTACTGTGTCAGAATAATTGTTTATTTAATATGTTCAAATGGAGGTTGGTCTTAGTAGGAACAGGAACAGTTCAACCACTGATCTGAAAATTAGCTCCTGCAGAATCCAGAAAAAAAATTAGGAAGCAGTTTGAGATTCTAATAGAGTATAGAAGACATGTGGTCAATGGAACAGGAATTTAAAAGCCCCATTAACTGAGACAAAGAAGGTTATTTAAACAAAATAGAAAATGCACATCTACTATGAACTGTTACAACATAAACACGAGTGCAAAACTGTCATAAAAACAAGGAGAAACGTAGAGAAACACAATACTAGGTAAGAACTTTAAATACTTCTTTAGTCTTTGAAGACCTAGTAAATGAAAAATTAACAAGTATACAGAAGATATAAACAGCTTCTTGTGTATGCATCAAACTTGTCCACAACAAATAAATAATACATCTTCTTTTCCAATCCCATAAAACATTCATAAAAATTAATCACAAATGCAATGAAAAAAACCTCAGGTTTTCTACAAGCCCACATGGAGCACAATGCAATTTTTAAAAATCCAAGAGTTAAAAGCTTTTCTAACTCAACCATTTGAATTTTGCAGTCTTCTGGTGGTCCCGAGTACTGTCTGACGAACACCTCAGCCCTCCATTTTCCAAGCACAGGGGAGATGAGACTTCTCCACCCACTGTGATGTTCCCCGCAGTAAAATGATTTGCTTTGGCCAATGAAATACGAAGAGAAACAACGGGTATCATTGCTGGGTGGAAACTTAAAGGAACAGTGCACAATTCCTGAGATTATCTCTGCCTTGGCAACTGGTAACACTGAGAAGGAGCTGCTCTGGTAGCCTGGGTATCAGAGTCAGGAGACATGGAGCAGAGCTCCCAGCCCACCTCAGTGGACAGGCAAAAGAAGCAATAAATAAACCTTTGTTGTCTTAAGCCACTAGGATTCTGAGTTTTTTGTCACTACAGCACAGCCTAACCCATCCGCACTGATGCAGGACTCTTAAACAACTTCTCAGCTAAGCAGATCAAAACTGCAAGTTGGAGACTAGAAAATAAGTGCTATTTTCAAAATGGTGGAGCGACCACTCAGTTTTTCTCTGCTCCCTCCTAAGATCCTACAGAAATTACAGTAAAGGACAAAATGGGAATACATTCATAATGACAAAGGGAACAGGAAGTTGCCCATAAGTGGAAGAGAGCTTTAAAAAAAATTCTGACACTAAGAAAAGCTGATAGAGAAGGGATAACAGATGACACATCACAGAAGAGGTTGCTGATCTTTCCTACAGAATTCCAGAGAGGGACAAGACAGAGGACGCAAGTGAGTCTGGGCCAAAGAAATTGGAGCTACTTGAAAGACTCTGTCTTAAACAGTCTGGGCCTTACGCCCACCCGGCCGTCCTTGTTCAGAATGCAGGGCCATTAATCATCAACGACAAACGGAACATCAGAGAGTTCCTCCATGAAGAAATTTAATAACTCAAAAAAGAAGGAGAAGAGAAGGAAGGAGAAGGAGAAAGAAGGAAGAAGGAAGGAAGGAAAAGACAGAAAGAGAGACAGACAAGTGTATTAGTTTGCTAAGGGCTGCTATAAAAAATGTGCCATAAAAAGGAAAAAAAAAAAAAACCTCAAAGGAAAGAGAACTAATTCAGGAAATAGAAGAGAATTAAAAATTTTCTCTATTATCACAAGTATACTCAGTGTTATTGCATTTAAAATCAAGAACAAGATACTATGTAAATGGCACAATCAGAGAACAAGGAAGGGCTCGTATAAAATAAAAACATGATGCTGGAATAAACTGAGCAGCAGGCTCAGAAGATAAAAATAGAAGAAATCTTCCAGAAAGCAGAGCAAAAAGACCAAAGGTGCAAGACATGAAAGACAAGAAACAGCTCTATTGAGGAGGCCCAGTTTTACAAGTATTCCAGGTGAAGACAGAAATCAAAGAGAAGACAATTATCACATGAACAATACAAGAAAATCTCCCAGAGGTTAAAGATACAAGTTTTCAGACGGAAAAGACCTACCAAGGAAAAAGCACACGGACTTTTAAAAGACCTACATCTTTGCAAAATTTTACAACACTGGAAAGAAAGAAAAGATCCTAAAAGCCACAGAAAGAAAAAAAATACCACTGTGAAGGAACAAATATCAGATTTTTCATTACTAACATGAAATGTTAGAACAGATAAGTACACCTTCATAGCTCAAAGGGAATGCCTACAAACACGACCAAATCATGGATGGACAGAAAACTTGGGTGAAGGTTATTTGAACAATTGGAGAGATATGAAGGTGGGTTGTACATCAAGCAGATGATACCATTTTATCTACATTAATTTATTGGGTGCATCAACTGGATTGTAGTTATGTATGAGACATCTTTGTTCATAGGAGACACATACTTAGGAGTGAAGTGACATGATATCTCCAAGTTACTTTCAACTAGTTCAGAAAAACTGTGTGTGTGTGCATGTGCACGCACACACGCAGATCACATGTGTGTAGAAAGAAAGAGATAAAGCAAATGTGGCAAAACCTTAATGATTAGTGAATATATGTGAAGGCTATAGGTGTTCATTGCACCTTCCTTCCATTTTTTATAGATTTGATATTTTTCAAAATGAAAAAGAAGGAACTTAAAAAATACTACCAATACATAACAAAGCTGGAGGGGAAAATATCAAATAATTTATTTTTTTAATTTAAAATAATTCGAAGGGAACATTGTTTTATCTAGAAGTCTATAACCAGCCAAACAATTAGCCAAGTGTAAAAGTTGATTAAATATTCAGATACACAAGAACACAGAAAATTTACCTACCACACTCTTTTTCTTAGAAAACTACTTGAGGATGTGCTTCAACACAACGAGGGGTTGAACCAGCAAAGAAAATAGGGAATCTAAGAAACAAAGGACACAAACAAGACAGTAACAAAGGGAGATCCGGAATGACAGGTATGCAACAGGCCTAGAGAGAAACGTGTCCAGACTAAGCAGGGAGGAGGAAGGCCTTTATAAGAGAGCTCTCTAATAATAAAAGTGGAGCCTGTCAGCATGTGTGATATGACGGAGAGTTCAGAAAAGAAATGTATAATAATCTTTGATAAGTAAAAACAAAGGTCACCCCCAGGTTCATCGTTCACATTAGCCAAGAAATGGAAACAAACTCAAGTGAAAATGTGGCATATATACACAATGGAACATTATTCAGCCATAAAAGAGAAGGCAATTCTCCCATTTGCAACAACATAAATGAACCTTGAGGGCATTATGTGAAGTGAAATAAGTTAGACAGAGAAAGACAAATACTGTATGATCTCACTTATATGTGAAATCTAAAAAAACCAAACCCACAGAAACAGAGAATAGATTGGTGGTTGCCAGGGGCTGGGGGTGGGGGAAATGGGGAGATGTTGGTCAAAGGGTACAAACTTCCAGTTATAAAATGAATAAGTTCTAGGGATCAAATGTACAGCATGGTGACTACAGATAATAATCCTGTATTGTACACTTGAAAGTTGCTAAGAGAGTAGATCTTAAATCTTATCACATACAAAAAATAACTATGTGAGATGATGGATGTGTTAACTAACCTCAATGTGGTAATCATTTCACAATACATACATGTATCAGATCACCATGCTGTACACCTTAAACTTAGACAATGTTATATGTCAATTACATTTCAATAAAGCTGCGGAAAAATACTTTTAAAAATAACAGGCAAAACTACAAAAAAAAAAGAAAAGAAAAGTAGGCACAATTAGAAACTCAAAAAGAAGGAAAATTTTGTACAAGAAAAGAAATAGCACAGTACACTACTTGGCACTGTGCTGAACAATATTTAAAAGTCATACCGAGGGAATCAAAATGTGTCACTATAACAAAATCAGCTAAACATAAAGAAAGTCAGTAATGGAGGAAATTAGGAACAAAAAATTATAAGGCATAATAAACAAATAACAAAATAGCACAAGTAAGTGCTAAATAAAAAGCAGGATTCAACTAAATACTGTTTACAAGAGACTCACTTTAGATCTAAGGACACAAATAGGTTGAAACTGAAAGGATGGAAAAGTGCATTCCATGCAACTAGCAACTGAAAGAGAGGACGAGTGGCTATACCAATATCAGACAAAATAGACTTGAAGTCAAAACTGTTGCAAGAGACAAAAAAGGACATAATGTAATGACTGTCAATTCACCAAGAAGATATGACAATTATATATGCATCAAACATCAGAGCTCCCAAATACTTGAAGCAAACATCAACAAAATTGAAGGGAGAGAGACAGCTCTACAGTAACAGTGGGAAACCTCAATGTCCCACTTTCAAGAATGGAAAGAACAGGGGTCGGCCCCATGGCTGAGCAGTTAAAGTTCCATGTGCTCTGCTTCAGCAGCCCAGCCTGACGGGTTCAGATCCTGGGCACAGACCTACTCCACTCATCAGCCATGCTGTGGAGGCATCCCACATACAAAATAGAGAAAGACTGGCACAGATGTCAGCTCAGGGCTACTCTTCCTCAAGCCAAAAAAAATGAGGAGGACTGGCAACAGATGTTAGCTCAGTGCAAATCTTCCTCACCAAAAAAAAGAAGAAGAATGGAAAGGACAATGAGACAGAAGATCAATAAGGAAATAGAGGACTTGAACATCACTATAGACCAACTGGACCCAGCAGACACATACAGACCACTCTACCCAAGGACAGCAGAACACACATTTTTCTCCAGTGCACAGGCTGAAATCATACAAAACATCTTTTCCAATCATAAAAGAATGAAACTAGAAATCAACAGCAGAAGGAAAACTGGAAAGTTCACAAATTTGTGGAAATTAAACAACACACTCTTAAACAACCAGCAGGTCAAAGAAAAAATCACAAAGGAAATTAGAAAATATCTTCAGAGAATAAAAATTAAAACACATATATCAAAACTTATAGGATACAACAAAAGTGGTGCTAAGGTGAAATTTATAGCTATAAATACCTTCAAAAACAAGAAAGGGGATGTCAGCACCGTGGTGGAGTAAGTTCTTCCCTTAGACTCTCCCCACTAAGACACCACAGAAAGGACACTCATAAACCAACAGAAGGCATTCACACAACACAACAGACGTTTGAGAGACCCACGCAGCCACACGTCTGAAGGTGGAGGTGCTGGGCCCCCGCGGAGGAAAACATCAAAAATAACTATAATCTCGTCATTTTAACCACAAACTCACAACACAGGTTGGAATAAGTTGTGACAACAACAACTTAGAAGGGGAAGAGGAAAGGGAAGGAATCAGCTTAGACTAAGGAAATGAGGCTATCAGAAAATGGACTATCTCATCTACAAGATCTTTTAAACAAACCTCACAGTAACCACTAAACAAATAATCAGAACACAGACACAAATGATAAACAAAGAGGAAACTGAGAAAAGCATCATACTACCAAACTGAATCAGGAGTCCCAAAATCACAGAACGAGAAAAGGGACATGCAGAAGAACCGGGAGACAAGTGATAAAATGGCAGTATTAAGCTCTCACATATCAATAATCACTCTAAATGTAAATGGATTTGACAAAGGAGCTAAGAGCATACAATGGAGAAAGGAAAGTCTCTTCAATACATGGTGTTGAGGAAACAGGACAGCCACATGCAAAAGAATGCAAGTAGACCATTATCTTACACCATGCACAAAAGTTAACTCAAAATGGATCAAAGACTTGAAGGTAAGACCTGAAACCATAAAACTCCTAGAAGAAAATATAGGCAGTACACTCTCTGACATTGGTCTTAGATGGACCTTTTTGAATACCATGTCTAGTCAGGCAAAGGAAACAAAAGAAAAAATAAACAAGTGGGACTTCATCAGACTAAAGAGCTTCTGCAAGGCAAAGGAAACCAGGAACAAAATGAAAAAACAACCCACCAACTGACAGAAAATATTAGCAAATCATATATCCAACAAGGGGTTAATCTCCAAAATATATAAAGAACTCACACAACTCAACAACAAAAAAACAAACAACCTGATCAGAAAATGGGCAAAGGATCTGAACAGACATTATTTCACAGAAGACATGCAGATGGCCAACAGGCATGTGAAAAGATGTTCAACATCACTAATTATTAGGGAAATGCAAATCAAAACCACAGTGAGATATCACTGCACACCCATCAGAATGGCCATTATTAAAAAGACAAGAAATCACAAATGTTGCAGAGGATGTGGAGAAAAAGGAAACCCCAAACACTGCTGGTGGGAATGTGAGATGGTACAGCCACTACGGAAAACAGTCTGGAGATTCCTCAAAAAAACAAGCATAGAATTACTATATGATCCAACTATTCCACTTCTGGGTATTTATCCAAAGAACACAAAAGATATCTGCACCCCACGCTCATTGCAGCATTAGTCACAGCAGCCAAGACTCGGAAACAACCTAAGTGCCCATCAACGGATGAATGGATGAAGAACATGTGGTTCACACATACAACAGAATAACACTGAGCCATAAAAAAAGAGACCAAATTGTGCCATTTGTGACAACATAGATGGACCTTGAGGGTATTATACTAAGCAAAATAAGTCAGAGGGAGAAAGTCAAACACCATATGATTTCATTCATATGTGGAAGATAAAAACAACAACAACAAACAAACACATAGATACAGACAATAGATTGGTGGTTACCAGAGGGTAAGGAGAGGATGGGGGAGGGTAAAAGGAGTAAAAGAACACATTTATATGCTGATGCATGGCAACTAGACTTTGGTGGTGAACAGAATGTAGGCTATACAGAAGTCAAAATATAATGATGTACACCTGAAATTTATTGTTATAAATCAATGTAACCTCAATAAAAAAATAGAAAAAAATGAAGTTGGACCCTTACTTTACACCATATACAAAAATTAAGTCAAAACAGATCAAAAACGTAAACATAAGAGCTAAAACTATATAACTTCCAGAAGAAAACATAGGGGGGAAGTTTCATGACATTGGATTTGGCAATGATTTCCAGGATATGACAAGAAAAGCATAAACAACAGAAAAAAAGTAGATGAGTTGGATTTCATTAAAATTAAAACGTTTGGTGCATCAAAGAACACTCTCAACAGAGTGAAAGGGTAACCCAGAGAATAGGAGAAAAATATTTTCAAATCTTATATTTAAATATAAATATATAAAGAACTCCTACAACTCAACAACAAAAAAGAAAGAACCCAATTTTTAACATGGGTAAAGGACTTGAATAAACATTTCTAAAGAAGATATACAAATGGCCAATAAGCACATGAAAAGATGTTCAACACCACTGATTTAAATGCATATCAAAACCACAATGAGATACGACTTCACATCCAGTGGGATGGCTATTATCCAAAACCAGAAAATAACAAGTGTTGACAAGGATGGGGAGAAATTGGAACCCTTGCGCATTGCTGGTGGGAATGTAAAATAGCACAGCCACTGTGGAAACTTGCACGGCAATTCCTCAAAACCTACACATAGAATTACCATATAATCCAGCAATTCCTTATCTGGCTATATGCCCAAAAGAAGTGGAAGCAGGACCTGAACAAATATTTACAAACCGTATCAGCAGCATTATTCACAATAGCCCAAAGGTGGAAAGAAACCAAGTGTTCACTGATAGATGAACAGATAAACAGAATGTGGGATATACACATAATGGAATATTATTTCATCTTAAAAAGTAAGAGAATTCTGACGCATGCTACAACACAGTCACAAAAGGATAAATATTCTATGATTCCACTTATAGGAGGTGCCTAGAGCAGGCAAATTCATACACACAGAAAGTAGAACGGTGGTTCCCAAGGGCTGGAGGAAGAGATTTGGGAGTTATTTAATGGGTATAGAGTTTCAGTTTTACACGATGAAAAGAGTTCTAGAGATTGGTTGCACAAGGCGAATGTTTTTAACACTACTAAACTGCACACTTAAAAGTGGTTCTAATAGTAAATTTTATATTATACTTTGCCACAACTTAAAGAACAGCACGTAGATAACGCGCAGGTCACATGGTTCGGGAGCTGAGCATCCTCTCACACACACACCGGCGCCCCCACCCCGGCATCCTCCGAGGACCGGCGCCCGCGTGTGGCGGGGTGGAGGGGGCCGTGGGGGTGGAAGGGGTCGCGCCACACCTCGCGGCCCCTGCTCCAGCCTCTCGGGAAAGGCCCCTCTCAAGCCCAAAGTTTGCTCTATCCTGGCTTCTTAAGGGTCGGTGACCAGCGAGTCTCTTCTTTCCCCGCAGCCTAACTCATTTTATGTGTACAACTTAGTGCTTTTGAGCAAACTGAGGCGTTGTGCAACCATCACCACAATCCGGTTTTAGAACATTTCCATCACCCCTTGGCCTTTCTAAGGCCCTGGAGCCTCATCCGTAAATGGCGGCACACGAGCCTAGCACATAATAGCGCACCAAAACGTTTTACCTATTATTACACTAGTTGGTGACGGCCTGTTTCTAGACTACCATCCTCTCCCTGCCGCAGGCAGTGCGCCGCCCGCCGATGGGCGGCGGAGGTGCCGGTGGTCCCAAACGCTCCGCGCCGCGCTCCCGCCCGCGGCCCCGCCCCGCCGCGCCGCCCGCGATCGCGGAATCGGGCCTCTCTCGGCGCCCTGGCTGCGGCGGGCGGCGCCGCTCCGGGCTGGATTGGTGATGCCTGGGCGCTGCGGGCGCCTGCGCAGTGGGACGGCCCCGCGCGCCGAGGGGCTGCGAGATCCCGGGGAGCGTGGTCGCGCTGCTGGAGCCGGACGGCCGCGCCATGGCGGAGGACGAGCTGGAGGCGCTGCGGAAGCAGAGGCTGGCCGAGCTGCAGGCCAAGCACGGGGTGAGCGCGCCCGCCTGGCCCGGCCCTGCGCCGCGCCGCCCTCGCCCGAGGGGGAGGGCGCGGCCCCGGGCGCCGCGGCCCGAGGACCCACGCTGCCCCGGCCCGCTCCGCGTCGCGGGGGCTCGGGCGGCCGGCCCACCACGTGCAGCCACGGGCTGGGGGCGGGGGGCGGGCGTGGGCCTGTCCCGGGCGGGGGGCGGCTCGCCCGGGCCGGCGTGGGTGCGAAGCCGAATGCCCAGCCCCTCGGGCTCCCGGACCCTTAGCTTTCGGATCCAGCCTGCTTCCACCACGGTTCCAACCGAGTTGCTGTCTAGAATTCGGTTGTTCTGACCCAGGCAGCCGGCGTTTCCTGGGCTGTGCTGTGAGCCGGGTGCTGAGGGGACAGCGGGGGACACCCGCTCTGTAAGGAGTTGACAGTCCCGGGAGGAGCCGGACGCTGCTCGCGGAGATGAAGCCCCCGAGTCCTGACTCCGCGGTACCCTGCGGAGCTGGGAGCAGCGTCAGGGATGGAGCGGGGTGGTCTCCAAGGAGGCGCCCTGTGCATCGTCAGCGTCCCCACCCCGAAGCACCTTTCATTTTCCAGAAAGTATTGTCACCGCGGAAAATACGGTTTCCCAGTACAGATGCCCCCCCGCCCCCATGGCTGTTTGTATTCTGAAGCATTCTATTAGATTGTGACTTTGGGAGCCTATCAGAACCTTGTAGCAAGTGGAGAGCCACCCGGTTGACTTCTGTGAGGCCCGGCTTTTTAAGTTATCTGGTAATAATTTGGTGTCTGCTCCTGCAGGAGCCTGTTAGGTATCGGACACAAAATAAAATAGTTCCTGTTTTTTTCCTCTGAAATGGTTCAACTAAAAGGTGGAATTATTTTTTCAGGATCCTGGCGATGCGGCCCAACAGGAAGCAAAGCACAGGTATGGGCTGGGGCTCTGAGCTTTCTCAGGGGTTTTCTCACCAAGTGGGTTTTTGACTTTAGTTATTTTAATAGATATGTGGATCCTAAAGTTTTTCCCAGCATCGTGATTTTTCCATGAGTCGTCAGGGTATCTTTGTTATTAATTTGTTAATTAAATAACCGTGTGGAGCCCACCGCACTTACTACTTTGTACTGCAATTACTGGTTGATGTTTGTTTCTCTGCTAAACTGTGATGACCTTAGAGTGAGCATCATAATAGGACTATTTCCTAGGGATGTTTTGAGGATTACATGGAAACAGTTTAATAAGTGCTCGATAAATATTAACTGTTAACTATTGTTATTTTAGCCAAGCACATGGGAGAGCACCTCACAAATGGCAGCTTTATTGAATGAATACCTGATTACCCCATCATGCTATCTTTTTTCTAATTGTGATTAAAACACACATAAAATTTGCTGTCTTAACCATTTTTAAGTGTACTGTTCAGTCGTGTTGACTCTATTCTGATTATTGTGCGACAGATCTCTAGAACTTTTTCATCTTGCAAAAGTGAAACACTATACTTATTGAGTAACTCCCCATTTCCCCCCCTCCCACCATGCTACCTTTTTTTTGGTGAGGAAGATTTGAGCTAACATTGCTGCCAGTCCTCGTCTTTTTTTGCTTGAGGGAGACTGTCACTGAGCTAACATCTGTGCCCGTCTTCCTCTAATTTGTATGAGGGATGCTGCCTCAACATGGCTGATGAGTAGAGTAGGTCCACACCTGGGATCCCAACCCGTGAACCCAGGGCTGTGATTCGCAGCACGTAGAACTTCAGCCACTTGGCCATCGGGCCAGCCCCAAACCATGCTACCTTCTAACTCACTCGTTCAGCAAGCATTTGTTGAGCACCTTGCTCTGGGTCAGGCACTGAGCACTGCTGGGTCTACAGAAAGAGGCAAAGCAGAGAAGGTTCCTGCCCGAATGTGGCTTGTGTGAGTGGGAGAAGACAAAGTAAGCACTGGGATGGTGCCAAGAAGAAGAAAAAACTACTACACAAATCTCATTGACTCGGAGATGAACATTTTTTCACAGATTGGGTATGTCTCATTGATCACTCTTGCCCTGGATTCTTCCAGACAGGAATGAATTTTGCTTCTGCCATCACTTGGGTACATTTCTAACTTGAGACCTCTTAAAAGTAAATTCTCTGCTTGGGGTTCGCCCCTCCCTCCACCCCTGTAGTGTGAATTCAGACAGCAAACCTGCAAAACTAAAGTGTGAAACTCAAATTCTCAGAGGAACCTTTTTCTTCCCCCACTCAGGGCCACGGTTGATGCGTGTGTGCTGTCTTGCTGTCCCTTTCTGCATGGCGGGTTTATTTCTTGCTTACCTTGTACTGAGGATGTTGCTCTTGCTGCCCCAGCTGTGAGTGGAGGTCTCTATTAGATGCCTCATCTAGGGTGTTCTTTTGTTCTTAGAGATAAATAAAACTATGGTGCATCTTACACTGGATGGCATCTTAGACTCAGTGAAATATAGTAACAGTAGTTCATGGCAGCGTTGAAGTACTCAGGAGCAATAAGGAGTGGCCTGTGGAAGTGGGCTTCACGCTGTGTTCCATGAGCCCTAGGGCTCCTCAGATGGGTGGTTAATGGGCACCGCCAGCCCCAGCTCCCCCTCTCATTCAGAGAATCTCTGCTTCTGTCTGTGTTGCGTATTAAGTTCCTTGAAGGACTTCATTTGAAAAACAAATTTATCTGCTTAAAAAATTTGAAACCCTGGTCTTATGTGAACTGGTTCCTACTTGGATAGCTGGGAAAATGCAAGGATGCTTGCAGAATCGTAATTTCACTTCCCCTCCCCACCCAAAAAATAGAACTGAGAGTCTTGAAACATGGGCTCTGGTTCTAGCTTGGCCACGATTATCTGTGTCACCTTAACGTGGCCTCCCTGGGTCTCAGCTTCTTTTTCTCTGAGAAAATTACACGGATTGATCACTTGGCCCTTCTCATTGCCTGAAATCTCACTGCATATTTCTGGCATCTCTCACACCCTAGGTACTTAATAAATGTTGGTACAGGTGGTTGAACCGAATTATGAAAATGTAAAGTCTGACCTTTCAGCCCGGTAAGTTTATACCCACTTATTCTAAAGCTGGCTTTGAGGACAGGACTGGACTCTCCGCTTTGCTGTAGCCGCTGCCATCCACCCGGCACCCAGTACAGCACAGGCTTGTCTACAGCAGGCGTCCATCCTGAGAAACGTATGGAGTGATTGCATTTTGTGTGTTCAGTAGGAATGCTGACAGCTTCGTTCTAATTTTGCTTGACCTGTTTTCATTGTAGGGAAGCAGAAATGAGAAACAGTATCTTAGCCCAAGTTCTGGATCAGTCAGCCCGGGCACGGTGTAAGCATCTTCACTTTCCTCTTATTTCCATAAAATTGGCTTGAGTTAGTTGAATAGGGAGATATTTATGAAATTATTGCTATCTCTACATAAAATATTTGTGTAACCTAAAAACACTTGAGATACTGATTATTTGTGAGAAGTGTGAAGTTTATAAACCTAAAGAAACACACTTAAGTCATCATTGTAAGTGCTGGCTCAGTTCTGTCTTACCCAGGAGATGATCTCCCAGTGCATGTTGGGTAAAATTTATAGGAAACAACTCTTAAATCGAGTCAGTCACAAACTGTTGCTGGTAGTTGATGTGGGTGATGGGGGCTTGGCAGTTTATTGTAGTCTCTGTTTTATTGTATGCTCATAATTTTTCATAATAAAAAGTAGAAAGAAAACTGTGTAGAAAAAGAAAGAAAATCAGCCAATTGGAATGAACTAGTATCTTCTGTATTATAACTTGAAGCCCAGCTTAAAGAGGCAGCCTTAGATACATCACCACCATGTATCTGTGTAGTAATAGATAGATTTGCTTTCTAGAGGGCAATCATGTATTTTTTTTAAAAAAAGTACGGGGTTTGAATCTGAAGGCCCAAGTTTAATCTTGGCTCTGTGACTACTCGTGTGTGGCACTGACTGATGCCGCCAGGACTGACGTGTCGTTTCCTCACAGTTAAGGCGGTAACAACAGCATCTGCCCCGCCAGCCTAGCTAGTCTCAAGGCATAAGTCTGTGAAGTGCTTTAGAAATGTTCCTGCATAGTTTTAAGCTGTAAGTACATTGAGTTTTGACTCCTTTTTATGGATGTATATATTTTTCTTTTCAGTAAGTAACTTAGCACTTGTAAAGCCTGAAAAAACTAAAGCAGTAGAGAATTACCTTATACAGATGGCAAGATATGGACAACTAAGTGGGAAGGTAAGCTTGGACTGCCTTGAGGCACTCGACCTAACGTTACCTACTTTATCAAAACTTATCTTCAAGAAGTTAATTTCATCTTCTGGTTACAGAATTCTTGTTGACTATTTCAGTGAAGCAGTTGTTAAAGGAGAGATTGAATAGTTGTATCTACCATAAATCCTAAAATATAACTAATTGCCTTTCGTAAAATCCTCTGCTTCTTTCTTGTCCTGACATTGCTGTGGAAGCTTCTTGGTGTCTGTGTGACCCCATGACTGTTGAGGTCAGCTAGCTTAAACTGCTTCTACACTGGAAACACGGTTTGTCAGTAATACCAACTAACAGACTACCAGTGTAGGTAGAAGTTGAGCTTGTTTTGCAAATGAGGAGGTGCTAGACTTCCTTGGTTATTATGTGTGTTGCTGTGATGCCGTGATGGGTATATGCTGCCAAGCCTGACGTTCCTTCAGACCCAGGAGAGCCCCGCTCACAGGAAAGCCCTCTGCGGCCCCCTCAGCCTGCAGGGACCAGGCCTGCCCTGACTCCTGACACTAGGAACGTGTGCGGGAGCCACGACTGCTTCGTCTTTGTTGAGTGACTTACCGCCTGCATTTAAGCTTCTCCAGAGCTCAAGGGCAGAGGCCCGAGCGTCTCTGTCCTTGACACTTAACACAGTGGTGTAGGTGGTTGTCACTGGCTGCTAGTGGTGATAGAGCTGTTCTTAAATACCTCTTAACTTTGGATTTTTCTGAGGAAGCTAACTGATGGATACTTTTCCCCTTCCTCAAATGAAGACTTAGAAGAGCAGATTTTCTTTGGCACTTAAACCAGTAGTCTCAACCTCCTGTCCCAGCTCTCCTTCCCTCCTGACCTCTAGCCCATAGCCCAGAAAGACGAAAACAGTTCAATCTGTTGAGGCAAACGCTTTGTTTTAAAGAAGTACTGTTTTTCTTTCTGATTATCCTAGGTATCAGAACAAGGTTTAATAGAAATCCTTGAAAAAGTAAGCCAGCAAACAGAAAAGAAAACAACAGTTAAAGTAAGTTTCCCCAAGTGCACGTGGCAAAAGAAAAAGTTGATAATTTAAATAAGTGTTGAATATACACCTACGTACGGTATCAAAACATGTTTCAGCCCATAGACATTTTCATTTTGTAACATGGAAGTTTGGGGAGAAAGGCTGCGTATAGTGAGGGGTCTAATTTTTAAGGATCTTGAGTTGATGTTCTCTCGTTTAGATCTAAAACACTAAGTTGTTTTAAAGACAAAAATGTCTTGAATAATAGGTAGACAGTTTTCTTCTCAGAAAATTGAGTTATGCTTTATTAAACATGTTATGACACACATTTAATTTTCCCCCCAGTTCAACAGAAGAAAAGTAATGGACTCTGATGAAGATGACGATTATTGAATTTAAGATGTTTAGAAACTAGAACTTAATGGAACAATTCTAGGATAGCTAATACTTGGCAGAAGTTGAGATCTGACTTGAATGTTTACTTTGTTTATTATCTATTTGCCTTTTAAAAAAATAAACTTGTTATGCAAAATAAAACAATTTGGGCCGAGTTGTTTTAATACCATAGCTGAATGAACTGCGTTTTGAGTTTCTCCTTTCCTACCGAAAGCTTTTGAACGTGTGTAGCAGCATGAATATATCCTTTGTAATTGTGACGTTAGTGTTAGATAGGCAGATGGCCTTCGCAGAAATAGAAGCTGCTCGAGCACTCTTCAGTCAGAAGAAAACAGCATCCAGCACCATCCTGGGAGTTCAATCCCATGGACTAAGCTGATCAACTTCAATATTAAACATCTAATATTTCCAAGACACAGGTTCGGAAAGCAAGCAAGCAGCTGTTTTTCTTCCTGCAGGTTGTACTTACATGTAAGAAAATTCCTAGCTTTGATTTCATTTATAATTTGTTTTTCAAAACCATTGAGACTAAATTATCTAACAAATATGACCCCTCTCGAAAACCTCTAATAGAGTGATACTTGAAAAAAATTACCAAAATAACTGGGACATACTAGTAATAACACTTCAACGTAATAAACGTGTTTGTAAGAGAAATTACTTCTGATGATTAAAGTCTAGGTGAGCGGTTTAGCAGTTAAACATTTGGGTAGAAATATTCTGGGTTCTTCGCTCAGAGTTGCAGGTAACGTAGAGCAAGCGTCGTCTCAGATTGTGCTTTATTCCCACTAGTTACGAAAACCTTTGCCTCTAAACTCAAATCATAGCTCAGCTCTCCAGTGAGCCGTGTGGCGTAACCTTTAGGTGTCAGCCCTGGAGACCCGGCCCCGGAGTACGTTCCTGACGTTTAATGAGATGAGTAGGGTTAGTCGCAGAAAAGTGATGGGAAATGTGCTTGATAGTCCCAGTCGGCTTGAGCCAGCGTACTGCTGCTACATGTTCAAACTGTATTTGAGATTGTACTATATTTGAGACTTAAAATTTGTGACTGCGGTCAATGAAGAAAGTCAGTGTTGGAGTAAGTGTCTAGCATTCTTGAATAAAGTGAGTGAGAACATCAGAATATTAAAAACCACCAAAATTTTTTAAAGGGACAGAATTGATAAATAGTCAAAAGCAAAATTCGGTCAAGGATTTTGGGGGGAAAAATCCCAGTTACAGGTAGATTTTGCTTTAGGTCTCATTTACATGAAAATGCTGGAGGGAAACTAGCCAATTTGAGCCAGTTTGTTACATGCTTTCTCTCGGGGAATAGCACTATCCTCATGGCAGCCACTCATGTCAATGTGTGCAAAGACTGTCAGCCTCCTGCCCTCCAGAGACACGTGAGAATGGACAGTGGTTCTGAACACAGGGATGGGAGTTCTTGAAGGCAGCACGGGGTTAGGGAGTGGGGAGCGGTTATTCTAAACTTCAGTTTAACTCGGTGAACTGACAGTACTTTGAGTTCAGAACATTCTTACACAAAGTAGAAATTTGGGCATTACCAATTTCTGAATTGTCCAGTTTACTTTGGGGTCTTATTTTCACTTTATTTTTTTTATTTTTAAGTTGAGTTTTAAGTGGGGAAAGCAGTTGAAGAAAAACATATTTAAAAAAATAATCGAGGCAGTCACTTCAGATGGTTCACACTACTCATTACCAGAACAACCCAAGGAGAAACATCTCCCATAATACTGACAGGCCCATTCACAGTATTTCTATCTCCAGAGGAAGGGCACACCAAGCTGGAAACTGCCAATTCAGATGACACTGCCAGTCAGGCCTTGACCCCAGTTCTGATATGTCAAGCAAACTGGCCCCCTTATTTCTCTGAACCTGTTTCCTCACTGAACAATTCTACCAGCTAGGGTAATTGTTAGAATTAAATAGGGGCAGACATGAAAGTTTTCAAACTTATATTGCATCATCCACAAAGTCAGGTGGTATCAGAAGTATGTATTTGCATCTTGGAAATGGCTGGGCTGATAAACTGTACGGGATATAGTTTCTCAATTAGGATGGTAGAGAACCACAGCAACTCAAGTCAGTACGGCAGTTTTGTTTAAAAGTGAGGAAAAGGAGAAAAAATAAATCAGAAGAAAGAAATTCACAAAGCAACTGCTCATTCCCTGCTTGGGCTAAGAAGCTGTATTGTATTCATTTTTGTTGAGTTTAAAACATTTTTGTGGGCACTAGGTACTGTGCGTAAGTCAGCCCTAGTCAGGTAGACAGATTATGATAATCTGCTCTGAATGATCCAGTTGACACGTTTCAGTCACACATCTATAACTGAAAAATAAAATGTATGTTCCTCCAATGGGGGAAGATTTTTCCAAACACAAAGCACATGTTTCTAGCTAAGAGGCTGAGAAACAGGTACCTCCAGAGCAAAACATTAACTAAAAAAGGTACCATGACACACTCAAGAATCATAAAGTTTACTGTTTCTTTTCCATCATTTGGCACATATCCAAGGCACATTAGAAAATTAGAAATCATAAATTACTTTGTAGAAAAATAATCAGCCCCTCCCTTCTGTACATACACAAGTATTTCCAAGAACATGCACAAAACCATTTCTCTGTTACAAAGGTATTTGAAAATGTACTCAAGATAAACCCATGTTTGCAGCTCGAGACCAATTAATAACATAAAAAAATAACAGTATAATCTATAGAAATTTATAAAAAGGAATGAATGGCAATAAATTCTAACTTAAAGTAAATTTGACCTGGTTTGTGCTGTAAGTTTTCAATCTGAATCAAAAGACTAAGAAAAGATGTGCCAAATCTACTCTCTAGTTCAGTAACCATCCATCAGGAGTGACATTTAAGGGAGGTTCTTAATGGAAAGGGATGTTTCTAGAGACACTAGAGGTGCATATGTGCAATGATCAAATATCTGTACTTTGCTGGAAGAAAAATTCTACCCAACTTTTCCCACGTACATAGTGTAAAAGGAACTTGAGAACGGCATTTAGGCATCTTTGGGTTCAAATGTTGCTTTGCAAAGGAGCATTTTCCAGGTCCTGTTTCCTTCATTCAAATGTGATGTTTCTGGCCGGCCACCACAGTACCATGAAACCTGAACTGCTTCTCTTCAGTTTGTCCCAGATGGAGGAGTTCTGTTAGCTTGTGGTTTGCTCGTTTATACACATCAGAGGCTTAGCACCTTCAGGAGGAGGAGGTCAGAATCTGGTGATGAAACCTCTCACTCTAACCAAGGAACCCTAACACTGAAGAAGTCTTAAGGATCTGGACACCACTGGACTTTCTGTCCATTCCTTTCCAAGTGTATTCCTCAGCTTTGAAGAGGAAGAAGATGGTAACAGTTTTTTGTTGCACTTTCCCTTAGCCAGGAAAAGCTTTCAGGAAGCTGCTGCTCTCTCGAGCCAAAGAGCAAGTATATTTAGTTCTAAGCTGTATTCACGCTCGGCGTCTTCTTATTGAGGACTTGCTGCCTGGCAGCAAATTGAACGGTTCCTTATTCCTGTTAAAACTGGGAAATACTGGCCTCGCGGGGAGTGGCCAGGCCACCAGCAGTCTCTGGGCCCTTGGCTCCGACTGTGTCATCGACAGTGTGTCTCCGCAGCATTCGCCTGGTCCCAGGAGCAGCCTTTTTCAGTCTGGGCCTCTCGGGCTGCTCACCCCCTCCTGTGTCAGCCGTCTGCGATCTGCTCTGCTCCGGCCGCTTAGCCTGTTCCTGTGTGACTGTGGGCCTCCCTGGCTGCAGAAAGGGTACAATTCAGACAGTTCACGTTTGCACTGTGCTTTAAAGCACCACCACACAGTAACAGCCACCCTTGGGTGCTTATTTGTGTCGTCAGTGTGCTCAGCACTTGCAGGCCTAATTTCAGCTCCACCATCCCTGTGGGGATGGTAGGACGTGTACTCCAAGTGTCAGACACAACGCCAGTGCTTTACATGTTTGCACATTTAATCCTTACAGCTCTAACTAGTGTGTGCTAACAGGATCAGCAAAGTCAAGCAATCCAGCCAAAGGCCCAAGCTAGCAAGGGAAAAGTTGAACCCAAGCAGATTTCAGAGTTTGTGGGTTTCCCACCCAGCAGCAATTCTATCAGCAAAGTCATGAAAGAGTAAATAAATCAAAATTAGTCATGTTTACAAAAGTCACTTTAATTTTCTAAAACAAGGATTTAGAACTGTTATTTGTTTCATGGCGCCTATGCCACACATGCTGTCAATTCTATTTCTCATCAGTAGTCAATGGATGGTAAACAGCATAAGAGGAGTCCTGTTTCTGAGAGAGTCCCCTAAGAATGGCACCAGAGAATGTGAAGTGGGCTTCTGTTTATAACTGATGCTCAGACAGTGCTTTAAGAGACGGCCACCGAGAGCACCATCCACAGAGTAACTCCACACCATAGTGGAGAAGTTTTCTACTCACCTATGCACAAACTTGCTTTCTTCCTTATGTTAGTGATTAACACATTAGTGAGTTTGCCCAGTGAAATTTCAGAGAGTTCACGTGACTATACACACCATGATCTGCGTCTGTCCACGCGTACAACCATTTTCCACTTTTTCCTCCCTTTCTTTCCTCAGCTCAGAAATGCATTGTTAAATAAAACAGTAAATGAAGTCTATACTCAACTGTCCCACTAAAGAGCTCATTTTAATTATTATCATCTCTTACAGTGAAGGGAATCATGAAAGGAGCAATGTATTTACCATACGTTAGATTTGAAAAAGCCAGGCTTTAAAAAGTATGATTATAAGCCAGTGTTTAATAACTCACCTCATGCACAGAACCTTCAGTAAGATTAGGGACACTTCTATCTCTTGCCATAATGTCCCTTGAAGTCCTTCCCCTGAAACACCAAACAAACTACAATAAACGTTTGGGATGGTGGAGCAAAGTACTCGGCGGCCACGAGGTGGCAGCATTGGATGAGGGCAGATCGCAACCCGTGAAAGCAGCGCATCGTGCTCCACTTCTAAGTCAGGCAGAGGCAAAGCACAGAAATCAGCTCGAACTTTATACTCACTCAAACTGACCAAGCGAGGGGACACAGTAAAACTGTCTAGGAAAAGGTTCATCTGGTAGGTCATACATTTTTGAGTTCCCTGTAGATAAAAGGATAAACATCTGAGAACTTCCAAAATAGTTGAAGTGTTTTAAAATGCAACCTCTCAATTTTATTTAACAAAATTTAGAAAATTAAGCACTGCATTTGCTTAAACCACCACATTAGTAGATAACTATTTATTACCGTGTGAACCCCCATGAAAAAGAAAGATAAATCCTTAACACACTGATACTCCCCAGCCACAGCCAATCTGGTGAGACAGCCTCAGGATTACCCAGATATGTGACTGGGTTTATCACATTGTACTGCAAACTCATACTGTAATTAAAAAAATAAGTGGCTAGCACAAGGACCCCCTCTGAACTATAACAACTTTTAAAAGAAGAAATACTTCAGCCCCACCCATTTGGCAACCGCTGTTCTAGGACCATCAACCTCTGTACACCTGTAAATTAAAAAAAACCTTAAAGGTGGCATTGACTGCGGAGGTCCAGGAAATGCTTAGAAAAAGGCCTGGCCTTGGAACACAAGGCATGAAGGGAACTACCCAGTTGGGCCTCCTCTCCAGCTGGGGAGTGGAGGCTTACCCAAGCTAACGCCGGGAGTGTCCATCTTACTTCCTCAGGAAGCAGTGTCACCGTCAACCAGAAAACGAGTATCAAAAAAGCTGAGGAACCAGGATGTCACATACATTTCTTTGGTGCCTACATCCCACCCCCAGTCGTGATCATAATTACATTCTACACTTACAATTAAACGAAACCAGCAACTGGTCATGAACTTCCACATAAACCCAAGTTGAGAATTACAGAAAGAATGTAACTTCTTACATTTTTTCCTGATCTTAACAGTAACGTATTCCTGGTGGTCTGTTTCGCCAACATCATCTAATGTGGCCACACAGTTTGGTACGACTTGAAGTAATTCCATTATTTTTGAATTCTACAATTTGGAAGGGAAAAGATAACAGGAATATTTTTTATTCTTTCCTACCAGGTAAGTGCCTGTTTTTGATCTAACTGTCAATATTGGTGTGGCTGGGCAGAAACACTAAAAAGCACAAAACCTGGAAGCCATAAGGCCCAGTGGTTAGGAGCAGCCCCGCATCTGGAGCCCGGCTCTGCCCTCTGCCGGTACTCCGGGCCGGGTAGTGGACTGCTCCATGCAAGTGGGCTGACAATAACAGGATCTATTATTGTAGAGGCACCGTGAGGTCACCGAGGGCCCCGTGTAGTCAGTACTCAATAAGAGACATGCATTGTTATCATCATCTGAGAAAGTGCTAAGTTGAAAGTTTAAGGTATTTCAATTCTGTTAAGGAATGTCACTGAGAATTAATATAATAAGCCTATGAGTAGGCTGGATTTATGGTGACTTTGACACATCAGTAGTGTCATTTAACAGCCTACTAGTTGTCTACCTGGAGTAGAAAACTAGATAAAGATTCCACGTGAGCACAGGAACGGTAAAGAGCTACCTTCTCCCCAGGAGAAAAAGACTTTCTCCTCACCATTTCTCCATGGCAAACATCCACTGCGCTGGCGAGAGATGTCAAATCGTGATTCTCCTGACAGAACTCACGAGTTTTAAAGCCAGCAACTGAATGACCTTTCTCCAGTGTGCTGAGAACACAGCTGTATTCCCACTGCCTTCAGGCAGGGAGGGTTCTCAGCCCGCTGTGGCCCTAAGAGGCCCTGACTGCTCGTCGAGGGCCAGGCCAGGGGCCACACCTGCGCTTGTCGGGGGAGCACCTCTGCTCAGCCCCTGAAAGACTGACTCCCGGTTCCCCGAGCAGGCCACCTCTGCCAGGTGGCCAAGGAGCCGGTATTTAACTGCACTGGCTGACCCGCAGCAGAAGGACTCAGAGATCCGGCTCTTGCTGCTGCACATCTGCTTTAAACACAGGGAAGCGGAGGGAGCCCCCCACCCCGAGGCCCTCCCACCCACCTGCTCAGCACAGTCTATGGCTGTGCACTGCCTCTTGTTCAAGACCTGGACTGACGCTCCGTGAAGCAGCAGCAGCTCCACCACCAAGACGTGCTTCTCCATCACAGCCTCATGCAGCGCCGTGTTGCCCTTGTTGTTGGAAACGTTAATGGAGGCCCCGTGCTAGAAGGAGGAACGACAGGATCAAAAGGAACACTAAGAGGGCAACACAGAATCCAGGTGACAAGCCACCCGTTACTGACTCGTGCCAGCAGCTCCTGGGCTGTGGGCCCTTACCTGCAGCAACAGTGCCGCGACTTCGTGGTGGCCGTTGGAACAGGCGTAAATGAGGGGCGTGTTTCCACTTATATCCTTCTTATTGGGTTTTGCATTGGACTCTAATAGATACTTCACCACCTGGCAGAGAAGAAACATTTCAACTGTAACTGAAATTGGCAGGGAGAAATCCCCTCCCTTGATATCCTTCTGACTCCTCCCTGAGCTCACTTAGAGTAAGGCTTCTTGGACACGTCTGCTCCTTGGGAGAAAGCAGACCGGCTGAAGGGGGTTAATGTTTGCTGAGGGTCTGCTCTGTGCCACACAGCGTGCTGGGCCCCAGCTTTTCATCTAATCATTAGCTCGACACCATGGAGAGCTGGAATTACCACTCCAGCTTTACAGATGAGGGAATGGATGCTTGAAGCACTCTGCTGAGTGTTAGGAGAGAAATGGAAGACCTGAAATAGGGTTCCTGTCTTTAAAAGCTGACAGTATAACTAATAAGGGAAAATTTTTTAAAATAGATAACTTTCAAAAAGAAATATATGATTTTTAGAAAGTCAGTCACTCCACAATTATCTCTTGAACCTCCTCTGTGAGGCCATTCTCCACATTATAAAGTACTAAACTGTTTGGCACAGGCCAAGGGCTGTGGGAATGTGAGGTAGTAAGACGTGGGCAGAGCCCTGGATGACCAACAGCCAAGCACCAGAGATGCTCCTGCTGCGATCAGAATCAGAATGACAGCCTCTAGTGCCACCAGGTGTGAACGGCAATGGGGAAGGGGGCTTTGCCTCCACCCACAGAAGCACCAACTTCTGTGTTCTGTTGCTGAGTGGTCCTGCCACGTGCATCTCAGAATCTCAGGGCTGGGAGGAAGGACATGTGCCCGTCCTCTGGGCCAACTGACAAACTGTTGCCCCTCTGTGACATTCCCACTGAGGGAGGTTCTAACAGAAAGCAAGCACCCTGCACACTCTGCCCGAGAGACGGACCACACCTGGAAGTGGCCCTGCTGGCAGGCCAGGTGGAGCGGGACAGCCTGGCTGACGTTTCTGGCACCCGCACTGGCACCATGCTTCAACAGGAGGGGGACGAGCTCCGCTCGACCGTGCAGGGCAGCAACGTGCAGTGGGGAGGCGCCATCCTGGTTGGTCACGTTCACACCAAGCCCATTGGCAGGAATCTTGGCCAGCTTCTAGTAAGTGTAGGAGATGGAGACAGAAATGTCATTAGTATTAAGAAAGCCGTTTGAAGAAAGTGAAGCCATCTGCCCCCCACAGCCCCAGGGCAAACTTTGGGATCATAGTGGGATCGGAATCAGGTTGTCCACAGGTGAATTCCTACTACTTCAGAAAGGCATGATACACCAAAGGATTAATTTCCATTTCCAAGAAAGCACGTGCCCTAAAATGATACCCTTTCTGGCAAGGCAATTCAAGGGGAACAGAAAGTCTGTTCAACAAATGGAACAACCGACTACCCACACAGGGAAAACTGCACATCAACCCTTTCCTCACGCCAAACACAAAAATGCATCACGGACCTAAACATGAAAGCTACAACCAGAAACCTCTAGAAGCAAACACGGAAGAAAATGTGCAAAGATGAGCAAAGATTTCTGAGATAAGATACGGAAAGCAAAAACCATAAAAGAACAGTTTCATAAACAGGACTTACTAAAAATTTTAAATGTTTGCTCTTTGAAAGACACAATTAAGAAAATGAAAAGGCAAGTCATAGACATGGAGAAAATGTTTGCAATATGTCTATCTGACAAAGGACTTATACCAACCTGCATTTTAAAAAAACAAAAATTCTTATAAATCAATTAGACAATCCAACTTCAAAAAAAAAAACCAAGCATAAGATTTGAAAAGACTTGTCACAATATAAGGCAGGTAAATGGCCAATCCATAAGCACATAAAATAACATCTTTGGTTATCAGGGAAATGCAGATCAAAATCAGGAGTGACAAAACCAAAGCGTCAGAACACAGATGAGTGGCTGCCGGGATGCCTATAAAGGGGCAGGACGGACGGTCGAGCAGGGCGATGCAGATACTGATGGTGCTGGTGGCTACACGGCCATGTGCTAGTTTGTGAAACCTCATAAAACTGCTTGCTACTTATCTCCGTAGTTCACTTTCATTTCTATCATGAAAGTACCTTATTATTCACAGTGGTTTTAAACCCAGTCATGCCAATATAAGGAAAATCAATTAGTAATTAAAAGGGCAAACAAAACTGACTTATAAAGCATATAACTAAAAACGAACATATGTGATGTTGAATCATACATTTTGATAGTGGAATTAATATGTCAATGTTTTATGTGACTGATTAAGGACTAAAACTTTAATTATCTGGTTCACTTTTTGATGATTAAAAATGTTATCTCTTAGAAAAACTGCAAGCTAAATTAAAAGGGTGAATTTCACTCTATGTAAATTATACCTCAAAAATTGAAAACAAACAAGTGAAGAAGTAGGGAGAAAAAAACACAATGAAATACCAGTGCACACTTACCAGAATGGCCAAAGTTAAAAAGTGAGAAAGGCTGAAGTCACAAGGCGGGGCACCCAGAACTCACACTGCTGGTGAGAACGGAAAATGCTCCCTGCGCTCTGGAAAGCTGGCAGTTTCTTAAAAAGTTAGACACATACTGACTGTATAATCCGGCAATTAGACCACTAGGTATTTAGCCAAGTAAACAGAGACTTATACAAAGACATGTTCACAGCAGCTTTCTTCACAAAGCCAAAAACAGGCAGCTACTCAGCTGCCCGTCAACAGGTGATCAGACAACCAATTATGGTACATTCAACAAAATACCCCCCAGCAATAAAAAGAAATGAACTGCTGATCCACACGGGTCTCAAAAACATTCCGCTGAGTGAAGGAAGCCAGACTCAAAAGAGCGTGTACTGTGTGGTTCCATTCACATAAAACTCTAGAAAATGCCAGGGAGTCTGTGTGATGGGAAGCAGGTCAGTGGCGGCCTGGGCCAGGGAAGGGCGAGGAGGGCAGGAAGCGCTCGGAGGTGATCCTGACTGTGGTGATGGCTCATGGGTTTCTGCCTCTGTGGAAACTCAGCAAACTGTACACTTTAAATGGGTATGCTTTACCGTGTGTAAATTACACTTCAATAAAAGTTTAAAAAACAAACTCAACACAACAGTGGGCTAGAAGAAGATGGGCTTAGGGGGGAGTTTCAGTTTAATCACAGACATGGAGCCATTTTCGTTTGTGTCTTTTTGAGAAATTAGAAAAAAAGAAAAGAGGTTTTAAAAGAACAGGATGTCTAAGATTTTTATCCAATAAATCCGTAGTTATTTTAATGTGTAATTCAGTTTCTTGTTACAACTAATCAAGTGTGAGGTGGGGAAGAACAGAGTGTAGGAGATAGACAAAAAGAGCAATAACAGAGACGCAGTAGCCACCTCCAGCCATGCACAGTCAAGGACAGGGCCTGAAGACTTTGGTACTGCACGCTGTGTCCTTGAAACATCACCTGCCATTTTAATCCCTGTTTTCCACAGCAGCCCACACAGGGAAGTCAGTTTTTAGACTGTGCATGTCCACCAGCATGGGGAAAGAAGAAAAGTTGCAAATCCTCAGTGTACACAATACCCTGCGGCTGAAAAGCTACATGTGAATGAAAATTTTAGTCATTTCAATATACTTGGATTAGAGTCACCCAAGGTGAAGCTTTTTAAAATAAGGTAGTATTGGGGCCAGCTCCGTGGCTGAGTGGTTATGTTCGTGCGCTCCGCTGTGGCGGCCCAGGGTCCAGATCCTGGGCGCGGACATGGCACCACTCATCAGGCCACATTGAGGCGGGGTCCCACATCCCACAACTAGAAGGACCTGCAACTAAGATATACAACTGTGTACAGGGGTGGGTGGGGTTGGGGAGATAAAGCAGAAAAAAAAAAATATTGGCAACAGTTGTTAGCCCAGGTGCCAATCTTTAAAAAAAAAAAAAAGGAAGATTGGCAACAGCTGTTAGCCCAGGTACCAATCTTTAAGAAAAAATAAAAAAATAAAATAAAATAAGGTATTATTATCTTGCAATACAAAGGACAACAACACTACATCTGTTTTGTAAAGTCAAATTAACTTTCTTACTATGGAGCATACACATCAAGATAAATTGCTAGCATGTGAGTGCATACTGTGTACAAAACACCATTTACAACTGCTCACAAGAAAATGAAATACTTAGGTATACACTTAAGAAAACATGGCCAGGGTCTCTATGCTGAAAATCACAAAAGGAAGAAATCAAAGAAGGCCTGAAGGTATGAAGAGATATACCATGTTCATGAAGACTCAACATAGTAAAGACGCTACTTCTCCCCAAACTGATCTGCAGTTTTAATGCTGTTCCTATCAAAATCCTAACAAGGTTTTTTGTAGACAGAGGCAAGCTTATTCTAAAATTTATATGGAAAGGCACAAGCCCTAGAAGAGCTAAAATGATCCTGGCCAAGAAGGAGAAGGTCGGAGGAAGGACTCTCCCCACACTAAGGCTTCCTCTGGAGCTGCAGTAATGCAGGCAGTGTGGCCCTCGTGGGGGGAGAGACACGTGGATCAATGGAATGGACCAGAGAGCCCAGAAATGGACCCACACCATATCCAGTCAACTGGGGTGCAAAAGCAAGTAAATGCAAGGATGGCCTTGTCAACAGATGGTGCTGGAGCAGGAGGACGTCCATAGGCCAAAAAATGAACCACCTCCTCAAATTTCCTATCTTATACAAAAATTAACTCAAACTGGATCACAGACTTAACTATAAACTGTAAAATTATAACTTTTAGGAGAAAATCTTTGGAATCTCGGGCTAAGCAAACAGTTCTTAGACTTGACACCAAAAGCATGATCCATAAAAGGAAAAACTGATAAACTGGACTTCTAAATTAAAAACTTCCTCTGTGAAAATCCATGTGAAGAACCAATAGATAGATACAGAAAACATCTGACAAAGAGCTAGAATCGAGAATATATAAAGAACTCTCAAATCTCAATAGTAAAAAAAGCAAATCAGTAAGAAAAGGGGCAAAGGAAATGAAGACATTTCACTGAAGAGCATATATGGATGGCAAATGAGCACATGAAAAGATGTTCAACATCGTCACCCACAAAGGAAATGCGAATTTCAACTGCGATGAGACAGCACTACACACCTAGCAGAATGACCAACATAGAAAATCATGGCAACAGCAAATGCTGGTGAGGACGCTGGTGAGAAACTGGATCACTCAGTGCTGGTGGGACTGCAAAATGGTACAGCCACTCAGGAAAACAGTTTGTCACTTCCTTATAAAACTAACCATAGGATGACCATGTAATTACCATATGATCCAGCAGTGGCACTCCTGGGCATTTATCTTACATGAAAACTTATGTTCTCACAAAAACCTGTAAACTAATGTACGTATAGGTATCAATTTTTTTCTTTTTCTTTGGCTGGGAAAGATTTGCCCTGAGTTAACATCTGTTGCCAATCTTCCTCTTTTTCTTTTTTCCCTTCCCACAGCCCCAGTACGTCTAGTTGTAAGTCCTTCTAGTTCTTGTACATGAGCTGCCGCCACAGCATGGCTACTGACAGAGGAGCAGTGTGGTTCCACGGGATCTGAACCCGGGCCGCTGAAGCACCGTGTGCCAAACTTTAACCACCATGGCATCAGGGCTGGCTCCCTATCAATTTTATATGTAATATTCTAAAACCAGAAATAACCCACCTCTCCTTCGTCAGGTGAATGGTAAACCATGGTACCTACACACCATGAGCTGCTCCTCCATAATAAAGGGAGGAATTGTCGACTACGTGCAGCAACTTGGAATCACGCTGAGCACGAGCAAAGCCAATCCCAACAGGCTCTATGCTTACGAGCCCATTTATAGAAAATTTATACAAAGTGACATGAAATGACACAGAGATACAGACGGAGCACATCAACAGTTGCCGGGGTTAGGGATGGTGGGGTGGGGGTGGCAGCAAGAGAGGTGGGTGTGATTATAAAAGGGCAACATGAGTGATTCTTGTGGTGAGCGAACTGCTCTGTACCTTGAATGTGGTGGTGGATACACAAAGCTACACGTGACAGAACTAAACACACACACACAAGCACAAGTCAAAGTGGTGACGCCTGGAGAGACGGATGGATCATATCCACGTCGACGTCCTGGTTTGGGTCTTGTGCTGTGGTTTTACAGGCTGTTACCACTGGGGAAAGCTGGGTAAGGACACAGGGGATCCTCTGTACTTGGCGGGGGGTCCTCCCGCAGAGGATGTACCAACGAGAGCAAAGGCAGTGGCAGGGACTCCCCAGGGGACTGCAGCTCATGGACAGAGACCTCGGGCGCGTCTGCTCCTAAGCTCCTACCTTGTCACTCAGGGGCCCAGAGAGCAGCTGAGACACTGAACACATGTGCACGTCCCTGCTCCCTGCCCTGCCCGTTCAGAGTGCAGGCAGCCCACGCCAGACCCGGCACTAGTGTCCACTCCTGTCCACTCCTGAGCTAACCGATCCCACCACCTCTCAGGGGAAACCTCTCCCAGCCACTGAGCGATGAGCTGGCTGAGAGGCAGACAACCTTCCTAAAGGGAAAAAGAGAATCTATCTGCCTGTCCACCGCCATCCCCACCGACGGAAGCAAAGCCAAACCTTCTGAGCTGGAGCACATTTGGGGCACTGGCACAAGGGGTGACACAGTTCAAGATCCGCGGCACTGACAGCATCCTCCACTTCATCCAGGTCCTCCTCAGTCCACTCCAGAAGGTAACGCACCTGGTGGGCAGGCAGGAGAAACAGGGACTCAAAACTCAGCCTTGACTCCTTTACCGGTGACAGTATCTTCAATGCACACCCTCACCTGTTCCCAAAGCAGGTCCTACACTCCCTTCACCACCAAGTAATTTCTATGTGATGGCTGCTCCCTCACGAAGGTTCCAGGGCTTGTCTGTGCTGGACCTTTCTAAGTCCTTTTAAAGGTGACGCAGAGAGATTAAGCTGCCACTTCTGCAGCTTGTGTCAGCGAGTCTTCTCTCTTAGCAAGGGGCAGAGTGGTGCCGCCTCAGGGTGCAGCCTTAAATCCTCGTCCTGGAGCACCTTGGGAGCACCTCCTCGCAGGTGACCTAACAGTACGCTTTCGACAGCCACTCCGTCCCCTCGCCTGGAGAACACTCACTGAGAGGTCAACAACTCGTTCAAGGCCACACAGCAGTCAGCAGGGTCTCAACCCCACGCCAGTGTCCTTTCCACTGTAATGCACTAGTCCACAGGCGAGAGCAATGGAAAGACCCCCAACAGGTCAAACTTACGTTCCAGAAAAGACTAGTTTCTAGGATATTAAATTTGAGAAAAGAAAACAATATGAATACATTCCTAGGCTGAGTTCTAAGTGCTAAGGCAGTCAGCATGTGTTCCAGGAAGACCCCTTCGACCCCAGGGCCTTTCCACACTCCCGACAACAGACACACCTCAAGGTGGAAACACCACAGGCCTCGACTCGGGGGCCTCACCTAGCAGGCCAGCTGGGGCACACTGAGGGCAGCTCCTCCTGAGAGGAGAGGAACAAGGTTGGGGGCGGGGAGCGGAGGGGCAGGTGGCCTCTGCAGGGGCTTGGAGGTTGTCCTGTGTGTAGATTAGTTTGGATGGTGACTTCAGGGCAGCGGGCAGCTTGTCCCTGCTCACGTCCTTCAAGAGTGGCCTCAGCCCCCTTGCCAGCCCACAGAGGGCAGAAGAGCAGCTGTGTCGTGACACAGACGGTCGCAATCTCTTCTCCACACAGGCTGTGCCCCTGGCTCACGTCGTGGCTCTCAGGGTGCCCGAAGGAGTCCTCCTTTGCTTCCCCCAAATGCTGGGTTCTCCCGGGTTCTCGTGCAGGAGCAAACCACACGGGCCAGACACAGACGCGTGTCCCACCTCGCACAGTAACTGTGCGTCGGTCTGCCGGACGAAGAGTGGCCTCCTGGCAAAGGCCAGTCCACCGTGACCATGCTCAGCTTCTTGACACCCCACAGGTGGCTGTAACAGATCCCACTCATCTCTGTCCACCACCCAAACTCAACATCCGCAAACGCTCCTGAAACACACGCCATGGCAAAGCTCTCTTGTACCACGATCCAGTCAGAGCTCCTGATTTGGTAAGCACTTAATTACTCCTCCTTTCAAAGTGGCAAGCCAGGGAAAACTGCCCGTGGGAATCTCACAGGGCTGTCTCCACTCCCCGGTGGTCTCATCGTATGTGGTCCCTGTCACTCGACAGCGGGGATTAGGACAGACCCCTTCCCTCCCGCCAGGACATCGTCTCCAGGTGCCAAGCCAGAGCGGCCAGCGCCATCTCGCCCAGACACCTGCTTGTGACTCCCTGGAGCCCCAAGCCTCAGGCCCCGGCCCCCGCCCCCGCCGCGTCGCAGCCACCCACCACTTCCACAGGCCACACGACGCCCGTCGGGCTCTGCCGCGCCTCCGCTGCCTCCTCCTCTCCCCGACCCATCTGCTCATCCTGCTCCCGCCAGCGGGCCCGGGCTCTGAGCCCACCCTCTGTGCCCCCGGACACAGGCTGGTCCTCTTGCCAACATCTCAGCACCCTGCCAGAACGCGAATGTCTGAACGGCTCGAGGACCCACTCCCCATGCAGCTTCCTGTCCACCTGCTCGTGACTCGTAGGGAAAAGTGAACATCTCATTACCAGGTATTCACGACACACCCCTTCTGAGTGAGAGAACGACACCCACAGCTCCAACTGGAACCGGAACAAGACACACGGTGCGGCTCTTTTAAGCAGAGAGCAAGCTTGTTTAACGCACTTCTAAAAACTCACCATTTCTAGATCTCCATCGGCAACTGCTCTTAAAAGTTTTTCTACCTTAATAAAAGGAAAAAGAATGTTAGAAAAGTGATTTTAATAATAAAATAATAATAGAAATTGGGGCCGACCCCATGGCCAGGTGGTTAAGTTCACGCTCTGCTTTGGCGGCCCAGGGTTTTGCCAGTTCGAATCCTGGACGCGGACATGGAGCCACTCATCAGGCCATGCTGAGGCAGCATCCCACATGTGACAACTAGAAGGACCCACAACTAAAAACACACAACTGTGTACTGGGGGGGCTTTGGGAGAAAAAGGAAAAATAAAATCTTAAAAAAAAATAATAGAAATAATAAAAATAACATTCTGAAAACCTAGTGGCTTTCATTTGTCTCTTGATTTGTGGAGTTTTCACATCCCACCCAGTACCTTTCAAACTCAACCCTGAAACTGCTCAGACAGGACCCCCAGGAGGGTGTAGCATGCGCTGAACCATTAGCACTTGAGTCTCTAAAGTGACACTGCTGTTATGTGGCGAGGGTCGATGACAGTCACCTTGAAGCACAAGTGCTTCCCAAGAGGCCAGCCACCCTTCAGAGTGACACCTGTTCAGCCCTCCTTGTCTCCTGGCTGAGGGCACACCAGCGGGACACCCCTCCCGAGAATGACTCCAGGGCTCGCTCAGACTTTAGAGCGTGTTTCTCGTCTTCTCTGCTGTGGTTTCGCATCGAGCCAAGCTTACTGGGCCCTCCAAGAACAGGTCAGGGCTTGGGGGTGCAGGGGAGGAGGGCCCTGGGTGGAGCCAGTGAGGGTTCCCCATGCACAGGGGACGGGCAAAGGAACCGTGGCCCATCCATGCAATGGCCTGCTCTGTAGGCCAACAGTGGACAAGCTCTGAGACAGGTCAAATGGAAAGAAACCAGGCTATAAATCAGCCATTATAAAACGCAGTGTGGGAGTCCATGCAAATGTCTATGTGGATTTTGCAAGAAGTTGGGAATGAAACATAGCAGGTTAATGGGCACTGATGGAGTGGGAAGAAGAGCAGGGAAGCTACATTGTAGAATTACCTTAAATCAGGGGACCTGTAGGTCCCTCTCTCTCTCACATTCACTCACACACACACTATCCACACAGCAAAGAGCTGCTGAGGGAGCAGACTGTGAGGGCGAGCAGGGTGACCACGCTGGGCTCCCCTCAGGGGCCGACCTCCCCACAGTAGACACGAGTGTGCCAGGAGCAGCAAGCAGGCCGACCGGGCGGCCCTCGGCAGGCCGTGGCTCTTTAACTGGTGGTCGTAACACAGGGCCGCCCAGCCCTAGTCTCCGCCCTCCCGCCTGGGAGCCTCACCTCTCTGTAGTCCTTCTTGGGCTCCTCTGGTCTGGAGCTCGCTGACACGGAGGAGAAGCTGGAGGTGGAGGACCCCTGGCTGACGGAATCCACGGAGCGCTGAGGGGGCTGCGCAGGGACCTGCAGCACGGGAACCCAACAAGAGGAGGGACGTGTTGGGGCCAGAGAGGAGACCCTGGTCTCAGAGGGCCAACAAGCACAGCCCCGGACACTCACCTCTGAAGACTTTTGCCTCCTTTCGAAGGACAGGTGCTGGGCTTCCATGATGGACAGAATCTAGGAGGACGAAGGGACATGAAAAGCACTGAACGAGATGGGTCGCCAAGTATCATCACCCATAACACCCCATGCCCACTTATCTCCTCAGAAGGTCACGCAGCCCAGCCACAGCCTTGGAGAGCCAGAGAAGCCAAGGCCCAGAGCGGGTGGGAACTTGCTCAGGATCACTCTAAGGCGGGCTTCCTTCCGCCGTACCACCGCTCCTGCTGTTCCACAGGAGCTGGTGCTGCCCACGAACGCGCTCAGAGGACAGGGGCAGCCTAAGACGGAGGGGCCACAAAGGCTGCCTTGTCTGGCCCCGGCTGTCTGTCCACAGGTATAAAGTGTGACCTTTGCACTGGCACCTACATGTCTCAAGCCGGAGCAGCTCAGAACCAGGCCAAGAAGGCAGTGTGCCCCGTCCCTCTGCAGGCCTGCCTCTGGAAGGGGCCTTTGGTAGCAGCTACAGCGGCAGAGGGGCCGTCTGCTCCTCACAGGCATCTCAGGGCAAGGGTGGCACAGCCCAGTCCTGGCAGACTGGCCGCTGCACAGCTGACAGCTGTGGACGCACAGTAGGGCAGTAGGGCTGAGGCCCCCCCCAGGGGTGGGAGCAGGGGTGTACACCTTCTGAACCTGTGCTACTGTAGAGCCTATGTTAACAAAAATAACAATCATAAATAAGGTGGGTGGAGGAAACCTTGGAGGGATGGATACGTTTACGGCATCCATTGTGTGCCGGTCTCACAGGTGTATACTTACCTCCAAACTCATTGAGTTGTATATGTTAATTATGTGCAGCTTTCTGTAGTTGATCACACCTCAATAAAGTGGTTTATAAAAATATCAACGAAAACTGTGCTAGAAGACAAGAAGAGCAAACTGAAAGAACTCCCAAGAAAGAGCCTGAAGCTGTAAAAGGAGCCAGTAAAAAATCAAGAGGCAGAGGCAGGGCCTGTGGAAAGACAGGCAGCTGGAGAGCTGTGTTCAGATGGAATTGCTTGTGTGAGCCACAGATCAATGCTGTTCTGGACACAGGAGTCTCACGACCTTGGCTCCACTGCGCGTGGCCCTAGGCCTCCTCTGGCCAGCTGGCCAACACCATCTCTGAAAGCGTCCTTCAACCACAGCTGCTGCTGGGAGACGAGGCACGAAAAACTGGTCTCCATGAGCCCCTCCATCCCTACCCACTCACGAAGTGAGCTCTTTCACAACACGCTGCCCCGAACTACATGTTTCCCGAAATTACTGCCAGGAAGGGATGAGCAGTTCATGAACACATCACTTATAAGAGAAACGACATGATGTTCAAAAGTGGCCAATTAGAATAAGGTTTTTAGGAGCTGAGAGGGAAGAGACAGGAAAACAGGGCCCCGACACACTGCTTCCACGCCCCAGGCCAGGTCCCTGCTTTTCTCCGTCAGGGCCACTGTCCCCTCCCCTCCCCTCCAAATGCTCATGAAACAATAGCACTCGGAGGCCAGGGCAAACAAGGCTGGGAGCAGCTCTTGGAACAGCACCAAGAACAACTGCTAGTAAACTGACAATAACATAAATAAGTAAAATCCATTAACAATCAGCGCCCAAACGCAGCAGAGAGGCTGTGGGCCAAGTTCTGTTCTCAGGCACTAATGCACGGTTTGCCCAGCATGGCCAAGACCTAATCGGTGGACACTGATTTTTAAGTCACATTACTGCTCCGAGATGAAGAAAGCTACCTTTGAGTTTAGCGCACACGCGAGGGGCGTTTCTTTCAGCCTGTTCTGGATCTCCGTGGACGCTCCGTTTTGTAGCAAAGTCTCTATGATGCCCTGGTATCCCCATCGGGCTGCTATGTGCAGGGGAGTGTCTCCTTTCTCGTTACCGATATCGAGTCTGCACGACTGCACATCGTAGTAGACCAAAGCCTTCACGCACTGCAAAGAGAGTGGGAGAGCCATCATGGACCCCCAGGCCGAGCCTCCGCAACGCCCGCGCACACCACAGCCTCAGCCTGCACTCACCACGCAACGGTGCAGGGACAGAGTCAGACCTCAAGGGGTCCCGGTTACCTGATCAGCATACATCATTCTTTCAAAAGAACCCAGCAGCCAATCAGTACGAAAAGGCTGAACAACACTGGGATGTAGGAACCAGGTGCAGGAAGGAGCCACCGGAGCAGCCCTGAGGCCGCTCTCCCACGTGAGGCCTGCCTGCAAGGCTGGCAGTCCCCTAACTGCTCAGACGGGCTCACTGCACCTAGTTGTTTGTGCGACAACGTGGCTTATGCGGAACACCTGCTTTCCTTCTCAGAGTCTGGAATTTGGGTACATGCTAGGCAGGGGGTGTTTATGTGACCAGCCTCCAGTGAAAATCTCAGGCCGAGTCCCTAAGGAGCTTCCCTGGTAGACAGCACTTCATGTGCTGTCACAACTCTTTGCTGGAGGAATTGAGCTGTCCTGTGTGACTCCCCTGGGAGAGGGGGCCCTTGGCAGCCTGCGCCTGGTTTCTTCTGGACCTCACCCCCACCTTCCCTCTGCTGATTTTGCCTTGAGTCCTTCCGTGGAACAAATCAGAGACAGAGGACAACTACATGTGGAGCCCCATGAGTCCTCCTAGTGAATCGTTGAACCTGGGGTGCTCTTGGGGACACTAACACAACACACATAATAAGTGATTGCTGTGTAGCGACTATAGAATGGGCTAGGTCTACATTTATCGGCCTAGAGGATTTCCATGATGTACTGTTAAGTTAGGAAGGCAAGCTGCATAAACATGTGCAGGGTGTGGTCCCGTTTTTGCACACCAACCACTAACCGAGCCTCAAGCATACGTATAAATTCACCTGGATGTCACTATGGAGAGAGGGGAGGAGAGAGGAGTTAGCAAAAAATAACACACACACACAGGTAAATATTAAGTGAAGATGGAAATTACAAGACTCCTTGATATTACTATAAAAATTGAATATGAACAAAGGTAAGAACCAGATGGAAGCAGGGATAAATGAAAATGATTTAATTTCAGGATAAGATAATGGGCAATTTAAGTTTTAGATTTCTGTTATTTCAACATAGCATCTGTAACAAATTTAAAATTTTTTTTTTTTTTGAGGAAGATTAGCCCTGAGCTAACGTCTGCTGCCAATCCTCCTTTTTTGCTGAGGAAGACTGTGCCTGAGCTAACATCTGTGCCCATCTTCCTCTACTTTATATGTGGGACACCTGCCACAGCATGACTTGACACACAATGTGTAGGTCCGCACCCGGGATCTGAACCAGCGAACCCCAGGCCACCGAAGCAGAATGTGCAAACTTAACCACGACACCACTGGGCTGGCCCCAAATGTTAAATATTTTTAATTAAAAAAATTACACACCAAATGTTCCAATAATTATCAACACAGAACACTACATTAAACTAATGAGTGTCACGAGAAAGGGTGAAGACAGCGTCTTCCAGACAAGGAGCGCCACTTACGTCTTCGTGGCCGTAGGTGCAGGCCAGGTGCAGAGCGGTGCAGCCGTTGTTGTCCTGCACCTCGGGGCTGGCTTTGTAGTGCAACAGCAGCAGCTGCGAGGAGAGGAGAAGGCGTGTGAGCACCCACCCAGCGCAGACACGCCCCTCCTCCGGAAGGGCGGCCGGGGTGCCCCAGGGGAGGCCGCTTGTTTCCGTTTGGATCTCATTCACCTACGCTACAGTCACTCTCACCCTCCCTGACACACGCGCAGAGATCACAGGTCTACAGCCCCACCCTTCTTCCCCCATCATCGTTTCAAATCCACACCTCCCAGCTCTGTCCTACAGACCCACGGGGAGGTGCCCCAGACTCGCGGCCCATCCTGTGCAGCCGCAGCAGAGTGCGTGTGGAACAGAGGAGCGCAGAGCCTGGCTCTGCCCAGCCCGAGAGCACCTGCACGCACACGGGCCCCTGCCGGGGCCACTCCTGCTCACCGTCACGCTCTGATAGCCCTTCTGGCAGGCGAGATGAAGCGGAGTGGCCCCGTGGTAGTCCGTGGCATTCACCACAGCGCCTTTGGAAACCAGGAGGTCGATGAGGGCCGCCTGCCCTGCAGAACAGAAGGACGTCGCCATGGAGAAGGCAAGAGAAGAGGCTCTCCAAACCCCAAATGTGAAGCCACATTATTTTACCCTCTTACTCCCTCTATGCCAGAAGTATTTTTCTGCCTGAGAGGAACCAGACTGACATCAAGTCAGACTCTGCAGGTTCAGGACACTTTGGAGTGGCCCTTGGAGGGGACTCGGCTCCAGTCCACCTCTGGGCAAGAGAAGTTAGTGGAAAAGAGTCTTAGATGCCCACAGAAGATTCCACGGTTCCTCAAGTCATAGGATGGAATATTACACAACCATTAAAAATACTCACAAGACGAGATGTTCTTATATGTTGCCAAGTGAAAAAAGCACAGTGCAGAACAGCATGATCCCAATAATCTCATATATTTTATAAACATGTACACACAAGCATGCCAAAATCCAAGACACTCACAAATCCAAACCATCTCTGGGATATAAGATGGCAGGTGATACTGGAGAGGTCTGTGTTTTCCACTTGGAATGTGTACTTTACAAAACAGTAAAATTAATTTTTTAAAAGCAGGACCATAAGAACCCTAATTCTCAGACCATGCTGATAGCTTGGATTCAAGCTGTCCCTTGCTGGACCACCAGCCCACAGGTAGTGTCAGACATCCACATAGTGAGAATACAGACAGGCGCTTTCAGCCCAGGCGCAGCACACAAAGGCCCTCGGGGGGTGGACCCATGACGCAGCCCCTTCCACCACCCCAATCCACAGCCCCTGGCCAGCCAGGCCATGGCTGGGTACCCTTGGCTCCCTCCCTTTGCCTTGAGAGCCCACAGAGGCCAATCCAAGACTACATACCACAGAGGGCAGCCACATGGAGCGGTGTATGACCCCTGTCATCTCTGGAGAATGGAGTGACAACTGAGGGATCATTCAGCCTCCTAGGAGAGAAAAAAGATACAGAAAAATGCACCCTAGGAACGGCATGGCAAAGCCTCTTCCCGACCAGGCTGGCCATGGGTCCTGGGACTGGAAGACAGAGCTCAGGGTGTGATCCAAGCTCTCTTCAGCTTGGTCTCCTGCGGAGAGGCATCTAATTCCAGGGTCCCTCCCCTCATCCCACCTCAAAGTAGCCTGACAAGGGTAAGAGGAAACCAAAAGGCTGCTGGGAGAAGGTGACACTCCTCCCATCCTAAAAGGACTTTCCGAGGCTGGGCAGGTGGTCTGCCGACCCAGCTGGAATCCAGCCCAGTGGTGCCAAGTATTTTTAGGACCTTTATTCCATCTGATTCTCCAAACAGGCAGAGGGTACTGTCTCCACTTTACAGCAGAGGAAGCAGCGAGGATAAGTTCCTCATTTAAAGCCACATGGCAGATAAGTGGGCAAGTCCCGCCTGGGCCCCGCGTCTGCGCTTCCTGGCACGCTGAGCCTCTGCGAGGACCCGCGTACCCGGAGACCAGCTGCTCGCAGTCGTCACAGAAGCACAGAGGGTGACACATCTTTTGGACAGCATCTTTGTCTTGGTCTTCTTGGCTCAAAAGTCTTTCCACTTCCTTCTGGTTACCTGATGCAATGTGCTAAGAAATGACATCAAAAACATTACTGACATCAAGGAATTATTTGCTTTTTAAGGCATGAAGTTTTTGATGTCCTTAGAGAAACACGTGTCTGTGTATGGAGGGATGAAATGACTTGCTCTCTGGGATTTGTTTCAAAATAATCTGGGCGGATGGGGGAGTGGTGGGGAAAGAGGAAACAAGACTGGGAGATGGCTACGTAGGGGTTTGCTCATTCTACTACGCTCTTCTATTTTTGTAAATAATAGAAAATTCCCATAATTAAAAAAACATCATCACAAAATTTCCAAAGCAACAGGAGTCGAGGGGCAATGCATCCCGAACCTCAGTGTGGATGTGGACGCTCACTAGGATGAGCCTTGGTCCCGTCCTCTGTGCTCTAAAGGAGCCTCAGCTGGGGGGAAAGGAACAGCTGCAATTAGCAGGAGACCTCACGGACAAACCAACCCACAGGGCTCACCCCGTGATTCCTGGACGTGCTCCCCTCAGGAAGTGAGATATTCTGGAGAGCACGTGGCCCCAGGGGGCTCTCCAGGTCCTCCATGGAACCCACTCTGGCTCCAGGTAGCCTGGAAGCATCAGCAGGCTCCCCTAGGAGGTAGGTCCTCACCCAGCTCTCGGTGACTGCCTAGAGCCCCTTGCTAGCCCCCAGCGGTCGGTCAGGTCTGAGCAGGGAGCTGCCTGCACATGCCATGTGAGCAAACCACCACCGGCACTGAGCCCCGAGCCCGGGGCTCACAAACATTTGTGACACGGGCTCCAGGAGCCCAGGAGCCGCATCAGCTCTGCCAGGGCTACCAGTGAGGTGCCCTTGAGCCAGCCCTGAAGAACAGGTGGACAGCCTGCACCCTCCGAATGCCGTCCAGCGTGGCTCCAGCGCAGCACAGACTGGGGGAGACAGGCCGATGTGCTGACCCCGGCCGTCAGCCTCAGCACTCCCGCCGCCCGCTCCGACAGAGCATAAACGCACGGCAGTGTTTGACCACGCAGAGCGCCCTGCGGCTGCCGCGGCTGCAGGCACGTGGAGAGATGAGGGCTTGTCACACCTCTGTGCCCACAGGACTGCGTGGTGTCTTACCTTAAACAGGCAGTCAGTGGGAGTGGAAGTCATCTGAGACAGCAGGCTCATTCTCTGCTTAAGGAACAGTCTGTCACCAAAGCCCTCAGCCTCCTGCAGGAAAAGCCCAACAAGCTGTTTAATCACCATCACGAGATGCCAGTGCAGACCCTTGAGAACAGACGACCCAGGAACAATCTCGGCCGTTTCCCTCAGAACAGAGTCAGAGGGGCCTCGTCCCCTCACTGAACCAGAGAGCTGGCGCGCATCAGGCTGGGAGCAGGGCTTCCAGTGGGGCCCGCGGAGAGTGGTAGCACACGGGCTGTGTGTGCGTGTGTGTGTGTGTGTGAGGGAGGGTGTCACCTCTAAGTGTGGAACATAACACGCTCATACCATCCTCCTCCAGATGGAAACCAGCACCATCCCGGCCTCCTCCTCCCAAACCTCTGTCGTGAAGCCTGCACAGCCCTGGCCCCTGCCATTTGAGCTGGGCCTCCAGAGAGGAAAACCGCCTGACAGGCTGGCCTGCACCTCCCTGTGTCAGCCAGCAGGAGAGTGCCGGGTCTTGCTTCATGGAATCCTTGTTAAACAGCAGAAAACATGACCACTGGCCCAAAGGCCAATAAGATACTGCGGTCCACCCCAACTAATACACTCAGGTCTTCATATTACAGATAATGTTCACCCACATACAAAAAACTAAAAATGCATCCTCCCTTTATGAGGTAATTTCTAGTAAGACACTTCAATGCTCACTTGAGCACGTGCCATTCAAGTGTCTAAAGACAAATTAACCTCCTCAAAGAGAAGCTTGGTGGGAGGTAAAGAGGCTCTTTTCCAGCCAGCTGCTTCTGGAAGAACTCACCAAACCCTGACAAACAGTGGGATCAGGCTCTGCTTACAGCCTCTAAGTTCTGACTGAGAGGTCCAGCTAAAGGGAGAGCCCACAGCACCTCGGGGGGGACCGTTTCCAGGGTCCGCTGTCAGCAGAGCCCCTCCCACCAGCTGCCCTAAGAGGGTGAACTTGGCGAACAAGCACCAACTCCCAGAATCAGAGCCACTTCTGCTCCCAGCCACTCTACGCCATATAATGTTCCAACAACCTGCTTTGTAAGGTCCGAGAAACGTCAAAGACATAGTGATCATTTAGGGGCACTTGGGGCTCTGTCCTCAAGGCCGGGTGACTATTTGCAGGGCAGTGACGAAGAGAGGCAAGTGTTCAGGCCTGAGTCTTCGGGGAAGAGTGAGCTACCAGAAGAGACAGCACATGAGCTCAGACCCACCTGGGAAAGAGGCAACAGGCCTCATCAGAGACCCAGTGAGTGAGAAAGACCAGGAGCCGGCAAAGCTGGAGCCAGGAGGGGCAGACTCTCCCAGGGTCCCCTGCCGGCTTCAGAAGGGAAGCCCCTCAAACACTCCCCGAATCCCACTTGGAATATTTTCGGAAGTAAAAGTGGGGGTGGGAAGCCGACTGATACTGTTTGGTCAGCCACCTCCCTACACATCAGCCAAAGGCCTTCAATTGCTGGCCTTACTGCCTCCATGCCACAGAAAGTAAGCAAGCAGGATGGCCGTGGTAAAGTCTCGGGGCAGCAAGAGGACAGAGCACCCTCAGGAGGCGAGCACCTCTCTCCAGGTGACAAGTAGCACCCTGATCCCATCAAGAAGCACCAGGCGATTCCTCTGCAGGGTGGTGGAGCCAGTAGGGGAGCAAAGTCTCAGACCGATCAGAGGAAAGAACCCGAAGGGGACCAGTCCAGGCACCACGGGAACAACACATGTTCCTAGAACCTCACAGGTGACAATCCAAACTAGGAAATCTTACTCCCCAACTAGGGAGTGAGCAGCAACTCTGCTTCTGCAGACATACGTGCATGTAGAGGGACAGGTGCACGCACGTGTACATTCCAGAACGTCAGTGATTTCCGTCTAAATCAGAAAAGTTTCCTCAAGAGTCACAGGCAGCTAGAGTTCAGATGAGATGGACAGCCCCTAATTTCACCCGCTTGTGCACAGGAGATCAAATCAGACCCCAGACCAGAGCAGAACTAAATTCTTCAGTGAGCACGATACTGTCAGGCTAGATGCCAACAAGTGAGGCAGGTTCTCAGAGTTTAGTCAAAAATAAAACTGCAGAGGCACAGAAAAAAGACATATTCCAAAATGTTAATGAAAGTCATCTCCAGCTAATGAGTTTATGAGAGGCTTTCGTTGTCTTCACTGCAACTTTATATATTGCAAATATTGTTTATAAGCAAATAACAGTCTTCTCATCAGAAAACATAAAACTATTCTTCTGGGGAAAACAGAGTATACAATACTCTTTACAACATAATTTCAATTACATAAAGCATACATTGCTAAGAAAAGACTGGGAAATACATAAACACGTTAAGGATGAATGAATTCAGGGACAGGCCCATGTTCTTGCCCAGATGGTTTAACTTACCATTACTTTGGGAGATTCTAACATCAGTAGAAAATTAAGATCAAGAGAATGTTGAATCCTCAAGACTCTTGGTTTGTAATACAGAAACCTCTTCATTTTACTAATTTCAACTTTGTGATTTCTGTGAGCACCATCATGCCTTGCTGGTTGGTATATAGTGAAATAGGCCAGCAAGGCAATGGTGGTTTAAGATTCTCACAATTCACATAGAAATATAATTGCCTCCCCCAGCCAAAGCTCACCAACCAAGAGAATAATACTAAGGTTCTGAGTCCTAAAATTCCATACATTAATAATCTCGTTTCTTGCCTAGATATCCAAATTCACCATTTCTAGCTCCCCTTCTGCCCTCGTGCTTCTGAGGAGAACGAGCACCGAGGAAGCAGGACACGAACACATGAGTCCCGATCAGAACCCGCCAACTTCTACAACTAGTTGAGTGCTGGGTGTTCAGTCCGCTCAGAGGTTGTCAAGCCTCACAGCCCTCAAACGGCCGAGGCTCATTCTTGGGAGACCATTTAAGAATCCCACCACTCCAACCTCAGAACCCTATCAAACCCGTCAGGACACCCCCAAAGACAGCCCAAGGCAGGAAGGAGAGCTTACGGGCGGTTTAGCAGAGAGGTTTCCTTGCCGAATGTATTCGACTGCAGCCTCAACTGAGGTCAGGCAGTATCCCAATTCATCTTTTGCTGAGCTGCAAAATCTGAAGTTTTTGATATAACTCAAATTTGCCATCCTAACCAAAAAAAAAGAGGAAGAAGCTTTATTGTTGTCTACTAAATGAACACTTCTGCAGAAACAATGCTAGTGGCTTGGGTGACTGGAGTCGGTCAGCTCCAGGAGCAATGACTGCTACCCCCTCACTCTCTATTTACAGAGTGTGTGCAATTAGGAAACTAAGTAAAACTACTTGTTACTTTCCTGGAATAAGGTAGTTTTTAGAAAGCTGATTATCGTAAAGTGAACTGTGGGTTCCTGTGGGAAGGGAAGGGCTTTGGATCCAGACAGAACTGGACTCAGCTTCCTGCTCAGTCACTGACTAGCTGTGTGTCTCAGAACGAGAAATATCAGCAATTTGGGCCTCAGTCTCCCCATCTATAAATGGAATGATAGCCAACCCCCTGGGGAATGAAGGCTGAGCAGGCAATTACAAGAACAGTTGCTCTGATGAGCAAGTGACTCATAAGAGACGCTCAGTTTCCTGGAGTTACACTAAAACCACCAGAGCACTGTGCTGCCATTTTGAAAAAGTATTTTAACAAAAGAAGATTACCAATTAGGGATCTCTGTTTTCACAAGCAGGTATAACAGGACTGACAGCAGGTCATCAGCACACATGGTCTCCAAGTTAACTGCAGGGGAGACATGTTCAAAGCCATCAGGAGACGAGGACGGACCAGCAAGCGTGTCAACTCCCCACCACCATCCAACCCACAAAACCACAGCCCAGTAAGACTACACATCAGGGAGAAATTCAATTGCGCAATTTCCTTTGCAGTGTCCTGAATAGATGTCAGATTCAAGGAGAATACGAATGCCTAGCGTCCTCAGAACATGTGCAAAAGAAGGAAGTTCCAAGCAGACCAGCCCTTGGCCCCTTGCGGGACGGCTGAGAGCTCAGGGAGGTCAGTGACAGTGGACACAAGCAAAGGGGTGCCCAACAGCCACCTCCAAGAGCTTCTCTCCTCCTGAGATCATTTCCATTTTATACACTACGGAGACTAATGCTGACGTGCAGCTTGACTTTATTGTTTTCATTTTGAAATTCTGTTTAAGTAATCCATGCGCACGTTTAGAAATTCAAACAGTACAAAAGAGTGAACCATGTGCATCCTTCCCAGCCCTGCCACCAGGTCTTCCTTCCCAGAGGCCACTGCTGCCGCTTCCTGCACCTTTCCAGAGACAGTCTCCAAACTCACCACCATGTATGTGGATGCACAGCCCTCCCCCTCTTTCTGTGATGCTGCTGAAAGTGTACCAAATACACTTCTGTTTATTTCATTTAATACGCTTTGAGGACCATCCTCTATCTGCACACATACATCGGCCTCCTCATTACTTTTTCTTAGCTTATTTTGTTTTGTTTCACTTTTTATAACGGAAAAACTTAAACATACACAAAATTAGGAGAACAGTCTAACAAACAGTTGAACTGCCATGTACCTATCACCAGCTTGGCTCATTTTTGAGGTGGCTGCTTCTCTGCCACCATTTTCTTACCCTAGTCTTGCCTAACCCCCGTCTCCCACCCCCCATTACTAGGCAGCCACTCATCAGCACAGACTCCGGGGGCTCACACTGGATGCTCGGCTGCACGCCAGCCCATCTGTATGATCCTTTAAGACAGCACTGCTCCTTAACAGACTTTTGCATCTGGCCGTATGCATCGACCCCATTGCCAGGCCCCTTCCCCGAGCACAAACCTCTGTGACTAGGAGACTGCGTAATGAGCTGCACGACCTTTCGCAAACAAACCAGCTTCTGTTGTGGGGAGGTGCACTTGTTCAGCTGAGCCAGCTCCCTCTTTGCACGAGGTATGTTGAAGCTGTAAAATCAGTGGGAAAGTGACAAGACCCCAGTGTGAGGGCCCTTCTTCCTTGATCTAACACGAAACCTCAGATTTACAAACCACAGGTAATGAAAAACAAAAACAGAAACTCAGAAGGAATCTGACTCAAGTCAGTGGCAAAACACTGCTGCTCTAAATGTCCCATTCAGGCTGCCAGGTGACATGGCTGCCCCAGAAAACTAGAAAAAAATCAAACATCCTCAGTCCCAGAGTAAAATGGCCCAAGAGAGGAAAAAAAAGTTGAAACATAAACCCTTTAGATATTTTCGTATCCTCGTGAAACTTAAAGTAATTCAAAGGAGGTGCCTCCATGGCAGGGTTCCCTCAGACGGGCAGGTGAGGAGAGATGTCTGCATGCAGGACCCACCTGGGCGATCACGTGCCCACCTGGAGACCAGTCCTACAAAACCTCACCCCCTTTCGCTCCCACGCAGCCGGCATGCTGGCAGACAGGCGGAGGAGGTGACGCCTACAGTCAGCTGCCAATTCAGCCCTTTATCTCGGGTCCTCAGTAAGAACCAAGTCAACCCAGCGTGCTGCCACTGCTGCTTCCAGCAGAGACGGCGCCCCAGCCTCAGGACCCTGAGCTGCCACAGCTCAAACCCTCACCTGAACTCAGGCTTCACACCAATATCTTTCTGCTGAAGGTCTTGAAGGCTTCTCGTGATTTTGTTAAAGGCAGCATCCTAACAAGAGATTTTAATGAAGCTTCAAATTTCTTCAAAAGCTCAGAATAGAACAAGGCTTCCCCCTGGATGATGATGATGATTTAGAACCTACCTCGCTGGCCTCCATGGTCCCGACGTATTTAAAGATCAGATCATAAATATCGTGCTGGACGTACACCTGTGGAATCAACGGGCCCAGCTCAGGGTGGGGCTGACAAGGAGACCCCCAGCCCGGCCGCCTTCTCTCCCCGCGCCGCCCTGGCCGCCTACCTCCACCGCTTGCTTCATCAGCGTCATCTGGGCCTCCTGCTTGGCGAGCACTTTCTGGAGGACACAGAAAGTACTGTTAAAGAGCTGAGATTTGCACACGGCAAACCGCCACCCTCTCTTTCGAAAGCCCTGCAGCTCACCAGGTGGGAGTCCCTCAGCAGCTGCTGGAGGCATTTGGTGTAGAGAGCGTTCACCGAGTCCTGCACAACAGAGCAGAGAGACGGGTCACTCTTGTCACCCGCGGCCGCCACCCCCAACCCAGAACCTGTAAGGCAGCCGGAGCGAGGAGAGCATTCACACGAGGTACTTCCCAGTGACAATTATGTGATTTTTCTCAACTTTTTTTTAGGTGTATATGCATTAAGAGTAGTAAAAAATTCCCCGTGGGGTTAACATAGATCACAGCAATATTCATTTTTACACTTCTGCATGATTTTCAAGTTTTCTACAGTGGCTGGCACTACTTTTAGAGTTAAAAGAAATATTCAAACAAAACTTTCAACAGTGGAGGCAGCAAAGTTTCAGAGTCAACTGAGGGATCCCAGAGCTGTGAATGGGCCTGAGAAGGGCACGCCTGGCAAAGCAGGACACAGCTACTGACTATGTGATGACGGAGGCTCTTCCTTTCACACTCCCTGAATGTTCGCTGGAAAGAGGTGATGTTCCTGTCAAATCTCTCCGAGTGTCTTCCCAAAAACTCTCTCACATCTTCGATGGTTTTCAGAGAGAAGGAATCTGAGGGTGCTGAAGGCTCCTCTGAAAAAGAGACAGAGGGTCAGGCCGGCTAATGCCTTCACTGTTTCCTAACGGGGGAAATGCCACATGCTTTGCCCTGCTCCCCTAGGGTCTGGGGCCCCATCTTCCAGGGGAGGACAGGGATGACCTGATTTCAAGATATTGCCCAGGAGCAGCCCACTTACAGGACAACCCAGGGCCCAGAGAGCCGAGTCCTCTTGAAGCCCTTTCCTAGGACAAACCTGGACTATTTGGGACCTTTGGTATGACTCATGAGGCTCTGGTGAAGAAGCCTTGATTGTGGACAATAAGAGCCTCAGAGTGCATTTGGCACATCGATTGTTATATCAATTTCCTGGAACAAGTGAAGAATTATTATTCATTAAAAATAATGAGATCTCAGAGAGGCACAACAGTGGGGCTGAGTGGGTACTCCTGCTGTAAGAGCTAGCCCTAAAGCTGAGGCTCAGAGACAGAACCAGGGCTGCCACTTCGCACAAGTCCACGGGGCGACATGTACATTGAGGTCTATGTGAATGATGCCTCCTGGAATTGTGTAATACCCAACCTGTGCAACCATACGCAGCAGCCCCAATCCACATCTCCTTAGCTCAAGACAACTTCTCTTTTTCTTTTCTGCTTTTTAAAACCCCCCCCATTCTATTTTTTTTTTTTTTGCTGGGAAAGATTCGCCCTGAGCTAACATAAAGGTGACTTTTTAAGTTCTATGAGGAATTATTGTAAACAGTTACACAGGATTCTAGTGGGTTCTTAAATATTTTATGGGATGTTTATAACAGCTATGTCAGGAGGAAGTTCAACAAACACATTTCTCCAAAACAGGAGAAAGGGGTTTTCTCCCAGAATACCTGAGCTCTCTCTCTTTTCCAAAGGATGAGCTATACACAGTATGCTGAAACTTTCTTCTTTTTCATTGTAGAAAGTTTCTTCAAAGAGAATGGGCACTGAGAGAAGACAGGCGAAACCAGCTCCTAATTTAATCCTGTTTCCTTGTATAAAGACATCCTGGAACAAGAGAGCATCACTGCACCAGCGGCCGCTGGTGACCGCTGACCCCTCAGCCTGGCTCCCGACCGGCACGTCGCCCAAGTGGCCACCGCAGCTCCAGCGTGGTCTGCGGGGACAGGCACACTCCCTGTTGCTTTTTTGAGACTAAAATGCTTTCTTTCGTCTCTGCTCACCCCGTAGCTGTGGCTACACAGCACCCTGATCCTTCTGAAAAGTGGCAGCAGAAAGGCATCAAGCTGCTCCTTAGAGAAGAACACCCGTACCTCCCAGGGAAGGAGAAGGCGGGGCGGCTCTGCTCCCCGAGGCGAGCTCCGCGCCGCGGGGCCCAGGGCAGGCCAGCATGGTAAGCCTGACCCCTCTGCTCTCTTTGTGCATGTGGGGACCCCGAAAGAACGCATAAACTAACAAGTGATGGGCACCTGTGGTGAGCAGTTCCCTGGCAGGAAAATCAGGTCACGCCTCGTGAGCCACGGGGCTGCTGCCCCCCAGCTGGTGGCCTGGCAACCCCATGCCCTGCCCCTCCACGGTGCCTCAGTGCCCACAAGCCCCAGGGGCTAGGTCAGAGGGGCCAAGTGCGGCACCCACCCCAGGAGAAGGCAGCATGGCCCCTCCCCTGACTGGGGTGGGCTGGGGACCACGGCCAGTCCCGACTGGGAAGGGGACCTCCCGCTCTCAGAACCCATCTGCTTCCACTCAAATGATGAGAAAATGCAAGCCCAAAGCTGACATCGACGATGACACAGACGCACACTGTGTGCCTCCTGACCCGAGGCACCGAGAAAGTAAAACACCCTTCCGAGGCCTTCCTGCCCAAAACGCACGCCTACGGTGCACCACGAGGGAACTGAGACCCCACTCTGAGGGGGAGGCAACAGGGCAAAGCAAAGACGTCAGTGTCACAGAAGACCAGACACACCGAGGACTGCTCCAGACTGAGGGAAGCTAGAAAGACCAGCACCTGAAGGCGCTGCATGATTCTGGGTCTAAAAAGAAAAAATGTGTTCTTTGCTATCAAAGGATGTCATTAGTATAATGAGCATAATTTGTCTAAGGACAGTATGTCGGAGAACAGCGTTCTATCATTGCAAAATTTTCTGAGTGTGATCACCGTGCTGCAGTCACGTAGGAAATACACACTGTTTTGGAGGAAAGGGACATGCTATCTGCAACTTAGTCTTATTCCTTCTGAAAAATGTTCAGAGAAAGTCATAATAACGTGTGCGTGTGCACATGCATGCGTATGTGGATACTCTCCCTCAGAGAGAAAGAGAAGACGAACATGGCCAAAATGCTAACAGCTGACCAATCCACGGGGATGGTATACGAGAGTTCTCTGTCCTTTACTGAAACTTTCTGCAGGTTTGAGATTATTTCAAAGCAAAAAGTTTTTAAAAAACAAAAGATTCATCCCTGATGTCCACTGTGTGGCCAAGAAACCGGCGAGCTCCCAAGGGCACTGGGATGAACCAGCCCACCCCGACAGGCCTCGGTGTGGAGCTGCTGTGCGACACCCCGCTCCCGCAGAAGCCCGTGGCTGGGGAGGGGGCCCAGCCACTCCGCACCCTCCGAGGCCATAGCCAGGGCCCTGCTCACCACCTCCATCTCCTCTCTCCTCAGACCCAGGGGCCCTCCAGCCCCTCCCACAGGGCTGCTGACTGTCAAAGCCATCACTGAACACAGACAGGCGAGGCTCAGAAGCCGATTCTCTCCCCGCCCCCATCCTCGGAGGGAGTGACCCTGGGCGACCCCCAGAGAAAGGAATACCTTTCCATTTAAGGTCTGGAAGTGCTCTTCCACTGGTCTCAGAACATAGGACTCGAACTGACACGCAGACTGAACACTGCTGGACAGGCTTCCTTTGCAGGGTACCAACACCTGGAGAAAAAGAAGTGGGGTGAATGCTAGAGAGATGTATCGTCCACAACAGGATGTATCCAAAGACGCCCCAGCTGGAACTGCTGTGGGGACCCGCCAGCAGAGAGAATGCCTGGGGTCACTCACCACAATGGCAGCAGCTGGGGCCAACTGAGTTAATCTGTCGTGGTTGTGATGGAAGCCGCCGGTCTCCACCCTGGCAGAGCGAGGTGGCACATGGCCTCCTCCGTCTCAGAGCTGCAGAGGGGCGGGCTCGTTCCCACACCTGCTGGGCCCCCGCCACTAACCCCAGGGGCCCCGGTCTATTCTCAAGGGCTCAGGAACGATTCCAGATGACACAGGAATAGTTTGGAAAGTACGGAGAAGTAAAACTAAAAAGTCACACGTAACCCCACCACCTGAATGACAACCCTGCACTTTGAAGACAGTTTCCTCCTCACATTTTCCTGTTGTTGTTTTAGGCTACCTGTGATCACTGTCTGTAATACCAGCCACAGGAAAAAGTCTCCTACTGCAGGCTGCCACCCTCACCAGGATCTCTCAGGTGCCAGCCTCTCTCACTGGAGCAGGCTCCATCTGAAACATGCATTTTGGTCCAGACATGGCCGCCACGCTGACCGGGCACCAGCTTCCCAGCTCAACGCAGTGGTGGTGGGAGACGGACTCTCATGCCACCTTCTGCCCTGGCAACCACGTGCGGACCCGCGCTCGGTTCAGGGACTCATGTCTAAGAGGAATCTCCCAGACTCGAGCGCACCTGGCAGGAAGATGACCACGGCGGCCAAGTCCCTCAGAGCCCCATCTCCTAAGCAGCCCAGCACAAAGCAAATGGCTTCTACACTGTCCCCACCATACAGACAAGGAAACCGAGGCTCAAGGGAGTGAAGTAACTTGTCCAGGGTCACACAGCCAGTGAACTCCTGCCACCTTCCTGACCACTGCGCCGTCCTGCTGCCTCCTGGAGCCATGGTGGAAGCACAGCCCCACGCCCGCTGGAGTTCCTCTGCAAAGACTGCGTGAAACTCTGGGCCTTCGAGAGCAGCAGCTGGCATGAGCTTCCTCAGGCAGGGCAGAAAGAGCTGCACGGCCTCTCTCCCCACGGAGGGACAAGCCAAGTCCTTACCACAGGGAAGGGAGGCCCTGCGGCTGGGAGAACACAAGCCTGGCTGTGAAGCGGCCTTGCTCCTCCCCAATCAAGACTGGATCCGGCCAAGATCTGGACTCGACTCCTGATCTCAGGAAACACCACAGGGGACCATGCGAAACACCACAGGGCTGCACCTGGCAGAAGCCCGAAGGCAGGAGCACCGGGATCAATGACACGGATAGGAAAGGAAGAAAACGCAGAAGGGGAGACAGAGCCAAAGGAAACCTAAGGCTGCGGGGATGGTCTCACAGGTTCACACACGTCGAGGCTGACAAAGTCCCCACACTCGGCACAGGCAGGCCATGAGCCACAGTGCAGCTCAGTAAAGTGGGGAGGAAAAGAGACTTAAAAGACTTCTCAACCCAGTACACTGTGTGACTCTCCTCTGGACCCTATTTGAACAAACCAACTGTGAAACAAACCAACAAATAAATTATCAGATGACTCGGGAAATTGGAACAGTGACTAGATATTTGACAAAACTGAAGAATTATTGAGGAATTTTTTAGCTGTGATAATGAGATTGTTGTTACATTTTTTAAGAGAGTCCTTATCGTTTAAAAATACACTCCTTATACCACTCGTCAGCCATGCTGTGGCAGCTGCCCACATGCAAAACAGAGGAAGGTCAGCACAGACGTTAGCTCAGGGGGAATCTTCCTCAGTTAAAAAAAAACAGAAAAAACCCACTCCTAAATATTTAGAGATGAAATCGTATGACAACCTTATATAAATTTCTGGGATTTGTTTCAAAATAATCCAGTGGCTGAGGATGGAGGGCAGGAAGGGGTAGAAATGAGACGTGACTGGCCATTGAACTGAGCACAGTTGAAGCTGGGTGATGGGTGCATGGGGCTCATTATACTATTCCTACTTTTTTATGTTTGAAATTAAACATAATAATTTTAAAATTTTAATAAAAGCAAAACTTAAAATAAAGAAGGAAAATGAAGGCCCTCAGGTACGAGCGTCAGGGCTCCCAGGAGGACTCACGGCAGCAGGGAGCACAGAGAGAAAGAGGGTGCTGCCACCTGAGAGTGGCCATAGGCAAGGGACTGGCACGAACGGACCTAGGGGACGTCTAATGCCCAAACTCAGAGAGGCCATGAGATGGCCCCACTGCCGCTTTATGGATGGAGGAGTCACACAGCCCCACATGAGGAAGGGAACTTCGGAGACCTCCACCCCAACTGTGATTGCATTGTTTACCTGGAAGCATGCTCCTTCTCCACCTCCCTAACTCGAACAAAGCAAGACCAGCTCCTGCTGCACTGCATCCCCATTACCGAGCACATCACTCAGCATACAGGAGGTGCACGGTCAAGATTCGCTGAGCGGAGAGGGAGCCCTCCAACTTCAAGGACCCCCAGTTTTCAGGCAGGCCATGCTGGCCAGAGCATTTCACCGCAAGCAGAAGCCAGAGGCTGGCTCTCTCCGGCTCCATCCGTCTCCACCAGAGTCCTGCTCGGGCAGAGGAGGAGGCGGGACAGGCGGAGGGGGCAGAGCAGCTCTGAAGCTGCCCTGGGGGCTGGGGTCACGTGACCAGGGGCTTCAAGAGAGCGCTTCAGACAAGGTCTGGAGTAGACATCATGAAGTTTCAACAGCCTATGTGGGATACACATAGTTTACAATTAACAAGTAGACCCTAAGGTGGGGACCTACTTATTTCAAAGCTTAACAATAAAACTTTTTATTCTAGCCCTTTTGTGAAGAATTTTTAAAATAACGGTAATTAAAGACAAGACAGTAGAATAAAAGCAGGAATCAGCATCCGTGCCACCTACTCCAGGGTGCCCTCCTGACTCCTCCCTAGGCTGGGTTAGGCATTCCTCCGGAGCCTGTGATGACTTCTGTCCTCACACGCATTCCTCTGTCCTGCAAACAGCCTGTTTCTGGAGTTCCCTGAAGGCATGCCGTGTTCCCCACTCATCCGTGTAACCCTGGAGCCCAGCACAGGGCCTGGCACACAGGAGACGCTCAGTGAATGTTTCTTGGATGGATCCGTCCTGAAGGAATCCTGAGAACTGGAATATGGCCCTCCATGCCCTTAGCGGGGCTGTCCGGGTATTTTACTGGAAAGTCAGTTCTTTGGAACTTGGAAGACATGCTGCTAGATTCCCAGGCTAGCCCTCAAAAGCCTGCATACCCCATAATTAAAGGACCGCAATGAAAGGACCAAATTTAATCTCCCCCTGGGAAACCTGGAGGACTTTCCCCCGACGCCCGATGGACAAGAGCCCCAGGGATGCAGCAGGCCTGCCCAGCCTGCTCTGAGAAGCCACAGTGCCTAATTAGCCAGACGGTTGGAAGAACAGGCGCGACTATGAGAAGCAGTGCGTGGGCGTCACGGGCCTCTGGGATTGGAATCTGGGGAACATGGGGAACGAGCTTCCACTGCCAGTCAGAGAGCAGGTGACAGCTGGAGGCACCTGGCCGGACGCAGAGGCATCCCCATCAAAGGAGGGCTTGGGAAGGCCGGGAGACTCAGGAGGAGGTGGGGCAGCAGTCAAGCTGTACCCTCAGCTGCCACACACACCGTCACGCGAGGACAACGTAGCCCGCAAGCTTGGCGTGCAGGCAGAGATCTGAGAGGCCGTTAATTCTCGGGGACACACATGTTTAAAAGTGGTGATTTCACATTTTTAGAGCCCAATAAAGGACTCTCATCCCCAGGGCAGATTCAAGGGCGGCCAAACGTGGCCCAGCGCCCAAGGCCCATGGAAAGAAATTTGGCATCTACCTGCTGAGGCCACAAGGATCCCATAGAGGTAGCAGAAAGGATAAGAGCTCTTCTAGAAGCACTAGAATACTCTATCATTCAACCAACACTACTACGGATCAGACAGGAATGAGGCAGTGCTCCCGTCACACGGCCAACAGGGGGCAGGAGCCAGCCAGCGACATCCGACTGGGCTGAGAGGACAGCACAACCAGCTCCTTCTCGCTGCTGACTTCTGCAGAGAAGTTGGCCTCGCTGATTCAGAGTCCACCGAACAAGCCCGAGCAAGGCCAGAAATTCAGGGCTGCTGAATGTGGGCCCAAGCAGCTCCTCGTGGCTCCTGCAGATCTCAGCAGGGGCTGAGTAAGGGGCCTAGGGTACCACTGGGAGCTCGGGATGGACAGTTTAAGAAGAACCTCCCATTCCTCGGTGTACCCGAAAGGAAGGTGACCACGCTGCCACAGTTCTTTCTCAAACTTCCCCTTCCGCTAACGTGAGCTCGAGTGGGACTCTGCTACTCGCAGCTGGAAAAGCACCCACTGGGTGATAGGAGCCGTGGAAAGGACTGGCAACAGTGGTGAGCAAGACAGACAGGCCCCAGGGAGCTCCCCGACAAGTGACAGAACTCACTCCACAGCGCGGCATTTTCAAAAAGCAAGAGAAGGTGACATATGACAACACATTCCTACCTAGGTGGTATTCAAAAAACATCACAGAACAAAGATGGCAAGGACATATTTCTCAAATCAGGTCAGGCCCGCCAGTTAACATGACCGTGTGCATCCTGTTCTTTTTCTCTGTGACACTTAACATTACACATTCACCCAGAGTATGATCACCTCTCCCACTAGAATGTCAGCTCCGTGAGGGTAAAGACGGAGATGTATATTCATATTCTTTGCTGAATCCCCAGTATCAGACAGTGCCCTGCATGGGGTCACATTTAGTAACCGTGTGAAGTGAATCACTGACAATGAATGTCTTTGGTGAGCTTTACGAGATTTTCATTTTCTTCTTTGGAAACAGCTGTACTTTCTAATTTTTTCATAATGAACTTTATGACTTCTAAAATCCAAAGTAAAACAAAAATTCTGGGAGGGGCCAGCCCGGTGGCGCAGTGGTTAGCTGCACACATTCTGCTTCGGTGGCCCAGGGTTCGCTGGTTCAGATCCCAGGTGCGGACATGGCATCGTTTGGCAAGCCATGCTGTAGTAGGCGTCCTGTCCCACATATAAAGTAGAGGAAGATGGGCACGGATGTTAGCTCAGGGCCGCGCTTCCTCAGCAAAAAGAAAAGGATTGGCAGCAGATGTTAGCTCAAGGCTAACCTTCCTCAAAAAAAAAAAAAATTCTGGGAAAAATATATGAATCACAAAGCCAATCATAAAAATTGGAAGGGACTTTAAGAAACCAGGCTCCTGATGGCAGAGGGATGGACTGGGTGAGGTGAAAGCCAGTTCCAGTTTCCAGAGGCAGCTGAGAACCTGAAGCTAACAACATGAGCTGACTTCTCCTTTGGCTCAAATCCTTGGCCACCAGACTTCGCTGAGTAAAGTCACACCACTCGGTAAGAGAAGCGGGGACACAGCGTGAGAAGAGGACAAGACACAAAAGGGAGACAGAGGACTCCTCAAGCAGAAGCCAGAGGCGGACGGCACAGAGGCACCCAGCACACTGTGTCTTGTGGTGCTGTGCAAGTAAGATGCCTACCAACATTACCCACTGGGACCTGGAAAGACCTGCCAGGCGGGGCCTGCCCTCCCTCCAGGCAGCAGGTACCCAGCGCCAGGCCACCGTCTCTCTCACATGCTTCTCTCATTCCTGTTCCCCGGCTGCCCCTGTGGGCTCTTGAGGTTGTGGCCTCTATTACATAAGTTCTTTCACCACAGCTCTTCCCCTTTAGGAAATGCCTTTGAAAGCAACATACAAATGTGCTCCCACGTTCCCTTATTCTCCGGGAGTGAGCACCCACCTCACAGACGAGGGCTCGTGAGGCCCTAAGGAGGAAGATGATTTTTGCCTCGAGAAGCCCTCACCGTCAACATGGAAACAGAAGAAACAGAGGTGAATACTGTGAGACCAGTGTCAACAGGGCTGAGAGGTCAGAGAAAGGATTACACCCTGGGCCAGGGCGGTCCCAGGAGGCTTCCTGGAGGAAGCAGCTCATGGTGGTCCCTCCGCTCATCCACATACAGAGCGTGTCTGAGGCTTCTTACACTGAACAGTCTGACACTGACTCCCTCTGAACTTATTCTGCTCTGAAGTCCACCATACTTCCAGCCTTGTCAGCACCGCTCGGTCCATGCCTAAAGGAGAAGGACAACCCTCGGGATCCATGTACTTACAATGCCATGGATTTGGGCCACCTTGCTGCACAAGTCAGGACGCCACTTCTGAAGAGCCAGATAGAAAGGATTTTTCATGAGATCTTCATCATACAGAGCCATATGGACTTCAGATGGGACAAAGTGAATCTCCTGGGACAAGGGAGGAAAAAGCAGTAAATGACCACTTTCGCATTTATATAACACATAAAGATCTTGATCTGGCAATTTCTAAAAAGCATCCCCAACTCGTATTACTCTACTCTACAGACTAAACACTCCATCAGGAATTACCGAAGATAACCCACCAATTCCAAGACGTCCTTTTTCTGATTCAATGTACAAATCATGTGCAGAAAATCTTCTTGAACTCCAAGTCATTGCAACAGTAAAAATGGCTACTTTTAGAAGAACCTACAGGGCCAAAATTATGACCTTTTAAAGATACGCACATATTTTTAATGAAATATTTTAAGCATACAGAAAAGTAGAGAGTTAATTATGCAAACCCACTGCCCAGAATTAACAAATCTTAACACTTTGCCACCTTTGCCTCAGATTTTCTGTAGGAAATAGAGTAGAGTAGACTGGAATCCCCTTGTGCCCCCCCGACCCCATCCTCTCCTCCCTTCAGAGGCAACCACTCTCCTGAAGTTGCTGTACATCCGTCTTGCCTATGTTTCTAGTCCTTTAACACTAATGTCCTCATAAATAATATAAAATATTGATTTATAGGCATGAAAATGTACCTAAATGGTACCACAATATAAGTATTCTGGGACATAGCCTTTTCCTTTTTTTTTTTTTAAGAAATTTTTTTTTTCTGCAGGGAAATATTCACCCTGAGCTAACATCTGTCGCCAATCTTCCTCTTTTTTTTGCCCCCATCCCCAGAGCCCCAGTACATAGTTGTATATTCTAGTTGTAAGTCCTTCTAGTTCTTCTGCATGAGCCACAGCCACAGCATGGCTACTCACAGACGACTGGTGTGGTTCTGTGCCTGGGACCTGAACCTGGGCTGTCCAGGCAGAGCGTGCCAAACTTTAACCATTAGGCCATCAGGACTGGCTCTGGAGCATACCCTTTTCAATCAACACGTTTTCAAGTTCTATCCATACTGATCCATACAGCTCTCATTCATTCTCTAATGTCTACTGTGCAGTGTACTAAGTGAACATGACACAATTTATTCATCTAATATCCCACGTTTAAGTTGCTCCCACATCTTCAGCGTTACAAACAATGCTGGAATGAACAGTCCTGTACCCTACCGTGTTCCTTGAGCACGTTATCTAGGGATGTCCCTAAGAGAGGCACTAAGGAGCATCCATCTGCACCGTCACCGGATGCTGACAACGCTGGACCACTTTCTACCTCCATGAAAAGCACATGAGCATTCCCATTCCTCACATCACATCCTAGCCACCACTCCTCAGCACTGTCTCATCATCTCACTTCTGCCAGTCTGTGAGCATAAAATAGTACTTTGCTGTCTTTTTCATTTCTCTAATGAAATTAATCATTTCCCTATGTTCAGAAACTACCTTATCATATCTTTTGCCCACTTTTCTAATGAGTTGTTGGCCTTTTTCTTATGATTTAGAGTTCTTTACATATCTGGATACTAAAAGATGTTGTAAATATCTTCTCCCAATCTGTGACTTGTCTTTTCATTTTTTCAAATGTCTGTTTTCAGAAATAGAAATGTTTGATTTTAATGTAGTTGAACTTGTCAATCTTTGCCTTAATGGTCAGTGTTTTTTGGATCTTAGGAAACCCTATTATCTGGCATGCCCCTTTGCAAAGTGACTTCACCATTCCCACTATCAGAATTCACCACCCCTTGAATCTGAGCCAGCCCTGTCATTTGCTTTAACCAACCAACAGAGAGAACTGATGCTCTGTGATTTCTGAGTCTCAGCCCCAAGAGGCCTTGCAGGTCCCACTCTCATTCTCTTGAGAGTGGCACCCTGAGACCACCGTGCTATGAAGAAGCCCCCGGGATGAAAGACCACAGGGAAAGAGAGAGGCCCAGGCGCTCCAATGAGCACAGTCACCCCGCCCGCTGAATGTAGCTACGTGAGTGAGTTCAGGTGACACCAGCAGAAGAACCACCCTGCCAGCCCACAGAATACTAGGAAATAATAAATTGCGGCAGTTTCAAGCCATAAGATTTGGACTGGTTTGGTATGCAGCAAAGAGAGCTACCTAAAATCACATCCTTTCCAACTCCAAGGCCATAAAAATAGTCCCTATAATTTGTAAGAATCTTCAAGTTTTTCATTTTCGGTCTCTGATTCCTCTTTATTTTTATATATACAACAAACTGAGCACCTAAACATGGTAAGCTGTCTTAGCCTGCTCAGGCGGCTATAACAAAATACCACAGAGTGGGCGGCTTAAACAACACTTATTTCCCACAGCTCTGGAGGCGGGCAAGTCCAAGATCGAGATGCCAGCAGATGTGGTTCTTGGTGAGGGCCCTCTTCCTGGGCAGTAGACGGCCATGTTCTCGCTGTATCCTCTCGTGGCAGAGAGAGAGTTCTCCTGCCTCTTCCTCTTTTTATAAGGGCATGAATTCCATCATGAGGGCCCCCCTCCTCATGACCTAATCGAAGCCCAATTAGATCCCAAAGCCCCACCTCCAAATATCATTACAGGGAAAGATTAGAGCCTCCACATAAGAATTCTAGGGGGGACACAAACATTCAGTCCACAGCATAAGCCAACCGTCCCATCATCATCTTCTGAATGTCTATCCCTTCACACAGGCTGACAGTGCTCCCCAGGTCATACTCCAAGTTTCCATATGTTTGGCCTGTTTCTGGGCTCTACTCTGTTTCAATGGTCTAGACCAGTGCCATCCAACAGATATCTGTGAGAAATGTAATTACATATACATTATGCATAATTACATATGTGATTTTAAGTTTTCTAGTAGCCGCATTAAAAAAGAAACAGGTGAGATTAATTTTAATAATATATTTTATTTATCCTAATATATCCAAAGTATTATATCTTCAACATGTGATCAATATTTAAAAATTACTACTGACATATCTTACATTCTTTTTTACTCCTACCAGGTCTTCAAAGTCTGGTGTGTACTTTACATTTACAGCACTTCTCAATTCATACTAGCCATATTTCAAGTGCTTAATAGCCACATGCGACTAGTGGCTATTACACTGGAGAGCAGGGCTAGACCATATTATTTTCCATGACTATAGCTTCATAATAAGCCTTGCTAACTCACAGAAAAAGGCCTCCTTCCTTGTTCTCGAAAACTGTCTGGTTATTCCTAATTCTTTACAATGTCACATGAATTAGAATCAGCTTATTAATTCCATGAAAAATCCTGTTGAGATTTTTATTGAAACTGCACTAAATTTATGGACTGGAGAGTCAACATCTTTATAATAATGAATCTAATCATCCATGAATATGGTACGTCTTTCCATGGATGTCTTCTTCTATGTCCTCTAATTAAATTTTCTCCATAAATATCACAGATCATATACAACTTTTATTAGATATTATTTATATATTCTGTATAGATTTGCTCCTGTTGTGAATGGGGCCTCCATTGCCCCTGCTCCCCTTACCACACATCAGTGTGGTTTTACTGAGTTATGACTCTCTGAAGGCTCGGACAGCATTTTTTTTTTTTTTTTTAAAGATTTTATTTTATTTTTTTCCTTTTTCTCCCCAAAGCCCCCGGGTACATAGTTGTATATTCTTAGTTGTGGGTTCTTCTAGTTGTGGCATGTGGGACGCTGCCTCAGCGTGGTTTGATGAGCAGTCCCATGTCCGCGCCCAGGATTCGAACCAACGAAACACTGGGCCGCCTGCAGCGGAGCACGCGAACTTAACCACTCGGCCACGGGGCCAGCCCCTCGGACAGCATTTTTTTTAGCAATAAAGTATTATTTATTAAGGTATGTACATTGTGTTTTTAGACATAATGCTATCGAATACTAAATAGACCACAGTATAGTGTAAACATAATTTTTATCTGCACTAGAAAACCAAAAAGTTCATGTGACTTGCTTTATTGGGATATTTGCTTTATTACAGTGGTTTGGCACTGAACCTGCAACATCTGAGGTGTGTCTGTATGAAAAATGGGCACAGAAAAGGAATTAGAGTTCTAGCCATGTCATTCCACCTCTCTGAGCCTCCATCTCAGTCTGTGCAACGGAGAATATGAGTACCTGTCTTGCAGGAGGATTCCCAGTTACATGCCACCTACACTATTTTTGCCACACTGCATACCTGCTGGCCCACACGGTGCCTTTGAGAGAATTAGAAAAAGGCACCTCATCTTCCCAGCACCACAATCCTGTGCCAGGGCACATGGCTTGGTAAGCAGCTCACAGGCTGTATCAGCCTGTTTGCCAACACCTCCCCTCCCTTGGGGCAGGGCACCTGTGCAATGAATAACCTGCACAACTGTACACAATGGCTCTATTGCTAGCGTCTGACCTTTTCTTTTAAACACCTACTCCCTTCTAAAATGTATTTTAAAAAGAACCCTATTACTACTTTAAATGGAAAAACAGCGTCACTTCCCATAAAGAGAAGATAATCTTAAAATTAAAAATTATAAAAACATTTGACATTATTTAGAATCTTGCTAGATACCATTGCCTGCCAAAGGTTCTGAGCTTGAGCCTGAGGCCTCTTCTCTTCATTAAAAAGAGAAAATTCTCAACTATTAATGACTACCAAGTAAACTCATCCTTGATAGAATCAGATGAACAAAATATGAGTGAAAAATTGAATTACTTTTTCACTATTTAATGATATTCCAAAATGCCTCTTTGGGGAAACACCAGAACAGTATGGATAAGGGCACTATAAATTCTACCCCTTATGGCTAATGATAAAGACAGCCACCATTCAAGAGCACCATTGGTCCAGTCACTGTGATAACTTCTATACATCCTCATCCCATTTGAACGCTCATGATAACTACAGGTAACTAACTATAACTAATGCTCACAATAACTATAGGGATCATTAGCTCCTTTTCACAGATGAAGAAACTGAGGCTCAGCTGGCCAACTCGAGGTTACACAGACATCAGAATTTATTCTAACACCCATCCCTTTAACCACTAGACCCATCATGTAAAATAAATACACCTGGATTAGGGGTTATCTCATGAGCCACAGAGGCCCAGGTTCTATACTTCACTTCCCCCAAAGGAAAAGTCCCCATGGCAGACAGCCACACAGAATTCCCTCAGCCTGGCCTGGCCGGACTGTCTGGGCTGCGGCCCCCCTGGGGACTGCCTAAAGGAAGCCCCTCAGCTGGGCAGATCCTCTTAGGGCAAAGATCCCAGCAGGAAAATGGCTCCGGATAATCCCTGCCTGGACCCCAGAGACAGCTCGGCAACAATTCAGAGATGAGAATTGTTGAATTCAATTACGACCGGAGCCCAGATAATCCTTTTATGAGCCCCCACCACAACAAGTGGATAATGTGATTTTGCTGGGACAGAGTCACAAGAAAACAAAATTCTTCCTGGTTCCTGACATAGCCGGTTCTACATGGCAGAGCGTAAAAGTAAAGATGGCTGGGCCAAAAAATACACGACAAACAGGACGAGATATGGTCAGATTAAAGCTGGGAAGGGACACTCCTTCTGCTCCTCAGGCAAGACGCTGGCCGAGCACCAACACCTCTGCCCCCAAGATGGAGGTACTAACAACCTAGCTGGGAGGCAAGGAATGGGCATCAGAAGAGTAAAACAAATCTAGAACAGTGCTGGGAAAGGGAAGGACCAGATAGGGAAGGGAGCAGCAGGAAGGGAAGGGGGTGGGCAGTGCGGGAGGGATCCCTGGCAGGGACCAGAGCAGGGCCAGAGGTTCAGGAAGCAGGAACAGAAAACCTAAAGGTAAACTTTTTTTGACGGGATGAGAAGATGAGTCCAGGGAAATAATAAGAAGCCAAACAGAGAGGGTCAGAGAGGGAAGGCCCTGAATGCCACATCAAAACATTCCATTCAAATGCGTCAACTGTGTCAGCACGCAAGACCCCTAGCAAGCATTGCTGGTGAATGGAACAGAGCTTGCTGTTTTTCAGTCCCAAGTCACCTGCTTTCTCTTGGACAGCAGTCCTCCAATGACTGAACCCTCTGTCCAGGAGCAGGGCTTCAAAGAGCTCTGTCCAGCACTGCTCTCAACCTTTCTATCCAGTGTTAAAAATATATAATAATCGCATACTATCCGGTGCTTAATGCCAGAGTTGAACTCTCTGGGGTACACAGATATTAAATATGCATAAATATTTATATATATACAAATAATATAGGGGTACATGCTTAAAAATAATTTAATATCCTGACAAGTTTACTTGTAAGAATTTTATATTTGAAAAATAACATGCAAAGTAAACTGACTTTTCCTTGTAAAAATGGAAAGACGAGTGAACTCTCTCATAAAACTCCTTTAAGAAAAAGTTCCACCTCTACCTAAGCTTAAATGATGGAGTGATTTACTGAAAATCCAGTGAAGCTAGTGAGAGATACCAAATGCCCCTGAACATGAGTTATCTGAGGTTACTCTCTGAGCAGGAGAGCCAGGCGAGGCCTCAAACCAGTATCAGGCGTTTCAGGAGACAGTGTGGACACTCGTGGTTTTGTGGTCTTCAACCGTCCTGCCAGCCCGGATGAGTCTGAGCGGTCAGGGACCATCTGGTGACAGCATGCAGGCTGGCTCTGCAGAATCCAGCACAGGAAAGTCTGCGCCGTGCAGAGACGCGCTCCCTGCTGAAACCTGACTGCTGTGGCTGCTCCCCCTTCCAGAGCCCTGACCCACGACCCTGACCAGGTATATTTTCCAACTGATGAGCAATATTCTCCAGCTGATTTAATTTGTAATTCAGAAGGAAAACGCAAAAAGGGAAAACTTTCTATTTATCTATGTGTAATACCAAACGGAAGCAATCTGACGACGTAATGTATGGTATTACAGTCACGTGTGTCCTCTGGCCTGTGTTGTCTATGGATCCTGTCCATATTTTTCTCAAAGCTCTTCTTCAAAGCACGCAGACTGCCCCGGCCACCTGGGTCACTGTAAGTAACCAGTAACTGTGCATCCACTTGAACAAAATGATAGCGGGGGGTCAGAGGAGGCTCGAGTTCCCAGAGAGGGATCATCTCTCACAGGAGCTGGAAATCCACTGGCCTTATCTAGGGGAGGTGATGGGCTGGCCGCAAGCAGCCATGCAGGCACCGGCACAAAGCCAGGAACAGAGTGCCGGCTCAACACAGCGACAGCTGGAATGTGGAGGGTCACGGAGGGAGAGAAGGGCTCAGGGCTGGAAGAGGGGTGTGACCCCCGGGAGAGGAGGAAAGTGTGAAGGAGCACAACTGTCCTCAGAAAGCCACTTCACGGCTCTGCTCCTGGAGTCGCAGGCAGAGCCACCAGCACCCATCTGCCTGCCAGCATCTTGGGCAGAAGAGCAGGAGCTCCACGGGCCACTTCCCAGTGTCTCTCAGGTGTGGAAGCAACTCCACGACAAACCAGGTCTGGGTTCCTCAGGTCCGAATCCTTGCTAGGTCTGTATCTAGCATCACAAGGTCACATTCCTCTGCTCCTCTAGGAGAGGATGAAGTCTGTGGACACCAACCTAATCCTGGCAATTCATAAACAGGGGGAGAGCCGTGACACAAACACTAACAGCACACAGACGTGTGCACGACAAGCATCCAGCAGCTGCCCTCACAGGGCAACACAGTCCAAAACTCAAGACCTCGACCTCAGCCCTATGCAGACACTACTGCTCACTCCCCCAGCAACCCTGTGAGGCAGGATTATTTCAGGTGACAAGCCGAGGTGGAGAGAGCTCACCCAAGGCATCTACCAACTTTAGAGCCCCAACTGCTTTCCTGCCACTAAGGCTCTTCAGAAGTATGTTTCTGCTCCCGTCCTGCACTTCCTTCTCCGAGGCCTAAGGGCTCTGCCTTCCAGATCTCACCCAAAGCTGTCAGCGAAAGACAACGAAGCTATCTTTCCAATGCTGAGATCTGTACAGGATTCTTCTGCGACCTCCCCCTCCACTCCCTACTAGAGGAATTCTCAACTTCTCTACTTGGCATCGCCGGCCTCTCACTTCTGGTCTCCCTCTGTTATCCCCAAAGCTCCCCAAAGAGATGGGTTCTCCCTCCTTTACACACTTCATCCTGAAAACTACTCTTCCCCCGTCAAGGCCCCCTTTCGGCCGGGGAGCAGCTGAGACCCTTCACCGAAGAGAATGGCCAAGGCCCAGAGCGTCCAAGCCCTGGCCACAGCCGGCCGCCTAAAGGATGCACCTATGGGCAGTCCAATTTCAACGAAGAGAACTGAACAGACCCAGAGTCCGGAACATCTCCTGGTACTTAAGAGTTTTCCTGGAGTAATCTTCACCCAGCAGGACCAGGAGACCCCGCCCCGCGAGAGGCAGGGAGGCAGGCAGGCAGGCAGGTGGGGATTCCCTCCTCCCTTTCCCGCGCCTTCATCACCCCTGGGGACCACAAAAGCCCGGCCCGAGGCGCTGGACCCCCACCCACAGCCTCTCCTCCACCGGCCCGGCCAGGCCGCCCGCAAACCACGGAGGCCACTCAGGGCACAGCGACGGACCCGCCCACTGCCCCCAAGTCTCAGCTCCCGGGACCCCGGACCCGCAGACCAGTCCTGGAGCCGCGGAGGTCAGAGGGCGCATTCTTCGCCACCCCGACCCCAACGGACACGAGGGGCAGAGCGAGCCCGGCGGCAGGCGGGCCCCGCAGAGCGAGGACGCGGCAGTGCACCGGCGCGGGGCCAGGGCCTGGGGGGCCCGGGGCTGGGGGGTACCCGCCCAGCCTGGGGCGCCGGCGCGGAGAGGAAAGAGCCCCTCCCCCTTCCCGCTCCGGGGCCCCGCCCGGGCTCCGGGCCCCGCGGCGCAGCCGTCTCGCGGGAAGGCAGGCGCGGAGCAAGCGGGAGAGAGGACACTTACTTAAAAGGCTACATAGTTTCACTCCTTGCCCTTCCCTGAGCGGCGGCGACACCTCGCGGCCCCTAGGCTCACGCCTCAGAGCTCACGACCCCAGCGCGGCAGCTCTGCCCCACCGCCCACCCCTTACTCCGCCGTTGGGCGGAGCCGCGCCTCAAGGCCCCCGGTCAGCCCAATACGCGGCCGTCCTTGTCCGGAGTGACGTGTGCGCAGAGCAATCATTGAGCCCACCCAGCCGAGGGTGGGGCTCAGGCGGTGCACAGCGCTTCCTACTCGGGCTGGACCAGCCCGGAGCCGCCTACTGCGCTTGCCCGTGACGGGAAGGGGCGGGGCCTAGAGCAGATCCGACACTCCGGGTGGGGTCCAAGCTCGCACGCTGGAACGCGGGCTCGACCCGGATGGGGAGACCCGGGGGCCGTCAGGCCCGGCAGGTCGCCTTTTGTTGCTCTCTTTAGAAGATGGAGGTGCCCATTCCTATGAGGCACACCACTCCTGTCGCTGGCAGGGTCTAGGAGTCAGGGTCCCTGTGTTCTACCCCTCAATTGTGTGGACGTCGCGTGACCTAGGCCCCCTTTTTTACCTGGGCCTCAGTTTCCCCATCCGTAATACAGAGGAGGGCTGGATCTGCCAAGCGCTAGTATTCCAGAACTTACAGAACTTACGTGGGGTGCGGAAGAGGGGGAGAAGGGGACCTACACGTGACCTCCCCTCGCGGGGCCCCGCCTATCCCTGGTCCAGGGGCTGGAAGCGCCCAGCAAGGCCGGGCGGGGGTGGGCGGATCCTAAGAAACGCGACCCAGCCGCCCTTGGCAGCGGCTAAGGCGGAGCGCGGCTCGGCGGCCGGCCAGCCCTGGCATCGGCACCAGAGGAGCATGGGGACCGCAAACCGGGCCTCGCACGGGACTACCGTGGAGGCGAGGGCCCTGCAGAGACTCGGCGTGTGACGTGGAGCGCCTCTGGGGAGGATGGACGAGGGGACGGGAGGCAGCTAACGGAGCTTCCTCTCTGCTCCCGGTCTGCGGAGGCGCACGTCGCGGGTCCCGAGCGGGCTCCGTCGACAGCAGCGGCAGCGCCGACCTAGTCTCGGGCCATGAGGAGCGCTCGGACCGCCCAGCCAGGGGCTGTCGTCGGGTCTGGCCGCGTCCTGCCGCGCTGAGGGCGTGAGGCCGAGAGGGGCGCAGGACGCCGGGCTGCGGCGGAGCGCACCGCCATGGCGAGGGAGGAGTGCAAGGCGCTGCTGGACGCGCTCAACAAGGCGACAGCATGCTACCACCACCTGGTGCTGACCGTCGGCAGCTCGGCGGATTCGCAGAACCTGCGGGAGGAGCTGCAGAAGACGCGCCAGAAGGCGCAGGAGCTGGCGGTGGCCGCCCGCGCCCAGCTGACGGCCGCGCTGCGCGACCGGGGCCTGGGCGCCGAGGAGCGCGCCGAGTTCGAGCGCCTTTGGGTGGCCTTCTCCGGCTGCCTGGATCTTCTGGAAGCCGACATGCGGCGTGCGCTGGCGCTGGGCACGGCGTTCCCGCTGCACGCGCCGCGGCGGCCGCTTGTGCACACGGGCGTGACGGGCGGTGCGGCGGGCATAGCGGCGCGCGCCCTGAGCGTCCGCAGCCTGCGGCACGAGGCGGAGCGCGACTTCGACGTGAACGACCTGCGCGAGCTGGAGCGGGAGGTCCTTCAGGTGGGCGAGATGATCCACGACATGGAGATGAAGGTCAACGTACCCCGCTGGACGGTGCAGGCGCGGCAGGCAGCGGGCGCCGAGCTCCTATCCGGCGCCGGCGCCTCTTCGGTGGGCGGCGTCTCCACAGAAGGGCGCAGGAGGCCCTGCGATCTGAGCAAGGCTCTGGCCGCCGCGGTTTTCAGCGCTGTGCTGCTGGTGGCTGTGGCCCTAGCTGTGTGCGTGGCGAAGCTGAGCTGACCGAGACCCGACGGCTCACCAGAGCCACCACCTCCTCCCCAGGGGCACCCCTCCAGGAAAGACCGCAACCGGGATGGAAAGGGGATCTGGCATGTTTAAGGGAAGCGGTTCTAAAACCCTATGTGTGTACGTCTACACGCGTGTTTCAAGCACACATCTCCTTGGGGAGAACATGGTTTCCTCTTGCTGGCCGGAGAGGAGTTAATTTTTTGCGGGCCGCCGAGGCATTACCGCTAATGTATGCAAGAGCTTTATCCCCTATTAATAGAAAACCGGCCACAGTGACCCCAGATTCCTCCGAGTTAATGGGTTACCGCATGTGCTGCTGGGGCGTTTCTTAGACAGGAAACAAATTGCAATAAGATGTAAGCAGTTTTTATTACCTTAATCCTTTGGGGCCTAAGTTTAGGAGAGTATGCAAATAGAAGTTCATCAAAGTGCTTTCTCTATGGCGCGTGATTGCGCTTTTTGGTGGATTTTATCCGTTAGTCACCAAAAGCGGCTAGAAGAGGTTTGGGGTCACGATCTCCCGCGCAGGGTCTGACTCTGCCTAGGAAACCAGAGAAGGGCTGGTGAACCTGCCCTCACGGGCTTGGATCCACTGCACACTTTTGCGCATTGAAATGGAGGGGTGCAAGCTTTGGAAAGAGCTACATGCTGTTTAAACAGGCACTTTCTCCTCCTCTGGGGCTTATTTTTGTTCCAGAACTAGAGCAGTTTTTGATCCTCCGTTGGGGGAGGGCTGGGGAATCCTCTTTGGTGTCCTTAATCCTGTCTATCCCTTGGAATTTGCTTGCTGGCCAGTAGGAGAGCCGGCTTTGGAAGGGAGCTGCACAGCTCCCTGACCCCAACACCGCCTCCTGAGACGGTGAAGTGGCATCACTGGCCACAGAGGTTCTGAGCCAATTAGCCCCGAGACTGGGTTAGAATGTAACAGCTTTAACTTGGGATTTCAGAAGCTTTTTAAAAACAATCATTTGAAAGAAAAAATCACGTAACCACATTGTGTACTCTCAAAGCTGGTTTTTTATGAAGGACATTTGGTCACGAATTCATACTTGCCAATAAGTCAAACATAGAAGTCTTTACTTATATACTTACGTTACTAAATATACATCTGCATCTATTTTTAAAATCGATCTTCTGGAAGGCAGGAGGTCATGGCATAACCTACTGGAACCACAGGTGTAAATGACAGAAGTTAAGCGGCCGATGCTTCTTTTGGTCACTAAATAAGGAAATGGGTCCAGGCTGGAATTTACCAGAGAGGAGCCACCGGCTCCCACCTGTGGTCCTAAGAGAGAATCATTGGGGAAGTAAGGCTGAGAAAACAAATGCATTTAACTCTAAAGAGAATCTGAAATAAAATCCAGAGACTTTGGTTTGGTTAAAAACTGACGAGGATTTTTTTCTTTCTTTTTTACCCCCGAAGTGAGAAAGGGGACCAGGAGGAGGGACCTGGCAGTTTTTCACAAGGGCAAGTTGGAGGGCCAAGGGGCAGAGACAAATAGCAGCAGGAGTGCTCAACCAGTCCTGAGGGCCCCACTCCCAGCCCAGCCCACTCCACTCCTCCTCGGCGCACAGACTCCAGTACCTGTAACAGTGGAAAGGTGGGATCTGTTTGTTTGTGTCTGTGATCATGGCTTTAAAGAGAGCCACAAGGTCAAAAATTTTACAACGATAACTAATAAAAAGAATTCCTTCTGCCTCATTCAGTCTGGGTGAATCTGAATAGGGGCCATGTCAAATTCTTTTGCACCTGCTGGCCCAGGGTAACTTCAGAGATGATATGGAAAGTTTTCTGACTCCTGTCTTCCTCCTCCCACACACAGCACAACATGGCATCTCTGTCTCCTTCCCCAAAGTCTCATCTCTCTCAGGTGAGAGGAAGCTGAGGCGTATGGTGACCCAGTTTGGAAAATATCACTGAAAACCAAGCCCTAAATATATTCTGTTTCTAAGACCATGACTCTCTGTTCTTATCAAAGTGTTTTTGTTCATGGAAAAATAATTGTTCAGCAGAACTTATTAAAGAAACCACCCATGAGAAGTTGTGTAATCCGTAAAGCAATTGGGGCAAATTTCTTTGTTGTCACTTTTTCCACCCACTTGGCAAATCCTTGAGCATTTACTTATATGTGTAGTCAGATGTGTACCTGATTCTGAGAGTCCTCTGCCAACTGAAATTAGTGATAAAATGTTGCAAAAAAAAAAAAAAAAAAAAAGCTGGGGGCCGGCCCGATGGCGCAGTGGTTAAGTGCGCCTGTTCCACTTTGGCGGCCCAGGGTTCACCAGTTCGGATCCCGGGTGCTGACATGGCACCGCTTGGCAAGCTGTGCTGTGGTAGGCATTCCACATGTAAAGTACAGGAAGATGGGCACGGATGTTAGCTCAGGACCAGTCTTCCTCAGCAAAAAGAGGAGGATTGGCAGCCAATGCTAGCTCAGGGCTACTCTTCCTCAAAAAAAAAAAAAGCTGAATTATAATACATATTTATCCCGTGGACCTGTTAACCTAGACAACTCTTTCACCTTGAAGATTTTAAGCATTCGTAATATTTGGCATTATTTGGAGTTACAACATTGCCTAATAGAACTTTTGCTGTATAATGCAAGCAAAATCACTTTCTGCTTGAGCATCAGGCTGCTCTCTCTGTCTCTCTACTCTCATTTCTATATATAATTCAAGAGATTGCTTTCTGACCAAAGCCTGATTCAATTTAGATGTTTGATATTAAAGTCATTAATTTTCTAAAATCATTTAGTATGATCTTATGCTATGATACAAGTGATAGAAAAAGACAAAAAGGCAAAGTGTTTAATATAGGGTATATCTGATGAGGTCAATGTTAAAGTCTATGGCAGAGAACATCTACTTGCTCAAATTAAAGACACAAGTAAAAGGATAGATCTTTACTTCCAAAGTTAAATACTGTTATGAATCTCTTGTAAAATTAAATATCTGAAAAGAGAAAACATCCTGGGCTTCTCTTTTGGGAAAACAGTACTGCTTTATCTGATATGAAGAAGACAAGAACTTGGAATGTCATGGCACTTAGCATGGGAACTTTGACCCATTGCTATTAGTAAAACAACAACAACAAACACCTAATAATGTTTGGAGAAAAAAAAATGATGCCTGGCAAACTCTTTTTTCTGTGCTGTAAGAACTTCTGCTATTCAATGCTGAAAGGGAAAGTACTTTTGGTAAATAAAATTAGAGCATAAACTTCCTGACTTACCTAAGGTTTACAGTAAGCTGCATGAGCTATGTGCGATGGTGAAGGACTGAACAGTAGCTTTGGTTAAAGAGAGTTGTGGGTCACACGAGGACTCTGATAATGCTGCATTTTCCTTTTCAACGTGCACACTGATACATTTTTAGCTACTTGGTTTCTTTTCAGAATGTAGTTCTCTGTTCTGTAAATGCTTGTTAAGAATTTGAGCCCCAAAGTGTGAGCCTGTATGTCAGCCTGAGAAATAAAGGGCTGTAGGACTCACCTCTGCGTTCCTTTGGGGAGTGCCTCCTCCTTCAAGGCCAGACCAGCTGTGCTGGCTGGGGGCTCTACCTCTCTCTCCAAGTACCTCAGACAAGTCACTGACCTCCCAGTGCCTCGCCTTCCTCATTGGTGAAATGGGGGAGTCCTGAGTGATTAACTCAAAGGTCCCTTCCACAGCTTAAAACATTTAACAATCCAATTAAACAAGAAAGGGTTATTTTGTGTGTTTGGATTTTTTGGGTTCTTGTTGGTTTTGGTACATACTGAAATGGAATCTTACACTTTGGTGGTTATTGTCTAAAATTAGTCTGTTGGTAAAATTCCATGTGAATTTTAAAAATCAAGATGAATTAAGCTTACTGTGAATTTAGTCCATATCAGAATTAGTGGATGGACTTAAAAGCAAATTTGTGTAAATGCTGCTTATTTATAGTATTTAAATTAGATTAGGAATTTAAATTCAGACTCTATGTCTGAGTCCAGGAAAGCCTAGCATTTATTAAACAGTTTGTTTTACCCAGGAATCGGGATACGTAAAGTGACTCTAGTGAATTACAGATTCGAAACCGTGTCGTTTGTCATGGAGGCTGGGAGAATCCTATTTTGGAAGTAACCTGGTGCCCTCAGAACTGCCTGCTATTGGGAAACTAGACCAGCATGGGGTGCTTTGTAGGTGGAATCATATCCAAGGTGGAATTAAAGGTTTCACGTCTACTGTTTGAATGACGCTTCTAACTAAAACTATTAATCAGTAAAAACTTAAAGACAACATGCAGCATTTATAACTTAGTCGGAAAAGGCACCTTCAAATGACTCAGCTATCAACTGTTGTGATTTTTTTTTTTTTTAAAGATTCTATTTTTTCCTTTTTCTCCCCAAAGCCCCCCAGTACATAGTTGTATATTTCTCGTTGTGGGTTCTTCTAGTTGTGGTATGTGGGACGCCGCCTCAGCGTGGTCTGACGAGCAGTGCCATGTCCGCGCCCAGGATTCGAACCAACGAAACACTGGGACGCCTGCAGCGGAGCGCGCGAACTTAACCACTCGGCCACGGGGCCAGCCTCTCAACTGTTGTGATTTTTTAAAAAGTATCCTTAATCTTCTTCATGCACCTTTGAATTGAAGTGAATGTCCTGATCAACATATTTACCCTTCAGAGATTTCATTACATAAAGAGATGTTCAGAAATACCCTAGGATTATAAATCTCCAAGTGCTTTTCTACAATACGATTATACTCATCTTTTAATGCAGGGTGGAATCCGGGAAGCATAGTAGGTTTCCACATGAACGGTCTTTGGCTGTAAACACAGGTCAAAGTCATATTCAAATACTGTTTCTTTGGCTCTTAGAAATGATCAAAGGTGCAGGAACTGACCACATGCCACAGCCCTGTGTCCATGAAGACAAGATGGAGTCCTGGAAACGCATTCCTCTCTTTCATTTACTTATTTTCATCTCATTCCACGGAGGATTCTGGGTGTTTTCATTGCAGTACTATGACATCTTGGGCATCCTTGTTCTTTGGTGTTTAGCTTTAGAATTTTATAACCATAACAGTTATATGATAAATGTAAGTAAGCCAAATGAGAGCTCCTGTTGGCAAAATGATTTTGGACAGTGCTTTTAATATGCTGTTGCCAGAAAACAAAGGTGAATGTCCCCTGCCTATATGTATGTGTTAGGCATGTACAGAAGAGCTACAAGGAAATATAAAGAAATCAAAATACTTGTTAAGGTTGTGGGATTATGAATGGTGTTTTTTCAGTATTTTTATTTTATGTTGTCATATTGTTTTTACAATAAAATTTTGAATGCTCTTATCGTCTAAAAAATGTTATTGTTATTAAAATATAAACTTTAACAGTTAGGGTCTCAATCATAATAAGAAACAATTTCAGAACCTTTTCCCAAAAAAAGCAAAGCAAAACACTTTTGGAATCTTACTCCCAGGGAATCAGAAGCATTTTTTTCTTTTAATTGAAGTATAGTTGACATTACAAAATGATCACCCTAATAAGACTAGTAACCATTTGTCATCATACAAGGTTATTACGACATTGTTGACATATTCCCTATGCTGCACGTTATATCCCACGACTTATTTATTTTATGATCAGAAGTTTGTACATCTTATCCCCTTCATTCATTTTGCCCTTCCTCTGGCTACCACCAATTTGTTCTCTGTACGTATGAGTGTTTCAGAAGCATGTTTTGAAACCTCAGAACAGCACTGAGGTTAAGAGCACTGACTGTGGAATAAGGTGCACCTGAGTTCAGATCCGATCTCACCGAAGAAGTTCCTTAATCCCGCTGGCCTCAATTTCTTCATCTTTACAACAGGAGTAATAATAGGATATACTTCATAGGGATATTGAGATAAGACTTCAGCCTAGAAGCACAGCACTCAAGAAATGTTGGCAGCCACTCCTGTTATTATTTGCATACTACTTTAGAAGTCCTAAAAATGGGATGGTTGGGCAAAAAATATATATATGAAAACATTTAACTTTCCATAACAGGTAAACTCTTCTAGAAATAAGTTTGAAGGTTAACACTAGATAAACTTGTTAAATGAGAGAAAGTATGTCGTAAAAAGGTTACAGAGGGAAATTCAGGTTGATCTGGAATTTGGAATCTGTACATTTCTAAAGTCAAATTTATTGAGGTATAATTGAAATACAGTAACATTCGCCCTTTTAGGCGTGCAGCTTTGCGTTTTGACAACTGTATACAATCATGGAACCACCACTGCAATCAAGATACAGAATGTTTCCATCAGCCCCCATAAGTGCCCCCATTTCCTTTTGTAGTCAGTCTTTTCCTCCCACCCCAGGCTCTGACAACCACTCATCTGATTTCTGTCGGTATAGTTTTGCCTTTTCCAGAATGTCACACAAATGGAATCCATACATTTTTGAGAAAACAATGTTGTGAACCTTTTCAAAAAACATTCTGAGAAATAATTTTTCCGTGGTGATTCTCGGCGCACAGGATGGAACTGCCATTCATGGGTGAATTTTGTGTCACTGTGGTGACAAGCCCGTTTCCAGGCAGGCTGAGCAAACTCTCCTGTTACCGCTGAGGCTCCGAGCTGAAGTCATCTCTCCACAGCTAGCCCTGCAGATCACATTCTCTTCCTTTCTTTCTTTTTCCACAGAAAAACCTGATAAAAAATCAATAACAGAAATGAATTTGGGCTGGCTGAACTAGAGATTGAAATAAAAGCCTGCATGGAGCTATAGGTAAGAAGCAATATGACATGTTTGTAAAGTTTTTTTTCTTTTAGGATTATGCGTGTTCTAATAAACCAAATAAGAACATTTCTCATTGTAAAGATAGCTGGGGAGACCAGTAGAAGCTAGGAATGGAGTCAAGTGTCCTACTTATGAAGTAAGCAACCGTTGTCATAAACAAAGCAACTCACTCTCTCGTGACCAAGTGGCACATGGTATAGCTAGCGCTTGCAGGGGATGGCTGTGTGCACTTAGTGTCAGGCCTGGGGTAGCTGGCTCTGTGCCCCTGGCAGAACTGGGCTGAGCAGGGCAGGGCATTCTCAGCACATGATGATGGGCTTGGGGACAGATTCTGACACTTGCTGGCTGTGTGATCTTAAACAAATCACAATGAACTGTCTTTTCATATGTCTTGCCCATTTTCCTACACAATTGAAGATTTTTTCTTCTTCATTTTTTCTAAGTCTTAATTTTTTGTGACAGGCATTACTGATAATTTTTCCAGTTTGTTATATCTTAGACTTTCTTACTGTGTTTTTTTGTCATAATAAAGTTATAAATATGGAGTACGTCAAATTGATCAATCTTTTCCCTATTGTTTCTAGATTTTGAGGCAAGACAACAGAGGAATTCACCTGTTTTCTTCTTATGAGTAGATGGTTTCATTTTTTATCCACTGTGGTAAGACAGCCTCCAAGATGACCCCAGTGATTCCCACTTCCAGGTATTTTCATATAGTCGCCTCCCTCCTACATTGAGTAGAGCTGACCAGGGTAACAGCGGGATACCGTGGAAATGATGGAGTGTGACTTCTGAGGTGAAGTCATCAAAGGCACCATGCCTTTTTCCTTCCTCTCTTGGACCACTCTCTCGGGGCGGAAGTTAACTGCCAAGTCTTGAAGACATTCAAGAGCCCTATGGAGAGGCCCCTGTGGTGAGGAGCTGAGGCTGCTGGCTGACGGCCATGTGAGTGAGACATTGTGGAAATGGATCCCCCGGTTCCCAGTCAAGCCTAGGCTGACACGCTGACCAGTCTCACAGGAGATACTGGGTCAGAACCATGCAGCTGAGATGCTCTCAAATTCCTGCTCCACAGAAACTGTGAGATAATAAATGTTTATCGTTTTAAGCCACCAAGTTTTACAGGAATTTGTTAACACCAGTAGATAAGTAATATCTCCATAAATTAATTTTTCCTGTGAGCAGAGCACATTAGATTTGAGTATGACATGTGTATCTCTTTGGCTGCTCAGGGTCTGTTGTTTGCCTCTGTTCCGGTTCTTAGCTACAGCTCAGATACCTGAAGTGTGATCTCTGGATACATTCAGGAGCTGGTTTTATATGACCATAGAGCCTCCTGAGGAAGACCGACATGGCAGGATGCAGTTCTGCAGACTGTCCTGCATTGGCTAGGATCCACCGAAAGTGCATCATTTTGCTATGCACTCCAGGACTCGGTCATCTTACTCAGGAATAACCAGCTTTTGGGAAAACCAGCTGATATAGAAATAAACATTTATCCCTACAAAACAACGGTTACTTTACAGTGAATAGCGTGTCTTTTCTTAAGGTAGTTAACCCCTCCTGTGAATGGTTTCTCATCTATAAAATGGCAATAGCTATTTCCACCTTATAGGGTTTTATGAGGATTATACTGCTAATACTTAGAAAGTTCCTAATGCCTCACACACAGTGCTTAGTAAATATTCTTACTCCTAGGATTGAAGGGCTGTTACTTCATTCTCCCAGGCTAGAACTTTAACTCCTTCCTCTCCCTTGCTCTGCATAGTCAACCAATTACCACATTACATCAAGTGAAGATTAAGTACTCTCTTAAGCATTCCCTTCTCCCCACCTTACTCCCTCTCCACAGCCACTCTCCTAGCTTAGGCCTTCATTGTTTCTTGCCTAGTGCATTCCATGGGCCTCTGGTCCAATCCAGTTGAGTCACCATGCTGCCGTCAGGGTGAACTTGGAAGATAGGAACTTGATGGTGTCACCACCTTCCACAGCTTCCAATGACTCGTAGCACTGGGATGACCTGGGAGTAGGAGATTGTTAAAATACAGGCTCCAGGGTGCCACCGCACACTCTACAAGATTCTGAAATGACCGTCTCAGAGCAGAGAGCTGTATGCAGTCAGGAAGCAGTTCAGGGAGAGGGTCCCCAACTGTGGATTCTGTAGACTCATGGTGGATGAAAGTTGGCAGACCCTCCCAGTAGGCCATGTGTCCTCCCTTGGCCTCCACGTGTGCCTTTCTCAACGTGTAGCCCCACTCTTTGTTTCTGGGATGCAGTCAGTACACAGGGATTTGCACCTTTAGAAAACGATGCTAACAAAAATCAACCTAAATACTGATGGTACCATCTGTGGATTCTCTCCCCGGAATTAACCCACATCAAAATGATAGTTTGTACATGAAGCTCAGCAAGAGTATAATTTATATCTCATCCAAAAACATAACGAGCGTGTGATCTGTTATAATAGCAATTGTGAGAGAAGCTGTTGGCAACTGACAAAGAGTTATAAAAGAGAAGACAGACTTAAACAGCATCTTTCTAAGAGAGAGTAATGTTTCTCTTGGAGGTGGGAGTATTACAGCCACTAAAAAGGTAGAGCCGAGAGAAACTCCCACCTCTAGGCCTGAATAAAAATCTCCCATGAAAGGGGAAATCATCAAATGACCCAAGATGCTTAAGGTGGTCCCAAGTGCCCTGCCAGTAAAAGGAGTCCAGAACACAAGACTGATTACCCTGGGAAGCAGGGATTCCAGGAGGATCTTTCACACTCAGGCTGTGTAGCAGGAAATTTTTATTTGGCGCGTGGTTCATCCATCAGTCTCCTATTGGTGGGGCTCACGTGAGGCTGCAAAGCTCAGACACCTGTCCTTTGGACGGGCCGGCCCGCCAACCGCCAAAGGAGACACACCCTCGCGTGGACCCGTGGTTTAAGGGAGAGAGTCCCGGTGCTCAGGTCTTGGTGGGGTAGGTGTCACGACACCCGGGTTTGTATTGCACTTTTACCGCGACAGATCATGCGCGCCCCTAAGCATTCCTGCTCTTGATCCGAGTGTCCTGAGTGGGGCTGAGGCAGCCTTCTTTCCAGGCGACTGTGAATGACAGTCCCTGGCCAGCGGCTGGGACAGCCCTTGTCCCGCGAGAGCGAGCTTGCTCGCGCCGGCGCCACGCCCCTCCGCCGGTGCAGGACAAGCAGTCCCGCGTCACCGAGCGCCCAGTGCCCGCCTGGTCCGGAGTTCCTCGCGCGACACACCGGCCTCCAGCCTCTAGTCCGGGAAGGCCGCTGCGGGCGGGCGGGTCGGTGCCCGGGGGCTCCCGCCGCGCCAGAACCCGGAGCCCGGAAGCAGCGCGCCGCCGCCGCCATGAGCGGCCCCCTGCGGCCGAGCCCGAGCAGCTGGCGCCGGGCGGCTTCCGTCGTGCTGGCGGCGGGCTGGACGCACCCGGGGCCCACCGCCTGGTCGCCCGCCGAGGGCTTCCGGCTGCTGCTGCTGCAGCGCTCCCCGAGGCAAGGCTTCATGCCCGGGGCGCACGTCTTCCCGGGCGGCGTGCTGGACGCGGCGGACCGCTCGGCCGACTGGCTGCGCCTCTTCGAGCCGCACCACGCGCCGCCGCGCTTCGGCCTGGGCCCGGCGCCGCCGCCGCCCTCCGCCTTCCCGGGGCTGCCCGCCGCCGGCGCCACGGACGGAGACGCGGGCGGCGCGGCGCTGCCCGATGACGTGGCCTTCCGCATCTGCGCCATCCGCGAGGCCTTCGAGGAGGCCGGCGTGCTGCTGCTGCGGCCCAGGGGCTCGCGGCCGTCGGCGCCCGAGCCGGGCCGCGCCCTCCCGCCGCCGCCGGGCCTGGCCGCCTGGCGCGCCCGCGTCCGCCGCGACCCGCGCCACTTCCTGCGCCTGTGCGCGCACCTGGACTGCACGCCCGACGTGTGGGCGCTGCACGACTGGAGCGCCTGGCTCACGCCGTTCGTGGTCGGCGGCAGCCGCCGCTTCGACACGGCCTTCTTCCTGTGCTGCCTGCGCGAGCCGCCGCCCGTCCTCCCCGACCAGGCCGAGGTGGTGGGCTACCAGGTGGGGCGTCGAGCGGGGCGCCGCGGGAGCCTCCAGCCGGCCGGGGACCGGGCGTCGGGCCGGCAGCCTGCAGGCCGCCGCCAGGACCCGGGGCCGCGCCCTCTGCTCTCCCGGCCTCAGGGGCCCGGGGCCTCGTCTGTCGGTCCCCCGCGGGGCCGCTGCCCCAGCCGAGGGCCGCCCGGCTCCCCGCCAGCGCTTCACGAGCTGTAACTTATGCCATCCCCACGGCAGATTCGTTCTTTTGTGTCAGAGAGCATAGTTTGTGATTTCAATCGGTTAAAATTTACTGAGACTTGTTTTATGGCCACGAATATAGTCCATCTTGGTGAATGTCCCCTTGCACCTAAAAAGAAAATGTATTGTGTTTGATGGAGTGTTTGTAAAGATGTCATCAGGTTAAAGTCTTCGGCGGTGTGTCAGGCCTCCCGCATCAATTACTCGTTGCATCCAATAGAGAGGGATGCTGAACTCTGCAAGGAAGACCTGGATTTGTCTTTTTCTCTCTTCAGTTCTGTCAGGTCTTGCTTCATGTATTTGGAAGGTCCCCTGTAAGGTGCTGCGTAGACGTTTAGGGCTGTTAAAGTTTCCTGGGTTGGCCCTTTGATTCTTATGAAATAGCCTTCTTTCTCCCTGGTGGTGTTCTTTATTCCGTAATCTGAAGTTTATTCTGTTTGATACTAATATAGCCACGCTTTTAATTAGCAACAGCATAGTATATATTTTTCCATCCTTTATTTTTAACATATATGTGCCTTTATATTTAAAAGTGTGTTTCTTGTAGGCAACATATAGTCTTGGTTTTTTTAGTCCAATATGACAATTTCAGCCTTTTAATTGGAGTGTTTAGATCATTTGTATTTAATGTTATCATCTATAAGTTAGATTCAAATCTACCATCTTGCCGTTAGTTTTTTTGTTTAATCTGTCCCATCTATACTTTGTGATGTTTTTCTTTTCCTAACTTCTTTTAGATTATTTATTTTTAGGGCTCCGTGTTATCTCCATTATTGACTTATTGAAAACAAACAGGTGGTTCCTGTAGGGTTTGCAGTATTTGTCTTCCACTTAATGTATAGTGCTAGAACCTCACAACCATAGACTTACGTTTCTCCCCTGCTGTCCTTTATGCTATTGTTGTCAGGCATATGCCTTCTATTGCTATTGTAAACTACAATACACTGATTATTTTTGCCTTAAACAGTCAAAGACTGTGAAAATGAGGAAAAAATGTCTTTGATGTTTACCTGCATGTATTCCGTTCTTAGCACTCTTCATTCCTTTGTGTGGATTTAAATCTACATCTGGTTTCTTTATACCTGAAGAACTTTCTCTAATATATCTTGTGTTTCAGATCTTCTGACAGTGAATCTTGTAAATTTTGTTTATCTAAAAAATACTTTATTTTGCCTTCATTTGTTGAAAGATGTTTTGGCTGGGTATAGAGTTCTAGGTTAACAGGGTTTTTTTCCCTTTCAGTACTTAAAGATGTTGCTTCATTATTTTCTGGCTTGCATAATTTTCTGATGAGAAGTCTGCCTTTACCTCTTATCTTTGTTTTTCTGTGCATAATGTATGGTTTGTTTTGTTGGTGTGTGTGGCTACTTTAAATATTTCCTCTTAATTATTGATGTTCAGCAGTTTATCATGTGCATGGTTTTCGTTTTGTTTTATTATTATTTTTTATTTTAGTTTTTGAGGAAGATTAGCCCTGAGCTAACATCCACTGCCAGTCCTCCTCTTTTTGCTGAGGAAGACTGGCCCTGAGCTAGCATCTGCGCCTATTTTCCTCTACTTTATATGTGGGATGCCTACCACAGCATGGCTTGCCAAGTGGTGTCCGCACCCGGAATCCAAACCGGTGAACCCTGGGCTGCCGAAGTGGAATGTGCACACTTAACCGCTTTGCCACCAGGCTGGCCCCTGTTGTGTTATTTATTTATTTCTTCAAATATTTTTTGCTTGCCCCTATTTTCTGGGATTCCAATTACATGTATGTTGGACTACTTCTTAATGTCTCGTGGGTCACTAATATCTTATTCATTTTTTTGTCAATCTCTTTTCCTCTCTGTGCTTTATTTTGAATAGATTCTATTGCTATTTTCAAGTTCTCTTTCTCTTTTCTTATGTATATCTAATTTGCTGTAAATACCATCCAGCATATTTTCATTTCAGATATTTTTCATCTCTGGAAGTTCCCTTTAGTTCTTTTTACGTATTTCCTATTTCTCGTCATGTTCATGTTTTCCTTTACATCTTTGAGCCAATGGAACATACTTAAGACAGTGGTTTTAATGTTCTTTTCTGCTAATTCCATCATCTCTGTAGTTTCTGGGTCTGTTGCTGTTGACTGATTTTTCTTCTAGCTGTGGGTCATATTTTCCTGCTTTGTCATCGGTCTTGCAATTTTTGAGTGGATATTGGATATTGTCATATTCCTTTAGAGATTGTTGGACTTTTCCTGGCAGGAAGTTAAGTAATTGCAAATTAACTTGATCCTTTTGAGATTTGTTTTTTAAGTGGTTTTAAGGTAGATCTGTGGTAGCCTTTATTCTAGGGCTAATTTAGCTGCACTTATAATGTGCGACCCTTCTAGGATCTACTGAATGCCCCTTATAGGCAGCAAGGTCTCTCCACTGTGCTTGGAGGGAGTTTGAAAAATTCCTGGCCTTAAGTGAGCCCTGGGAGTTATTAGTCATAAAGCTCCCAGGTCATGGTTCTTTTTTCAGGAATCCTTGTTTTCTAGTGTGTGCTCTGGTCTGGGGATTCTTTAGGCAGAAAGTGTTGGCAATGGTAGAGGTCACCTTATTTGTTTTTGTTTTCTCACAAATTACAATTCTGCATTTTTCACTGTCCAGAAATGATGGTTTCATAGATTTTATCTGCTTCTCTATTGTTTACATTTAGTTGGGGGAAGGTAATTCAGTGCTCACGGCTGGAAGAAGAGGCTCCAATCCACAGTTTTTAACCTGGTCTGGGCTAGTGGTTCTCAACGGCAGGATTTGCCCACCCTAGCCCCGTGTACATTTGGCAATTTCTGGAGACATTTTTGGTTGTCACAACTGAACTTCTACTGGGTAGAGCTGAGGGGTGCTACTAAACATCCTTCAGTGCACAGGACAACCCCTCACAACAAAGAATTATCTGGCCTAAAGTGTCAATAGTGCTAAAGATCAGAAACCTAGTGGAAACAGGGTGCAAATTAGAACTGCCCCCCACCCCAGTCCCCGCAGTTTAAAGTCCACATTTTCCTATGAGGGGAGCTGCCTGAGTTTCTTCATCTGTAAAATGAAAGCATGCAGGGTTGTCCTAAGGATTGGAAATATTTTATGAGCACTGCTTTACTGATAAGTAACCCATAAATGATGAATTCTTTTAACCTATGGACTGGACTAACCTGAACAGGTTGGATTATGTGGGTTGATGCCTATTGTTCAGCCTTTCATCTTGATTGTTATCACTGAACTCACTTGGAATTGACGAAGCAGAGTGCTTTGTAAATAACTTAGAGGTTGCATAGTTCTTTGAAGCTTGAGCTTTGTTTTTCAGAATGGAGCATTGGCCAACTTCCGAATAATCTGGGGTGCTTGTTAAAGGTAGATTGCTGGGCCTCTAGATTGAAGACTGACTTAACAGGTTTCTCAGGGGATGTTTAAGCACATACAAGCTTGTAAACCTTTGGCCTAGAGTTACTCAAGGCAGCAATCAATTTCAACTGCCTGGGTTTTGGCGTGGGAATCAGTTTCCCCCACCCAGTGAAGTGGATATTTAGTAAACCAGTTAAAGAAAGATCTTTTGGGGTTACTCCATAGTTATTGAATCAGCTCTTTTTATCTAAATGTGTATGGAAGGAAGGCTTGGGAAGGAGGGCACATCACAGCAGTGAGCTCACTGAACTGAAATAGGCAAACAATGTCTGGCTGATGCCCTGCTATTTTATGCTTCTGGGACTGTAGACTGAGCCAGGCCTCTTGACCTTTCTCAAAGCGCCTGTTGCTTCTGACTCTTTCCCCCACTGTAACATGTGACGCATGTCATGCTACGCTGTGGTTACTGAAGGCCCCGTACGGCCTGAGAGAACTTTGTCTTGCTCACCACCACATACTCATGGCTTAGTGGAGGCACCATTTATGGGAGGAACGAACGGGCACTAAATTCTCAGTCTGCTGCCATGAGTTTACACTTCAGAGTCTTCTTTCCTTCAGGAGTGACCAGAAGCACCTCACCTTCTCAGCACGCCCTGCCTTTTATGCAGAACAACTCTCCCAGGCCAACCCTTGGTTTATGTACTAGTTCTCAGGATCGGTGTCCTAATCGTCAGCCTCTTAAGGGGATCAGCCCAGCTTTCTTCACCGAATCTTTTCATGTTGTCTCCGAGGAACCTAGCAAGGCACGTTAATGATCATTGTACATCTTCAGTTAGATCTTAGGTGCCGATCTGATGATCTCAGATCTTGCATTGTCTGTGGAACAGTTAGGAAATCCTCCCTTTGTCTTCCGCAGTGGTCATCTCCGTCAGAGGCAACTGAAAGTTTCATATCAGAAGAGATTTGGTTGGCACCCCCACAGTTCTACGAAATAAGAAGACTCCAGAACTTTGCCTCTCTCTCTGACTTGCACAAATTTTGTTTGGATCGTGCAATAGAAGGGCCGGAAAGGTGGCTGCCGATCACGTGCTTAACTGCTGATGGGAGGCTCCAGCTTCTACCCGGTACGTCAGTGGAGCACCAAGGCTTCTGCTAGTGTTCACCTTTAACGCACTGGGCAAGGTGGCAGTATTGCCCAACATAGACGTGAGTTCCAGTCTGCGTTTCACACGCTACAGCGATATTAAATAATGTCAAAGTCTATAAAATATCCATAGTATTTATTATAACCAGAGTTCTGAATAAGTCACTTTATAGACACACATATACATTTATGTAAATATATTTCCTAGGCATTGACAAAGTTCTTTCCCATATATTATCTCACTTTTTTATACTTTAATTTTGAATCATGAGAACTTGTAAGTTGTCCGCTTATTTGCATTAAGGAGTTTGGGAGGTCAGTTATTGTTGGGCAGGTCTGGGATAGAGATTTCGTGGCAGTTCAGAATGGGGCTTTGTGACTGGTCTTACTAACGGCTACCTGTCTCGTTTTCAGATTAGTGATAATATTTGTTACTTATCCTACCATGGGACATTTTAGCAGTTTTGATGTGTAAATGATAATTTCTCTAATTTAACCTTAAAATTATCAGAGCAGCTCACATTGAAACACCAAAAGTATATGGATAGCAAGGCCAGTATTAATATTGACTAGGCTAAAGAGAGTCATGAACTAGTATAAAAGTTATAGTTCATGATGAAAAAATACCAGTCGTAGATATTTATGTGCCCAAAGAAAATTCTTGGCTGGGGATTGGGGAGCTGGGGGGGGGTGGGTATTAAAAACACAAGAAAGAAATTGAGGTAAGCACATAAAATTAGGGTTATTTAACAACTATCTCAGTTCCAAATACATGAAATAGATAAAAATACAGATTTATATGTCACTAATATATTGGAATGTTTTATAAAATAACCCTTTCTGGAATTAAAATATTTTTCAGGAGACGAACTGTACTTAGAAGATTCATACTTTTTAGAAAATCCTTTGTCCACTGAAAAAAAGACTGAAGAAGTTATGAAGGAAGGCAAGAAATTTCACCGAATAGTAATACACAGCCCTCATGTTTACAGTATCCACGTGACTGTTCAGTCAAAGTGTAAACACGTCTATCCTAAGAACTATGTAGTAAGTAAGAGCCGTTTGTAGAGTACTGCTTTGTGTAAACTGACTACCTGATGTTGCCCTGATGGCTACTGAGGCTTCACTGGACTTGCTTGGAACTTTGGGCCTGTAAAAGTTATAGTGTAGCCTTTCATATTTCAGGTGTGTTATGGAGCACTCTTGCTTATTTATTCTTTAAACCCTACAGGAATTAATGGTCTTGTTACCAAAACAAGAAAAAAATTCACCAGGTTTTCCACTCCTGTATTGTTTCATTATCAAAAGTGTAAACAAGATGTTCTCTCGCCATTATCTTTAACTGTCCGGTGGATTAGCACTTCCCGGATGTGCCTAGGAGAATGATCCGTGAATTCTTTAAATTTTATGCTGAAATTAATTTCAGGGTGTCTGATTACATAGGGAACAGTAGACTGAGATGACCTTCAAGTGACAATGTCATTATTTTCTTACGTCTTTAGCCTGATGGTTAAGATACAATTCTGTTCAAAACCAAATGGCATTAGTTATTAGGTTTACCAAATTGGAAACCGATTTCAGTTACTATTTTAAAGAAATATGAAGGCATAGAAAACCATGATTCTTTTTACTCTGCCAGTAAGTGAATACAGAGAGGTTAGAGAGATGCAGAACTATGCATCATTTACTGGCATTTATTAATGATGTTTATTTTCAGTATTTTTAGTAGGGGTAATTTTTTCACTTCCTCTTATGGGGAAAAATCTTTATTGATTAAAGATGAGAAATGGTTAAGATGCTAATTCTGTTTCAGATCTTTGACTATTATGCTGTGTATAATGGATGTCGTTTTCCATGAAATATCTTAGTTTTCCTACCTATAAAATAGAAGTATTGATAAATAAAGTTTATGTGTATTATTTAATCCTGATGAGAGGAATACGTTTAATCAGTGCTTCTCAGTCCCAGGCACTTTAGCCCTTCAGGGGACATGTGATAATGTCTGGAAACATCATTGGTTGTCACAACTGAGAGCAAGATGCTACTACCACCTAGTGGGGAGAGGCCAGGGGTGCAGTTAAATATCCTCCAGTACACAGGACAGCCGCCCACAAGGAATTATCTGGCCAAGGTTGAAAAACTCAAATCTAGAATAAAATCTATTTTCTTCAGTAAATGGTTCCAATATCTAAATTTTGAGAACCGCAGATACGGTTAGCATTCTGAATCTACAAAAGTTCTCCTTACTGACTTTTGGCCTTGGCATAATATTCTTTCATTTTCACGGAAAATACAGTGTTACAGCTGGAAGAGACTTCAGTGAACACCACGATTTTACTGACGGGGAAACTGAGAAACAGATTATTCCTCAGATTAACAGCTAGTTAGTGCCACAGCCAAGAGTAGAGCCTGATGCTTTGTGGAGCAAGTGACATCTGTTGCTTGTCACCAGAAGCAGAAGTCTGAACACTTCTGCCCATTGCATCTTGGTATTATAGTCACCAAGGAGACCACAACGCAGCCAAGCATTGGATGGAACAGGGCTTTACTCAACATGGAGAAGAGGCAGAGCGAGATCGGCTCCAGGAGTGCACCTTGGTCCCCCATGGCCAGCAGGTCCCCTCCCGGCTGCTCACACAGGGCACTTGGCCCACACACACCCCTCTTGTGCTGCAGGGGAAGGGCCCCATCTGCTCCCTGCATGGACAGATAGAGTGCTGCAGTGGAAGGGCCCCGTCTGCTCCCTGCATGGGCAGATAGAGTGCTGCAGGGGAAGGGCCCCGTCTGCCCCCTGCATGGGCAGATAGAGTGCTGCAGGGGAAGGGCCCCGTCTGCCCCCTGCATGGGCAGATAGAGTGCTGCAGTGGAAGGGCCCCGTCTGCCCCCTGCATGGACAGATAGAGTGCTGCAGTGGAAGGGCCCCGTCTGCTCCCTGCATGGGCAGATAGAGTGCTGCAGGGGAAGGGCCCCGTCTGCCCCCTGCATGGGCAGATAGAGTGCTGCAGGGGAAGGGCCCCGTCTGCTCCCTGCATGGGCAGATAGAGTGCTGCAGGGGAAGGGCCCCGTCTGCCCCCTGCATGGGCAGATAGAGTGCTGCAGGGGAAGGGCCCCGTCTGCCCCCTGCATGGGCAGATAGAGTGCTGCAGGGGAAGGGCCCCGTCTGCTCCCTGCATGGACAGATAGAGTGCTGCAGTGGAAGGGCCCCGTCTGCTCCCTGCATGGGCAGATAGAGTGCTGCAGGGGAAGGGCCCCGTCTGCTCCCTGCATGGGCAGATAGAGTGCTGCAGTGGAAGGGCCCCGTTTGCTCCCTGCATGGGCAGATAGAGTGCTGCAGGGGAAGGGCCCCGTCTGCCCCCTGCATGGGCAGATAGAGTGCTGCAGTGGAAGGGCCCCGTCTGCTCCCTGCATGGACAGATAGAGTGCTGCAGTGGAAGGGCCCCGTCTGCTCCCTGCATGGGCAGATAGAGTGCTGCAGGGGAAGGGCCCCGTCTGCCCCCTGCATGGGCAGATAGAGTGCTGCAGTGGAAGGGCCCCGTTTGCTCCCTGCATGGGCAGATAGAGTGCTGCAGTGGAAGGGCCCCGTCTGCTCCCTGCATGGGCAGATAGAGTGCTGCAGGAGAAGGGCCCCGTCTGCTCCCTGCATGGGCAGATAGAGTGCTGCAGTGGAAGGGCCCCGTCTGCTCCCTGCATGGGCAGATAGAGTGGTGGCGTTGGCTGGGTGCCAGACAATTCGCACACTTGAGCAGAGCAAGGGTGCACACGTTGAGTCTGAAACGAGGAAGGACATCCCCATACAATGTGGCAGGGCCAGCACAGGTTGTGAGGGCTCTCTGTCTTTTGGTAAGGAAGTGTTCCAGGCCCAAGGCCCATCCTTAGGCAGCTGAGACAGAGGGTCAAAAGACCGTGCGTGACGCTGCCTTTCCCAACACTCCGAGCCTGGTGCCCTCTTCACTGGAGTTAGATGGCTCAGTGGGTGACTTTAGGAGATATAGTGATAAGTACTGTGACTGGGTTTTCTTCATAAAGATAGATTTTTTTTCTGTATCATTTATTTATTTATTTTTTTAAGGACGTTTAGCCCTGAGCTAACATCTGCCACCAATCGTCCCCTTTTTGCTGAGGAAGACTGGCCCTGAGCTAACATCCGTGCCCATCCTCCTCTACTTTATATGTAGGACACATACCACAGCATGGCGTGCCAAGTGGTGCCATGTCCACACGTGGGATCCGAACTGGTGAACCCTGGGCTGCTAAGACAGAATATGTGAACTTCACTACTGTGCCACTGGGCCGGATCTGGGTTTTGTGTTTTTTTTGTTTTTGTTTTTTTGGTGAGGAAGATTGGCCCTGAGCTAACATCTATTGCCAATCTTCCTCTTTTTGCTTGAGGAAGATTGTCACTGAGCTAATATCTGTGCCAGTCTTCCTCCACTTTGTAAATAGGATGCCGCCGCAGCAAGGTTTGATAAGCAGTGTGTAGGTCCGCGTCTGGGATCTGAACTGGCAAACCTAGCCACTACCCCATGGTGCCAGCCCCTGTTTTTTGTTGTTTTTAATCTGAATGAACCTTGTCTCCCTCCAAGAATTCCTTTGGGGAGACTGTCACGTAACTCCCTGTCTGTGGTGATACCCTAAGCCCTGCCCAAAATAACAGGGCTTCCCTCATGAGCAGAAAAGGTTGTGTGGTTTTAGGCCCAGCTTGCTAGCATTTGTGGCGTTTATCGTATGCTCTTTCTTACCTCGTGTATTCCAGCTACCTGGGCCTCAGACAGAAGCAGAAAGCTGATTTCTCGACTCCACCTCTGCTCCTTGGAGTCCCCTTCGTGCCCACAGGGGTACCTCTGCTCCATGCTATCTTGTCCAGGGCACAGCCAGGAAAACTCATTTCTGTACCACCATACGATCTCTGAAAACTCACTTAATAGACTCAGGAGTAAATACTAAGTTGGTAGACATTTTTGTTGCCTACCCTTTTTTGCTGAATCTTTTGGGTGACTTCATAAGAATCCAGAGCTGGGCTGGCATCAATATTTCAGGCTAACATGTCTTGTCCTCACGGTTCTTTGTTAATGAAATAAAACGTGTGGGAGATACAATAAGGACTCAAATGTAAGGGGACTTCCTCTCTTCTGAGGGATAATTTATCGCTGGGGGGTGCCCTCATATTTGGGCATATGTAGTTATTTCACTTACTCCTCAAACCTCTATTTTTTCCAAGCTCTGCAACTTTTTTTTTTGAGGAAGATTAGCCCTGAGCTAACTACTGTCAATTCTCCTCTTTTTGCTGAGGAAGACTGGCCCTGAGCTAACATCCGTGCCCATCTTCCTCTATTTTATATGTGGGATGCCTACCACAGCATGGCTTGCCAAGCAGTGCCACGTCCACACCCGGGATCCGAACCCGTGAACCCCGGGCCGCCGAGAAGCGGAACATGCGAACTTAACTGCTGCGCCACCAGGCCGGCCCATGTCTGCAACTTTTGACAGTTTTCCACTCCTCCTTGCTCCCCCGACCCACTCCTCCTCTGTCTTCTTTAATTTCTTCTCTAACTGATGTTACATGTTAGAGTCCGTCAATGCTTGTTCTCTCCTTGGGTGACGTAAGCAACTTCCAGGTCACATCCTTAAACAATGAAATTGCTTGCCCTCCGTTTCTCTATTTCCTTCTCGCCGGCTAGAAATGGTGACAACTGGAGCAGCTACCCTGGACCCAGAGACAGAAGCCAAATGTTAAGGCATAACTGCCTGCCACACTTGGACTGCTCAACTCTTGCTTGTCATGTGAAAGAAAATACAACTTCTATTTTATATAAGCTGCTATGTTTTGGGGGCTCTTTCTTAAAACAATTTAGCTTGTTCCCTAACCTGTAACTTTTCCCTCCTAAGCAGGTTCCCTCAGCAGTCTTCCCTATATCAGAAATCTACGAGTTATTTAAGCTAAAAATCTTAGTCATTCTTGGTCCTCTCTTTCCTTCATTCCTGTGTCCAGGTGACTAGTAAGTCCCATTGATTCTGTTTCCTGCAGTCATCTTGAATTTCCTGTCTTCTGACCTCTGCACTACTATCACCTTAGTCCAAGCCAGTTATCTCTTAACCTAGTTAACTGTAACAGCCTCGGAGCTAGTCTCCATTTTCATTTTTCTCCTCACAATGCATTTGCCCATTGAGCTGGAAACATGATCTTGACATTGAAATGAAAGTCATGTCCTGCCACTGCCCTCATTAAAACCCTTCAATGGCTTTTCTTCACACTTAAAAACTAAATTTACTGTGGCCTACGAGGCCCCACCTTTGTCTCTGATCTCATCATTCACCCCTCTCCTACCCTCCCATCGGAAGGATCTTCTTTCTGTCTTTGACTACTTTTTTTTTCTTTTTGAAGAAGGTTAGCCCTGAGCTAACATCCACCACCAATCCTCCTCTTTCTGCTGAGGAAGATTGGTCCTGAGCTAACATTTGTGCCCATCTTCCTCTATTTTATATGTGGGACACCTGCCACAGCATAGCTCAGTCAACAGTGCGTACATCCACACCTGGGATCTGAACCAGTGAACCCGCACTGCAGAAGTGGAGCACGGGAACTTAACTGCTATGCCACCAGGCTGGCCCCCTGTTTAAGTGTTTTTAAATGCACAAATAGCTAGTAGAATTAAAAATAGAATGGTCACTTTTCAAATTAGCCAAAAACAAAGCATAACCCCTAATAGAAAAGATAGAAAACAATGGAAATGGCAATGAAATAAAAGCCAAAAGTTAAAATAAAACAATTTAGGTAGGAATAAATATCAACCATGACAATACACAAAAATGGTTTAAATTTATTAATAAATGAAGAATCTCAGATCAAATGTTTTAAAAACAAATTATCTAAAGGAACTAGAAAAAGAAGAATAAGATAAGCCCCAAGTTTGAAGTAGGAAGGAAATAATAAAGATTGGAGCAAAAATGAATGAAATAGGGTCAGGAAAACAATAGAAAAGATTAAAAGTTAATTCTTTGGAAAGATAAACAAAATTGACAAATCTTTGGCTAGACTAACTAAAAAAACAAAAAAAGGACCCAAATCAATAAAATTATAAATGAAAGAGGAGACATTACAATGGATACCACAGAAATAGGATGATGGGAAACGATTATGAACAACTATACACCAACCAACTGGACAACCTGGAAGAACAGGATAAACTCCTGGAAACATACAGCCTACCAAAAGTGAATCAAGAAGAAGGAGGAAATCTGAACAGACCAATCACAAGTAAGGATGTTGAGCCAGTAATCAAAAACCTCCCCAGAAAGAAAATTCCAGGACCAGATGGCTTCGCTGGTGAATTGTACAAGACGTCTAAGGAAGAATTAATGCCATACCTTCTCAAACTCTTCCAAAAAAATCAAAGAGGGAAAACTCCCAAACTCATTTTATAAGGCTATCATTGCCTTGACACCAAAGCTAGATAAGGACATTACAAGAAAAGAAAACTACAGGCCAATAGCCCTGATGAATATAGACGCAAAAATTCTAAACAAAATACTAGCAAACTGAATTCAGCAGTACGTTACAGAGATCATCCATCATGATCAGGTGGGATTTATCCCTGGGAGGCAAGGATGGTTCAACGTTTGCAAATCAATAAATGTGGTACATCACATTAATAGAATAAAGGATAAAAATCATACGATCATCTCAATAGATGTAGTCAAAGCATTTGACAAAATTCAACATCCCTTCATGATAAAAACTCTCAACAAATTAGGTATAGAAGGAATGTAACTCAACATAATGAAAGCCATAGATGACAAGCCCACAGCCAACATCATACACAATGGTAAAAAGTTGAAAACTTTTCCTCTAAGATCAGGAACAAGCAAAGGGTGCCCACTTTCACCACTCATATTCTACATAGTGCTAGAAATCCTAGCCAGAGCAATCTGACAAGAAAAAGAAGTAAAAGTCATCAGAATTGGAAAGGAGGAAGTAAAATCGTCTTTCTTTGTGGATGACATGATCTTATACATAAAAAGTCCTAAAGACTCCACCAAAAAACTGTTAGATCTAATGAACAAATTCAGTAAAGTTGTAGGATACAAAAACAACCTACAAAAATCAGTAGCATTTCTATACACTAACAACGAATTATCTGAAAAAGAAATAAAGAAAACAATCTCATTTACAATAGCATCAAAAACAATGAAATACTTAGGAATAAATTTAACCAAGGAGGTGAAAGATTTCTATGCTGAAAACTGTAAGATATTGCTGAAGGAAATTGAAGAAGACACAAAAAAATGGAAAGATATCCTGTGTTGATGGATTGGAAGAATTAATATTGTTAAAATGTTCATACCATCCAAAGCCATCTATAGGTTCAATCCATGCCTATCAAGATTCCAATGGCACTTTTTTTTTACAGAAATAGAAAAAAAATCCTAAAATTCATATGGAACCGCAAAAGACCTCAAATAGCCAAAGCAATCCAAAGACCAATGGAATAGAATTGAGATCTCAGAAATAAACCCGTGCATATGGTCAGCCAACATTTGACAAGGGAGCCAGGAATACTCAATGGAGAAAAGACAGTCTCATCAATAAATGGTGCTGGGAAAATTAGATATTCACATGGAAAAGAATGAAACTAGACCCTTATCTTACATCGCTCACAAAAATTAACTCAAAATGGATTAAGGACTTAAAGGTAAGACCTAAAACCATAAAACTAGAAGAAAACATAGAGAAAAAGTTTACTGATGTGAGTCTTAGCAATAATTTTTTTGATATGACCCCTAAAGGACAAGCAACAAAATAAAAAACAAGTGGACTATATCACACTAAAATCTTCTGCACAGCAAGAGAAACAATCAACAAGATGAAAAGGCAACCTATGGATGGGAGAAAATATTTGAAAAACACATCTGATAGGAAGTTAATACCAAAAATATATAAGGAACTCATACAACTCAGTAGCAAAAAAAAAAAAAAAAAAATCAAATTTAAAAATGGGCAAAGAATCCAAATAGACATTTTTCCAGGAAGATATTAAGATGGCCAACAGCGCATCACTAATTATTAGGAAAACGCAAATCAAAACCACAATGAGCTGTCGCCTCACACCTGTTAGAATGGTTATCATCAAAAAGACAAGCGAAAACAAGTGTTGGTGAAGATGTGGAGAAGAGGGGATACTCTTGCACTGTGGGTGGGAATGTAAATTGATACAGCCACTACGGAAAACAGTATGGCGGTTCCTCAAAAAATTAAAAACAGAACTACCATATGATACAGCAGTCCTATTTCTGGGTATATATCCGAAGGAAACAAAATCACTATCCCAAAGAGACATCTGCATATTCATTGAAGCATTATTTACAATAGCAAAGACATGGAAGCAACCTAAGTGTCCATCAATGGATGAATGGATAAAGAAAATGTGACGCACACACACACACACACACATATATATGTACAATCATGCACCAGATAACAATGTTTCCATCAACAAAAGACTGCAAATAATGACAATGGTCCCATCAGATTAGTACCATATAGCCTAGGTGTGTAGTAGGTCATACCATCTAGGTTTGTGTAGGTGCAATCTATGATGTCCACACAACGACAAAATTGCCTAACAACGCATTTCTCAGAACGTATCTCCATCGTTAAGTGACACACGACTGTATGTATATATGTAATGAAATACTATTCGGCCATAAAGAAGAAAGGAGTTCTGCCATTTTTGACAACATGGATGGACCTTGAGAGCATTATGCTAAGTGAAATAAGTCAGAGGGAGAAAGACAAATACTGTATGATCTTACTTATATGTGGAATCTAAGAAAACCAAACTCATAGAAACAGAGATCAGATTTGTGGTTGCCAGATATGGGTGGTAGACGGTGAAAAGGTATAAACTTCCAGTTAGGAGATAAGTAAGTTCTAGGGGTGTAACTACATCACGATGACTATAGTTAACAAATTGTATTGTATATTTGAAAGCTGCTGAAAGAATTGATGTTAAAAGTTCTCATCACAAGGAAGAAAACTTGTAGTTATATGAGATGATGGATGTTAACTATGGTAATCATTTAGCGATATATGCATATGTGGAATCATTATGTTCTACACTTTAAACTTATACAGCGTCATATGTCAACTATAGCTCAATAAAACTGGAAAAAATTAAACCTAACTGTAAGTTGTTTAAAAACAGTGTTGCAGGAGGACTGAAAATTAACAGAGGGAAACAGAAAGGAAGAGGAGCTTAGAGAGTGTTAATGAGATGAAGTAGAATTCAACATAGAAAGCAATAAGTGGGACAAAGGTTAATTTTCGTTTCATACTATATAGTTCAAAATGAAGATGAAAATTTCCTTTCAGTGAATAACACAACATTGAGCTGTGAAAAAAAACACATTAGAAACAAAGATAATCTGACAGATGTATAATATTTAGTGGGAACCATGAACATGGCTTTTTCTGCCAGGCAGATCAAGTCCATGAAAGATAACTGAGGTGTTTGGGAAAAACCCAAAGCCAGGCACTTTTGGGTTGAATGGCATAATTGTAATGTCCACTCTCTCTCAACTGTTGCAAATGTATAAGAAACAAAACTAAAAAAGTTATTTTCTTAAAAATCAGCTGACAAATGATCAAGCCAGCTTTTGGACCAAGCCTGTTGCTCCTTTCTTTTTTTGTAAAAATGATAGGGATTTTTTTACAACTGTGGAAGTGCAGATGCCTTTTAGAATTGATGACTTCACAGTAAGATGATGTCAACCACATTTGGGAAGGGAGGGCTGTGGGAGGAGGGAAGGGAGACTGTCCTCTTGGGCCATCTTTAAGAATTATGCCAGCTCTGGAAAACTTAGACTAGCTCCTTGCTACGACCCCCACCCCCACCGTGAGCACACTGACTGAGTGCAGGCTGAGCATGACTGGAGGTCTTGCTGTCTTAGACTCCCCTCCAGCCATTCCTAACGCTTTGTCGTCTCTCCCTTTCTCCCTTTTCTTGGGGCCTTGAAAGGTCCTTTGGGGTGGGGAGCAAAAAGATAACAGAACAGATGACTCCCAACCCAGGCGCTTTGTAGAACCAGAATAGCATTCCAGTGATGGGAGAGACTTTAATTTCCTAACACCTAACATCCCCTCGGTGCCTGCAAGAGCCAGGCTGCTCCTGACATGAGCTAGCCATATTTGTGACTGACCAGTATTAAACCTTCCTGCATTGCTGGGATGAGCCTTACAGCCTAACTTGGCCAAGGCTTAATTTTTTTCATTTGTCCTGGATTTTACTTAGTAGCATTTTATTGGGGATTTCAGCTTCTATTTGATAAGCGAAATTAGTCTGTAGTTCTCTGTGTTATCTTTGACAGGTTTTAGTAGTAGGATTTAACTGCCTTATAAAAATGCATTGGGAATCTTTTCATCTTTTTACGTTGTGGAGTAATTTCTTTTTTATTGAGGTCTAATTGACAGATAACCTTATATTAATCTCAGGTATACAACATACTGACTCGATATTTGTATATATTTTGAAATGGTCACCACAATAACTCTAGTTAACATCTATCACCATACATAGTTACAAAAAGTTTTTCTTCTGCTGAGAACTTTTAGGATCTACTCTCGTAGCAACTTGCAAATATGCAATACAGTATTATTAACTTGAGTCACCATGCTGTATATTACAGCCCAACTACTTATTTATGAGGAATTTCTTTAAAAATGCTTCCCACTAGCTGGGGGGCCGGGGCGGGGCGGGAGTGGGGCTCAGAGACAGGTTACAGGTGAAGATACTGACCCTCCTCCGCCTCAAGGGGCCTAGGTGGCTGCAGCCCCAGGGTAGTGAGCATTACTCCATACCATAACAGCAGTCTTGACCCTTCGTCCTAGTGTGATGTATAAATATTTTCATTTTCTGTGAACTGTGTTGTGAAAAAGTTAGGGAAACACCACATTGTAGCACAGGTTCTACTCAAAAGAAAAAAATGCTGACCCCACACTAAGAATTGGGAGAAGGGTGTATTCTGCCTCTTCTCTGCGGCTTGGGAACTCTCGGGGACCTCCCATTTAACTGAGATGTGGTTGTTTCCCACCTCTTTTTGACAAGGTCTGGAGCTTTCAGGTGAGTTGGCCCTGCCAGGTGCCTCCACTGGGCTGAGGCCCCGTTAGCCCAACGCAGCAGCAGGTGAACGTCCTGCGCCTTGCAGCTGTGTTCCTGCTCGGGGGTCAGCCCCTCTCCTCTCCAACCGTCCTGCCTGAGCCTTGAAGCACGTGATGTTTGTTGACCTTCGGAAATCAAACTTACTTTTCAAACTGGGTGCTTATGTGAGCATTCTGTTTCCCAAATATATACCCCATAATTGCCATGCTCTCTCTAAAGCGTCGCAATCTTTTGCCATCTTATTGGTTCCCTTACCAGCAAATTAACACATTTTTGACGTGGGCTTAAGAAATTTTTTTTCACAATTGAAATACTGAAGAATTCATCTGTAAAACCACCTCGGCCCAGCATCTTCTTTTGGCTGTGGTTCCCGTGATTTTCAAGGAATATTCTTTTACTTTCGTCTTGTTTCTTGGCTTATTCAAGTGTTGGGGAGATTCCTGAGACAGTAATAAAGTTAACCGGCTCTGAGAGCTTCTTGGGTGTCCTTTGTTTCACATAGTGTGAGCTCATCCAATTCTGACAACCACCCTGCGAGTACCAATTTTAAGGGGAGAAAACAGAGGCTTCCAAGCGTTCAAAGGTTAGAGAACCCTGCGGTGCCACAACAAAAATACATGTCTGGGCCAGCACCTGGCACCCCAGGCCGCCCTTTGCAACCTTTGGTGGGGACAGGAATGCCCCTGACAGAGACTTGGAGAGTCCTGGCCTTCCAGAGGGAAGGAGAGGCGAGACCGGAAGCCTTTACGGACGAAGGAGGTCGGTGGGTGCTGCCAGGAGGCCACGAGGACGCGGCATCAGTGGCTAGAGTGATCGTTCCTCACCCCACCCCACCCCTGGCCGCGAGATCGAGGCTGACTAAGAGGGAGTCGGAGGGCAGGGGCGCGCAGCCCCGCGGGACCGAGCAGATGGTGGACAGGCGTGTCCCCAGGCCTCAGAGGCCCCATGACCTCGGCCGGCCGGCTCCGCGCGCCCTCCGTGGCTCCTCCCCCGCGCCCCTGCCCCGCCCGCGGCTCGGGGCGCTGTGCGCAGGGCGCGGCCGTTGTCCGGGCCGTTGGCGCACACGTGGTTTGTGGAAGTCTCGAGGCGGGCGCGGGCGGGGGCAGGCTGCGGGCTGCGGGGCCGAAGCCCCGAGGGCGCCCGCGGCGGCGTCCAGGTCGGAGGGCGGAGCGCGTGGCCCGGGTTGCGTGGCGGGCCGGGGCGGCGGGGCCGGAGCTGGGCGCGCGGGGGTCCGCGGCGGCGAGCGGAGAGGAGGCGGGGGCGCACGGGGGGCGGAGGCCCGCGCTGCGAGAGAGGCTGTTCTTGTGCCAAAAGTTCACTGTGAGTGAGTAGCGACGGGGAGGCCGGCGAGGGGCGCGGCCGCGACGCTGCGTGTCTTTGCAGGGCCTGCAGCGCGCCGGCGGCGAGGCGCAGGAAGATGCTCGAGGTCCTGGTGCTGAAGGTGAGCCAGCGCGAAGCCCCCGGGCCGGCGGTGACCCTCTACCCCCCGTGCAGGGTCCGTCCCGGCCGGGGACGCGGGTCTTTGGACCGCGGGGACGGGTACCAGATACGATCCCGGACTTAATTTGAGATAAACTACGTGAAATTTTAGTCCAGGTGTGGCCATGCACTGATTGCGATATCCTTAGAGTAGAAAGTTATCCGTTGTTCCTCTGAAATTCAAATTTAACTGGGTGTCCTGTATCTAATTCTGGAACCTTAGGAGGAGGGACAGACGGTAATCCCTTCTCCCACGTACCCCGTCGCGGATCGGTGTTGGGTGAGGGCCCCCTCGTGCTCCCGGTCCTTGGACACGGGGACCCTGACTTCTTCCTCTCCCCCGACGCGGGTCCTCTCCGGTGGGTCCCCACCCTTTGGCCCCTTGGGGCTGCGGCCCTGGACAGGAGCGGGGGTGTAACACTCAACCCCCGTGCCCGGCACACGCGCCCCTCCCGGCTTCACTCGTGGGGAACCCTGCCCTCTCGCGCGGGGGGACCCTGGCCCCTCCTCCCCACGCGGGCGCCTCGGGGCTCAGATTCTCGGAGTTGGGGGTGGCGGCGGGGCTCGCCTGGGTGGACAGCTGCGGTTTCGGCTCTGAGTCAGGCGGTGCTCCTTGGTGATGCAGGAGACTCCGAAGGCCTGGTGTGTTCACCATGTTACGTGGAGGAAGCAGTTTACAAAGCAGAGCAGAGGGGTGGGTTTCGGTTACTGGGAAAAGGAAATATAAGTCGCTTAAAAAAAATCATACTTTAGTAGGCAGAGGAGAGGGACGTAGCAAATGATGGGATTTTTTAAAACCATCAACTTTCCTGCTCCTGTTTTATGTCTTATGTAATTTACATGCACAGAGATTCACAAATGTTTGAAGTAGCTGAGTCTTAAGGAGGGTTTGCTCTGAGCCCTTTAGGGGTTTCAGATCCAACTGGCAAGCTTCTCTCCACCATCAGTCCTAAATATGCCAGTCCGACTTCTCCTTTAGGAAAAGACAGGGTTCTTCCAGATACGGAGCCTGCCACGTGCAAATCCATTAGGGCAGAACTTTGGCAGGAGGAACGAACCCCTCTTCTCAGTTGGACCCAAGAACCCTTTTCTCTACCCCCTCAGCTCTGGTCTGCTCCCGCTTCCGGTTCTTACCGGGCTCACACTGACCACAGCCTCTGTCCAGTATGGGAGTACTTCCCCACGTGTCCTGCAGGCACCACTTGTAGTTCTCCAGATTAATTTAGCTTTTACATGGATAAAAATATTTCTGCCTGGTATCTGTCAACAGATGAATGGATAAGCAAAATGTGGGATATGCATATGATGGACTATTCTTCAACCTTAAAAAGGAGGGAAATTCTGACACATGCTACAACATGGAAGAACCTTGAGGACATGTGTTAAGTGAAATAAGCCAGATAGAAAAGGACAAATAACTGTATGATTCCACCTGGCCCCTGGAGTAGTTAGATTCATAGAGAAAGTGGAATGCTGTTTCCCAGGGGCTGGGGGTGGGATGAATGGGAGTTACTATTTAATGGGTATAGAGTTTCACTTTTGCAAGATGAGGAGAGTTCTGGAGATGGATGGTAATGAAGGTAGCACAATATGAGTGTAGTTAATGCCACTGAATATGGTTAAGGTGGTAAATTTTATGTGTAGTTTACAGTTAAAAATAAAATTTAATTTTAGTGGTTTTGTATTCATTTTAGTATATTTAGAAGTGAAAACACAACTAGCATTACGAACCTGTTAGGGTGAGGCTGATGAAGAAAAAAGTGTTGATTAAAAATGTATATTCAGAAAGCAGCCCAGGCAACATGCGGTTGTGTAAGAGGTTAGTAAGGGAGAGTGCAGTGAGGCACGAGTGGGGTGGTGTACATGTGGGCTTGTTTTCCCAGAAGGGCTGCAAGGGAAAAGGATTGGCCGTGTCATCCTCGATCGGAAAGGGGATCCGCACCGAAAAAGTCCCAGGGCCATTGGTCCTACAGTCAAGCTATGTTAGTCGACAGGACCACTTACATTTTAGGACGGTGAGGCATGGACCCTTCAAGTGGACAGCTTTTGCCAGGAGGGGTGGTGGAAGGAGCTAAACAAGCTCTTACAGACATGGGTGAAATTCTGGAAGCTACAGGCTGTGACCTCACTAATGTGATCAGAACAGTTGTTACGCTGGCTGGCATCATAAAGTCAGTACCGCCCGTGAAATCTGCAAACGGTATTTCAGGCGCAGTTTTCCTGCTTCCCAGGCTGCTGCTTTGCGCAGAGGAGGCCATGCTGAGGTTGAAGCAATAGCTGTCCAGGGACCTCTCATGACAGCCAGTCTACAAGTGGGCCAAGCGTTGTTTAGTCTGGAATTTTCATAATGGTGTAAAATTGATGTCTTAATTTTTACAGTTGATGTTGGGAAGTCTGAGTTTGAGTAAAATAGCAAATGTTATTGTGGAAATACCATATACTAAGGGGAATTGAACATGAAGGATAGAGAATATTATAAATCAGTTTGTATATATATATACATCAGTTAAACTGATGTTATAACTTACACTTAGACACACTCATTACTGAATGTGGAAAAAGACACTCCTTACGTAGTTACTCAGATAAATTAAAGGGAAGTAACATGTAGGAACGCTGAGTTACTATTCTAGAGAAATAGTTTCAATTAAATCCAATTAATTTAATGATGTGAAGTGTTTAGTTATCATGCCAGATATATGATTCTGCTTTTACTTAAGTAAAATTAAAGTATTCGTTTGAATGGTAGAGGTCAAGGAGAAGAAAGCGGACCAAAATTTTATGTAAATATTTCTTTAATGAAAATAAAATAGACATGCAGAAAAAAGAAAAGAAAAGCACCATGTCTGGCTGATGATGGCAGTGTGGGCAGGTTGCTTCATAGCCCTGGGGGGGCAGCGGCCGTCCTTGGTGCCAGAGGTGGAGTTGGGAGCCCGTCCCCTCCTAGTAAAGGATGTGGAAGAAAGTGCAACTTGAACCACTTCTTCTGCTGGCTGGCAAAACTGACCCCAGCCTGGCCTGCATTTTCTAGGTTTTAGAAGCAGATTTTTAAATAACAAAACATTCTAGCAACTTCAAAGGATCTATGCTACCTTAAGAAAATTTATTTATTTGTATTTTAGAGATTGGCACCTGAGCTGTTGCCAATCTTTTTTTTTCTCTCCTGCTTTTTCTCCCCTAATCCCCCCAGTACATTGCTGTATATTTTTAGTCGTGGGTCCTCCTAGTTGTGGCACGTGGGACGCCGCCTCAATGTGGTCTGATGAGTGGTGGCATGGATCCGGACCAGTGAAACCCTGGGCCGCCAAAGCTGGAGCACACGAACTTAACCACTTGGCCACGGGGCCGGCCCCCCAAAATTTATTTTAAACGTTTTTTCCAAACTTGATATTTTGGAGATTTTCAAACATAAAAACAAGTTATAATAACAATGTTGAGAATAACCATATATCCCACACCTAGACTCAACAATTGTTAATGTTCTGTTGCATTTGCATATTTCTTGATAAATATGTGTATATAAAATTATTTACTTTTTTTTACTGAACCATTTGAAAATTAGTTGAGAACTCTAAATACTTGGACGTGTTTCCTAAGAGCAAAGACTCTCTTCAATAACCACAATATAATTATCATACTTGAGAAATTTAACATTGGTACAATACTGTTGCCTAATATATAGTCCAGACCTGAATTTCTCCAGTTGTCCCAATAATGTCTTCTATAACTTGTTTTCTCTGATCCAGGACCCAATCAGAAATTAGGCATTGTATTTAGTTGTGGCCTTTTAGTTTCCTTAAATTTAAGCCAGTTTTCCTGGCTTTTTTGTATCTTTGTTGTCATTGAAATTTATAAAGAGCGAGGGCAGTTGCTTTGCAAAATATTCCTCACTTTGGGTTTGTCTGTCTGTTTCCTCATGATGTGTTTAGGTTAAACGTTTTTAGTAAAAATACTGCGTAGATGATGTCACATCAGAGGACGAGAAGCTTTTTTAAAAAATCATTACTTTTGATTTAAAATAATTTAAAAATCTAACTTTTTGTTAGGAAATATTCTGGACATACAAAAAAGTATAGAAAATATGATCATAAACACCTAGACATTCACCACCAAGCTTTGTCAAGTGTTAACATTTTCACGTATTTGTTTCACGTCTGTAAACGATTTTTTAAATTGAGGTGTAATTTATATATAGTAAATTCGTTATTTTTAATGAGAGTTCTGTGATATTTTGAAAAATTCATACAATCCTGTAATCACTAGCACGATTAAGATGGGGAACAGTTCTATCACCCCCCACCCAGATAGTCATTTCTTTCCCCACCCCTGGTCCTTGGCAACCACTGATCTGTTTTCCTCCCTATTAGTTTTGCCTTTTCCAGAATGGCATAAAAATGGAATTTTGCATATAGACTCATACAGTAGTATGTAGCCTTTGTGTCTGGCTTCTTTGACTTAATACAATGCATTTGAGACTAATTTATCTTGTTGCATGTATCGGTAGTGTCCTCCTTTTTATTGATAAGTCATATTCCATTGTATGGATATGTGACAGTTTGTTTATACAATCAGCAGCTGAAGGCCATTTGAGTTGTTTCTGGTTTGGGGAGATTATAAAGAAAGCTATAAACTTTACATGTAGGTTTTTGTGTGAACACAAGTTTTCGTTTCACGGGTAAATATCTAGGCTTGGGTTTCTGCACGTTTAACTTTATGAGAAACTTTTCCAAAGTAACTGCACCATTTTGGAGTCCCGTGAGCAACATACAAGAATTCTAGTTGCTCTGCATCCTCATCAGCACTTGATATTGTCGGTTTTATAAATATTAGCCATTCTAGTAGGTGTTTAATGTTATTGTCACCAAAAGTTTGGTCTCTGAACCTGGTGCCAACCCAAATAATGAGAACAGAGTTTTGGGTGAAAAGGAAAGAAAGTTTTTATTTTCTTTGCCAGGCAAAGGGAATAGCAGCAGGCTAGCACTTTAGGAAGTCTTGGCTCCCCGTGTAGAAGTGGGTAATAAGGGGTTTTAAGAATTGCAGGGAATGTGGCTGCTCGCAGGGAGGGGGAGCCTGTGGCCTTGCTGGCTTTTTTCCACCAGCTCGGTGCTTTTCCACCAGCCTGCATTTGGCCTTGTGAGGCTGTTTGCTGGGAGGATGGTGAGATGAGGGAATCTGCAGGCAGGTGTCCTTAGTCGTCTGCCTCCTGGTGGATAGTGGATTCTGGTGTGGGGAAGCTTGTCTACTGACACAGAGGTTTCTCTTTGGGGATGTGTAGGACACGATAACCAGACCCCTTTGTTGCAGGATGTTATCCAGACTCCCCAGAACTGGCGTTATTCTTAAGTCCTAAAGGAGGGAGCGTAAGCAGAGGAACTCGAGGAAGGAAAGGTTGTATGTGCTTTGAATTGCCAGCCTTGGCTCCTGGGAAAGTGTTACTTCAGATAAGGGAGACATTGCCCGTCAGGTTGTTGTTTAACCTGTATACTTCTAATTTTAGATAAAAACAGCCCAGGGCAGCATCTCGTTGTGGTTTTAATTTGCATTTGCCTAACAACAAATGATGTGTTAATCATCTTTTCATGTGCTTGTTTGCCATCCTTCCATGTTTTTTGGTCAAGTGGCTGTTTTGTTTTCTTATTATTGAGTTTTTAGAGTTCTTCATGTATTCTGGTTAAAGTTCTTTGTCGGGTATGTGATTTGCAGATATTTTCTCCCAGCTTTTGGCTAATCTTTTCTTAACAGTGTCTTTCAAAGAGTAGAAGTTTGTAATTTGGATTAAGTCCAATTTATCAATTTCTGCTTCTCTGAATTATACTTTTGGTGTTATATCTAATAAATCTTTGCCTAACCTACATCCACAAAGATATCCCTCTATGTATTCTGTTAGAAATTTTATAGTTTTATATGATCCATTTGAGTTGATTTCTGTATAAGGTACAAGGAATGGATCAAAGTTCATTTTTGTGCATATGGATGCCTAATTGTTACAGCATGATTTGAAACAACTGCCTTTTCTCCATTTAATTGCCTTGTGCCTTTATTGAAAATCAATTGACCATAGAGGCCAGCCCAGTGGCACAGTGGTTAAGTTTGCACGTTCTGCTTCTCGGCAGCCTGGGGTTCGCCGGTTCGGATCCCAGGTGTGGACATGGCACTGCTTGGCAAAAGCCATGCTGTGGTAGGCGTCCCATGTATAAAGTAGAGGAAGATGGGCACGATGTTAGCTCACAGTCTTCCTCAGCAAAAAGAAGAGGATTGTCAGTAGTTAGCTCAGGGCTAATCTTCCTCAAAAAAAAAAAAAAAGAAAGAAAATCAATGGACCATAAATGTGTGGGTCTATTTCTGCTCTGTTGATTTATGTATCTATGCTTTCTTCAGTTACCACACTGTTCTGATTACTGTACCTTTACGGTAAGTCTTGAAATCACATAGTGTGTGTCTTCTAGCTGTGTGGTGGTTCTTCAGATTTATTTGGACTGTTCTGGTTCCTTTGCCTTTCCAATAGGAATTTCATAATTTAGTGTGTTGATTTCTTAATTCGTGCTGGAATTGAATTGTATTTATAGATCCTTTTGGGGAAAAGCAACATCTTAACCCATGAACACTGTATATCTGCATTAAAATTCCTCTTTGATTTCTTTCATCAGTGGTTTTGTAACCAAACTCAATGAGTCTGTCTCTTGGTGAGTGCGGAGCCAAAAAGCACAACCAAGGCTGAAGTGGGTGAAGAAAAAAAGGTTTGCTGCATGTACAAGCAATGGAGAACACTGGGGATAGCTCGCAAAGCAGTGCCTGCCCCCTTCCCCAGTTTAGTGCGGTGGAGACTACACCAGAGTGCAGAGGATATGTTACAACTGTGTAACAACTGGGCCTAATGAGGGCGCGTGTGCAGGCCCTTACATAGTGAATTCAAGGCACCATTACATACCGAGATCAGTGTAACACGCCTTTACATAACGAGGTCAAGGTATTATTATATAACGGGTCCAAGGTAACTTTTGGACTCTCAGAGCTGGAGCAATTTGCAAGGGTCCTGCTGGAACCATGTAAGTTTCCCTGCAGGATGGCAACATCTGCAAAAAATGAGGTCATCAGCTTCTGAAAAACAGCACGTTTAGTTTTCTCCTTGTCTGGAAAACACTTGACAGACGGTGTTTAGTTTCAGATCACATTTTCATTAACTCTTTCCTCGCCTGGTTTCTGGTCATATTTTGTACCTCTCAGCATACAAATTTTGCACATATTTTGTTAGATTTATTCCTAAGAAATTCCTGTGTTTTTGTTGCTGTTGCAAATGATACTATTTTTTAGCTTTAAATGTCCAATTTTCATTGCTGAAATATAGATGTACAATTGAATATACTATATTACCTTGTACCCTGGAACCTTGCTAAAGTCACTTATTAGTTCTAGTTTATATTTTGTCGACTTTTTAGGATTTTCTGTGTAGATATTCTCATTTGTGAATAGGAACAGTTTTCTTTCTTCTTTTCCAATCTTCAGTCTCTTTCTCTTCTTACTGTGCTGACGAGGACCTCTAGTACAATGCTGAATAGGCGTGGTCAGTGCACCACCAGTGAAGTTTTTATTTTGTATGCTCCACGTTTTAGTTCTGGAATTAACCTTCTCCCAAGGTTTTTCTTTTTTTTCTAGTTCCCATTTCTTTTGTGAGATCCTTGTTTTTCAACATCTGGGCAATCTTGGGCTCACTTTCTATTGGCTATTTTTCTTCTTGGCTGTGTATCACATTTTCATTTGTTTTCGTGTCTGGTAAGTGTGTATGTTACACTGCACGCTGTGGTTTACGCGTCTGGAAAGTGTGTAGGTTACGCTGCACGCTGCGGTTTACGCGTCTGGTAAGTGTGTAGGTTACGCTGCACGCTGGGGTTTACGCGTCTGGTAAGTGTGTAGGTTACGCTGCACGCTGTGGTTTACGCGTCTGGTAAGTGTGTAGGTTACGCTGCACACTGGGGTTTACGCGTCTGGTAAGTGTGTAGGTTACGCTGCACGCTGGGGTTTACGCGTCTGGTAAGTGTGTAGGTTACCCTGCACGCTGTGGTTTACGCGTCTGGTAAGTGTGTAGGTTACACTGCATGCTGTGGTTGTGGTGAACAGTGTGGACTTGCAGTTCAGTCGCTGCCTCTCCGTCTGCACTTCAGGAGGCGTGGTTTATGGTTTGCTCACCTGCTTGGTTTTTTTTTTTTTTAAAGATTTTATTATTTCCTTTTTCTCCCCAAAGCCCCCCGGTACGTAGTTGTATATTCTTCGTTGTGGGTCCTTCTAGTTGTGGCATGTGGGACGCTGCCTCAGTGTGGCTTGATGAGCAGTGCCATGTCCGCGCCCAGGATTCGAACCAACGAAACACTGGGCCGCCTGCAGCGGAGCGCGCGAACCCAACCACTCGGCCACGGGGCCAGCCCCTCACCTGCTTGGTTTTGCCTTAGTGATAGAGCACATCCTGTTTGTCCTGCAACATGGTCTTTACTTCGCAGGCGTACGGGAGGGAGACAGTTCCTCTACCCTCTAGGTCCTTCTGGCTGCTCTAAGAATTAAATTGACAAGAGATAGAATAACAGGAGAGAATCAAACAAAGCTTTGTAGCATGTATACAGGGGAGAAACCCAGGAAAACTGAGTAACTTGCCAGAATGGCCGAAGTCACCACCTTAAATCCATCTTCAGCTAAAGACAAAGGAGAATGTTTGGGGTAGCGGTTTGGACTTCAAAGGGGAGGAAGGCACTTCACACGGAGGTGGAAAAGTGAATGTTTGATAAACAGGCGTTTGCTGGGCCGTCTATGGACACTGGAACCTGAAAGAGATCTTTTGAATGGCCTTTGCCGGATGCCATCCTTTCTCCTACACCTAGAGTTATCTCTGGTGATAGCTCCCTCCTGGGACAGACCTTCTGTCTTAAATTCTTTTAGGCAGTTAGGAGGAAGGTCAAAGTTTCTTTCAGAGTCTTTGGTCCTTAAAAATAATCAAGGCAAAGAGACACATTTTGGGGGTGGCCAGTTCTGATCCCCTACACAGGCATAGCACTGGAGGGGTTTCTGGAGCGCTCGAGGTGCTTGCTAAGCCTCTTCAGCTTGCCAGGACCCTGACTGCAAACTGTGTTTCCTGTGATGGATGTCAGAGAGGAACAGAGCTGGACGCTAGTTAAAGCAGCGAGAACGTTCTTCAGTGACTGCGGCCGCAGTGAAGGAGCCGAGCTCCATTCCGGTTTGTGCAGAGGTGACCAGGCATTTTAAAGGGAGAATGAGGAAGAGGCGGGGAGGGGCTCCCGTGACCAATACCACAGGGTGGTCAGTGCCAGTGTGATCAGGCCCGTGTCTGCTAGCCGGGAGTCAGGCTTCTGGCTCCCCCCGGAGACCAGGAGACGGAGGCCCTGGCCTTCCTGATGATTCAGAGGAACGGCTCAGGCCCTGGGGCAGGACTTCCTCCCGAGGGGCAGGAGAGGCATGCACATCCCAAAGGGACGGGAAGGCTTCCCAGCTGTGAGTCCTTCTAGTGACTGCTCTAAGAGAGGGAGGTCGAGGGCCAGTGTCAGGTGTGGGCTGGAACAAACAGGAAATTCTCCTGGCAGCCTGGCGCTTCTCGGGCAGGCATGTTAGAGGGGCTGGGGCGTGCTGCTGGAAGCCACGCTGGAGTTGGGGCAGCCTCTGATGCCGAGAGTTCTGCAGGCGTCCTGGGCCGCAGCTCTGGCTCTCTATTTCCGCTGGCCTTCCAACTGTTGCTTTTCTCTGGAACTTGGCGTCTTGCCTGTGCAATTCAGGGTCGGCCAAGGGTTCAAGGGGCTTTTGTGTGTAGACTTCAGGGCTCTCAGCCCCTCAGTGCCTCTCTTCCAGAATTTCTCCCCTAATTTACAGCAGCTCTGGCGGCCCTAACTCTGTTCTCTGGTTCCTCAAGCCACAAACACTGTGGCTTGCTGCTCATGTTGCAGCTGCTTGCACCACCTGGACTGGGGAGTGTTCTCTGCGAAGCTCTGTGCAGACATGGATGTCACCCAGCGACAGTGCTCCTTTCAAGGACCGAATCCCCTCCAGTTTGGGCCTGCTTTGGGGAGCTCTTCAGGCCCTTCACGTAGTTATTTTGTGTTTTTTCCAGGTTTCAGCATTGTTCCTTGCAGATGGGTTGGTCCATACAAACTCATCTGCCATTACTGGAACCAGAACGGCTAGCTGTTCTTTTTTCCAACTATTTATTATAAAAATGTTTAAACATTCAGAAAAATAGAAAGAATGCTAATGGGAACATCTGTACTCCTGCCACCTGGTATCTAGGATCCAAATCATTGCTTTTAGGCCCTTTCAGGAGGCAACATGGGGAAATGAATACATTTGAAAAATCGTGAGTTCCTACTGATGTTTTCAATTCAAATTTAAGTTTTCATTTTATTTTGTACCTTTTCTCTGACAATGAAAATCTTGGTTTCTAATAATGTTAATAGATAAAGATACATTCAGAGAAGTCTGGCTTTATCCCTGCCCCTTCTGCCCCATTCCGGCCTCCTCTGTAATAGTTTATATCTGTTTTGGTTTATCTTCCATCATTTCTTTCTTTTAATTTGAACAGACTGTACATATATTCACATTTCCTTCTCTTTCTGACGAAAGACATAGAATACTAAAAACATTGCTCCGGACCTTGCTTTTGTACTTATTATGGATATTTTCAAAATACAGGAGATCAAGAGTATTTATCTGTTTGCTTTTTGAGTCACAATACAGAATTAAAAGTTACTTACATATTATTGCTTACGTGTTTTAGAATTTTATCTTTGAGTCTTTGGTTTTTTTCCCAGCTTTATTGAAATATGTTTGACATATAACATTGTGTGAGTTGAAGGTGTGCAATGTGATGATTTGAAATATATAGGTATTGAGGGTCTTTTTTCTTTGGTCTGACCATTGAAGACAGAGGCACTGGTCAGGAATTTGTTAGATCACTTAAATTAGAAACAGTTGTGGTTCTAAGGTTTATGTTATTTTATGATTCTACTTTTAATCATGTATTGCTTTGTTTGTCTTTTAAAATTTTACAGATTGAAGATCCAGGTTGTTTCTGGGTTATTATAAAAGGATGTAGTTCCTTTTTAGATCATGAAGCTGACTATCAAAAACTAAATAGTGCCATGAATGACTTCTATAACAGAATGTGTCACGATATAGAAATAAAACCGCTAATGTTGGAAGAAGGGCAGGTATGTATCTAAATGTGCTTTAAGCGCTGTGTCTTGAAATACTACCGCAAATGTAAAATATTTTGGCAACTAATATGATCAAAGCGTCTAGGGAATTTTAATTACTTGTAATCATTGCCCCACGTTAGGTTCTTTGGTTGCACAAGATTCAGACGAGTCACGCTAAGTGGCGGTTGTTGTATTGGGTTCCTGTGGGGCAGCAGGAGATGAAAGGTCATCTAAATTCAGGCACTGGGGCCGTCCTCCTGGGGCTGGGAACCAGAGGATTATTCTAGATCATCAGGTGTGATGTGCTAAGGTGTGGGGACCTTAGCAAAGAGAGCACGGCGGTTTTCAATCTGGGGCTGATGCCTCCCTTTTGGTTGCTCATGACTTTGGCCAACTCCTGCTTCTTTACTTTCCCTACTCCACATTATGGCCCCTCCTTCCTTCCTTTTTTGCACTCTCAGCTCTCATGCCTATGGTCCGACTCTCTCTACAGGTCACTCATTTCTCAGAAGAGTTTGAATTTTTATAATAGCATGATAGGAGAAGATTTAGAAACTCTTTATGAGAAAAATTAGAAATAATTTTAATTCCTTCCCCCACCAAAAATTATCGTTAATAACATTTATTATTTTTTTTCTATACCGTTGACTTGTTGAAGAAAAGAAACCAAGTCAATTGTCCTTTTAAAATCTTCCACATTTTGGACAACCTGATTGTTTCCTTGTGGTGGTGGTGACATTTCCCTCTATCGCTTGTGTTTTGTGTTGACCGATAGTTAAATATAAAACTTTGGTTCAATATAGGGTAACTTTTTTCCCCCCAAAGAATGATGGGTGCTGTGAGCCTCATCTTGTATTGAATTGGGAGATAGCAGGACTTCTGACGTTGCTGAGATTGACTGCTGGATTCTGCTGGCGGCGGCCTGTGCCCTGCCATGTGCTGGTGCCCCTCAGCTTTCTGTGTGATGGTTACGCCTTCCAGTGACCACCCCTGCCCAGATGAGCTCTTTCAGTTAAGCTTGTGAAATGGTCCTTTTCACCTTCCTTCTGCACTCGCGAGCTGGGTTTTCTGTAGAAAGGTGTTCCTCATCTATTAGGACCTTTTGGCTGTCCTGAAATAACAGTTCACAATGGAAAGGTAGAAAAATTGCATGATTCTTTCCCTTATCAATTTTCAGGGTAGTGATTTGTGCCTACTTGTCTGCCTTGGTGGCCAGAGGTTGATTTGTTTTTCTCTCCTTTCATTTTTTAAGTATTGTATTGTACTATATTGAGTGCTGTATTGAATATCAAGTACTATATTGAACTCATGGCTTCTATTATAATCATCAATTGTAGTCATTATTGTTGATGCTTAAATTGTCCCGTTTTTGGCCAGTGGAAGCCCTAGTATGCCAGCTCTTTGAAGTTGACTTGCTGTGTGAATTATTAACCATATTCACATCATTCCTACAAATTTCTTTGACGTAAGCTTTAAACAGAAATACCCTCCATCCTCAGGCAGGATTTCTTCTGAATCATGTGAGGCTGTCAAGGACCCATCCCTTGCGGAGTGGCCACACTGTTTCCCGACTTCACTTCTTGCAGGCAGGAACCCCCAGGGGCCCACTTCTTCCCTGTTGGGCACAGCTCTCCCCACCGGGCCACTGTATAGGCCTGTGCAGCATATTGTTGCCTGTCTGTGGATTTCAGTCAAGTTGCTGTGGCCTGGCAGTCCTGTGAGACAGTCAGGATGCCATGCGCTCTCACTTCAGCAGGGCAGTGTCCTCAAAGGGGGCTTCAGGCATTCATTCAGTCATTCAGCAAGTAGTTTTTGAAGACTTAGTACGTGCCAATCACTGTTCTGCATGCTGGGAATGTGGCAGTAATCAAAACAGACGGGAATCCACATCATCATGGAGCTGGCGTCCTGTTGGGGCGCATCCTAGACCAGTGTTAGAGGGCAGGAGAAGCCCTGGGAGGAGAACGGGGAGGATGAGGCTGGGGCTGCAATTTCCTGTGGGTCTGTGCATGATTGACAGTCATTTGTAAGCTTTGTTTTCTGATTTAAGAAGGTAAAGCGATGCATTTTCCTTATTTTACTTTATAAAAGTTGTCCTTAAAGAGTCAAAATGATTGTAGTGAGAAAAACAATGCAATAGAGTTCAGGGGCCCTGTGTTTGTATTCACCGAGGCTCTTTTACTGATGAGCAGTGTTTACCTTAGGCAGGTCCAGCCTCCTCGCATCCCCCCCTGTTACCAGCCACATACACAGGTTCTCTACCCACCACACAAGAGGGGCCAAATAAAACTGGAACACCAGGCTTATGGCAAGGAAAAGGATTTTATTTCAGGTGATGTCAGCCAGGAGACGAGAGTGAGCCTTAAATTCATCTTGTCTCCCTGAAAGATGGGAGGCAAGGGGTTTTAAAGGCTGCGTGGAATGCTGCTGCTTGCAGGGAGGGGAGCCTGTGGCCTTGCTGGTCGGTGCTTTCCCTCCAGCCCGCGTTTGGCCTTGTGAGGCTTCTTGCAGGAAGGAGAATGGCGAGATAAGGGAATCTGCAGGTGGGTGTCCTTGGTTGTCTGCCTCCCTGGTGGATGGTGGATTCTGGCACCAGGAGGCGGAGGAGTAAGCAGGGAAAGGGGAGGAGCGCCTTGGTTTTACCCCATGTATGCTGGGTTTAATGTAGGGGAACTGACATCAGGCCCGGTATCACTTCCTCTTCTGTAAGGGAAAGTGTAGGCCGAGATGATTCGGTGAGTGCCTTTCCAGTTCTCTCGTTACAGGACTGGAGATTTTAACACTGACATTTTCTCTTCATTTTGTAGGTTTGTGTGGTTTATTGTCAGGAACTAAAGTGCTGGTGCAGGGCTGTGATTAAGTCCATCGTGTCTTCAGCAGACCATTACCTGGCAGAATGTTTCCTTGTGGATTTTGCCAAGTACATTCCAGTGAAATCCAAAAAGTACGTACATATTTATTTTGCCTTATGCTCTTTAAGGAGATAAATGTCAGTTTTAAAGGAGAGTGTCAGTTATCAAAGTAAGGGGCTGGAGGTCATAAACTGGAATTTTTTAGCTTCCAGAAGGGCGGACTTGCAGGTTCCGGTTCTACAGGCCGTGAACGTGCAAGTACGTGGTCAGAATGGAGGCTCAGCAGGCGGCTCTGGCCCTCCTTCCACCGTCCTCCCTTAAAGGCAGGTGCTCTGCATCTCCTAGGTGCTCCTGGCCAGCTGCTCGTCTGTCCTGGCCTGTCCTCTTAGTGCGTTCAGGTGATGGAGTGGGTCCTTTAGGGAGGCTTGGCTGCCAGAAAGATGCTACCACGAAGCAGAAAGTCTTCTTGTCTGCAGAGAAGGGGCAGGGTGCTGGTACAGCCTCAGGTTGCGCTGAGCAGAGCATGTATTCCAGGATGTATTCCTGGTTGTCCTACTTAACAAAGTGAGGGCATCACTGTCGCATAAAGTGGGGAGACACTTCAGAAGGAGCCCTCACTGAATCCAGGACCACACATCACAGTTTGTTAGAAAACATTATGAATAAGTTGGTCTCAGTGTTTGTGGTAATTTTTTCATAGTTTCCTGTCCCAGAGTAAGAGCATATCCATTTAATAAATAAATTTGAGGACCCTTTTTCCAAAAGAGCAATGCCAAATAGTCTTCCGTTGCAATAAGAGGTTTATCTTGAATGGAAGAATTTCATGGCAAATGGTTTATCCGGCATTGGGAATTTGCAGATATTTAAGGAAAAAGTAGATGCTTTTCTAGCTTGTGATTCTGCACTTTTATAACCATAATTGTTATTAAAATAACTATTGTGTTTAACTGGGGAGATTTCCTTTTAATATTTGGTGTTTTAAGTTTAGTTTTTTTTGGGCAAGAGAATTATCTGATTAAATAGAGTGCCAGGAGGCCTCGGGGCTGGCCATACAGCCGCCTTTTCCTCTACCGTCCGAGACTAAAGATGCTCGGCTGACCACACGGCATCCTGGGGACCAGATGGTCCAAGTGGTATGTTAAAGGGGTCTGTCGTTTGCCTTAAGAAGAATGGATGTAAAACACTGAACAACTCGTTTATCAAATCTCAGTCCTTTCAGCTCTTTTGTGCAAAGTTGACAAACACTAAGTATTCAAACATCTGCTCATTTACAGAAACTTGAAGGTAATTCTGGTCATGTATTAAAATTGATATGTAAAAATTTTAAACAGAATTTGCCCCAAGGCTTGTTCATTATTACTCAGTATTTCTCCATCTAAGGGGCCCCATTAGACATTATTTTTCTAATACCCTCACCCCATGCCATGAGATGTTAACACCAAGGATATACTGAATATTGTTACTGTATGTATATCTGTGTTTTATGTGTGAAAGGAGTAAGATTTGTCCATCCCCCGGAACCAGCCTTTGCACCCTTGGGCAGATGTCTCCAAGTCCTTCCTGCTGTTGGTGGCCATATAGAAAGAGAAAGAATGGGTTTTTGTGTGTTTTGTTTTATATCAAGTATATTAATTATATTGGCATCCTTTAAATAAATATGTTATATGTAATTTTTCTTTATGTTGGAACTGTTTCTGTTTCACTGTTAAGCATCCGAGTTGCAGTAGAAACTTTTATGCAGCTTCCCTACAGAGCGAAAAAGTTCAGACTGTACTGCACAAAGCCTGTCACATTGCACATTGACCTCTGTGAAGACACGGCTGAGATTGCGTAAGTACAGCTGCTGGCAGGCACTGAGTCCTTAGTCAAAGTCTTAAACCGAGTGTGTGATGCTGTATGAAATCAGGGCCTCTTGAGAAGTGCTAAGCGATCTCAGAGGTCTCTGTTCTTCAGGACGTGCCTTCTGAGTCGGGGTGTGTCAGACCTGGCAGCCCCGCCTCCAGAGGCAGCGATTGTTGCGGTATAGAATAGGGCCACAGCTCTGTGCTTTTTGGTGTTTTTTTTTTTAACTTAGAAAAAGTAATAAATTAATTATAAAGAGAAACAATACATAGGATCATGGAGCATTAAAAAAAAAGGTCCATTGCATTCATCTCCAGCCCCGCTTCCTCCCTCCTGGAGGCCTCTGTAACCCGTTCATGCTCTGAACTTGCAGACCTTTTTCAGTGCTTTTATACGTATTCACATGCATGGAGCTTTTATGAAAATTAGAACATACTGTCTCATTTGCAAACTTAAGGTGTGTTGAAGCTCTTGGCCAATACTTGGACTCTCTTCTACTGTCATCTTTCTTGTGGGTGAATATAATTGGCATACTTTGTATACCTAACCTTTCCTCCCTTGATAGCCAATGAGATTGTTTCGAAACCATTTTGCGCTGTACATTCCCATTAGAATGCAGATAAATCCATATAAAATACATAGATGTAGAGGTGCATACACACGTGCGCATACACATCTTTCCTCTTGTTTCCTAATGTTTGGCCACACTGCCAGCATTTGTGCAGGATGCTCCCCGCACTGGGCTGCGCTGTGTCAGGCGGTATGGCTGCGATCTTTGCTGTCTAAACGAGCACTACCTGAGCTCCTGCGGGCAGCCCCATCCTCCCACGTGGCACTCCTCCTGTCCTCCCCGTCCGGCACTGTGGCACCGTGTGAAAAGCTGTAGGGAGCAGCACACTTCTGACTCAGCTTGCCCAGCTTGCACGTCCTGGCGAAGTTGCTTTGTGTTCTCTGAACTTGGAAGCTGTCTTTCTTGTGGGTGCTTTTCTGGGGTCTGTGGAGACCCGCCCCATCCCCGCCTCCCTGAGCCCCCGTCACCTGCAGTTCCCTTGACGTGGTGAGTGCGTCACTCTTGTGGCTGCCCGGCAACCCCTGCTCCTCCTCTGGCCCTCTTTCAGAGCAGCCAGCTGCTCACCCTCCCGGGCTGACTCGGGTGCCAGCCTGTCCACGCCCAGCTCTCCCTCACAGGAGTCTGTGTCCCTGTCTTTCTCGGCCCCCCCCCCCCCCGAGCCCCATGAGACCCTTCCTGCCACCACCTTGCTCCTCGGGGACCTTCGCAGCCGCAGACACGCCCAACCCTGGGATGCCCTTCAGCACAGGCCAAGGGCTTAAAGTGAGCGATCCTACTGGGTTTTGATCTCCTGCCTTTGTGTGTGCTTCATCTGGAAGGTTGTCTCAGTGTGTGTATTATAGTTTTTATAGATTTTGTCAAGTTTCCCTCCTAAAGGACTAGCAATTTGTAGTCCCATCGTTGGGGCATAGAGAAAGTGCTGCTTTTCCCACACAGCACTGAATATCATCAGGCTTTTTCATTTTTCCTTCTTTGCTGGGTGAAAATGGTATTTTGTTTTAATTTGCATTTTTCCGACTTGTAAAATTAGGTATCTCTTCCCGTGGTTAGTGTGTGTGTGTGTGTGTGTGTGTGTCTGTGTGAGTGTGTGAGAGAGAGACAGACAGGCAGACAGACACACGGACTGATTGGTGATTTACCTGTTCATAGTCTAGATTGATTCTCCTCTTGAGCCTTTTTCTTATTAGGATTCTACTACATTTTGTTATTTAAAAAAGCTTATTAGGTAATTTTTTTGTGTGTAGCAATGTTTTAGAACCAGTCTTTTTTTTTTTTTTTGCCTCCTTTTAGAAACCCTTTGTAATTCTCCTGAAGTAATGTGCTTAATATCTTTCTTAGAAAGAATAAAAATAACTAATATTTCAGTCCAGGCCCTGGGCCAAGTGCTTTGTGTACATGAGCTCATTTGATCTTTGAAACGACCCTTGGAGGATGGTGGTGGCGTCTCTGACAAATAAAACCAGTAGAGACACATGAAACACTTCACGCTAACCTTACATATTTTATTCTTGTTCCTTGCTTCCAAATACTGGTTTCCCCTGATCTTCCACCGCCTGCAGCTTTGCCTGCGATTGTCTTTCCAAAGCTTGGGGAAGGGCAAGATGGTGGAGACGAAGTGGGAGCCGGGGAACGGGCGCGGGCGGCATGAGGATTGTGGTGAGGCAGCAGGGGCTGCTCGCCACAGCCGCGCTGAGACGTGGGTTTAACCAGCCCGGAGCCCTCGCTCCGCACCAGCCCGTGCTGAACAGTGCATCCTCAGGGTCCCCGCCCGGGGAGCGTGTGTTCGGGCTGCGGAGACTGATACGTCCTAAGTCACTGGAGATGATGGTGTTGGGACAGACGATGCCCTGGTGCACGGGTCGCTCAGGATGTCCCAGGAAGGGGCCCATTCAGCGAGTCTCTGCCCTGGTGCAGGTGGCAGTGGGGAGGGGGCCTCCTGCAGGGTGCAGCAGGGTCATTGCCCCAGAGCAGAGCCAAGCTCCCCGGGACCTGCTGCGTACGTTCCACACGTAGTATCAGAGGCATCCTGCGTGCGGTTTACAGAATGTGCTCGCCTCAGATTTTTACTTAATGAAGTTGCATCTGTTCACTGTTCCAGACCCGCCAGGAAGTGGGACAGTGCAGCTGTTCAGTACTTTCAGAACATTCTAAAAGGTAAGGCCAGGCGTGGTCGCTGCAGCCTGCTTTGAGCTGCACCAAGGTGGTTTGGCCTCCTGCTGTGGAGGGGCTTGAGATACACGTGCTCCCTGTCAGACCCTCCTCATGTGTGTTCATAAGTTACTGGAGCTTCTTCCACCCCAAGTGTCACGGTGACTCTGCAGCCCTGGAATTGTGGGCGTGGATGTGGACGTAGTATTTGCAGGTGAAATTAGACAGGGGCTGATTGGGTGAGGGACCCTGACGCAGTGATGGTGCCCCTCTCTTAGTTTGCTTAGAAGCTGCAGCACTCCAAAATACATGTATGTTCATTTCAGTGAACCAACAATTGATGAAAACCTAGCTTTTTTCAGTGAGCAAGGGATAGTGGATGGATCCTTCCTGTGTAATAACCTTCGTTGCCAATTTCAGATGTGTGGGCTGTCTCAGGCACCTGCTGAGTGTGCTCTCTTTATATTGTTGACTCTGAAATAGAGTCTCATTTGCAGCATCTGTCCTGCCCCGGGAGTCATGAGCGAAGAACTGTGTCTGCCTCTTAGGGCTGTTCTGAGGAGCAGTGGCTGTGCAGTGCCTGGGTGCTGCCTGGTACCTTTTGGGGTCCTGGCCCCTCTCCTCCGCTGCCCCACTGTCTGGGTAAAGACGCAGCCGGATGCTTTGACCTGGGAGAAAGGGGAGGTTGGGCGGCTCTCCGGTTTTGGAGTTCGGGCCCTTGTGAGCCCCCGGGGGGTGCTGGGAGATAGAGTTGGGAGGGGCAGAGGGCCTGGGTTTGAATACGGCCCTGCTGTCTCTCTGACCTGGTCTCCTCACCTGTAAAACGACAATAACCACTCACCTCAAAGGACTGTGGTGGGAGTGAAATGAAACACGTTTACATAGGTCCCCACACGTGGAGCTGCTGTGTGGGTGATGGAGTCCCTGGGGCATTTGAGGGGTAGAATGGACTCAGATGAAAGACCGTGACTGCACATGTGGGTTTGGGAGTCACTGGAAGGGAAGAGAGGCCAGGAACTGTGCTCAAGGAGGTGTCAGAGGGTGGCAGGAGGGGGTGCCGTGGATGGGGACAGAGGGTGCGAGGCTGAGCCCGTGCCGGGAGAGCCTCCGCCTTGACCTCAGTGTCCTGTCCCCTTCTGCCCTGAGGCCCGGCCTGTGGCCGGAAGCCGTGGACATTGTGGTGCCTGGTCCCCATGAGTGGTTAATAGAGATGAATAGGTGAGGACAAGCCATTATTGTCTCAAGTGTGTAGTATCAGCTAATTCGTGTTTTCTTTTATGATATTTAGCAACTACCCAGGTGGAAGCCAAGTTATGTGCTGTGGAAGAAGATACTTTCGAGGTTTACCTTTATGTAACTATAAAAAACGAAAAGGTAAGTAAAAGAATTGTATTTTAAGAATATTTTATCATTACCTACAATTTTTATTTTAGCAAAACAAAGAATAAACACCAAGGAAGAAAATGTTATTCTCAGAGCATGGAAATTTCCTTAATCTTTCAGGGTTTGCCTTCGATCAGAAGTTAAGCCAGGACTATGTTTTCTTCTTTTGATTACTTTAAAAAATTACTAGTGTTTTATTTAGACAGCATTTAGTTTTCTCATTGTATGTGATATGTGCTTGTGAAGGAGTCAGATAACATAAGTAGAAAGAAGGTGGGCACCGCACGTGAGCACCCCACCCACATTCCTAGCCATGGACACCTGGCCAGCTGTGCTTGGTGAAGGCAGGCACGGGGGCGGCTCTGCGCCTGCGTGGAGGAGGGTGGAGGGGCGGCTCAGGGGCTGCTCAGGCCCACAGAGGGCATCCAAACTGCGGGCTCATTTAAAAACTTTATCCTGAAATAATTTTCCCCTTAAGAGACGTGAAAATGGTGCAGAGGTTTTTGTGTATGCTTCACCTGGGGTCCCCTCATGTTAACCGTACAGACCAATGGTACAGCGACTGAGACCAGAAAACTAAGACTGAGAAAGTACCCTTTAAAGGAATCTACAGACCTTGTTTGAATTGTGCGCATTTTCCCACTAATTTCCCTTCTCTGGTCTGGGATCTGACCCAGGATCCCACGTGGAATCTGCTTCTCGTGTCTCCTTGGTCTCCAGTCAGTGGGAGTGCCTCAGCCTCCTCCTCTTTTAAGACTTTGACACTTCGGAAAAGTCCTGGCCAGTTATTTTGTAGAATTCACTCAGTTTGGGTTCATCGTGATTAGATTGAAGTTGTACATTTCTGGCAAGAATGCTACCCAGGTGACATTGTGCCTTCCCGCTGCATCTTAGCAGAGGGCTCGTGATGTCCGTCTGCTTTATCACTAGTCGTGCTCCGCGGGATCACCTGGGTAAGCTGGTGTCTGCCAGGTGTTTCCTCTACAGAGTTACTGTTTTTTCCTTTTGAAATTAAGTGTCTTATGGGGAGATACTTTGAGACTGTGTAAAGATCCATCAGTGATGCTTGCCTGCAAAACTTAATTCTGTGGTGCTTGCCCCTTTCCATCATGCCTTCTACATTTTTAATCGAAATTCTACTATAAGGAAGCACTGCCCCTTTTCCCCCATTTATTAATTGATTCAATAGGTTATCGTTGTATGGACTCCTGGATATTTATTTTACTCTGGGGGGTGTAATCTATTACTGTCATTATTTTGCTCAAATTGTCTCAGATTCGGCCACTAGGAGCTGCTTAGAAGTGGCTTATGTGTCCTTTCCTTGTGTCCTGCTCCATCATTGTTGAAAACTCCTTACTTTCTGGTACCACAAGATGTTCCCGGCTAATTTTGTCATTTTCTAGCCCAACCCTAGACGGGAACCACTTCTCCAAATGCTTTGTTGAAGAATGGCATTCATTTTTGAAGAGTGGTGTTCACATAGCAAGATCTGGGCACTAGGTGTGCTCGTGGCTGCTGGGCTGTCGTGGACTGTGGGCCCTCTCAGCAGACAGTGAGGAAACACGTGTGTACGCCACCCCTGCACACACACATCCGCGTGCCTTCTAGGTCTGTCCATCTGAACATACGCTAAGAGCTCTGGCACCTCTGATTCCGGCCAGCGCCAACAGGGTTCGTTCTCTCCCTCCCCTTGCCTCATCTCGACAGCTGTCTCTGGCGGTGAGAAGCTGCTCTTGTTGGCTGTGGTATGCTTATTTGATCAGTCCTGTAATTCCCATGAAGTAATTTCAGAATTGCTAACCCACATTCCTGTGAAGAAGCAGTTTGTCTTTGGCCTCACAGCGCGCAGCCCAAACACTGCTTCCCAGAGTCACTGAGGTTAGTCCTTTTCTTCCCCACTCTTTTCAGTGTGATTATGTCATTCATTTGTAATAGGAGTCATTTGTTACTGATTATGTTACATTTTGGGTTCCCTCATATCCTTGTTGATTTTCCCTATGACTTTTCATTCTTCGTTTTACAACTTGATAAAAATACCAAATGTTGGCTCTCTGACTAGTCTTGTAAAACATCTTTTAAACAAGTTCTCTACTGACCTGCTTCTTTCTTCTTGCTTTTCAAGAGTGGGTCTCTCTTTCTCTCTGTGGTGTATGCAGCTGACAACTTGGTCTTACTTCAAGGTGATGGAGTGCAGAAGGCATGCTTAACAGAGAGGACTTATAGTGGATGTGTGAGGTCATAATGGCCAGAAAAAGAAAAATAGGGCCAGCAAGCCTTTTCCAGCTCCCAAAGAAAGCACAAGATGTGTCCCAGGGTATTCTCTCACTCTCTCTCTTTTTTTTTTGCTGAGGAAGATTAGCCCTGAGCGAACATGTGCGCCAGTCTTCCTCCACTTTCTGTGTGGGTCACTGCCACAGCGTGGCTGATGAGAGGTGTAGGTCCACACCCAGGATCCGGACCCGCAAACCGGGGCTACTGAGGCAGAGCATGGCGAACTTAACCATGACGCCATGGGGCCAGCCCCAGTATTCTGGTTTTTCGCTTGGCTTCTTTCACATTGTTCCTTTCATTGTCAAATACTCTTCTACTGTCTGGATATACTACAGTGTGTTTATCTATTCACTTGTTGGTGGACGTCTGAGTTGTGGGCAATTTGGGGCTATTACCTATAAAACTGCTAGGAATATTCATGTACAAATCTTCCTGTGAACCCATGCTTTCGTTTCTCTTGGGTAGATGCCTAGCACTCAGACCTGTGGCTGGTATTGTGGGTATTAAGAGACTGCCAGATTGTTTCCCCAAGAGGCTGAGCACTTTGTGATGCCCTCAGATTGGCTGAGTTCCCTTCCTCCACATCCTCTTCAGCACTCGGGAGGTCGTTCTCATGGGTGTGCAGTGGTGTCTTATTGTGGTTTAAATTTGCATTTCCCTAGTGACTTATGGTGTTGATTATCTTTTCATATGCTGTTTGTAATCCATATATCTTCTTTGATGAAGTATTTATTCAGATCTTCTGCCCTTTTTTTTTTAAAGAGTTTATTTTTTTCATTTTTCTCCCCAAAGCCCCCCAGTACCTCGTTGTATATTCTTCTTTGTGGGTCCTTCTAGTTGTGGCATGTGGGACGCCGCCTCAGCATGGTTTGATGAGCAGTGCCATGTCCGCGGCCAGGATTCAAACCAACGAAACACTGGGCCACCTGCAGCGGAGCGTGTGAACTTAACCACTCATCTTCTGCCCATTTTTTAATTGGGGTCGTTTTGTTTTCTTTTTATTGAGTTTTAGAGTTCTTTATATAGTCTGGATAGATGTCCATCCAGATATATGATTTCGAAAATATCTCCTCCCTATTAGTGGATTGCCCTTCGTCTCTTAAGTGTCTTTTGAAGAGCAAAAATTTTCAATTGTGCAAAGGCTAATTTATCAGTTTTTCCTTCTGTGGCTTGTTTCTGTCTTTAGCCTCCCCTGGGTCTTTGCCTGGCAGAGACATGTTGCTCTCCAGTGCTTTCAAGAAGATGTTTCTTGGGGCTGGCCCCGTGGCCGAGTAGTTAAGTTCGCGCGCTCCACTGCAGGCGGCCCACTGTTTCGTTGGTTCGAATCCTGGGCGTGGACATGGCACTGCTCATCAAACCACGCTGAGGCAGCGTCCCACATGCCACAACTAGAAGGACCCACAACAAAGAATATACAACTATGTACCGGGGGGCTTTGGAGAGAAAAAATAAAATCTTAAAAAAAAAAAAGAAGATGTTTCTCGTATTTTCTACAGATTATGACTGTGTCTCTTTTCAGGAGGGCTGGTCAGAAGTAGCTGGTTCACCAGAGCAGAAGTCACTTTCTATCAGATTACGTTCTGTCAAATAGTTTTTCTGAAGATTGCAATTTGGGGTTAAGTTTGGGATATTTTCTGAACCATCACTTGACTGGGTTTGTCTCATTATTCGTTAAATGTTTAAAACCCTGCAGGTTTGTGTGAATGATGATCTGGTTGCAAAGAACTTCGCTTGTTACGTGTCACCCGTGGAGAGTAAAAACCTTGATTCTTTAGAGAAACCAAGACTGGATATAAAGTCAGCATCCTTTTCTAATAAACTCAATCCGGCGCTTACTCTCTGGCCAATGTTTTTGCAAGGAAAGGATTCTCAAGGAGTGAAAAGTGAGTGGATTCTCACCATATGTTTCCTTTAAACTCAAAGTCTCATTTGTGGGAATCTTAGTGTTTTGATGTAAGTTGTTGTACTGACTTTTCCCCACATGGAGGCTTGGGGAGAGAGACTCGGACTCTGAGTTTAGTATTTTCATTTTAATCCCCCTGAGTTTGGGACAGGTTTTGAGGTCCTAAACCTGCTACAGTTTGTTTTTACGAGACCAGGAAAAAACTGTTCTCAATTTCTTATTAACATGGAGTTGTATTTTCAGAAGTCACCATATTCATAATTTAAAGATATTACCAAATCGAGGTTTTGTATGTTTAGAGTTTTAGAAACTTTAAAGATTTTTATTTTTTTCCTTTTTCTCCCCAAAGCCCCCCGGTACATAGTTGTGTATTCTTAGTTGTGGGTCCTTCTAGTTGTGGCATGTGGGATGCCGCCGCGGCATGGCTCGATGAGTGGTGCCGTGTCCACACCCAGGATATGGGGCCGGCCCCTAGAAACTTTAAAAGAGCCATTTATTAGCATGAAAATATGAGAGAGTCGGTCATGGACCATAGAAGCTACTTTCAGAGTTTCTCTCCGCCTCCAGTTTTCTTCAGTCCTTTCACGTTGCTCCCCAGCCCCCGAGTTAGGTCTCCCGTAAGCTCACAGCAAAGGAGAGCAGAGGTATACCAACAAATTCACATTTGTATTTGGAGTTTTATTTCATATGTTAATCCGGAAATGTCTTCTTTCTGTCAGATTCGCGTGGTTTAACTTCCCTGGCACAGTCTCTCCAGCATCCGTGGCCCAAGGGTGTTGTTGGTGGCCGGGGGCCCACCGCTGCGATCCTGGGTAAGTCCTGCTGGCTTGCTTTATCTCCTAGGCAGCCTGAAAGAACGCTGAACTGTCTAAAGATTACAGGGTTGTTCAGAAGGGCTACGGTCATTCTCTTTTTTTTAGATTTAACAGAACCAATTTATGATGGAGATGCCGACAGAGGTCATTTGCTGTGTAGTCTGTACTGAGAGGGTCTTAATGTAATGTGCAGAACACAGCAGGCACTGTTCACGTGCAGGCCTGGCTCATTCCGTCCCAGCCAGAGCCTGGGCTGCAGTAATCTGCGGGGATTCCTTGTCCTCAGAGTATGGTGGTGGTGGTTGGTACTGTCAAGCTGTTTCTGACTCCCAGCGACCCTGTGGACAGCAGCGCAGACCCTGCCCGGCTTTTTGCGCCATCCTCTCACCTTCTGGCGCTGTATCAGCTGGTGCTCTGCTGCTATTCGTAAGGCTTTCATGGCCAGTTTGTTCAGAATTAGGTGGCCAGGTCCTTCTTCCTAGTCTGTCTTAGTCTGGAAGCTCCACTGAAACCTTTCCACCACGGGTGACCCTGCTGGAATTTGAAACACTGGTGGCATCGCTTTCAGCATCACAGCAACGTGCAGCTGCCACAATAAGACACCTGACAGATGGGTGGTGTGGCTCCCTGACCTGGAAATGAACCCGGGCTGCGGTGGGGGGAGCGCCAGATCTAACCAATAGACCACGAAGACTGGCTTCTCTGAGTATACATGTGGATCTATCACTGGTTGTTATTTTACGCAATAGGATGGATAAAAATAAGAGGCATTTATGAGGGTAGAAATACTTAGTCTTTAATTCCCTATCTCCAGGATATTTAATGAGCTGGAATTGTTGGACAAGGGTGAAACCTGCCAGCCGCAGATGCTTGGCTCGCCCACGGTGGTGATGCCTCCACGCTTTCACTCTCACTCTGGGTGTGTGTCTACCTGTGGGTGTAATATTTTATATATATCCGTAGTAAACCTCAACTAAATCAAAGCTTTAGTCAACTGAATTATTCCCTCCGCTTAAAATTATTTTAATTACTTTGATAACGTTGTTTATCATGGAAAAAAGATAATCAAAAATTTTTAAAAATCTATCATCTTTAATACCTACTTAAAAATGTTAGAGTTTTCCTTTACAAAGTTTTCCAGATGTGAGGGTGTGTATAAAATTTTTGTTTTACAGATACAGGGATCTTACTATCCATCACTATCTGTGGTGCTTTTTGTTTAATATATGCATGAACTTCTTTCTGGGTCAAATGTATCCAGTATAACACAGATTTAGGGAAATGGGCTCTGGCGTGAGACCATTGGGAATCTGCTCCCACTCTCCCCTCTGTGACATGGGGAGGCATTGTTCCCAAGCTGTGGAGTTGAGTAGATGGGCCTTCCATGTACGGAGTTTGCACGGCACAGCGCCTGGTCCGTGGTGGACTTTGGCGCAAGTGGCGCTGAGCCAGTATTGTGATGTGCCTTCCGTAGGGGTCCCAGATGAGAGCTCCTGCTGAGAGCAGCCCCTGTTACTGATGGGAATGTATTATTTCTGTTAGTATTTTTTCCATTTCCAGTGTAGCAGGAAAAATACCAGGCATTTACATCATGTTTAATCGTTACACAGCTTTCCATTGTATGCATGTATCATTATTATTTTAAGTGGCCCCAGGTTGCTGGACGATAACTGTCTCTTGCTTTTCCTTATTACAGTCAGTGTTGGAATGAATTGTCTATCTTTGCAAAGGAAAAGGTTGATGGTAAACAACAGATTTTCATGTGAAAAACAAAATTATTAGATGTTACTTATCCAAGCAAAGGTTTCCTTTTCCTTGTAATCATTGTGAGACGCTATTTCAACTATATTCTAATTAATTTTTGCTACTTCTCTTTGAAGTTGCCTTATATTTTTTAAGTCAAAGTATAATTCTTGGTTAAACAATCAACTAGTCCAGAAGAGCTGTTATAAGAAGTAATTTTCTCTTGTCCAGCCTCTTCTCACCCTAGGCTGTTCCCTAGAGGTAAATCTTTCTTTCTTTTCCCTTAGCTGTTTATTTTGGCAGTTATCTCCAAGTTTTAAAATAATTGTATTTTACTGTTTCTAGGCTTATCAGTTCTAGACATTGTCTTCACTTCCGTGGCAGATTAGTGCTCATGCCCCTAGTTCACATGTATTCACTCATCAGCTGTTCATGAAGTGCCTACTATGTGTCAGTGCTGTTCTTGGAATTCATAGGGAAAGAAACAGAGTCTCTGCTTTCGTGGAGTTTACTTTCATTTTCTCAGTAAGATTTTTTATTTTAGAATGATACAAACTTCCAGAAAAGTCGGTGAGCGTTACAAAGAACTTTTTTCCTATTTTTTCCTAAACTATCTGAGAATAAGTTGCTGACTGGAATAGCTTGTCTCTCCCCAGCACTGAGTGTGTTTTTCCTAGAAACAAGAATATTTTCAAAAATATTCACAATATAACCATCAAAATCAGGAAGTTAACATTGATACATTGTGATCATTTAACCCGGAGACGCCATTCAAATTTCGCCAGTTGTCCCAATAATTCGTTTATGGCAGAAAGATGCCGCTCAGCATCACATGTTGCATTTAGCTGTCACGTCCCTTTAGCCTCCTTCAGTCTGGAATGTTCCTCAGTCTTTCCTTGACTTTCATGACCTAGACACTTTTGCAGATTATAGACCCGTTATTTTGTAGAATGTGTCTCAATTGTAGCAGATGTTTTTGTCACGATAGGATTCAGTTTATGCATCTTTGTCAGAGATGCCTCAGAAGAGATGCTGCGTTCTTCTTACTCCATCTTATCAGATGACACAAAATTTCAATTTGTCCCGCTACTGATGAGATCCACTTTGATCGCTTATTTAAGGTGGAGCCTGCCAGTCTTCTCCATTGTAAGTTACTCTTTTCCCCTTGTAAATATCTGTAGGCCACTACTATGAAACTTAAATATCTCATGCCTTTTTGTTTGCTAATTAATCCCTATTAGTATGGATTTCTGTTTGAAACCCTGAAACCAACTGTTTCTCCGAGTTGCCCTGGTTCCTTTTAATGCAGAATGGCATTTTGAAGCCAAGATCTGGGAGCTAGGTGTGTTGCTTTCTGCTGGGGTGTTGTTGCTCCCAGGCCCTTGGAGGGGACAGAGCTAGGGACTGTGTGTGTGTGTGTGCACATGTGTATACCTAGTTTATGTCTGTGTCTATTTTATATCTATGATCTTTGTATTGAAAACCAGGAGTTCACACCAATACTTCCGATTGCAATCCTGCTGCTGGATTTATTCTAGTTTTCCGCCTTTCCAAATGTGCAACTCCCTTCTGTGACTGTGGGTGTCCTGCCTCCCATTATCCTTGCTGTGATTACTCATCGGGTCAGTCCCCGTGTAAGGAACTACTCTTCTCGGCTTTGTAATCAACCGCTCTTTCATCGCCATTACTATCCCTTCTGCGCACGTGTGCTCCTCATGCCGCGCATGCCCTGACGTCACTCTCCCAGTGCGGGCCGATACCCATCCGCCACCCCAACCACCATGGAGGGGCTTCCTCCTTTCACGTGGGCGCAGACTCACCCCCTCTTGGGTTCTGTAATCCCACGCTGGGTAGCCTGCCACCCTGACCCTCGCAGAGGCAGCCTCCTCATCCTCCTTGGCTCTGCCACCTTGCTCCAAGCCTCTCCCCTCCTCCATGGCCATGTGCTCACCTCACTGTGTTTGGGCTCTCGGTCACCAGGGTTCCTTCCCCCCTGGTGCGGTTCACATGCCCTTTTCTCTGTCCACCTAACAGTGGGACTGAACTGTTCGCAAGGGGAAGAGCTGCTAATATTATTTTGTAACTCTTTAGGTCTGCTGATCCCCTCAGGTCATCTGCACTCATAATTAGTGTTCTGTATTCTTGTCTACAGATTGAGGGTTTTTTTTCCTTTTAAAATAGACTGTATTTTTTAGAGCAGTTTTAGGTACACAGCAAAATTGAGCAGAAAGTATAGAGATTTCCCATATACCCCCTGTCCCCACACATGCGTGACCTCCCTCATTAGCAACATCTCCCATCACGTGAAACATCTGGAGCAATTGGTGAACCTACATTGACAGTCATTGTCACCCAGGGTCCATAGTCTCCATTAGGGTTTAATCTTGGTGCTATGCATTCTATGGATTTTGACAAATGTATAATGACCTATATCCACCATTACAGTATCATACAGAGTAGTTTCACTGCTCTCAAAATACCCTGTGTTCTGCCTTTCATCCCTCCTTCACCCCTACTCTCTGGCAACACTAGTCTTTCTATTACCTTTTCCAGAATGTTGTATAGTTGGAATCGTACAGTATGTAGCCTTTGCAAATTGGCTCCTTTCATTTGGTCATATGCATTTAAGACTCCTCCCTGTCTTTTCGTGGCTTGATAGCTCATTTCTTTTTAACACAATAGTATTTCATTGTCTGGATGTCCCACAGTTTATCCATCCGTTCACCTTATGAAAAACACCTTGGTTGCTTCCAGGTTTTGGCAATTATGAATGAAGCTGCTATAAACATTTGTGTGCAGGTTTTTGTGTAGACGTAAGTTTTCACCACACCTGGGTAAATGCCAAGGAGTGTGGTTGCTGGATCGTGTGGTAAGAGTGTGTTCACCAGTAATGGCTGGGAGTTGCCGTTGCTCCACGTCCTCACTAGCATTTGCTGTCGTCAGTGTTCTTTATTTTGGCCATCCTAATATGTGTGTAGTGCTATCTCGTTGTTGTTTTAATTTGCATTTCCCTAATGATATGGTGTAGAGCATCTTTTCATGTGCTTATTTGACATCTGTATATCTTTTTTGGTGAAGTTTCTGAGCTTTTTGCCTATTTTTTCATCGGGTTGTTTGCTCTCTTATTGTTGAGTTTTGAGAGTTCTTCGTATAGTTTGGTTAACAGTTCTTTATCAGACACATGTTTTGCAGAACTTTTCTCCCAGTCTCTGGCTGTCCATGGCTCGTCTTCTCATTCCCCTAGCAGTTTCTTTCACAGAACAGAAGTTTTTAATTTTACTGAAGTCCATCTCATCAATTACTTCTTTCATGGATCATGCCTTTGGTGTTGTACCTAAAAAGTCATCACCGTACCCAAGATAATTTATATTTTATGCTATGTTATTCTCTAGGTGTTTTATAAATTTTTGTTTTACATTTAGATCTGTGATCCACTGTGAGTTGATTTTTCTGAAGAATGTGTGGTCTATGTCTAGACTGATTTTTTTGCAAGTGGGTATCTAGTTTTTCTGGCGCCCTTTGTTAAAAAGACCATGTTTTCTCCATCGTATTGCCTTTGATCCTTTGTCAAAGACAAGCTGACTATATTTATGTGTGTCTATTTCTGGACTTTGTATTCTGTTTCATGGATCTGTTTGTCTATTCTTTGTCCAAAACCGCACTGTCTTGGTTACTGGAGCTTTATGGTAGGTCTTAAAGTTGGGTTTATCAGTCCTCCAACTTTGTTCTTCTCTTTCAGTATTGTATTGGTTATTCTGGATCTTTTGCCTCTCCTTATAAACTTTAAAGTCAGATTGTCAGTACCCACAAAATAACTTGCTGGGATTTTGATTGGAATTGCATTGAATACATAGATCAAATTGAGAAGAACTAACATGTTGACAATATTGAGTCTTCCTAACCATGAACATGGGATATCTCTCCATTTATTTAGCTCTTCTTTGATTTTGCTCATCAGAGTTTTGTAGTTTTCCTCATTAGATCTTGTAGATATTTTTTCAATTTATCCCCAAGTATTTCATTTCGGGGAATAATGTAAATGATATTGTGTTTTTAGTTTCAACTTCTACTTGTTCATTGCTGTTAAATAGGAAAACGATTGATTTTGTATATTAACCTTGTAGCCAGCTACCTTGATATAATTGCTTAGTAGTTTCAGGAGTTTTTTGGTCAGTTCTTTTCAGATTTTCTACTTGGATGATCATGTCGTCTGCAAACAAAGACTGTTTTGTTTCTTCCTTCCCGATCTGTACCTTTTATTTCCTTTTCTTGTCATGTTGCGTAAGCTAGGATTTCCAGTACAATGTTGAAAAGGAGTGGCAAGAGGAGACATCTTTGCCTTGTACCTGATCTCAGCAGGAAAGTGTCCAGCTTCTCGTCATGAAGTATGGTTTTAGCTGTAGATTTCTGTAGATACACTTTATCCATTTGAGAAAGTTTTCCTCTATTCCTGGTTTGTTGAGAGTTTTTATCGACAACGAATAGTTGTCGGATTTTGTCAGATTTTTTTCTGTATCTATTGTTATGATTATGTGATTTTTTTCTTTAAATTATTAATGTGATGGATTACATTTATTGGCTTTCTAATGTTGAACCAGCCTTGCATACCTGGGATAAACCCCACTTGGTCATGATTTATAATTCTTTTTATACATTTTTGGATTCAGTTTGCAAATATTTTGTTGAGGATTTTGCATTGTTCACGAGAGATATTGGTCTGCAGTTTTGTTTTCTTGTAACATTTTTCTCTTGTTTTGGTATTAGAGTAATAATACTGGCCTCATAGAATGAGTTAGGAAGCATTTCCTCTGCTTCTGTCTTCTGGAAGACATTATAGAGAATTGGTATGATTTCTTCCTTAAATATTTGATAGAATTCACCAGGAGGCTTACTGCGTTTTGTTTTGGAAGGTTATTAATTATGGTTCAATTTCTTTAATAGATATAGGCCTATTCAGATTTTCTATTTCTTCTTGTGTGAGTTTTGCCTGATTGTGTCTTTCAAGAAATTGGTCAATTTTCATCTAGGTCATCAAATTTATAGGGATACAGTTGTTCATAGGATTACTTTATTATCCTTTTAGTGTTTATGGGATCTGTAGTGATATCTCTCCTTTTATTTCTATTTTTTTTTTTAAGATTTTATTTTTTTCCTTTTTCTCCCCAAAGTCCCCTGGTACATAGTTGTATATTCTTCGTTGTGGGTCCTTCTAGTTGTGGCATGTGGGACGCTGCCTCAGCGTGGTTTGACGAGCAGTGCCATGTCCACGCCCAGGATTCAAACCAACAAAACACTGGGCCGCCTGCAGCGGAGTGCGCGAACTTAACCACTCGGCCACGGGGCCAGCCCCTCCTTTTATTTCTATTAATAGAAATAGATATTAGTAATACTAGATATTAGTAATTTGTATCATCTTTTTCTTAGTTGGCCTGGCTAGAGGGTTATTGATTTTATTGATCTTTTCAAAGAACCACACTATGTGTGCCCTCAAAATTTGTATGTTGAAGCCCTAACCACTTTGGAGATAGAGTCTTTAAGAGGTAATTAGGCTAAGTGAGGTCTTAAGAGTGGAGACCTAATCCAATAGGGCTGGAGGAAAAGATACCAGCGCCCTCTGTCTGCCATCTGAGGATATGCAAGAAGGCAGCTGTCTGCAAGCCAGGGAGAGAGCTCTCACCAGGAACCAAATAAGCTGGCACCTTGGTTGTGGATTTCCCAGCCTCCAGAACTGTGAGAAAATAAATTTCTGTGTTTAAGCCACCAGGTTATGGTATTTTGTTACGGCAGCTCCAGCAGACTACTACAAACCTGCTTTTGCTTTTATTGATTTTCTTGATTGTTTTCCTGCTTTCAGTTTCATTGATTTTTGCTCTAATTTTTATTGTTTCTTTTATTCTGTTTACTACGGATTTAATTACTCTTCTTTTTCTAGTTTCCTAAGGTGGAAGCTTATATTATTGATTTTAGCTCTTCTTTTCTGATATACCCATTTAATGGTGTAAATTGCCCTCTAAGCACTGCTTTCACTGCATTCCACAAATTTTGATGTTTTATTATTTTTTTCATTTAGTTCAAAATATTTAAAAATTTCTCCTGAAATTTCTTCTTGATCCATGTATTATTTAGAAGTGTGTTGTTTAATCTCCAAGTGCTTTGGGATTTTCCAGCTATCTTTTTGTTATTGAGTTAGTTTAATTCCATTGTGGTCTGAGACCATACATTGTATAATCTCTGTTCTTTTAAATTTGTTAAGATGTGATCGTGGTCCAGGATGTGGTCTATCTTTGTGTATGTTCCATTTGAGCTTGAGAACAGGGTGTACTCTGCTGCTGGATGAAGTAGTTTGTAAATATCAATTAAATCCAGTTGATTGATGGTGCTGTTGAATTCAACTATATCCTTACTGCTTTTCTGCCTGATGGATCTGCTCATTTCTTATGGACGGATGTTGAAGTCTCCAACTACTATAGTGGACTCTTTTATTTCTCCTTGGAATTCTATCAGTTTTTGCCTAACATATTTTGATGCTCTCTTGTTAGGCATATACAAGTTAAGAATTGTTATGTTTTCTCAGAGAACTGACTCCTTTATCATTATGTAATGCCTCTGTTCTTCATAATTTCCCTTGTTCCGAAGTTGGCTCTGTCTGAAATTAACATAGCTACTTCAGTTTTCTTTGATTAGTGTCAGCATGGCATATCTTTCTCCATTTTCTTTTAATCTGTATGTGTCTTTATCTTTAAAGTGGGTTTCTTGTAGACAACATATAGTTGGGTCTTGTTTTTTCTCCCCTCTGACAATCTCTGTCTTTTATTTGGTGTATTTAGACCATTGCCATTTAAAGTGATTATTGATTTAGTTGGATTAATCTTTGCCATATTTGTTACTGTTTTCTATTCATTCCCCTTATTTTTTGTTCCTATTTTTGTCTTCCAGTCTTTGCCATTTGTGGTTTTAGTTGAGCATGTTATGTAATTCTGTTTTCTTTCCTTTCTTAACATATCAGTTATACTTCTTTTTTTTCCCCTTTTTTAAATAATTGCCTTATGGTTTGCAATATGCATTTACAACCGGTCCAAGTCCACTTTCAGATAGCATTACGCCTCTTCACAGGCAGCACAGATGCCTTATAATAACCAAATATTCCTGCTTCCTCCCTCCTGTTCCTGGTATCACTGTTGTCATTCAATTCACTTATACCTAAGCATACATAGGCATACACACACACATATATAAGCATAAATAATCAATAATCGAATGCATTGTTTTTATTATTATTCAAACAAACTGTTATCTATTAGATAAATTTTAAAAAAGAAGAAGTTTTAATTTGCCTTCCCTGCCTCCTTCTCTAATGCACATATCCTCCAGCTTGAAGGCTCTCCACAGCTGAGCGCAGTCTACTGCTCAACCGCCAAAGGCATTCTTCATTTCTGTTAGGGCGTTTTTCTCTTCGTGTTTCTTTCTTAGCATTTCCATCTCTCTGCTTCTGTGACCCATCTGTTCTTGCATATTGTTTACTTTTCCCACTAGAGCCCTTCACCTATTGATCATAGCTGTTTTAAATTCCTGGTGTGATAATTCCAACATCCCTGCATATCTCAGACTGGTTCTGATGCTTGCCTTGGCTCTGCAAACTGTGTCTTTTGCCCTTTGGTGTGCCTTGTAATTTTTTAGCTTAAAGCCAGACATGAAATACTGAGTGAAAGGAGCTCTGGTAAATAGGCCTTTAGTGATATGGTGGTAAGCTGTAAGCGGAGGAGAAGGGTTCTGTAGTGCTGTGATGACGTCTCAGTCTTTTCGAGCCTGTGATTCTGGGCTGTGACCGTCTCATGTGCTTTTCAGTCCTCCACTTCTCCTGCCTTAGGAAGGGCAGGCTGGCTAGCGGGGATCGAGTTGGGTATTTCCCTTCCCACAGGGAGGTTAGTCTGATAAAACCCCAATAGTTCAGGCTCTGGTTAGTTTGTCCTGAGGGCAGGCCTTGTTAAGAAGAACAGATGCCCTGCCTCCGCCTCCTGGAAGCCTAAGGGAATTTTCCTATGATCTCCGCTGTGAGACCCTGGTGGAGCTCCAGAAGGTAAAGTCACAAAAGCGTGTGTGTGTTGGGGGTCCTGCAGTTTTTCGCTCCCGTTTCCCCGCGGAGCCTCCAGCAGCATGTCACTTGCGGTTCAGGTTCTCCTGTTCCTGTGCTCGTTCCCAGGGCGGTTTCTGCTCGGGTCGCCTGTGCTTCTCTGTGTGTGCCTGTCTGTCCCGCCACTGTGGGGGAAGGCAGTTTGCCTGTGACCTCATTTTCTGTCAGATCTAAGAAGAGTTTGACCGGCTTTTCGCTTGTTACAGTGAGTGGCGAGTTCCAGCCTCCTCCCAGGCCAGAACCAAAGCCGGAGGGTGAGTGGAGTTGTTAAATTTAAGGTTGATAAATACAAGGTTACAGCGTTTATTTCTTCTTGGAGCTTCCAGTTGCTTTTCTTTTTTCTACTTACCTTGTCTGTCTTTATTGACTCCTTAAATTGTCCCGGATTCTCAGGTTAGTATCCTGTATCTGTATGATTTGAGTCTTAAAGTTTATTGAGACTTGTATTATGACCCCAGAATATGGTCTCTCTAGAAAAACGTTGTGTGTGTACTTGAGAAGAATATGTGTTCTGCTGTTGTTGGGTAGAGGACGTAGAAATGTCACTTAGGGCACATGGGTCCATAGTGTCATTCGAGTCGTCTCTGTCTGTGTTGATTTTCCGTCAACTGTTCTATCAACTATTGAGAGAGAGGTGTTAAAATCTGCAACCGTGTGATTGTTTTATTTCTCTCTCCTTTCAGTTCCATCAGGTTTTGCTTCATGTATTTTGAAGCTCTGTTATTTAGGAACACAAAGATTTAGAATTTTTATGTCCTCTCGATGAATTGACCTGTGTCATTATTAAGTGACTCTCTTTATCTCAGATAATATTCTTTGATCTAAAGTCTACTTTGTCTAATTTTAATGTAGCTACTCCAGATTTCTTTTGATTAATGTAGCATAGTATAGCTTTTTCTCTCCTTTTACTTTTAACCTATTGTCTCTATATTTCAAGGGGTTTCTTTGTAGGCAGCATACATTGGGTCTTGCTTTCTAATCCAGTCTGTCAATCTTTGCATTTTAATGGGATCTTTTTTGAGGGGGAGTTTATGAGGAAGTTTGGCCCTGAGCTAATATCTGTTGGCAATCCTCCTCTTTTTGCTTGAGGAAGATTGTCGCTGAGCTAACATCTGTGCCCATCTTCCTCTATTTTATGTAGGATGCTGCCACAATGTGGCTTGATAAGCAGTGTGTAAGTCCACGCCTGGGATCCGAACATGCGAACCCCAGGCTGCCAAAGTGGAGTGTGCAAACTTAACCACTGCGCCACCAGGCCAGCCCCTTAATTGGATTGTTTAAATAATTTATGTTTAATGTAATTTATTGATGTTGTTGGGTTTAAAAGTACCATCTTACTATTAGTTATCTGTTTGTCCCATCTGTTCTTTGTTCCCTTTTCCCTATTTTTCTGACTTCTTTTTAATTAGTACCTTTTATGCTTCCGTGTTCTGTCCTTTGTTAGCTCATTAGCTGTAACATTGTGTTTTGTACTCTTAGTGGTTGCTGTAGGGTTTGTAGAATACATTTTTACTCCTCCTGTTCTGCCTTTAAATAATTTTAGGGCCCTTCATGTATAAGGTCAGAGCTTACAACAGTGGGCTTCTATTTTCTCTCTCTCCACCTATGTTCCATTGCTGTCATGTTTTCTTTTTAATTGAGGTTATGATAGCTTACGACCCTGGGAAATTTCAATCGTACATTGTTGTCTGTCAGTCATCTTACAGGTGCTCCCCTTCACCCTTCGTGCCCACTCCCCGTTCCCCTCCCCCCCGGTAACCACTAGTCTGTTCTCTTTGTCCGTGTGTTTGTTTATCTTCCACATATGAGTGAAATCATATGGTGTTTGTCTTTCTCTGTCTGGCTTATTTTGCCTAACATAATACCTTCAAGGTCCATCCATGTTGTTGTGAATGGGACAGTATTATCCTTTTTTATGGTTAAATAGTATTCCATTGTGTATATATATATATATATATATATATACACCACATCTTCTTTATCCAGTCATCAGTTGATGGGCATTTAGGTTGCTTCCATGTCTTGGCTATCGTAAATAATGCTGCAATGAACATTGGGGTGCATGGGACTTTTGGAATTGCTGATTTCAAGTTCTTTGGATAGATACCCAGTAGTGGGATGGCTGGATCGTATGGTAGTTCTATTTTTAACTTTTTGAGAAATCTCCATACTGTTTTCCATAGTGGCTGCACCAGTTTGCATTCCCACCAGCAGTATATGAGGGTTCCTTTTTCTCAACAACCTTTCCAACATTTGTTATTTTTTGTCTTGGTTATTTTAGCCATTCTAGCGGATGTAAGGTGCTATCTTAGTGTAGTTTTGATTTGCATTTCTCTGATGATCAGTGATGATGAGCATGTTTTCATGTGCCTGTTGGTCATCTGTATATGTTCTTTGGCGAAATGTCTGCTCATATCCCCTGCCCATTTTTTGATCAGGTTGGTTGATTTTTTGTTGTTGAATTGTGTGAGTTCTTTATATATTATGGAGATTAACCCTTTATCGGATATATGATTTGCAAATATTTTTTCCCAGTTGGTGCGTTGTGTTTTTGTTTCAATCCTGTTTTCCCTTGCCTTGTAGAGGCTCTTTAGCCTGCTGAAGTCCCATTTGTTTATTCTTTCTATTGTTTCCCTTGTCTGAGAAGACCTGGTGTCTGAAAAGATCCTTTTAAGACTGATGTCAAAGAGTGTACTGCCTATATTTTCTTCCAGAAGTCTTATGGTTTCAGGTCTTTGATCCATTTTGAGTTTATTTTTGTGAATGGCATAAAAGAATGGTCTATTTTCATTCTTTTACATGTGGCTGTCTGGTTTTCCCAACACCATTTGTTGAAGAGACTTTCCTTTCTCCATTGTGTTTTCTCAGCTCCTTTGTGAAAGATTAGCTGTCCATAGACGTGTGGTTTTATTTCTGGGCTTTCAATTCTGTTCCATTGATCTGTGTGCCTGTTTTTGTATCAGTACCATGCTGTTTTGATTACTGTAGCTTTGTAGTATATTTTGAAGTCAGGGATTGTGATGCCTCCAGCTTTGTTCTTTTTTCTCAGGATTGCTTTAGCAATTTGGGGTCTTTTCTTTGTTCTATTTCTGTGAAGAATGTCATTGGGATTCTGATTGGGATTGCATTGAATCTGTAGATTGCTTTAGGTAGTATGGACGTTTTAACTATGTTTATTCTTCCAATCCATGTGCATGGAATGTCTTTCCATCTCTTTGTATCAGTTTCTTTCAGGAAAGTCTTATAGTTTTCATTGGTTAAATTTATTCCAAGGTATTTTATTCTTTTTGTTGGAATTGTGAATGGAATTGTGTTGACTTCTCTTTCTGTTAGTTCATTATTAGAGTATAGAAATGCTACTGATTTATGTAAGTTGATTTTGTACCCTGCAACTTTGCTGTACTTGTTGATTACTTCTAGTAGCTTTCTGATGGATTTTTTAGGGCTTTCTATATATAAGATCATGTCATCTGCAAACAGCAAGAATTTCACTTCTTCATTGCCTGTTTGGATTCCTTTTATTTCTTTTTTTTGACTAATTGCTCTGGCCAAGACTTCCAGTACTATGTTGAATAAGAGTGGTGAGAGTGGACACCCTTGTCTTCTTCCTGTTCTCAGAGAGATGGCTTTCAATTTTTCCCCCTGAGTATGATGTTGGCTGTGGGTTTGTCATATGTGGCCTTTATTATGTTGAGGTACTTTCCTTCTATCCCCATTTTATTGAGAGTTTTTATGATAAATGGATGTTGGATCTTGTCCAATGCTTTCTCTGTGTCTATTGAGATGGTCATGTGGTTTTTGTTCCTCATTTTGTTCATGTCATCTATCACATTGGTTGACTTGCAGGTTTTGAACCATTTGGGTCTCTCTGGTGTAAATCCCATTTGATGATGGTGTATGATCTTTTTAATGTATCTCTGTATTCGGTTTGTCAGTATTTTGTTGAGGATTTTTGCATCTATGTTTATCACTGATACTGGCCTGTAGTTTCCCTTCTTTGTGTTGTCCTTGTCTGGTTTTGGGATCAGGGTCATGTTGACCTCTTAGAGTATGTTAGGAAATGCTCCATCTTCCTCACTTTTCTGGAATAGTTTGAGAAGGATAGGTATTAAATCTTCTTTGAATGTTTGGTAGAATTCTCCAGAGAAGCTGTCTGGTCCTGGACTTTAATTTTTGGGGAGGTTTATGATTGCTGTTTTAATCTCTTTACTTGTGAGTTGTCTATTCAGATTCTCTATTTCTTCTTGATTCAATTTTTGGAGGTTGTAAGAGTCTAAGAATTTATCTATTTCTTCTAGGTTGTCCAATTTGTTGGTATATAGTTTTTCATAGTATTCTCTTATAATCTTTTGTATTTCTTTGGTAGCCATTGTAATTTCTCTTCTTTCATTTCTGATTTTATTTATTTGAGTCTTCTCTCTTTTTTTATTAGTTAATCTAGCTAAGGGATTGTCAATTTTGTTTATTTTCTTGAGGAACCAGCTCTTTGTTTCATTGATCCTTTCTACTGTCTTTTTTGTTTTGATTTCATTTATTTCTGCTCTAATTTTTATTATTTCCCTCCTTCTGCTGACTTTGGGCTTTGTTTGTTCTTCTTTTTCTAATTCAATTAGGCGTAGTTTGAGATTGCTTATTTGAGATTTTTCTTGTTTATTGAAGTGAGCCTGTATTGCAGTGAATTTCCCTCTTAGGACTGCTTTTGCTGCATCCCAAATGAGTTGTTATGGTGTGTTTTCATTTTCATTTGTCTCCAGATAATATTTGATTTCTACTTTGATTTCTTCAATGATCCATTGGTCGTTGAGTAGCATGTTGTTTAATCTCCACATCTTTGCCCTTTCCCCAGCTTTATTCTTGTAATTGATTTCTACTTTCATAGTATTATGGTCAGAAAAGATGCTTGATATTATTTCAATCCTCTTAAATTTATTGAGGCTTGCTTTGTTTCCCAATATATGGTCTATCCTTGAGAATGTTCCATGCACCCTTTAGAAGAATGCATAACCTGCTATTTTTGGCTGGAGTGTTCTCTATATATCTATTAAGTCCATCTGGTTTAGTTTTCATTTAAATCTACAATTTCCTTGTTGACTTTCTGTCTGGATGATCTATCCATTGGTGTTAATGGGGTATTGAGGTCCCCTACTATTATTGTAGTGTGGTTGATATGCTGTCATATGTTTTAATTCTACATGTTATAAAGCCCACAATAGATTATCATTTTTAACTAAATAGTTAATTCTCTCTCTCTCTCTGTCTCTTTCTCTCTCCTTCTCCCTCTCGCCCTCTCTTCTCTCTCCCCTGTCTCTCCCTCTCTCCCTCCCCACTCCTCTTTTGAAACAAGAAAGAAGTTTAACTCTCCACCATGTCCTAAAAGTGCAGGTAGGTGCTCAGGGGTCCAGGCCCTTTCTGTCTTGTTGGTACTGCCATCCTTAGGGTTTTGGTGCCATGCTCATGTTGTACAATGATTTATCACTTTGTCTCCAGTCTGTCCAGCTAGTTCAGGAAAAGAGGGAAAGAAGAAAGGGTGGCATGATACAGAGGTTACACACAATTCTTCTGCTTCCACTTCTCTGACCAGAACTTCCTCCTGTACCCATGTTCTTGGGGGAGGAAGGGCTGGGAGATGTTGTCCTTCTTTTGGATTGCTAGATGCCCAGCTAAAACTTAGGGGTTCTGTTATCTTAGACTAGGAGTCTTTCTTTTCTAAACTTCCCCTTCCATTTCTGTTCTCACTATTGTCTAGAATTGTAGTTTTAACTTGTTATTGTTCATATATATTTTACATTCAGTTTTTAAGTTCTTTGGAGCTGAACTGCTTGGGTTTGAGTTCCACATTTGCTGTTTATTAGCTGAATAAACATAGGTAAGTCATTTGACCTCTCTGTGCCTCATTTTCCTTATTTGAAAAAGGAGGAAATAATCCTACCATATAGGAACCATATAAGATTGAATAAAGTAATTCCATAATACCTATCACATAGAATTCAATTAATTAATTCATATAAAGCATTTAGAATAGTTCTGATGCATAATAAGCACTGAGTAAATGTTGGTTATCAATATCATTAGGATTATTATTGCACTACTGGTTTATTTTTTTCTTCCTCAAGTGCATAGTTTAGTAGTTCTTTCAGTAGGGGCTGTGGGTACTATATGTTAAAATATGGTAATAGTTAAACTAGATACGGTGTTCTAGGTTCTTAGTTATTTTCCTTCAACATTGAAGATATTATTTCATTTTGTTCTAATCTGTCAATCTGTTGGTTATCCTTTTGTAAGTAATTGGTATGTTCTGTCAATTGACTTTTTAGATTTTCTCTTTCTCCTTGCTATTCTGCCGTTTCTTTACAACGTGTCTAAGAGTGGATGGTGCAAAATTTATTCTGTTAACACTTGGAATTTTTCGCTTAGAGAATTCATGTCTAACTTGAGCTTCTGAAAGTATAGGCACACCTTGGAGATGTTGTGAGTTTGGTTCCAGAACACTGCAATAAAGTAAATATCACAATAGAGAAAGTTACATGAATTTTTTGGTTTCCCAGTGCATATAAAAATTATATTTACACTGCGGTGGTAAATTAGTAGTAGTAGTCTATTAAAGTGTGCAGTAGCATTATGTCTAAAAACAATGTACGTACCTTAATTAAAGAGTACTTTTTTGCCAAAGATGCTAACCATCACCTGAGCCTTCATAATCTTCTTGCTGGTGGAGGGTCCTGTAAAAAATGCAGCATCTGAGATGCGTAATAAAATGAAGTATGCCTGTGTTAGCTGTTAATGTTTTCAAAGATCTTTTTCTCCCTCCTCCTGATCTTTAGACATAGATTAGTGTTTCTCTATCATCCATTTTTCTTAGCTTCTTTTTTGTATTTTTTTTATTACTCTGAACTGATTTCTGAGAGATTGTCTTAATTTAATTATTTAAATTATCATCTTTTTTTTTGCTTCCTGCCTGGTGTTTACTCCATCTTTTGAGTTTTCAATTTGATGACCATTTCTTGTTGTGTAGAGTTCTGGTTGGTTCTTTTTTTATGTCTGCCTGTCTTTTCCGATCTGCCTCTTTTGTTTCATGAATGCTATTCCATTTTTCACTTCTTGGCTGTCTTGAGCAGCTTTATTTCAGAGTCCTTTTCAGACTGCTGTCTTATGTCCATTTCTGCAGGTGTCAGCCTCCACCCCTCACAAAACTTTGTGAGGTTTTTTTTAAAGTTTATGATGTCATTGAACTACTTTGTGGACTTGGTGATTTTGTTTGAAAGCTCATATTGTGTGAACATTTTCTTTCAGCGGATTTCATCTGCGCTCCAGCCTCCAGATCCGTTTGTGTCTTTGGCTGTCACACCCTGAAGAGATAATGTAATTCCAGACCCCAAGATCACATGACATGGGCTCCAAATTACTCTAAAGAAGGATTAGGCCAGTTTATGATATCATCTTGCATTTCCAGTGTTACGCTTTATTTCAGTGATTTATGTTATTTAATAGGTGAAAGGTGTACCTCATCATTTCAATTTGTGTTTCTCTTATTGATACTTAGACTGAGCACTTTTCCAGAATTGCCTCTAGTTCCCTGATAAATGATTTCTGGGTTGAATTTCTTTTCTTTTCTTTTCTTTGAAGTCACACTTGTTTTTACCCAAGTGTAACTACCCAGCTTGATTATCCATATTATTCACTAAATGACTGCTGTCACTTTCCAAAAGTTGTATTTAGGCCCAGAGGAGAAGGGTGTTTGCAACAGTCTGCTTTAGATTTTTCCACCCTCTGGTTATTCAGATTCAGCCTGTTTTTCTAACACCGTCTGTATCTACTGTGCTGTTAAGAAGTGAGATGCACAACTGTGATCCTGAGCCATTTCTGAAACTGAGTTATAGTTGGTATTCTGGTTATTAGCACTGTGTAACAAACATTTTATAGTTTTTAGTGGTGTAAATCAACCGTTTTATAATGCTCCTGGATTCTGTGGTCAGGAATTCAGGGTGGGCACAGCAGGAAGGGTTTGTCTCTGTTCCACAGCACCTGGGGCCTCAGCTGGGAAGACTTGAAGGCTGATGGGGACTAAACAGATGGAGTCATTGGAAGACTCATTCAGTCACACGTCTGGCAGTTGATGCTGGCTTTTGGCTGGGACGTCAGCTGGGGCTGTCATCTGAAATACTGATAGTGGCCTTTCCGTGTAGTAGCTTGGGCTTCCTCACAATATGGTGGCTGGGTTTCAGAAGTGAGAGTCCAAGAGAGAAAGTCATAAATACATGGCATTTTTGCAGTCTAGCTTTAGGAGCCCCACGACCCCACTTCCATGTTGTAAACAAGCCCACCACGCTCATGGGAAAGGTGTAGAGAGCTCCTCACTTGAGGAACAGTGTCAGTCGCCTCGTAACAAAAGCATGTGTGTTGGGAGACATGTTGTGGCCCTCTTTGGAAAATATAGTCTGCCAAGCTGGGAAAATAAATTATGTTTAATTCTTAGTAAGCCAGTAAAGGAATTTTTAAAACATTTTTTTAAATATATTATAAGAGTTTAAACAAAATTTTTAAATTTAATCCTCTCAAGTAAGGTTTAATACAAAACTCTATTCTGTAATAATTTTGTGTATTAAGATTTTATGATAGTACTTTATAATCCTTTTTGTCCTATTTTCTAGTTATTAATATTTTCTAAGATAGCTTTTATATCACTATTTTTATTTTGCAGATAAAACAATAAAATGTAATATGGATTCATTGAGAGATTCACCTAAAAAGAAATCTGAAAAGAAACAACAGTGCATCTCTTTAAAAGATGTAAATAAGGTTGTATTTTTAAATGTTTATTAGATATAAAGTTCATATAATGTTGATTTTAAAATATTCTCCTTTAAAATCTACTGGTAACCAAAAATATGTTTTCTGTTAAAAATCCTTGGCTATGTGGGGCTGGCCTGGTGACGTAGTGGTTAAGTTTGCACGGTCTGCCTCAGCGGCCTGGGGTGTGTGGGTTCGCGTCCTGGGCACAGACCTATACACTGCTCATCAAGCTGTGCTGTGGCAGCATCCCATCCCACATACCAAACAGAGGAAGACTGGCAGTGGATGTTAGCTCAGGGCCAGTCTTCCTCAGCAAAAAGAGGAGGATTAGCAGCAGATGTTAGCTCAGGGCCAGTCTTCCTCACACGCAGAAAAAATCCCTGGCTGTGATAGTTTCATTCATGAAAAAATAGAGTTTGCATGTTTGCTGTGTTTCAAAAGAACAAGGTAACTCCTGCTCCTCTCTTGACAAGCCCTCGTTCTTGGCCTAGTGGCTCTTCTACAAAATTGGGTATTCTCACTTTAACAAGGGTGTGACCATCTGAGATTATAGGACACTCTAACAGTTAAGTTCAAGTCTAACCTGGCCCTCAGTCCCTTTGACCAGACAGAGGGAAGTAATTACAGGACAACGTAAGCACTGACTGTCTGAAATGCCAGCTGCCCGCAGCTGGGACGCTTCAAACTAGTGGATTTGGCAGTGGCGTGATGAACTTTCCACTGCTTTGTCTCTCCGTATCTGTGTTGTCTGAAAATTATCCGAGGTGATTGTTGTGAGAAGAATTCCCATGGAGTTTTGGTTCCTCAAGAATATATATCTTGCTGGCCTACAGACTCTTTCTGAAAAATATTTTTTTGCAGTGTGTTGAATCTTCAGTGTACTGGCCAACAAAAAGAGGCATCACCATATACGCTGACCCAGATATACCAGCAGCAAGGTACGATTTGAACGTTCAGTGGAATTGACTAGAGACTTAAGTATAAGTATTGTTCCATAAGACTGATGATAGGAAAGTATTTAATTAAAAAAAAAGAAGAATGGCCCTGGAAATTCTGATTAAATATATATTAATTTAAAAGAAAAACGTTGTGACAAATGGTTAGCAGGCACAATTGACCAAAAACATCATGGCTCTAGTTTCCTTGTTGCCTTATCAGGCAAGGTTGTTTCAGTAAGGCAGGTCCAACAAAGTTGTCTTGATGTAAAGGGTGGGTAAATGTAGGCCAGGTGGCAGTACAAGCTGGTGGAAGGCCAGGGATGGTTTGCTGAAGATGAGTTCCAAAGGCTTTGACTGGTAGTCTGTCCTCATCAAGATGCACATGAGTGATGTTAATGAGAGCGCAGAAAGGCCGTAATATTAGACCACTTCACATGTTGTGTAAGATCTTAAAGTGGGGTCCTTCCATTTCTCCCGCCTCCTGGACTCTATGCTAGTGTCGGCATACATTTGATTGACACATTTGTTATAAATGCTAGAATCTATTATCATTTGTATTTAAACAGCCAGTTATCTTTTAGAGAGATTTAAACAAACAGTAGGAAAAATATCCCATATCTTTACCTTTGTAGTTACCATCAGTGCTCTCTGCTTTTTGCGTTGATCCAGGTTGCCTTCTGGGCTCTCTCCTTCTACTTCACAATCTTCGTTCACTCTTGTATTGTGGGTCTGCTGGTGATGAATTGGTTCAGCTTTTGTATATCGGAAAAATTATTTCCACTTCATTTTTGAGAAACTATTTTTTGTAGGTATAGAGTTCTAGGTTGACAATTCTTTTCTCCCTGTATTTTAAAGATACTGCTCCACTCTCTGCTTGCTTGCGTTGTTCCCAATGCAGAACCCACTGTCGTCTTTTTCTTTGTTCCTCTATTTGCAACATATCTTCTTCCTCTCGCTGCTTTTAAGATTTTCTCTTTATTACTGGTTTGAGCAATTTAATTATTATATGCCTTAGTGTAGTTTCTCTCGTGTTTCTTCTACTTGGGCTTCATTAAGTTTCTTCATTTGTAGGTTTCTGTCTTTCATCAAATTTGGGAAGTACTCAGCTGTTATTTTTTGCACTCATCTCTTTTCTCCTCCCCTTTTGAGACTGATGAGACGAATGTCAGACTTTCTGATGTTGTCCAAAAGGTCCGAGGCTTTGTTCATCTTTTCAACCTTTTTTTTCTTGCTCTTTTTCAGATTAGTCATTCTCCTGGTCTGTTTTTAACTTAACTCACTCTTCTGTCATCTTCATTGCTATTGAGGTCATCCAGTGAATTTTTTATTTGATGTATTATATTTTTCAGTTCTAAAGTTTTTATTTGATTTTTTTGTAGTTTATATTTCTTTGGTGAGAACTTTTATCGTTCCATCCAAGCGTGCTCACCTTTCCTTTTCCCGTGGAGCATAGTCATAATGCTGCTTACAAGCGTTTGATGATTCCCACGTCCGAGCCATCTTGGGGTTGGCACCTGCTGATCATTGTTTCCCTAGACAGTTGATCTGATTCTCCTGGTTCTTTGTGTGTTGGGTAATTTTGGGTTGTATTCTGGGTATTTCGAATATTATGGTGAGAGACAGGTTTCTGTTAAAATCCTCTGGAGAAAGTTGATTTTGTTGTTTGTTTCAGCAGGAGGTCAACAGCTCCCCGAGGTTCAGACCTCACATTCTGTCTCACTTTCTGCGGATGCGGACTGCAGCGTGAGCTCTGTTCCCGGTCTTTCCGGGCGTGCTGCTGCGCTGGGTGTGTTTTGAATACGCTCATCTTGGGCCGAGCCTGGACTTGTGTTGGATCATAAACAGAGATAAGGGCCCCCCTTCTCCTCTGGCTCTTGCTCTCTTTTTTTCCAGGACTTTCCTCACCTTCACCGCCCTCTGATGCTCCCTCTGCTTGTTGCTCTGGCCAGGTAGATGGTTTCTCTTGGAGAAACTGCCATGCGGTTCTGTGTGATTGGGGCTGTTCGTGGAGCAAAACAGCAATAGAAATGAGAGAAGAAAAGATGGAGATTTTCCCCACGCAGGCTTTGGCCCGTGGGGTCCTCGTTTCCCAGCTCCCCTGGGGGAGAGAGAGGTCTTCTCTCGGGTTTCAGGGGACTGCACTGCTGTTGCCAGTGCAGCTTGTGGCTCCGTGGGTAGAGCTGGCCTTGGGGGTGGGGGTGGGGGCGCCAGGAGAGAAGACAAGAAAAAGTCAGCTGGGATCCCCCACACTCTGGTTTGGGGCTCCTCCTCCCTGTTCTCTGGCTTGAAATAGAGGGTTTCTCTCAGAGTTTTTGATGTCTACGCTCCCTACACAGTTCCAAGTGTCTGGCCAGCGTCGCTCAGGTCAACACTGAGAGATGGAGGAAGATGAAAGCCCAGAAGCTCTCCATGATTCTGGTGTTTTTGGTGTTTTGACTTCTCTCCGTGGTGGTTTTGTGCCTTATCCAGAGTTTCTGGTTGCGGCCAGCAGGAGAGAGGCTGCGGTGGGCTCACTTGCTTGGTGAGCGCCGGAGCTGTCACAGTGGTCTGCATGCTTACAGGGCTCGGCTTCAGTTCTCACGTGAACTTACTTACATAGATCAGCTTATTCCTCAGGGGCACTTCTTAAATTTTCTCACAGAAAATAAAGATGTTTTCAGGATTGGGGTAAATGGGTTCCAAAATTTTAATAAATGTTTTTGATTTCTAGAGCTGTATGTCAGAAGGCAAATGAGAAATCACTTAGATTGGCTGAGAAGAAAGAATACAATGAGAAGAATGGCTGTGTGAAGTACGAATTTTTTCTTGGCCTTGATTTTTTTATTGAAATAATTGTAATAAAAGTATAAGCAAGAAGAATTTACATATGATTTTATTATTAAATTTCAAACCTGCATTCCCATGAAAAAATATACATAAAGTGTCTTCTGTGGGCTCTGAAGTGAGTTTTTTCTTTTCTGTTGACTAGGGTGGATTTCTCTGTTTAAATTTCGTTCTACTGTAAATAGTCATTTCCTCCCTCCCCTTCCTGATTCTCTTGGTGAAGTGACCAGCTTTATGAAACAAATGAGATGGAGTTGCTCTTTGGGGCTGTTGATTTTGTGTGGGTTGGTGTTTGCTTTCTTCCCAGTTTTTTGATGTTATAGGTCTGTCACCTGCTGGAGAAACTAATTATTTGTAGTGTGGAATGTGGGGATTTTTTTGTTCTGCCAGATTCACGATGTATTCACTTACAAGTTGCTAACAATAGAGTAGTAACTTCATTCTATACTTGTTTAATCCACAAAATATTTTTATACCAATTTTTATGATTTCTTACCATAGCAGCCTAAAAGCACTCTTACATTCCAAGTAACTCTGGCTGCTCTGAAGCCATCAGAGTGACGTGGAGTTGAAGGCGGTTCAGAAGTGGGTGGATCGTGCTGCATCCACTCATTGGCCTGCGGTGACCGGGGAGAGGTGTTGACATGCAGCCATTCAGGCTGCCCCACTTCCCAGAGGCCACTCTGTGCTCCTGTAATGTCCTCTCACGTGGCAGGAGCTCCTCACGGGGTTCCAGGGCTGGGGACTCTGAAGGCTGCCACGGAGCCCGCAGATCTGGGGGTGGCTGTTACTGCCCCTGAGTTCATATCCTCCTCCCGGGGCATCCCTCCACCTTTTACCTGAACGTTGTGCTACAAGTGCTTATTTTCCTCGGAACCAAAGACCTGGCCTTATCCATGCAGCTCATTTCTTTCTTTAATCCATCAAATCACGTCTTGATAAATTAACCCAGAAATATTCTCTTGCCTTTTAGTTTTATATTGGAAGTTCGTATCTTATCTCCTGTTCAGCTAAATGCCCTTTACTCAGACCCCACTGATTACACGATGTCAGTTACTCTGTCAGTCCACTGTGGTTCCGGGATTAAACAGCAAAGAAGGAAGGAGGCAGTGGGTTTCTTAGAACCATGAGATGACCTGGTGATCACGCAGTCTTCTCCTTGGTCAGAGCAGGTGGTCCAGGGGGAGGCGGGCCGCAGGGGCCTGGCTCGACCACCATGGCCTTGTATCACAATGACCAAGGCAGGACAGAACCAGCCGTCATCTGAGAGCTGTGCCCTGGGAAGTGTAGTTCATTGTACCTGTCAAGGCGAAATTAAAGTAATAGCTCAATTGAAGAGAGATCAACGTTCTTTTTCCTTCAAATTGTCCTTTTAACTATTTTACAGATTATTGCAGTTTTTAAATCCTGATCCTTTGAGAGCTGATGGAATCTCTGATCTGCAGCAGGTATTACAACCCTAAAAAAAAGAAAGAAAACTGTTCACTCTTTAAATCCCTCTTCTTTCTCCCCCTGAACTTGAGATCAGAAGAGAAAGCCCTTAGATGGGGGGCTTCCCGGAGGACACCCTTTAGAAAGTACCTAGTGAATTATAGCTTTAGAGAAATTGCTCTTTTTTGATTTGGGCAGTAGATGACCTTCCTTTCATTTTGGTCGTTTTGGTAGTTTTTGATAAGCATATATACCTAGGTTTTTACCTTAAAGTCAGACTCTTGTGTTTCTTCGTTTCCATGAAGTTCTTGGTGTTCGGTGCTGAGCCCCAGCGCAGAGCCGTCTAAGCGTGTGTTCTCTTAGGTGCAGAGGTCCCCGTGGGGCGCGCGGCCACCGCTGGCCGTGCTCCGGAACAGCATCGAGCCGTGCCTGTCCCTCGGCTCGTCGCCGCTCTCCGCAGACCTGAAAAGGGTAACCAAGCTCCTAAAACCAACCTCGTGGGGGAACCCTGGCCTGTCCTAATGTGGACGGACGGTTAATAAACGGTTCTAAGGTTGCATTTGTGTAATTTCTTTGCTTTTGAAATTCTCCTTTAAGCTTTTGCTATTCATTTCTCATTTATTCTTAAGTCCAGGTCAACTTCTTATAAGTGAATAATTCTCTTCTGGAGAAACCGTTGTATAACTCCAGGCGCTTTTCTGAAATGCGTCTTCAGATGTGCCTCTGGAATGGATTAGGAAGGAGGAACAAGTTGCCAAAGCAGTTAGAATATACTTCTTAGCATTCTTTTCAAACTCACTTTATAGACCTGTGGTGAATTTCACCTCGTAAATTGACCATACATGTTTACCAACTTCTTTCTTGAGACCAAAAAAAAGTTTAAAAGATACATATTTTTTTTTTTAAAGAAAAAAAAGATAGAAGGAGAGCAAAGCCTTTAGTGGTGAGGAGGGTTCCTCAGGCTTTCAGACGGTGGGAGCAGGCAGCAGAGCCCGGCTGGCTGAGGGAGGAGGGAGTGGAGTGGGCGGGGGTGGTGAGCTGCCCCACCCTGTCTCCTGGACGTCCAGCCGTTTCTCAGGAAGGAGGTTGGAGGTGCTTTTTGGAACCTGAGTGGCCCTAGCGAACGACCTTTAGATGCTGCTCCTTGGGACTCTCCCTGTCAAAATGCCTGCCTGCTGCCCTGTCTTCCTCAGTGATGTGACTCTCACACGGTGACGAGCTTTGCCCCGCCCACAGATCTTCTAGTCTGCTTGTAGTGTCCCCCTGTGTTCACAGACATCAGGGATGAGGAGACGTTTGAAGAAAGCCCTCACCTAAAAAAAGAAGAAAAAATTGCTGCAGGAAACAATTTAGGGAGTAGAAGGAAAACGTTAGAAAATAAGTATCCTCAGAGATAAGAGAAGATGTATGTGTTTAACAGTAATAGGGTACTGCAAAAAAGGAAACTTTGAAGAATAAAAAGGGTTCTTGGAAATTCAGAATGTTATAGAAATAAAAATCAATAGTAGATTTGAGAGAGAAAAATGGAAACTAACAGAAAGTAGAACAAAAAGACAAAGAGATGGAAATAGAGGAGGAGAAAGAATTTGAGGATCAATTCGAGGTCCAATATCTGAAATGGGATGTCTAGAAAGAATGAAGAGGGCAGAAAATTCTGAGACGAGTAACACATGAGTCATTTCTGGACCTAATGGACATGACTCTTCAGGTTAAGAGAGTTTTCCTACCACGGGCCCAGCACAGCCGAGAAACAGGATCGCAGACATGTTGTGGAGCATTGAAACTGGAGAGATTCCAAGATCAGGAACGCTGCCAGAGAGAAGAAAGTGGTCCCACACGCGCGGTCAGGAATTAGAATGGCTTCAGACTTCTCCACAGTAACACTAGGAGCACCAGCTCCGAAATTCGGATGAAAAGTCCTTTCCAACCTGGAAGTCTTTCCTGAAACTATCCATGAAGGGTGGGGGTCCAAGGAAGGTGTTTTCAGACAGGCAGAGTCTCAGATTTACTTCCTCTGTACCCCTTGTCAAGAAGCCAGTGAAGTGGGTTCTCCACCAGACAAGAAAGTAAACCAAGAGAGAAGACGACATGAGTTGCAGACAAAAGGGTGATGGTGCAGGAAGGTCCCAGGATGACAGCTGCATCCTGGGTACAGAGTCATCAGCCCGGTCCCAGCTCGGGTGCAGGACCTGGGGACCAGGAGGTCACGGAGACGTGTGGAAGATAGTATCAGTGTTGCTGGAGAACTCTACTCTGTTGGAATGTTTGGGAGGTTTTAGTGACAGTTACATAGAAAAATAAGCAAATAAGGGTCTGTCTTTAAAAAGATTTACAAGCGAAGCTGATGCACCGGCAGATGATTAGGAGAAGAAATGACATCAGTTTTTGGTGAGCTTTAAGTACTTGGTTGGTCAACAGGCCACCTATTGGATCCTTTTAATTTGGAGCCCAGAAAAGCAAGAGTCTTACAGCAGGAATTTGGTGCTGGAAAAGATTCAGGGGGACTTAGCAAGTTAGGTCCTGGAAAATACCAGATTGAGCAATGTCTACTCATTGTTGGGGGTAAAGTGAGCAATCAGAGTTTTTATTGGTTTTCTTTACTTTATTGTGGTTTTTTGGTTGTTGTTGATGTTTTGTAGGCTCTTCAAAGAAATAAGTTTCCAGGACCTAGCCACACCGAGTCTTACTCTTGGCCTCCCATAGCACGTGGCTGTGACGTGGTCGTCATTGCTCACTGCGGAAATGACCCTCTGCTGTACCTTCCACCCGTGCTTACGATTTTGCAGACAGCGGGTTGCTACAAGTCGTTACCGAGTAGAAATGGAGTAAGTTGAAGACAATTTTGTTTTACAACAAAGTGGATTAAATATTTATTTTTAAGTTTTACACCTAACGTTTGGTAAAGTTTAGATTACGTTTACTCATTTGGTGTCCAAGCTGGCAGGATAGAAACTGCCCTCCGAGGACCTCCCTTCTGTCATCACGTCATTGATTCTGTCACACTGATTCCCGCCTGGATTCCCAGGCATGGGCCATCGGCTGAGTCGAGAGAGTCCTGGCTTTTAGAGACGAATACATGGTTTATAAAAATATGTCACTGACTTAATTCATCTGATTGTCACGACAGCCCTATGAGATGATCAGGCCTGATATTGTTCTCACCATTTTACAGATGAGAAAATTAAGCTCGTGAAAAGTTACTAGTATGAATTCTTCACAGCTGACGAGTGTGACAAGAAGTGGCATTGGAATTTAGGTTTTCTGCCATCTTGTCCCCTATTCTTCACATTATTTTCACAGCGCCCCACACTGTTTTTAATCCTACTTTATGTTTCCCACGCCTAAGAATCTGAAAATAGCTGAGAAAGATGATAGAAGGGAGAGAAATTGGGTGTGAGGGTCACGTGACGGTGGGGTAGTGACGTCTGCCTGCCGGGTTCTGGCCGTCAGGTGACGGACGTGTTTACGACCTCTGCTCAGATGCTGCCGCGAGGATGCTCTGCAGACAGTCCCGTCACTCGGTATGAGGGGGAAGTAGCAGCACCAAACACACAGAGTTGCGTTTTTGCAAAGATACTAGTTTATTTTTCTAATTATGCTGTGTAGCTTAATGATTTCCCTTTGGAAATCTGCGCTGGCTAAGTTACGTATTAATTTAATAAAATTAAGTGGACACGTTGGTGTCCCGCAGTCGGGCAGCCGCTGACCCCTGTTGATGAGATGCAGCTTGTGTTGAGATTGAGCCCCAGCAGGGCGGAAGCGGTGTCCGGGGCCTGCCTCTGTGTCTCCTCGCTTCCCCGCCTCCCCGCCGTCAGCCTGCTCGTAGTCCTGGCCTGGAAGCTGGCGCTCGCCTGGATCTCTCCTCTTGGGTTAGCTGAGGGCGCCTGTCCAGGAAGGCCTTTGGCAGGCAGTGCGCCTACAGGAGGTAGCTGTGGGGTAGTGGAGGGCAGGGCTCAGATGGTGCTAGAGTAAATTTAATCTCCCTGGGCAGAGGTGTTAACCTTTGTTAAGGCCCCTTTCAGGAGGCAGTTAGTGCCTCCTTGTGCTTGGGAGCAGGAGCTCTAGAGCCAAACCATCTGGTTTCAAATCCTGTTGCTCCTGTGTATTAGCTGTGCAGCCTTGGGCAACTGACTTCACCTCTCTGTGCCTTAGACTCTTCATCTGTGAGATAAGATAGTCATAGGTCCTATCCTGTAAGCGTGTTTTAAGGACTAAATGGAGTAATACTTGTGAAGTGCTCAGTTTAAGCCCTAGGAAAATCTGAGTCAGTGTGTCTAAATCCATTTTAATGACATCATATTTTAACTTTTCTGACCTATATGATGATGATAGCAAAAACTTGAATAGTGCTTCCCCTCTACAAGAAGATGTTCTGCATGCTTCACTTAGCCTATGTTGGATTCCTAACTTTTATCCAAAATCCTGTGAATTTGTTTGCTTTGCAGCCTCTGGCAGTCTTCGTGTGCCCTGGATGGAAGAAGGCCCAGTTTGTTTTTGAATTATTGGGAGACTACGGCACGTCCTCCAGGCCGCTTCATCCCGTGTTGTTAACCATCGGACTCCACAAGGACGAAGCCAAAAATATGAAGCTTCCACGGGGCTGTAAGCGCGCTTTCCAAGCTGTTTGGTTTTCCCTGCAGAACACGGGGGAACCCGGCCAGGCGGGCCTGGCGCCGGCAGACACGGGTCGTGTGCTGACCGTCACCGTCCAGACCTCACCTCTCAGCTCCGGACGGGTGTGGCTGGTGGAGGTTTGATCTTGGCTGGCGTCTGTTTCACTGAGAAAACTGCGTGATTGCGGTCTTTTATCAGCTGTTTCCTGAGCACCTCCTGTTTGTTTGAGGTTGACTACAACCAGGTTGGGAGCCCGGGTGTGGAATCAGATGATGACACGGCCTAGCCTTGTCTCGCCTCAACCCCCTGAGGAAGAGAAGCAGCTTTTTGTTTAATTAGAAGACGTTTCTAGAAAGTGTGTGGAATCTTAGCAAAGGGAATGTTAGACCTCTGGAAAACCTACAAGGCGCATTGTTTTTTCTTTTAAACTGTAGGTGATGTGATTGTTACGACACCACACAGCCTCCTGAGACTTCTCAGATATCAGAGCTTGTTGTTTCTTAGACTCTGTCACCTGATCCTGGACGAGGTGGAGGTATTATTCTCTGAAGCCAGTGAACAAGTGAGTACGGCACCGTTTAGATGTCGTTACTGCTCAGAAAAATACACACACACGTATATATATAAAATTAAAGTCTTAACTGCTTTTAGGAATAAGGAAAAGCGTCTAGCTGGAGAAGAATCCAGTTAATCTAAAAAAAATTTTCTTTTAACTTGTATAATCAAGAGAGAGAACATTTGTCTGAAATTTCCTTCCCAATGTTAAAGCTCTCTTTGAAGAGCAAAAATTCTTTCCCAGAGAGGTTTCTAAAGTATTTAATTAATATTTTTCTGATTATGGAAGCAATAATTTTTACGGTATAAAATTGGAGAAATAGAGAAGAGCCCTTGAAAAACCCCGATATCCGTAATCTTACACTCAGAGGTAATCACTCTTACTGTTTTGGAATATTTCCTTCCTTTTTATAATCCCTGTGTCTGTTGATCCATATAATTAATAATACCAGGACCTTATTTTATGTGCTAGTTTGTAACTTGCATTTTTCAGTGAACAGCATCGTGAGTATTATTACTATTCTACAGCATGACTGTTACGGGCCATATGGTATTGAATCCTGTGGGCATGACCGAATTGATTTTTAAATTTGTCTAAAGAACATACATCTTTTTTTTTTTTTTTGAAGATTTTATTTTTCCTTTTTCTCTCCAAAGGCCCCAGTGCATAGTTGTGTATTTTTAGTTGTGGGTCCTTCCAGTTGCGGCATGTGGGACGCCGCCTCAGCACGGCCTGATGAGCGGTGCCATGTCCGCACCCAGGGTCCAAACAGGCGAAACCCTGCGCCGCCAAAGCGGAGCGTGCGAACTTAACCACTGGGCAGTGGGGCCAGCCCAAGAACATACATCCTTTTTGCAGGTTTCCCTTAGGATAAATTCCTAGGAAGGGGATTAACCAGTCAAAGACTATGACTTCTTAACAAGGCTTTTGTTGGGAGTAGGGTAACCTGATACCAAGAGCATTCACTGGGAGCGGTGATGGCCTCAGCTTCAGGTCCCAGCTTTATGTGGGCCTGTGCAGGGCTCCTGAACTCCTCTAGCATCTCGGTTCCGTTTGCAGAACTGCGGTCTGGTGTCCTGCGTTGCACGGCTGACTTTCCGGGCGCGTAGCCCGCCCCGCTCCGTTGGGCACTGCGCCACGTGCCGTGCCCCTGCACGCCTGTGGTCGGGCCCCCCAGCCTTCTCTGCCGTTGTTAAGTGTGGCCTCTCGCAGCTCAGTCTGTTTCCCTGAGTCCTTGTGAAGCTGAGCATTGATTCCTGCAGGCCATTTGTCCCTGCTCTTCTCTGAGCTGCCTGTTCCTTCCTGTGCTTATTTTCCGTCGGTGAGATCATTTTTTAAAACCAGTCTGCATAAGTTTTTATATAAGGAGGTTGATCCTTTGTTATGTGTGTTACACATATTTACCCAGATGCTGTCTGTGTTGTGTTCATACTGAACATTTTCTCCTTTTTTAGTTTTTCCTCTACTTTTATGTTTGTAAAGCCTTTCCCCACTCTGAGAAGAGAGAATATACAATCCTTTACCTTTTATATTCTGTCAAACTAATTGTTATTCTCTTTTGAAATAAAAATGAATTAATTATACTGATTTTTTAGATGTTTGCTATATTAGATAACTTTAAAAAAAATATTGAAGTTGAAGAAAGGGAATCGGCACCCCGTCAGATCGTTGCGGTCGGAGTTCACTGGGACAGACACGTGGAGCATTTGCTCCGAGAGTTCATGAGCGAGCCGTCCGTGGTGATCACGGCCCTGGAGGAGGGCGCTCTCTATGGCAGTGTCCAGCAGGTGAGGAGGCACGGGTGTGCTGGCGCCGATGGCCTCAACCAGTGACCTTTACTGCACGGCTTAATATTAAAAGATGATAGCTCCAGTTTCAGACACAAATCTGTAATATTTAAGTTGAATATTGATTTAAGTATTGAAGTTTACGTTGATTTCTCATGCATTCTTTTCTATTAAAATCATACCTTACCTATGAAAAGTGAAACTGCAGCCCCTTGAACGTTTTTCCGTCACGTTGTTCTTGTATTTCATTACCAGGTGGTGCATCTTTGCCTAGAATGTGAAAAAACCTCTACTTTACTCCAGACTCTTGATTTCATCCCAAGTCAGGCACAAAAGACGCTGATCTTCACCTGTTCTGTAGCTGAAACAGAAACAGTGTGCAAGGTGAGCCCTCCCGCACGTGGTGTTCTTACCGGGTGTTTAAACTGTGATCGAATCGCGAGTCTGCAGAGAATTACTGAGGTAGTTACATGTTTGACATGGGAATACAATTTTATAAGTTTAGCATCACTCAGGGGAGGAGGTGGGTTCTGCTGCGAGTGCTGATAGCAGTGGAGGGGCGAGCAGGAGGCTTGACACCGCCAGGGGTGGGGGTGGGGGGTGGGACGGGACGGGGGGAGTGGGGGCCATGAGGTGGGACCAGCCTTCCCGCTGATGCGAACATCACCCAAGGGAGCAGTGCCTCCTGTCAGGATGGAGCATCATCCGACTCAGGAAGAAATCCAACCTCTTCTGTACCTTTGTTTAAGAAAATAGAGAAGGTGACATTGAAATATGTTATCATGTAACCAGAAAAGCCAAATAAATTGGCTGAAGATTTAGTTAATCTGATTTTGTATAAATCATGCTAAAATGTAGAAACCAGGCCAAATTCAAAATAAAGTATAAGAATCGGTAGTACATCCACCTTTCAACAATAATGAGCTAGAAGGTGTAGTGAAAAAGCTCCTGTTGATAATAGTACCATAAATTTGGTGCGTACATATACAGGTGTGTGTATCTACATACACACACAGATATCTGTATATTTATATATGTGCATACATACGCACACATGTACACATGCACATATATGTACACACACACGTATGGATGCATTATTTAAAAACAAAAGTAGGGGCCGGCCACATGGCTGAGTGGTTAAGTTCACATGCTCCGCTTCAGTGGCCTGGGGTTTCCCTGGTTTGGATCCTGGGCATGGACATGGCACTGCTCATCAGGCCACACTGAGGCGGCTTCCCACATGGCACAACCAGAGGCACTCGCAACTAGAGTATACAACTGTGTACTGGGGGCTTTGGGGAGAAGAAGAAGATTGGCAACAGATGTTAGCTCAGGCGACAATCTTAAAAAAAATTTAAAAATTTAAAAAATAAATGAAAAGGAAAGTAGTTTTAGCAAAATAATGTTTGTTTCACTTGAGCAAGTTTTTCTATATAAATTATTGAATTCTGGAAATATATTTATTTAAATTTACAATCATCTCCTTCTTCGAATTAGTGGCTCAGTGAGATAACGCCGTCACAGATAAAGTGGCGTATGTGATCATTAGTGATAAACAATTGACTTCAAGCTTATGTTCCTGACTGTGACATGGCCTCTGGTTTCATCTTTAGGTAGTAGAAAGCAGTTCCATATTTTGCTTGAAAATGCACAAAGAGATGGTTTTTGATTTAAAAAATGTTTTAGAGCAGTGGAGGAAGAAGTTAAGTTCTGGCTCTCACATTGCGTTAGGTAAGTGTTTTCATTTGTTTATCTTTAGAGAAGGCTGAGCTTGTAGGAATCATGTCTTCAGTTCATTGATCTGTCCTCTCTCCAGATTGCTCAGCATCTCCCAGATTTGCTGAGAACTTATTAGTAGTGTTAATTCCAAAATGAAGATTAACCTCCACTAGGATTTTGGTCTTTAGGTGGATCCAGGTGCCCCCGGGCGCTCAGGTCAGCAGGCAGCGACCCCTAGTCTAGTCCAGACATTGTCCCTGGAGTTCCAGCCTGGGGATCGCTGTCTCATTTATATATATTACATATGTATGCGCCTATGATGAAACACGGTCATCAATGGTTGGTAGACTTAATATTAGAAATATGAGCATCAAAATGTATAAAATAAGTGTAAAACATGTGGGCAGCCTATATTTGTGCTAAAAAGAGACATTTTTCAAGCTAAAAGGGAGAGCACTTCTCTCTGGAATTTAATCACTGGTTGTGACATTTTTCGAAAAAAATGGGCAAGAAGTGTCTTTGCATCTAAAAAGTAAAATGCAATAAAGAAATATGTTGAAGGACGGTTGGTGGACTTGCTCTGTGGAGTAAGCGCAGCGAAGCTCCAGCCTCATCTGCGGTTGTTGGACTCTTTCTCCAGCCTTGACTGATGATTGCATCCCGCTCCTGGCCATCACTGATGCCACGTGTGTGATTCACTTCAGCTTTCCTTCCTCTCCAAAAATTTTTGGTGGACGCCTATATTGCATGTCTGATCATTTTCACAGTTCAGCCGAACAGGTTTGATTAATTTTTATCATGTTTTAATATTCCACTGGCATTTTCTGGGTACTGACAAATTCAGACTCCCTGAAGCTTCATCACTGAGACTGATGTGGATGACCTGCTTCCTTTGTTCACCCCCGCTTTTAAGGGTTCTCCTGCAGAACAGGGAGATATAAAAACCAAATCTGTGTTGCTGCTGACGGAGAGAAATGCATGCCATGCAGTTGGTGTCCTGCGCTACTTGGAGCGAGCAGAGGCCAAGATTCCACTGGAGCTGTACGAGTTCACTGCGGGGGTTCTGGAAGCCAAAGAAGACGAAAAAGCCACCAGGCCTCTTTGTCCGTATCTTAAGGCTTTTGGTTTTTGCAAGTAAGCCAGTCATCTTTTTTTAATTGAGATACAGCATACAGTAGACAGAGACGATAAGTTTGCGGCTTGGTGAACTGTCATGTGTGGGTGCCCCCATGTAAGCCACCTGCTCTGAGGGAGCACCCCGGATCCCCTCGTGCCCCTTCCCCAGGAGTGAGCACCCTCCTGATAGCTGTCAACGTTGATTAGTTTTGCTTGTTTTTGAACTTCGTATAAATGCCATTATAGTACATTCCACCTAAATCTGTGACATTCATCTGTTGTTGTGGGTGTCGATATTTGTTATTTTGTGGCTCAGTTTCCATTGTACGAGTATCTTACCATGTACATATTCATTCGTCTGTTGGTGGGCCTGTGGGTTGTTTCCAGTTTTTGGTTATTTATGTATGAAGCTGCTATGAACATTCTTGTACCTGTCTTTTTGTGAAAATACGCACCCATCTCCTGGGGTACATACTTTGGAGTGGAATTGCTGGGTCATAAGGTAGACGTATGTTCCCCTTGTCCAAAGCGGCTGACCATGTCACGGTCCCAGCAGCAAAGTGTGAGAGAGAGTGAGTTGCTCCATATTTTCGTGTTCATGAGGGTGGCGTGGTAAATCACTGTGATTTTCGTTTGCGTCTCTCTGATAATAAGTAGTGTTGAATGTCTTTTCATATGCTTGCGGGACGTTGACTGTCCTCTTTTTGTGAAGTGCCCGTTCGGGTCTTTTGTCCTTTTTTTAAATGGGGTGTTTATCTTTTTCTTACTGGTTTGTTGGGGTCTTTTATTTATCCTAGATATGAGAGTGCTTTGTCAGATGTTTGCACTGAGCGTGTCTTCTCCCAGTCTGTGGCTTGCCTTTTTACTCTCTTAATAGTCTTTTGATGAACAGACATTTTTAATTTTGAAGAAGTATTTTACAGTTACTGTTTTTGTGTCCTTATTTAAGAAGAAGTATTTGCCTATCTCTGGATCGTGAAGACATTCTTCTGTATTTTGTTCTAACAGCTTTATAGTTTCAGCTTTCACATTTAGGCGTATAATCCATATTGAGTTAATTTTTTATGTAGTGTGAGATATGGGGCAAGGTTTACTTTGCTACAGCATCATATATTTAAAACCTCGTTGTGTTCTCCCGAATTGGTGCCTTTGACATAGACCAGATGATAGTCTCTGTGGTCCGTTGTGGGCTCTCTCTGTTCGTTGGGCTGTACGTCTGTCCTTCCACTCGTCCTGAACTTTCTCGAGTACGGTAGCTTGTGCTGTAGCGAGTCATGGAAGCTGGTGTATCAGTCCTGCACCGTTGCTCTTCTTCAGGGTTGTTTTGCTATTTTTAGGTTTCTTGCATCTCCATATACATGTTAGAATAGACCTGTCAATTTCTTCTAAAACCCTGCTGAAATCTGGACGGAAACTGCATGGGTTCTATGAGTCAGCGTGGACAGTGTGGGTCTCTTAACAGTCCTGGGCCCTCTCGCTGACGCAGACACCATGCCAATGCTTGATAAATAGACGGCTGGGGCTGGGTCGTCGGCGTCTGATATGTATCTACTGGGATGAATTTAATTTTAAGATAACTGTTGACATTAACTTTTTTAAATTATGGTACGTTAAACGGGTTATTAGCAGCAATTTCCATCATGCCTTTAATAGAATATTGACTTTCTCAGTTTGGCTTAAGGAATGTTGTCTGGTTCAGAGGTTAATTGGCCTTTGTTGTGGGTTATGGGGTTGTGTTTCTGGTTCAGAATCTTTATTTTGGAAGAACATTTTGTCCATTTACATATTGCATTTAAGAATGTCGACAGAAATAACGAAGTAACTCTTTGCTTTAAGTTTATTTGGTGTCAATTAAATTTCAGGATCCCTTTCACTTATTTGCATATGGTTAATGTCATCTGAAGTATTTAAAATGGTTGCTTCACTTTTAAACTGTTTGGAATAAAAGTTCTCTGATTTTAATTATAGATTAATTTTCCTAAAGAATACTTTAAAATCTATGTTAAAAATTATTATTGTTTTTTTCTGGTTTTGAAATCCAGTTCCTTTTTTTCAGAGACAAAAGACTCTGTCCTGAGCGACACCATATTAATCCAGAAACAGACGCGCCAAGGAAACTGTCCAACCAAGCTGTGCCGGGGTTTGGGTGTATTAAAGTAAGTTCTCTTAAAGATCCTTCTGTTGAGTGATTAATGTTCATTTTAATGAATGATACTTCATTTTTTAAGCAACAGAATTTTAGTAGAAGATAATTGTGACAGTATTAATGTAGCACCATTAATCTGACAATAGTCATGGCTCCTTATAAGGTGCCTTATTTCAGGGCCCCAGTTTGTGTAGAAAACCAAGATCAAATTGGGGAAATGGATGAATGCCTTCAACAGTTTAGGGATTTTTTTTTTTTCTTTTGAGGAAGATTAGCCTGAGCTAACTGCTGCCAATCCTCTTCTTTTTGCTGAGGAAGACTGGCCCTGAGCTAACATCCATCCCCATCTTCCTCATCCTTATACGTGGGGCGCCTACCACAGCATGGTGTGCCAAGCAGTGCCATGTCCGCACCCGGGATCCAAACCGGCGAACCCCGGGCCGCCAAGAAGTGGAACGTGCGCACTTAACTGCTGCACCACCAGGCCGGCCCCCTGTTTAGGGATTTTTGAGTTATATTTTCAGAAAGAAAGTGGTTTCTATTTGGGGACTATTAAAAATAGTGCAGTGATAATATGAATCTTTGCAGAATAGCCATGATATTCCTTTAAGGAAAATTCTGAGATGCAGATAGAATTGCTGAGTTAAGAGCGTCACTTGCTTTTGAATCCTTTTTGTTACTTTCTTCCTTGCTTTTTGAGTTGCTTGTTCTCCTTTCCACCTTCCCTTTGCCTTAAGGCGTGTCTGTTGTGTTCATTCCTGCTCGTGCTCCTTCTTGGGAGGCTGCGGTGTCCTCGTTTCCTGGGGCTCCTGTGACCAGTACCACAGATGGAGGAGGGCCTTGAAACAGCATGCGTTTATTCTTTCACACTGTTGGAGGCCGGAGGTCTGAATCAAGGTGTCGGCAGGGCCGTGCTCTGTGCCCGTTGCGGCTTCCGTGGGCTGCGGGCGCTCCTTGGGGTGTCTTAGCTTGCAGCCCGTCACTCCAGTCTCTGTCCCCAACTTCGCTTCGCCGCCTCCTCTTCTGTGTCTCTTGTAAAGGACACTTGTCTCTGGCCGTAGGGCCCTCCCCCATAACCCAGAGCAGTCTGCTCATCTGGAGATGCTTAATGACATCTGCAAAGATCTTTTTTCCAAATGAGGTCACTGTCGCAGGTTCTGGGAGTTAGCGCGTGGACACATTTCGGGGGAGGCTGCCATTCGACCCATGACAGTTTTCATTACTGAAATGATTGTTTTCTTTAATTTCTAATTCTTTCCCGAGTTCTGATGCCTCATTTTTAAGTTTTTCTAATTCTGCTTTATGTTGTTTTTTTATATCATATATCATGTTCTTAACAAGCTAAAAGGCTGCTTATCTTGAAAGTGAAGGTTACGGCTTTGATCCGTTTGATGGGCGCATCTTTCTGGCGGCTCTCATCGTCTCTGGGGACTCTTGTTCTTTTCCTTATTCTCTTTTTTTATCATTATAGCTTAATATGGGATTTGGCCGTGATACTTTGCTATTGCTCGGTTTTAGATAAAATCTATTTTCCTTCAATTTTAGAAGGAGTTGTGGGTCAGGATAACTTTTCTGATTGACAGAGTTCCCATTTCCATTGTTTTCAGTCTGTACCAAAAAATACGGAGACAGTTTCTGAGATTTTCGAGATTTCCTGGCTGTGTTCCCCTCCCCTACTCGTTTCCGGCCCTTCTCTTCCTTCACCTCTGTTGTCCCTGCATGAACGGTCTCCAGGTTTCATGGGGCCCAGCCGTCACCACTGCTGGAGTGGATGGAGGCCTTCCCGCACTTGGCGCTCTTGTCACGCTGGCCCGCCATGCTCTCGCTGAAGGCCGGTGGCCTCTTGTGGGCTCTCTTGTTCTTACCCCTCAGATGCGCCCTTGCCTCCCTCTCTTGCTTCCCGCACAGACCACGAGACATGCGGGTCTGTGATGTGGATGCGTTTGGCTCATCTGCTTTTTTGTTGTTGTTTCAATTAATAGATTTTATTTACTTATTTGTAATTTCTTTCTTTCTTTTGGTGAGGAAGATTAGCCCTGAGCTGACATCTGTGCCAGTCTTCCTCTCCTTTGTACTTGGATGCCCCACAGCATGGCTGATGAGTGGTGTGGATCCGCACCCAGGATCCGAACCTGCGCACCTGGGCCATTGAAGCAGAGCACGCGGAAATTTAACCACTCAGCTACGGGGCTGGCCCCCCAGCTAATAGATTTTAGTTTTTAGAACAGTGTTAGGTTTATAGAAAAATTGAGCAGAAAATACAGAGACTTCCCATCAACCCCATCACACCCTTCTCCCCCAGTTTCCCCTGTTATTAACATCTCGCGTTAGTGTGGTGCGTGTTTGTCAATTGATGAGCCAACATTGATGCGTTATTATTAATTAAGGGGCATAGTTTACGTGAGGGGTCACTCTTGGTGGTGTACATTCTGCGAGTTTGCTAAATGTCTAAGGACACATATCTACCATTAAAGTATCATATGGAATAGTTTCACTGCCCTAGAGATCCCCTGTGCTCCACCTGGCCACCCCTCCCCTCTTCCCCAGAACCCCTAGCAATCACCAGCCTTTTTATTGTCTCCATAGTTTTGCCTTTTCCAGAACATCATATAGTTGGACTCACACAGGATGTAGGCTTTTCAGACGGGCTTCTTTCATTTACAGTATGCATTGAAATTCCTCCATTGCCTCGTGTGGTAATAGCTCTTTTCTTTTTATTGCTGAATATACCACAGTTTGTTTATCCATTCATCTATTGGAAGACATCTTGGTTGCTTCCAAATTTTGCCAATTATGAATAAAGCTACTATAAATATTGATGTGCAAATTTTTGTATGGACCAAAGTTTTCAGCTTGTTTGGGTAAATACCAAAGAGCGTGATTGCTTAGTAAGTAAGTAAGTAAGATTGTATTTTCTTTGTAAGAAACTGCCAAACTGTCTTCCAAAGTGGCCGTACCATTTTGCATTCCCACCAGCAATGAATGAGAGTTTGCTGTTGCCCCACATTCTTGTCAGCATTTGGTGTTGTCAGTGTTTGGATTTTAGCCATTCTAATAGGTGTGTAGTGGTGTCTCATTGTTTTAGTTTGCAATTCTGTGATGACATATGATGTTGACTGTCTTTTCTTATGCTTATTTGTCACCCGTATATCTTCTCTGGTGAGGTATCTGTTCAGGTTTTTTGCCCATTTTTTAATTGGGTGGTTTATTTTCTTATTGTTGAATTTTAGGAGTTCTTTGTATATTTTGAATAGCAGTCTTTATCAGGTATGTGTTTTGCAGAAATTTTCTCCTAGTCTGCAACTTGTCTTTTCATTCTTCTTTACAGTGTTGTTTGCAGAGTAGAAGTTTTTAATTGTAATAAAGTACACTTTTTGATTTTTTCTTTCATGGATCGTGTGGGTATTGTATCCAAAAAGTCTTTGCCAAACCCAAGGTCACCTAGATTTTCTCCTGTGTGCTCTTCCTCATCTGCCTTCGTTTTGGAGTCCCTGGGGATATTTTGTGAATTACTTTTATTGCAAGTCGTGTCCCTGGCTTTGCTGTCTCATTGCTCTGTCTGTCTTCCTGTGGGGATTCAGAGAAAGTCACACAATGTCACACTTCCCCACTGCCACCTTCCCAGAGGCCCTCCAGCCAGGCCTCTTCTTCTCTATCTGCTGTATTGAGGTATAATTTACATACAATAAATATCAATATTTTTAACTGTAAAGTTTTTTGAGTTTTGATAAATATATACAGTCATGTAACTATTACCACAGTCAAGATACAAACATTTCCATTCCCCCAGAAAGGTCTCTTTTGTCCCCTTGCTCTGCTCCCCTCTCCCTGGTAATCACTGATCTGCTTTCTGTCACTATAGTTTTGTTTATTAGAATTTCGTGTTAATGGGTATGTAGTCTTTTGAGTCTGGTTTCTATTACTTGCATGATGCTTTTGAGATTATCTATGTTGCTGTTTTTTATTGCTGAGTAGGATTCCCTTATATGGATGCACTATAATTTGTTCACAAGTTGATGGACTTTTGGCCTTCCAGTTTCTGGTTGCTATGAATATTTGTGCTCAAGTCTTTATGGACATACATTTTTATTTCTCTTTAGAAAGACCTAGGAGTGGAATTGCTGGGCCATACAGTAAGAGTATATTTATAAGAAACTGCCGAACAGTTTTCTAAAGTAGTTGTACCATTTTATGTTCTCACCAGCCCTGCATATGAGAATTCCAGTTGGTCCACATTCTCATCAGTTCTTGGTATTATCAGTCTTTAATTTTTGCCACTCTGTTGCATTGGCACCACCAGCTTATTTGCATTTCCCTGGTGGTAAAGAATCTTCAACATCTTTTCACTGCTTAATGGCCATGTCTTTCTCTTCTTTTATGAACTCATTGCCCATTTTTCATTTGGGTTTTCTTCTTGTTGAGTTTTAACAGTTCTTTATATATTCTGGATCTCCTTTGTCAGATATATTGCAAATATTTTCTCCCAGTTGAAAAGCAAAGTTTTTAACTTTGATGAAGTCTAGTTTATCACTTATTTATTTCACGTGCTATGCTTTTCATTCCATAAGAAATCTTTGCCTACCCTAAAGTCACAAAAATTACCCCCTGTGTTTTATTCTAGAAGCTTCATAGTTTTATATTTAGGTCTATGATCCATCTCAGATTAACTTTTGTGTGTCGTGTGGATAGGGGACGAGTTTTTTTCTTTATGGAACATCAGTTGCTGAAGCATAATTTATTATAAAGACCTTCTTTTCCCCCTAAATTGCATTGGCACCTTTGACATAAATCAGGAGACTATATATGTGAATTCTGAACTCTTTATTTTGTTCTTGGTCTATTTGTCTGTTTTTATACAGTACCACGCTGGCTTGATTACTGTAGCTGTGTAGTCTTTTTTTTTTTTTTAAGATTTTATTTTTCCTTTTTCTCCCCAAAGCCCCCCAGTACATAGTTGTGCATTTTTAGTTGTGGGTCCTTCTAGTTGTGGCATGTGGGACGCTGCCTCAGTGTGGCCTGGTGAGCAGTGCCATGTCCGCGCCCAGGACTCGAACTGGCAAAACCCTGGGCCGCCGAAGCGGAGCGCACGAACCCAACCACTCGGCCATGGGGCCAGTCCCTGTAGCTTTGTAGTCTTAAAAATTGATAGGTAAGTCCTCCAGCTTGGCCCGTCTTCTTCAGTATCCTTTGACTCCTCCTTTACAGACGTGTATACAATTTTAGCATCACCTGCCAGCTTCTACTCAGAAGCCTGCTGGGACTGTGGCTGGCGTTGCGCTGAGTCTGTAGATTAATATGAAGAATTGACATCTGAACTCTACTGAGGCTTCTAGTCCATTAACATGGTGTATCATTCCACTTGTCTCGGGCATCTTTAATTTCTCTAAGCAATGTGTTCTAATTTTCAGGAGAAGGATCTTGTACTTATTGTGTTAAATTTATCCCTAGTATTTCATGGTTTTGGATGCTATTGTTAATGTTATTTTCCTTTAAACTTGATTTTCTAATTGTTTTAGAAATTCAGTTGATTTTTGTAGCCTTACCTTGTATCCTGCAACCATCGCAAACTGAATTCATTACTTGCAGGGGTACGGGGGGAGTGGAATCAAAACAGGCAGGGTGGGTGGAAAGAAGGGACCTTGTCAGTGTGCCCAGGACCGAGAGGTTTCCTGGCACATGGGATGTTCAGTGCTGAAACCAGGAAAGCCCCAGACAGGCCAGGACGAGCTGGCCACCCAGTCCATGCCCTCCTCCTCCCATCAAGAGAGTCCAGTCCACAAGCTTCTTTTCGGCACCTCCCTCTGCCAACTTAATATGTCTTTGGATGTGCTAATGCCACGCAGAGGCCGCTGCCACAGACCCACGCCAGCTTGGGCCTGGCTTTTGTTCACGCCTGTGTGCTGAGGCCCCTTAGGCTGAACACAGAGCCTTTGAACTTGGGAAATATGGAGGAGAAGGAAACTCTGCCCCTTCTCCCTGTCATCCTAAAACAATACCAACAGCATTTTCGTCTATTGCCTCTTTTTAAAAATGTGTTTATTGATGTGTATGTTGTGCCTGCTCATCTCTTGTGACACTGTAGTGTCTTTCTCATCCTCTGTATCCCCTCATGTGCACTGTCTGCCATCACCCAGTGCGTGGTTGTCTGGAACGCCAGACCGCTGGGGCCTCTAGACCATGGGGGAGAAGGCTCCCCCGGGAGGAGACCGTCTGCCGGGCAGGGAGGATACTGGACTCCCACCTGAGATGGGGTGGGCCTGCGCAGCACCGGGGGCTCATTAAGGCAGCTTTCTCCACGGCACTGCAGAGTAGCTGGCTTGGGAACAGTGACAGACACGTCACCTGTCCTCTGTGGGCATGGTTAGCATTGGGCGTGGTTGGCAGTGGGCGTGGTCAGCAGTGGACAAGTGGGAAAAGAGATGCTTCCAGTGGTGACTATCCAGGAAGAGGATGAGATGCCTATGGTGAAGTAGTAAACGTGTGCTGGTGTAAGTGTGCCGGGCCGAGAGGGACCCTTTGGAAATTATAGGCAGGGAGAGACTCTGCAAGAAGGGGTTAACTGCTCTGAGTCCCAAATGATAAGAAGCATCCAGCTGTGGGAAGAACTGAGAAAGAATATTCCAGGCAGAGGAGCCAGCAAGTGCAAAGGCCCTGAGGTAGGAGTTAATGTGGTTGTGGAACAGGCCAAGGCTCATTCGCAATGAGAGTGGGAGAGAAGCACATAGTGAAGTTTAAGGGGACCACAGAGGAGGGCCAGTTCCAGGGTCAGCCCTGTGAGATCTGACCCCCTTTTGATCACAAAGGGGGACCTCAGCCATCTGCCTTGCCTCCGGCCAGCACTGCTGTCTCTGCCATGCCACAAGGTGGGCACTTCTCGGGCCTGGCATCTGCTCTGGGCATCCGGTGCTCCCACCTTGTGCAGAGCGTTTGCACCCTGCCTACGATGCCTCCGCCATACTCTTACCTGCACGCGTGCCTGCGGACAACCCCCACACGCCAGCACCCTGCACACCTGCCTGTGGGAGCTGCCGTCTTGACCGCCCACCAGCCGTGGCGCCTGTCCAGTCGCGGGCGGCCGAGGGCCTTCCTCTCTGTGTCCCTAGTGCCTCGTGCTCAGCAGGCTCATCATCAAACACTTCTTGTCACGTGAACAAAGGTCAGAAAGGGCTCGAGAGACGGGGACGCTAAGAAGGATTTTTATAGAGTGCAGTTAAAAAGTAAACAAAGATTCACAGAACTAAAAGTGAAGTGGTTTTCTTTCTTTGCTGAGGAAGATTTGCCGTGAGCTAACATCCGCTACCAATCTTCTTTCTGCATGTGAGCCACCGGCCGCAGCATGGCCACCGACAGGGAGTAGTGTAGGTCCAGGCCTGGGAACTGAACCCAGGCCACCAAAGTGGAGCACGCTGAACTTAACCACTAAGGCCACGGGGCTGGCCCTAAAAATGAAGTTTGAAAATAGTAAGGTTTATGGGGCCGGCCCAGTGGTGCAGAGATACGTTCGCACGTTCAGCTTCAGCGCCCCAGGGTTCACCAGTTCAGATCCCAGATGCGGACATGGCACCACTTGTCAAGCCATGCTGTGGTAGGCGTCCCACATAGAAAGTAGAGGAAGATGGGCATGGATGTTGGGTGAGGGCCAGTCTTCCTCAGCGAAAAAGAGGAGCACTGGCAGTAGTTAGCTCAGGGCTAATCTTCCTCAAAAAAAAATAAAATAAATAAAATAAAATAAATTGGCTGTCAGCTAAAGGAGAAGAAACAGCAAAAAGAGGAGGATTGGTGGCAGATGTTAGCTCAGGGCTAATCTTCCTCAAAAAAATAAATAAATAAATAAAATAGTAAGATTTACCAAAAAAATCCTCCATTAGATTTAAAGTGAAAGTAATTATTTGTGGGTGTGGTGAGGTTTTTATTTTATTTTGTTTTGTTTTGCTTTCTGGCCAGTTCCCTAGTTTATCTTTAAATCCCCTGTTTGTGTGTTGTGGGCTCGTGGTCAGGTGCTGGTTTCTGCGGTCACGGCCTTGGTTTTGACTGAGTTTATTTTCTGGATGTGTTTGCTGTGTGTTTCAGATAATACCCTTGTATATTTTGAATGCAACAAATTACTTTGGTCGTATCGTTGATAAACATGTGGATCTTTACGCAACTCTTAATGCTGAAATAAATGAGTATTTTGAGGATTCCAGTAATAAAACGACTGTTGAGAAGGTGGAGAAACTTGGATTATATGGATTAGCAGAAAAGACACTTTTTCACAGGTAAAATTGTGTGTTCATTTCATCTCTAAAAGTTGTGAAGGGTGAGGTAGCCTTAAATCGTGTTGAACCCCTGTCTTCACCTCTGTCCGTTGGACCCAGTTGCTCTCACTAAGCCTGGCTGCCTCCCAGGAGGTGGTGGCAGCGTCGTGTCCCGCACGCACCAGGCCCACTTCTGCACGTGAGACCCCTCTGAGCCCCGGCTCCTGAGCACAGAGCGTGGAGGACGGTGTGGCGTTTATACACCGACGTGGACTGAGCTGTCGCTGTGTGCCACATACACGTACATCTTTAACTCACTCCATTCTTAGAGAATTCCTGTGAAGTGGGTCTCACTCCCATTTTCCAGATAGGAGAACTGAGCCTGGTGAGGTGATGTCGCTGTGTCAGGGCAGCTGGGCACTCGGCCGCCCGTGCCTGCTCCCCCCCGCCCAGCTCGAATGCCGCCCCCTCCTCCTGGGGACGACCCAGACCGGGCCTCGGAAAGTTTAATATGCTCTGCGGATTTTTATTGTGTTGTCAGATAAAGGGATCTACTCTGTTCAGACGTACTAGGTGTTTTTTATACTTAGGCTTACTTTAATCCAGTAAAGCATCCGCTTATTTTTTCTCTGGTTTGGAGTGAAACCATACAGTTTAAGGGTCTTTTGGTAGGTTTTGGGTTTAGTGGGTGAGTTGAGGAGAAGGTTATTGTCATTTTAGAATCTCTGTGTTAAACTGACGCCACTACTTCCTCCAGGGTTCAGGTGCTGGAGAAAAGCCAAAAAGATGACACCTGGGCCCCCAACAACGTCCTCGTGAAGTTTATTGATGAGGGCAGGACTGCACTCGTCCCGAGGGAGCAGCTGCTGCGCCTCCCCGAGCGCTTCCACGCGCTGCCGCCCCAGGCGGTGGAGTTTATTGTTTGTAGAGTGAAGCCCGCTGACAACGAAATCGAATGGAATCCCAAGGTGAGTTCTTTGGGCTTTTTAAATTTTGTTGACTTTTACAATATATTTAAACCCAGAATATACACAGAATGGAGGTTTATTTGAATTTAGAGTACTGAGTTTAGGTAAAATGGTCCATGCTGCTGGGCAGTTAGGCTGCAGTCTGCTTGGGTCCCTGCTCTTGCAGGGGTGCCCTTACGGCCGCGGTGCACAGACCCAGCTCTGAGCCCTCGGAGAGGCGAGGGGTACCCTTGCCAGGACAGCTCACATCATTATCTTTAGTGCTCACGGACTTAGAATTGGCATAAAATATGTGTCATGATAAAATAAATTGGCTGTCAGCTAAAGGAGAAGAAACAGTGTAAGTACCTGCAGAAGTGGATCCCCGTGTCAAAGGGGGACATCGGTGACGACACTCTTTGCAGAGGCCAGGTCATCCCGCTGGAGTTGGGAGGATGGACAGGAGAGAGAGAGAGAGTCCAGACAAACTTCCACAGGAAGGGCTCTTCGGGATGGCAACTAGCATGTCATCACGTACAGGCATACCTCGTTTTGTCACACTCTGCTTTATTGCACTTCGCAGATATTTTGTTTTTTTACAAATTGAAGGTTTGTGGCAACCCTGCCTCGAGGGACTCTGCGATGCCATTTTTCCAGCAGCATTTCCTCATTCCGTGTCACATTTTGGTAATTCTCAGAATATTTTAAACCTTTTCATTAGTGTTATATCTGTTATGGTGACCTGTGGTCAGCGGTCTTGATGTTACTATTGTAATTGTTTGGGGCGCCATCAACCACACCTGTATAAGATGGTGAGCTTGATCCATAAATGCTGTGTGTGTTCTGACTGTTGCACTGACCGGCTGGCTGTCCCCCCGTCTCTCCCCGTCTCCCCGGGCCTCCCTGTTCCCTGAGACACAACAATATTGAAATTAGGCCGATCAGTAATCCTACAGTGGCCTCTAAGTGTTCAAGTGAAAAGAAGAATCAAACATCTTTCACTTTATGTCACGAGCTGGAAGTGATTAAGCTTAATGAGGAAGGCAGGTCAAAAGCCAGGCCTCTTGTGCCAGTTCTTGGAAATTAAAAGTGCTACTCCAGTGAACACATGAATGACAAGAAAGTGAAACAGGCTTATTGCTATATGCGGGAAGTTTTAGTGGTCTGGATAGAAGAGCAAACCAGCAACAACATTCCCTTAAGCCAAAGCCTGGTCCAGAGCAAGGCCCTGACTGTCTTCAATTCTGTGGAGGCTGAGAGAGGTGAGGGAGCTGCAGAAGAAAAGTCTGAAGCCAGCAGAGGTTGCTTCATGAGGTTTAAGGAAAGAAGCCCTCTCCATAACATAAAAGTGGAAGGGGAAGCAGCCAAGTGCTGATGGAGAAGCTGCAGTAAGTTCTCCAGAAGATCCAGCTAAGATTATTAATGAAGGTGCTACACTAAACAACAGATTTTCAATGTAGACAAAACAGCCTTATATTGGAAGAAGATGCCATCTAGGACTTTCATAGCTGGAGAGGAGAAGTCAGTGTCTGGCTTCAGAGCTTCAAAGGACAGGCTGACTCTTTAGGGGCTAATGCAGCTGGAGACTTTAAGTTGAAGCCAGTGCTCATTTACGATTCTGAAAGTCCCAGGGCCCTTAAGAATGATGCTAAATCTGCTCTGCCTGTGCTCTATAAATGGAACAGCAAAGCCTGGATGACAGCACATCTGTTTACAACATGGTTTACTGAATATGTTAAGCCCAATGTTGAGACCTATTGCTCAGGAAAAAAGATCCTTTCAAAATATTACTGCTCAGCAATAATGCACCTCGTCACCAAGAGCTCTGATGGAGATGCACAATGAGATTAATGTTGTTTTCATGCCTGCTAACACAACAGCCATTCTGCAGCCCATGGAACAAGGGCTTTCAAGTCTTGTTATTTAAGAAATACGTTTCATAAAACTGTAGCTGCTCTATAGTGGTTCCCCTCAGGGATCTGGGCAAAGTCCATTGAAAACCTTCTGGAAAGGATCCAACATTCTAGGTGCCAGTAAGAGCATTACTGATTCATAGGATGAGGTCAAAATATCAACATTAACAGGAGCTTGGAAGAAGTTGATTCCAGCCCTCGTGGATGACTTTGAGGGGCTCAAGACTTCAGTGGAGGAAGTAAATGCAGATGTGGTGGGAACAGTGAGAGAACTAGAATTAGAATGGAGCCTGAAGAGGTGACGGAATGGCTGCAATCTCATGATCAATGAGGAGTTGCTTCTTACGGATGAGCAAAGAAAGTGGTTTCTCGAGATGGAATCTATTCCTTGTGAAGACTGTCGAAATGACAACAAAGGATTTAGACCATCACATAAGCTCAGTTGATAAAGCAGCGGTAGGGTTTGAGAGGACTGACTCCAATTTGAAAGAAGCTCTATGGTGGGTAAAACGCTGTCACACAGCATCACATGCTACAGAGAAATCATCTGTGAAAGGAAGAGTCGATCGCTATGACAAACTTCACTGTTGTCTTATTTTAAGAAATTGCGACAGCCACCCCAACCTTCAGCACCCACCACCCTGATCAGCCAGCAGCCGTTGACACTGAGTCAAGACCCTCCACTAGCAAAACGATTATGACTCGCTGAAGGCTCAGATGATGGTTAGCATTTTTTAGTAATGAAGTATTTTTTAATTAAGGTATATACATTGTTTTTTTAGACATAATGCTACTGCACACTTACTAGACTACCGTAGAATGTAAACATAACTTATATATGCGCTGGGAAACCAAAAAAGTTCCTGTGACTCGCTGAACTGCAGTGTTGTTTTGTAGTAGTTTAGAACAGAACCCACAGTATCTCCGAGGTGAGCCTGTGGACTGGATAAGGCACTGAAGGTGAAGAAAACTATCTCTGCCAAGACATGGGGCACGGAAGAGTGGTGTGTGTGGGCTCACGTGGCTGTCCACGGGTGAGGGTAGAGGCTGGCCAGACAGTCCTGCTCATCATGGGAGCAGTGCGTCCTGTTCGTAGTGGTGCTCCTGATTCCTCGAAAGAAGGGTAAATTTTGTGTGATCTGATTGATAGGATATGAAATAAGCCATTATAGTTGGCAAAGTAAAATGAGTTTGGGTTATAAACAAGGTTAAACGTTACCCAGGAAATACACAGGTGAATGTTTCCACAATACAGGATGAATACACAGCCTTACTGTTGGGAGTTTAGTAAAAAGAGCCTTTATTAAATAGCAGTCTTTTTCCTTTGTGCAAAGTATTTAGCGAGTGTCCACTGTGTGCCAGTGCCATGTGGGTTCTGGGGATGTGGCCATTAGCCAGAAGGTCATGGTCCTCACCCTCAGGAAACATTCGATCTGTCAGGATGATTGACCACAAGTATTTCTTGAAGAGGAGTCTTCTGTAGAAATGGGGAAAGGTTCTCCTGTCTGTATTCTTCCAAATTAATTTACAAAGTTCAAGGGAGATGGAAATAATCTAATCACGATGAGCCATCTTCTGCTTTATTGGAGTTAAAACGTGCCTGAAAGACTGCTCAGACAGGTCTAACTGCTGTGGTCCTCCTTGAGAGGAAGAGCCACGCACTCAGGAGGGGGGACAGGAAGGAGGACCAGCGCCCCTCGGTGCCACTGTCACTGTGCAGAGCAGCTCCCTCACTTGGTTCCATCGCTGGAGCTACAGGAACACTTCCTCTTCACTCCTGTTGAGCTTCCAAAGGAATAAACATCCAGACTTTAAAGACAGCTTGACAGTTAACAGCGGAGTTGGCGGACACATGTCCACAGTGGGAGTGGGGGGACACGTCCACAGTGGGGAACGCGTGGGGTTAGGAGTCCAAAGGCGCTGACCTGTTCTTGAAACTCGCCCTGTGCCTCTGTCCTCGCTAAACTGCACTGTTACTCTTGTCCACTGGGGGCGTGGTGGCCTCCATGACCTACGTCATGGCGTGGTTGTGAGGTTCAAATGAAACGATGGAAAAATTTTTGCAGAACCGTATAGCATATGCTGAATAAGGGATTTTCTGAAAGCTTCAGATAAATTGCTGAAGTATTTCTTTCAGGTTACTCGGTACATTCATCATAAAATTATTGGAAAACTGCATGATGCAAAGGTGATAATGGCTTTGGGAAATACAGTTTGGATTGACCCAATGGTAAGTATGCAGTTTGCTTAAAAAGAAATCTGTGTTTGAATGGGCCCCTAAATTGTCCAAATTATTCCAACCTGTGTCTTGAAAAATTGCTTCACGTAAATGGAGGCTTGTTGGGGGCTCTGGGGCCGGGAGAGGTTTTTCACGTTATTTGGGTCATGAATTTGGTTGTGGGTTTACCCTGTAACCCAGCGCTCACGGGCGTGTGTGTGTAGTGACACTCTCACACGTACAACCATGACAGATGCTCCATGAAGCTGTCCTTCCTTCTGCGACAGTCTCTCCTATTTACATTTCTGTTCTGTTCCACTCTTCACTGCTGGTGGGTGCTCTTCCGGCGACCTCACAGGCTCCGTCCATCCCGGGGGGGGGGCCCTGGGTCAGTGACGGCCCTCAGCAGCACCGTGGTCCGTGTGTCTAGTTGTAAATGATCCTGAAGTCCGGGCACGTGATCTGTAATGTGGAGGATTCCAGTCCTCCGGCCTTCAAAGATGAGTAGTGTTCTGTCCAGGTTTCCACCTCCTTCATTCGCCAGCTATCTATTGAGAAGCCTCCTGTGTGCCAGGATGTGCACGGGGCACAGGCTTCCCTCCGTAAACAGACTGCTCCCTGTGGAGCTGACGAGGGGCATGAGGCCGGGACGTGGAATTAAGGGGCTCAGCGCCCCCTCTCTACTAGCACCCCAGAAACTCTTCAAGTCAAAGTTTTGCTCTGTTAGACTTAAGTCTTAATTATTATAATTATTTATAAGACTTAAAGGAACTCAGTTCATAACTGTTTGGCTGAAAGTTATTTTTGTAAGATTGGGAAAGCCTTAACACTTAAAAAGAGGTGTTTGGTTATAAGATTTAAGAGTAAGAGGAAAAAAATGATTTTTAGGAGCAAAGGGAGAGATCACCAATGCAGGTAAGTGAAGAGATTTGGGGTCTTAGCTGATGTTGTAATAGTCTGTATTGTGGTTCTTCTTTATCAGAGAAAAAATGGAAACTTTATTAAGCAGGGATTTTTGAAGCTACAGCTTAGACAGTGAAGCAAAAAGAGGAAACCCACCTCACAAGTAAGCTTTTGCAGCTCTAAAGTGGGTAGCCGTGGTGCACCAGAGCGGGGACAAACCCCACCCTTGCCACCTGCTCCACCCAGACAGCTCGGTCCCCAGTTTGAGTGGAGAGAGGCTCTTCCACCATTTCTAGATGGCAACACATTCCCAGTGTTCCCTTAGGAAGGTGCCCCAGCCAGTGCCAGCCTGGCCTGCCCTCCCCTGCCGTGGAAGGGACATCCAGGGCTGGGTCCGCACCTCCCGTCAACGGGAATCAGACTGTTGTAGATTTTCATGTTTTAGTTAATTTTACGTGAATTGAAATAGATGAGAATGTTTGGGTTGCAGAAAAGAGTAGTAGAGGAAACTGTCAGAATGCAGGATTTAGGGCCGTGGTGTAGGCCCTTTCTGGGCACCTAAGGACTCTGAGCCTTAGGATCCTCCTTGTTAAGAGAGGTAAAAATGCTCAAGTAAAAATCAGAAAGATCTAAGAATTTTGTGTGTGGTTACAGCATTACAGATTGGTCTCGTCTTGGGGTTTTATCCCAGGATTCAGTCTTGGCCGCCCCCCAGACCTGATCATATCTCCGCAGTGTGGGACTGGGCCCTGGAAGATGCTGATGGCACCTCAGTGATGAAACAGTCTGGACGCTGCAGTGGGAGGCCCTTGCACATTGCGCCATGTGCCCAAGTGCATCAGACGTTGCACAGTGGGCTGGAGAGGCCGTGGGTGAGGGTCCGTGATCCACGGAAAGTTCAAAGTGTGGGTCCTGCAAATGTTGTATTTTTTCTTTGCTTCTAGGTGCACATTACAAAGCTTTCCAATTTGAAAACTTCTGTTGTTGATTATAATGTTCGAGCTGAAATTTTGTCAATGGGAATGGGCGTTGATAATTCAGAACATATAGAACAACTGAAAAAATTATACGAAGGAGCCAAAATGCCAGCTTGTGAAGAAAGCCTGAGCCAAACCCTGTAAGTAGATTTTTATCTCCCTTTCGGAAGAGCTGTTTTGTGGAATTAGAACTCTCAAGTGTTACAGCCATCTTTTCTTGAAAGTGTAATAGTTTAATGAGTCTCCATGTTCCCATCGCTCGGCTTCAGTAATTACCAAGATTTGGGGAATCTTGTTTTATCTGAACCCCAAGCCACGCTTTTTATTGCAGCACACAGCCAGAAAGGTGCACACATCCTAAGTGTCGTTTGGTGGATGTTCTGAGCACAGCACCAGCAGAGCCACCTCCTGCTCCCTCTCCGAGGGCCGCCGCTCTCCCGACTCAGGAAAGCGTGGATGGCTCTGCCGTAGCCTGTACTTTGTTTGGTTGGAATCGCGCAGTGTGTCTGTTTCGTATCCAGCTTCTTCAGCTCAGCATTGTTGTGAAGTTCGTCCATATTTTGCATGTAGCTATAGATCATAAATTCTCATCACTGCATAATATTCCGTGCTATGAATTTACCATCATTTATTTACCCATGCTGCTGTGGATGGGAGAAATTTCCAGTTCTGGGCTGCTTCAAGTGGCACTTTAAACATTCTCCTACATGGGTTTTGGTGCATTCATGGGTGTACTTCTGACGGAATGGAATTGCTGAGTCATAATTAGAGCTACTGCCCATCAGTGTTCCAAATGGGTTGTGCCAGTTTGCCCTTCCACAAGCAGTATGCAAGGCTGTGAAAGTGCCCTGGCATGCTCCGGAGGGGAGGATGGACACGGCGTGTGTGTCCACCAGAGGACTCATATCGAGAACCCCTCCAGTCAGGAGGAAAACTGCAGATACCCAGTAGAAACCTGGGGAGAAGATTTGTACTGACACTTCACACTGTCCAGTTAATTACTTGTCCAATAATTAATATATGACAAGGTGCTCGAGCTCATTAGTCATCAGGGAAATGTGAATTAAAACCACAGTGCAATACCATTTCATGCCCACCAGAGACGGGAGAAAGAAAACACCACTGTTGGCGAGGAGGTGGAGCCACGTAAGGCCTTTATAAACTCGACTAGATGCTGTTAGTACATCTAACAAAATTAACAGTCATTTCTTAAGTTGCATGTATTTGATTATTAAAATATACATAGCAAAATTCCTCATTTTTTTCAAGTTGTGGTTAAAATATGGATAAAATCTGTCATTACAATGTTTTTGAGTATACACTTCAGTGGCAGTAAGGACACTCACAGTGTCCTATAACCACCACCACTATACACCTCCAGAACTTAGCACCATCCCCAACAGAAACTCTGTGCCCATTAAACAATGTGGGTTACCTATTAGTTTCCGTCTTCTGGGTACCTCGTATAAGTAGAATTATACAATATTTGTCCTTTTGTGTGTGGCTTATTTCACCTAGCATAATGTTTTCAGGGTGTACCCATGTTGTAGCATGTGTCAGCATTGTCAACCTTAAGAAGGTTGGCAATATTTCAGTGTGTGGATATACCACATTTTGTCTCTCCGTTCATCTGTCAGTGGACACGTGGCCATCGGGAAGAGTGCTGCTCTGGACACCGGTGTGTAAATGGCTCCCCATGTCCCTTCTTTCAGTTCTCTTGGGCGTACACCCAGAAGCGGAATTGCCGGGTCATGTGGTAATTCCGTGTTTAACTGTTTGACCTGCCAAACTGTTTTCCGCAGCCACTGCACCATTTTACACTCCCACCAGCAGTGCACAGAGGATCCCATTTTCTCCACATCCTTGCCTAGAAATCAGCCTGAGGTGACGCTGGGGTCTTCTCAGGACGTTTCTGAGCATGCATCTTGCCTGGCGTGCACGTGGCTTCCTAACCCCTGCTGGTACTCTTTTTGAATGCCCTAGTTCCCCGAGAGGTTCCCCCAGCTTCCCCGGGGCCTCAGCAGGGCTGTGGGGTGTCTCCTGGCCTGCTGCCTGCCCCCAGGTGGCCGTGGGTTTGCAGTCGCCTTTTCCAGGTAGTGCTCACGCTGTGCTGCCTGAGTTCCAAGTTTTGTGGGACAGACGAGCATCTTGCATGGGTCCCTCAGCTGTCCCCCGACAGGTTAGGATGGACTTCACAGGGATTTGCCGATAGTCTTCTCTGCCCTCTCTGCCTTGAGGGGGACAGGAATCAGGCTGCTGCCTGCCCAAGACCCCAAGCCAAGGGGGGCACAGGTGAGTGACACCCCAGAACCTTCCTCTGCTTCCGAGCTGCCTTTTTCTTGCCTGGGCATTTGCCTGGTTGCTGTCCACCTTTGACTCTTTTCCAGGGATCCTGCACAGCAGGTTCAGACAGCTTCTGCTGGTTCCTTCAGTGTTTCTGTGGGGACACGGGAGCTCAGAGCCTCCTCCTCTGCCATTTTGCCCTACATGTGTCTTGGTAGCAAGATGCTGGGCTGTTTCTCCAGTTTAACTTTATGTCGGTTGATCTAATCAACAGATAAATAGTTTTAACTAAAGTTGCCATTAGGTGAAGTTGATGTTTTAAAATTCACTTACTCGGTAAATATCTGTTGATATTGATATTAAATATCTACTGGGGATGCAGTAGTGTACAAAATGGATGAAGGACCATCTCACATTTTAGTGGAGACAGACAATAAACAAACAAGTTACAAAAATACATGGTGGGCCTGCTGGTGGTCTGAGAGATGGAGCGCATTAATGCAGAAAGGAAGACAGGGTGGCCTTGGAGCTGCAAAGGTGAGGCATGAGCAGAGACACAAGAGGGGAGGCCTGACCCAGGCCTAAATCTGGGAGCAGACTCCTGCCAGCAGAGGGAAGGCCTGGTGGCTCCTTGGTTCCAGGAACAGGGGGGAAGGTACAGCGACGAGAGCAGCAAATGAGGGGGAACTTGGCTGCAGAGGTCGGAGCAGCCTGGGGCCAGGTGTCATTGGACCCTGGGGCCATCGCAAGGATTGGGCTCCCACGCTAAGGGGGTGGGGCCACAGGAGGGTTTGGAGCAGGGGAATGACTCAGGAAAAGGTTCTTGGCTGCTGTGTTGAGAACAGGCTGGGGGGACAGAGGCTGTGCCAGGCATTCGGGACGGACTGACATGGCTTGCACTAGCGAGCTTTTGTGCAAGTGGTGAGCGATAGCTGGTTTCTGACTCTGTTTGTAGTGAGGGCGTGGTCTCGTGGTGCCTGTCGGCACATGCTGGGTATTGGAAGCCGGGATCCTGGATGAGAGCCCTGAAGGAGGGAGGGTCGAAAGCCTGAGCCTTGGGCTCAATGGGGGGCTGTGGGGACAGTGGAGAGGAGCCTGAGGGGGCGCGGCTGCAGTGCAGAGGGCAGCCTGGGAGAAGGGCAACCCAGGACGGCGGGGAGCGTGGCGTTGCACAGAGCAGGAGCCATGAGTGGGGCCAGTGCAGTCAAGGGGCCCAGGGAAGGAGGACTGAGAACTGACTAGTGCTGTGATCATTGGTGACCTTGAGAGATTCCTAAATTACTGCCGAAAGTAGGGGAATTTCAAAGAACGTGGCAAAAACCAAGATGTAGTCTGAATGTTTTAGTTTTCTCTTAATAAAATTGGGTACCTTTGGGATTGGGATACATGTTGGTTTTTACACACTTTCAGGAAACAAAGTTTCCTCCATATTTACTTATAAGATATTCTTTTAAAAATGAAGATGTTGTTACAGTTTGGTAGGTTTAATCAAAACAAAGATTGATCACTTACGTGAAACACGGTAACTGCTGTTGAGCCCCAGGTCTGTGCAAAGCTCTCTGCTCAGTCCCTCTGCACATGTGGCGTTGTGGTTGTGCAGGAGTATGGCACACCTGTGGTCATCAGCACAAGGTGGAGAGAAGCGCAGGGGACCATGAGAGTCCACAGCGGGAGTCTGCCTGGCAGAGACCCCATTCAGGAGGCGGGTCGGGAAGCTGTGGTGGTAGTCTGGATCAGAAGCGAGGAGAATGGCACCATTCCGTAGAGGTCGGGAAGGACGACAGATTCTGGGGACTGGAAAGACCTGGAAGCCATTGGACGTAGTGACTGACAGACGTCAGGGAGCGTGATCCAGTGACGCTGCGCCCCCGTGACGGGGAGGATGTGGCGTGGTTGACAGTCACAGGATGTTTCCCAGAGAGCTCGTTGGAGAAGAGGAGGTTGTGAGTTGGTTTGGGACATGTTAGTGTAAGGTGATTGAAGGTGCAAGCCTGGAGCTCAGGAGAGTCGGGGAGGCTCCGGTCTGCTGGGGTCCGAGGAGAGTCAGAGGTGGGTGCGTGTGTGAGGAGGAAGGAACAGAACCCCAGCAGCTGAGGGTCTGGTGAAGCAAGTCAGAGCCGTGGTGGAGGGAGGGGGTGGGCGGTGAGGCTGGTGCTGCACGGAGCTGAGGAGGACGAGGCCTGGGGAGGGGTCCCTGCCGGGTGGTTGGAACATGGGACGCCGCCCTCCACCATTTGGGGGGTGCTGTGCCACGCAGGCTTCATGCGTGTCTATCGGAAGTCCCCTCAGAGAGCCCCGTGCACACCCCGTGCCCCATGGGTGTGTGTGTATGTGTGTTCATATAGCTTTGCTCCTTTGGGCTTGAATTCTCTCTAAAAGGATGCACAAAAAGTGAATTACGTGGTCACCCGCGAGAAAGGAAATCGAGTGGCTGGGGAACAGGAGTGAGAGGAAGATTTTTCACTGTGTAGACCTTTTTATTTACTTTAAAATATTAAACCACATGAATGTGGTTACCTCCTCAAAAAAACAAAAGAAAAACACAATTTAAATGATATGAAGTAATCTCTCATTATTAAGTTCAACAAAACAAGGGGCAGAAAGTGAACTTGGTAGGTTCTCGTGTGTTGAGATGCGTGTGCGTGTGTTTTAGATAGAAAGATACAGACGGCAGGCTTTGCTCTTTTATGCAAGAATGTTTCTAGAAGCAGACCCAAACTGGCAAGAGGGTGTGTCTGGGAAGAGGGATGGAGGAACTGGGGCGGGGGGAGGGCAGGAGGGGGCTGTTGCTTCCCGCCCTTTTATCCCCTTTGAAGTGGGTAGTGGTGTACATTATTCTCAAAGTTAAATGACTTAAAGGAGACTTATTTTGGTAAACGAGTGACTGCACTTCTCTGATAATGCGCCTCGATCCCCTGCTCTGTGTCTGGTGCCAGGGCCGCTGCAGCGAGCAGAGCGGCTGCGCTGCGTGTCACCTGTGCGTGAGCCGGGAGCTGTGTGCGCTGTGGCTCGTGGTGGGAAGCACTGCACGGGCGTTTGTTGCCACCTGCCCTTCTCGCTGGGATGCCCTGTAGAGCCAGGTTTTGCCTGTCCGTCTCGGGGTTGACCTCTGCCGTTTCTCTCCAGGACGCCTTCATCAGCAGAAGATGCCGCTCGGCAGCACGCACGGCAAGGGGACAGGGGCTCAGAAAGAGGTGCGGCCTGCGAGGCAAATTCAGCAGACCAGAAGCATGGTGGGTTGTTTAAAAGATGGGTAACTTCAAATCACTCATGCTGGGGAATTTTCTACTGTTTAGGCTTTCCACTTTTAGATGAATTATAGAAGTGACATAAACTGATATTACCTAACTTCCTATTTTTGCAGTTCAGCTTCCAATGGGTTTTTTGGTAACTTTTCCTTTTTGTTATTTGAGATATAATGTTCATGCAGTAAAGTGCACAGATCTTAAGTGTACAGCTCGTCAGAATCTTCTACAAATGTGTGTGTCCATTAACCACACTCAAGTCAAGCTATTGAACGTTTCCAGAACCCCAGTGGTCTCCTTCATGTACCTCCCCAACTATAACCCTTTTCATTAACCACTGCTCTGACTTGCGTCACTATTAGTTTTGCTGAATTAGAGATACGTAGTACACATTCTTGTGGCATCTTTCACTCAGCATTGCGAAATTCGTCCCGGTTATTGCAAGTAGTGGTGTGCGTTTTTATTGCTGACTTGTACTCCATGGTGTGAATATACCACAGTTTATTTATCTGTTCGCCTGTTGATAGATGTGGAGGTTTGCAGTTTTTGACTGTTGGTATTAAAAGCTGCTCTAAACATTCTTGCTCAAGTCTTCACTTTCAAATGTTTTAGATTGAGTTTAAATTGCGTTGTTTTAGAAAATATGTTCAGCAGCGGTTCCCTGTGTATGTTGCTACCTCTCCAGAAGTCGTCTGAGTGGGGTCCTAGCCGGTTAAGATGGCAGCAGAGCAGCGTCAGCATTTCTATCCTCTGGCCACTGATTGTAACACAGTTCTTTACAGAGAGTAATTTTACTTTCCTGATTAACTGTAATGTTTGTCAAAGCCTGTTTTTACTAGTTTTACTAAGTGACATGCATTTAAATTTTTTCTAATTATTCTTTGCAGTTGGATGCTTGGGTTACTGTGAAATTTATACTCTTAGTGAGTAGTTCCTCAGCTAAAAGTTGCATAAAGTACAAAAAAGTACGTACATGTACCTACATTATGGAGTTACATATAAATAACCTGTAGGAAAATGTGATTTCTTGTACAGACGCTTTACCTGAAGACACTGGAGGTGCTCCCATTAACAAAACTACAGGGCCTCTGCAGAGGTATGTCCGTCCACTGTTGGAGTGTTTTCCTTCCTTACCTGGGGAATGAATAGTGATGACTCTGTGTAAGCTGCCTTCTTTTCTTCTAGCTTCCACCCACAAATAAAGTGGTTCCAAAAAGACGATGTGGTCATATTAAAGATACGACTAAGGAATGTAAAAGATTGCAAATGCAAATATTTCAGAAATAGAGTTGTGTTCAGGTAGGTTTATGTGTATCTTAAATAAAATATAAATAATTTCTAACATTTTAAGAGGCTGACGTTCTTTCTTTTTGTAAACCTAGTGCCTGGGTGGGAGAGAAATTTTACTTGGCTGATATGGAGCTGCAGGCCAACATCATAAAAGATGATTGCAAATGCATGATCCAAAATGATGAACCTGTCATCACTCTTGCAAAGGCGAGACGGGAGTCGTGGTGTCGCTTACTCAAACAGCGGGTGAGTCGGCACGAACTGATGCTCAGCTCGCACCCTCAGTCTGTTTTATTCTCTCACCTAATGTGAACTGTTGTGTCGAACAGAATCCGAATGTGGCTTTTGACTTTGATCACTGGGAAGAATGTGAAGAGGATAGCCACTTCTCCAGGGGTAAGACCGGTGCTCCCACTCCCTGGGGAGCTGTGGGTCCTGGCTGCCGTGGGGCGGGCGTGACCTCGGGCGGCGGCCTCTGTGGAAATGGCTCGTCACGTAGAGCCCTTAGGAATTAGTCCTCTCCTTGTGGCTGATCTTGGTGCAAAACGTTCTGGTTTGAGGATGTATCAACTCTTGGTTATAAACATATTTTCTTATAACACTTTTACAGCTATTTTTCCTAGGAGAGTAATGTATTTACAAGCAGGCACATTTTACTTGCTTTATTTCTTGCCTCAAATAATGAAAATAGAAAATAAGTCATAAAATCGAGGGACTAGAACTCAAGGGACTTTTTCTTCATTGACCAAAATAACGGGGGGAAAAAAGATTTGCTAATTCGTCGATAGTTAACATATTTTTTTATAATTTCTAACTCTTTTAGTTGTAAATTCCAAAAATCTCTCTGGCAAAGTGACAGAGTGGGTGGAGAGCAGTGACGAAACTTCCCGAGATGAGGGAAGTGAGAGTGAATGAGGACACGAGTCAAAGCCTGAAGGGGCCGGCAGACTGCACCAGAGCAGATGCAGCTGGGACCCAGAGTTCGGAGACCACACAGTCCCAGTCCAGCTTCCCCACCTCACGGAGAAGTGAGGACTGAGTGTCACCTTGTGCCACTGGGGTTTGTGATGGTGAGAAGTTCTGAAGTGATTTAAAAATGGGCTCGTGGGAAGACTTTCAAAGGAGGTGGAAGCAGGGAAAAGCAGAGACACAGAAAGTACTGGTCCAGCCCAAGCCCAGCTCACACACAGTCTGTCCTGCTCGTTGCCGTTCACACGAAGCCCATCCTGACACACTCAAGCTGAGGGATAAAGAGCAGACCGTGGCATTTGGGTAATGAATTGTACTCTCTGGAGTTAGTTGTTCATTTTTTTCTTAGACCTACGTTCAGTACACTTCTAAAAACTGGTCTTGTACGTATAAATTGAGGTTTCTGTCTTACAGGTTTATACTCAGGACTGCTTAACAGCCTTTCAACCGTGAGATAGTGGGGATTCAGCATAACTGTGTGCTAATACTTTCAGTATTCTGGAAATATCGCTGGCTACTCAGAGTAAGTTCACTGCTCATGAAGACAGACGCCAAGGATAAAATGGGGTTGCCTCAGCAGTACCAGCCAGACCCAGGGCCTTCTGGTGATAAAGCTGCTGCTTCTGAAGAACCCCGAGCCTGCAGGTCCTGGGCATATGGGGCTGAAAAGGACCAGTGGGGTGCCGGGAGGTGGCCCTTGGAACCTGGATGTGATGACCCTAAGAACATTTAGGACCCCATCCTGGGGTGAGGCTGTGGCTCCCAGGTCACGAGGTTATTGGGATGAATGTGCATGGTTGTTACCACTTAAATGTGGGAATGTCCAGAACCTGACTTTTCATGCTGATTAAAAAGTTAGAAAGGTGAGCTGCTGGGAAATTTAAACCCAAAGCACTTCTTCAGCGTGAGTCTGGCAGCTTTCCTAGAAGTGGAAGAGAACGCTGCTAGAGCATGACTGTGGTGGCTGCCCCGGGAGCTTTATTCTGTTTATTCATCAGAAAGCACAGGCACCCAAGTGTGTGTACGTCCCAGTGTCAGCCCCCGCCTGAGAGGTAAACTCTGTCACCGGGCTGTGCTGTGAGCAGGTTTTGGTCACACTCTCGCTCTCAGTTTCCTCATCTGTAAAATAAGACATTCCGCTCGTTGCGCAGCCTCGTGTTGCCTCAGGGAGTGTCCCAGAATGCCACCGGGTCGGCACCTTTGTTGTACACAGAGGCTCGTGATGGGGGTGAGACCTGTGCCCTCTGGAGGGAGGACGTGGTGTCCAGCCTGGACCGCTGCTGGGAGCAAGTCCTCGCTGCTGCCGTGACTCCCGTGGGTTGACTGGCAGCTGTCAAATTGGCACATGAAGTAGAGTGGCGATTTTCCCTTGCCTTGGCTAAATTGAGCAGGCTCTTCACAGGTACGAGGTTCTGGTGGCTCTGCTGGCAAAGGTTCTGGCTCAGCAGAGCTCTTTGAGTGTCCCTCTCAGGAGGTGGTTTCTGTAGATGCAGCTTTGCTCCCTCTGCTGAGGCCTTTGTGTTGGCAGCCAGGCCTCCTGAGCCGCCCTGGCATCCCCTGGCATTCGTGGCCATGGCAGTCTACGCTCGGCTGTACGCAGTCTCTTTTGTAAAACATAGCAAATAACAATAGCGAGTAATAGAGTTGCCCAAATACGTGTTTCCATGTACAGATGGGGCCCTGCTCTCAAAGAAGACATGATGCTCGTTCTCGTGTGGCGTTCACAGCCAGCTCGACAAAAATATTGGGGCAGGAGGGCTAGGTGTTTCAATCTTGATTTCTTTTTTCAGAATTTAAATTTCTACTGTTCGAAGTTCCGAATCCTATACTGTAGGACTTGGGATGCTGACTTGTGAAATGGAAACAATTACTAACTGTTATTTTGTTCTGCTGTTAATATGTACTGATTTCGTGTTTTGGGACAATTTCTGAAATGCAAAGTAAAAGTACTTGTGTGTCTCTGCTTCTAAAATTGCTCACCTAGTCAATTGTAGCATGAAGCCTTTTGCAGTATATCAATAAAATTTCCATGTTTTCACAGAAATGTTACTTTTTACATTTTTCAGATAGTATTTTCCCTGAGTGCCAAATGCAAAATAGAATTTTATTCAGTGCCCTTTCGGGTTTGACCAAAATGCCAGTGCAGGCTGCCGTGGAGCCCGCGCTGCTCCCCCTGATGACGACGCCCCTCGTGGCCACACGGCCACACGGGCTGCGTGCGGGTAGTTCTGGACGGTCAGCCCTGCGGGGGGCCTCGACGTTCTGCCTGGGCAGCACTGCCAGGTACATCCCGGGTTAAATGGGGGGTGGCAGTACTTTCGGGAGGGGCAAGGAGGTAGTCAAACATTTGTACTTCAGTATTTAAAACATCTGTTTCGATCAGAGCAGAAGTTTCACCCATTTTACAGTGACAGATGTATACCTTGTTGATAACCGAGTTTAAAGAATGCCCTTTATTGAAGGAGGTGTGGTGAGCCCCTCGTGGAGCAGTGGCCGGTGCGGTGGTGACTCTCACCCAGCCCCTCCCTCGCCGTCGGCCTGCTGCTGGGCCATGTCTGGGCCGGCTGACTAGCAGACACCCGTCAGTGCTCCTAGTCGAACCCCCACCCAGAGAATTAAGGGCATCTGAAAATAACAGCATTATAAACATCTGAGTGCAGTGTTTTCTTAAGAAAAGCATCCGGAGGAAATAACCACAAATATTGCTTACAAAAATAAACTCATCAGAGCTTGGACGCTTTCCGGGAGGCCGAGCGTGTTACTCTGGAGCTTCCTCTGCTGGGACAACTTCCATCAGCATCTGAAGGTGCATGGTGACGGGCTCTGGGGTGAAAACCAACGAAACCGTGTGGTTAGAAGGCTGCAGTTGGCAGTGAGCTTCCCCGCTCATCGCGGGAGCGGTGACTGCTGTGCGCTTGGTGGCGCGTCCGCTAGAGCCCGCGCTCGGGGCCACCGGCGCTCACGGGCAGGCAGAACCGAACCGGCAGCCACCGTGGTTCTTTGGAGATAAGTTATTTCCCATTAAGGCATTAGGAACCTGCTAAATATTTTATTGCCACCAAACAGTTTTCTCTGCAGGAAAAATCTGAATGACTCAATTCCAGGAATATATTTAACTACCACTGACCGAGCTGACTCTCTAGTCTGAAGTCCCCGAGACTGCCTCTTGTTTAAAATATATATTGTTCATTCTTTTCACCTCCTCAATTCCAGCTTCTTAGTGGTTTTTGTAGGGAGGAGCTTGGCTAACTACTCTAAAGCTGAGAAATAAGACACGTTCTGTACCGTTAGGTTGTAAGGCCTCCTGCCTGGATTCTCTCAGTCTGATCAAATCCAGGTTCGTTTCAGAGGCATGGGAAACTGGCTGTTTTTCTTAGAGTCCTACGTTCCTTCCTTGCTATAGTGGTGTCTGCAGCCCCTCTCTCAGCTTAGGGTTTGGATCAGAGTGAAGAGTTTAGGGGTTGGAGAAAGGAGACAAGTCCTTGTGGAAATAATAAAGCCATATTTTGTTTTTGCTTTCACTTTGTTAATCAACATGAAACACATTCTGTCTTGCTTAAAACCCCATGGTCAGGTAAGTGGTGGGACGAGATTTCACAGATGAGGAAATGGAGGCTGAGGGGGGGGTCTGAACTCGCCAGGCTAGAGAGAGGCGTTCCCGGGCCCCGCTGGCCCGTCTCAGTCACGGTCAACTTCACTGCCTTCCAGTTGGGTTTTGTGCTTTCATGCCTTGTGAGATTCCCTAACTTGTATGTATGTAAATGAAAAGCACACAGGAGGGCCTGAAGGGATGGCCGTCCTGCCCTGCGCAGACGAGCTGGAGGAGAAGGGACGAGGCGGCTTTTTTTTTTTTTTCGGTGCCCGACATGGTTTTGCAATTTATTCCATTGCCACGTGCAGTTCCAGCTCGTTCATTCATTTTTCACTGCTGTGTGAAGACTCTGCTGTGTGACTATATAACAATGCATTTATCTGGTGGATGGACATGCTGGGTGTTTCTGGGTTTTGCTGTTAGAAACAGTGCTCGATGAACACACATGTACGAGTTTCTCTAGGGCAGTGAGTTCAAACTCTCGATCACAACCCACAGTAAGAAATACAGATCACGCTGGGTGCTAGAGCTCATGCACATGTAAATGTCAAACAAAAGTGTCGCAAAATAATACGGATCCCTCCCATCTGCGACACACTGCTATTTTCTATTCTATGCCGTTAAAACAAAAATACTGTTGAGACCCAATAAATCGATGTCAGAACTTGTATCTCCCCCAGAGTCAGAAAAACACCTCCCTGGGGAATGAGCCTAGGAGAGGATGCAGGGGGTATGTACTTGGGGGGAGGGGATGACAAGGGACTGAGGCTGGAGACTCGGGCGACAGCATACTCGGCAAAGGGCTCAGACTTGATCCCAAGGGTGCTGGGGAGCTGCGCAGGGGACAGACTGGGTACGTACCACTTTGAGAGCCATTTGGCCACCATTCACACTGAGAGTCTTGCCGTCCAAAGTTTCCCCCCAGGCCTGTGGACACTCTGTGTCCTCGGCTGGGAACACTCTTCCCTCCTCTTTGGACGGCTGTCCCTTCTCACACTTCTGGTTTCGGCTCTAATGGCACTTCCTTTAAGAAGCCTTGCTTGATCCCCCTCTGCCACCTGGGCTGGGTGGGCCACTTTCCCTGGCTCCCCACAACCCCCTGTGCCTCCCTGATCACTGCCTGCTCTGGCCTGGGCCTCCCCATCATGGGCCTAACGCCTCTAGGTCATCACTGTCTGGTCACGGGTCCCCCTGTTGGACAGGGAACTCAGAAGGCGAGGATCAGAGATGTCTTGTCATCGCTGTCAAGAGGCAGACAGTGGGTGCTTGGTGCGCTCTGGTGGCTGGAGGCATCATAGAGGAAGTTGGCCCAGTTGGGGTCCGTCTGCATGAATCAGAACTCAAACAGCTCCCGCAGACACAGCCTCAGGAGCTGGAAGCAAATCTGGTTCTGGATGTCCTGGCTCAGGCCCTGGCACTGGTCCAGGGGCACCCCTCCGGCCAGCTCCATGCCCAGCACCCGCGTCGTGCACAGCTCCTTAATCACAGCCGGCACCCGGAAGAAGGGGTCATCCGCCAACAGCTGCCTGAAGTTCTGGGCACAAGCCGCTTCCTGCTGCAAGGTCTGCAGGGCCACGCCCATCTTGAGCACCGCCAGCAGGTTCTGCACGTTGCTCTGAATGCTCTGGGCAACGCCTGGGTACTGGATCTTCATGGCAACCTCTGTCCCGTCCCTCAGCAGGCCCTGGTGCACCTGCCCAATTGAGACAGCAGCAAAGGGCACCTCCTCCAAAAAGGCCACCTTGGCCTGCCAGTCTGTGCCGAGCTCCTCCTCGAGAACTCTCAGCATCTGCCAGCGGGGCATGAAGTCGGCGCTCTGGCGGACCCGCTCGGAGATGCGCTGCAGCTGGGGGCTGATGAAGCTGTTGTCCTGGATGCTGAGCATTTGGCCAACCTTGAGGGCGGCCCCTCGAACTGTACACAAGGTCTGCACAACCCGCTCGGCGTTGGCCTCCGACAGCAACGGGCTGGAGCCTGGCCGGGAGCTGCCTTCTGATTGTCGATGTCCTCCTGGCAGGGACTTCTTAGCCACCTCAGCCAGCGCTCCCAGTCCCAAGCCCACAGCCAGTCCCCCAAAGTTGGCCAAGCGGCTGATGCGGGAGGCGGGCACCTTGCGTTCTCCAGAGCGGTCACTCAGCTGGGGCCGGGGTGTCTTCCTGATCTGGGCCTCCCGTGCCCGGCGGATGTCTTCCTCACCCACACCTCTGCCGGGCCCATCCTGATGAAGCTTTTGGGCCCAAGAACCCCCACATGGCCCCCACCAGTGGGGCCCAGGCCTCGGGGCCCCACAAGGCAGACCACCAGTCCGACCCAGCTGTCCACAGGTCCCCCGCAGGAGGCCCCCTACCTCCAGCCACATTGCCTCTTCGCTTTTCTGGGAGCCCCCCCGCCCCGTTGCTAGGCACCCACAATTCCTCCCGTGTGCCCCTGACCCGGTTACTGGGCACCTCCCCCCGTTGCTAAGCACCCACTCAAGAGGCGGCTTTTTAATCACAGTTACTCAATAAATAGTGAGGGCTGTTGTATGGATCCAGGATTAAATTGTGCACAGGCCCAATTCCCGCCTTCCAGGGACTCAGCCGGGGAGAGGGAGATGAGCAGACAGGCTGCCGGCCGGCCTGGTGAGGGTGCCCAGGGCCTGGAAGGCCTGTGTCAGCGGAGTTTCCCGCAGTTACTGTGAAGTGCGGGGTAATGCCTTGTGAATGCTGTGCAGACACAGGCGCTTCGGGGACCCTTGATGTACTTTGGCACCACTGCTTGCTTTTTCAAAGCAAAATTGGCTAACGTAGCTAAACTTTTAAGCAACAATTGTCCCAAAATAGATGAGGAACCAGGATTGCTGAGTGGAAACCAAGAGTTGTGGCCTTGGCACCAGAAGGCTCAGGCTTCATCCCAGCTCAGTCAGCTTTCGGTGTGTCTCTGGGATGCCACGGAGCCGCTCATATGACGTCTGTGCATCAGGCAAAAGAAAGTGGCGCTCTGAAGATCAGATGCACAGGGATGTGAATACGCTCATCACCACTGAGCTGTATGTCTAAACATGGTTAAGATGGCAAATTTTATGTGTATTTTACAATAAGAAAAGAAAACGGTGCTTTCCCTTCCTACCGGTTACAGAAATTGATGGGAACAAAGGAGGAGGCCACATTTGGCCCCCAGAGGTGTCACACAGAGGGGAAGGGGGCATCTGTCCTCCTGAAGAGAAGGTGAAACTTGTTAGCTGCGTGAGACCCTGTGAGAAGAATGTCTTAGCAGAGTCAGGACGGATGAGGTGGCAGGATGCCATGTGTGGCCACGCTTGACTAACAGCACGACGGTCCCCCTGTGGATACTTACTCGAGATTTTCTGAGCCCATCCAAACTTAAAGTAGACAAAAAGGAAGTAAAATATGAGGCCGCTCAGCATGAATAACACACAGTAGAGATACTCCCACGCGGGTTGGCTGATGATCGGGGCCAAGACCAGAAACACAGAGACGAGAGTCACAAAGACAGGGATGATGATGGGCACCTGGGGGAAAACAGCGTGGGGTCGTGATTCGGCCATGTGCATTTCTTTTAGAGCATTTTCATTCAAAACCCAACACTGATAAGAAAGACGTAATGAACTCCGTGTGTCCCTCCTCCAATCTCAATGGTGTTTAAGTAATTTTACCAATCTTATTTCATCTACTCTTTTTCTTTTCCCTAGAATATAAGGAAAACGCCAGACATCGTGTCATTTTACCTGTAAGATATGCAGCGTACATCTCTAAGTGGTGAGGACTTGATGTCTTTAACATGTTTATCCCCTCCCCTCTTTTTCGTCTTGTTGATTCGTTGTAGGAATTGGATGATTTGTCCTACACCCTCGCGCGGCATGACAACACCTTGGGCAATGTGCAACAATGGTCCCAGAAGATGAGTGCCATACAGCCTAGGTGTGTGGTAGGCTGTACCATCTAGGTTTGTGTTGGTACACTCTGTGATGTTCACACAACGATGAAATCACCTAACAACGCGTGTCTCAGAATGTGTCCCGTCGTTAAGTGGCGCGTGACTGTCTGAACTCTTCGTTCTAGTTTTGCCTGGTAACTTGCTCCTCTCTCCCTCACATGTCCTGTAAGTGGGTAGTTAGGTCTGAGGGCAACAATGCTTCCAAGTTGGAACAGTGCGCTTCCTTTTGTAACACACCAAGAGGCCCTTCATGAACGTCGGACTGTCAGTGGGTTCCGGGGCAGGGGAGGCAGGCAGTCCCACCAGATCTGGAGTCTGCGTTTCTCCAGGGAGCTGTTGCCTTTCATTCGGAAATGGCATTCAGAACCCACAATCTGGGTGATAGAGGACTCGTTGTTCTTTTACAAGGACAGCGATAAAATAATTTTTTTCAAGAAGGAAAAAAAATTATGAATTCATGCTGATATTTCTGATTCGACTATAAGATAGCACTTTTTCCCTTCCTTTACTTTAGGCTTATGTCTTTTTTCCTTATGCTTCTGAAAATCTAGCTTTCTAATGGCTTTAACATAATTACTTATTTGCTTTACCTACAACGTGCCTATGACAAATGTGAAAGTCACTCCCGCAATGCCACTGCTGCAGTAGCAATGTGAACTTGAACATTTAACTGCAGAATATAATCCACAGGGAGAGTCATTCAAAACACTGCACTTCAATCAGCAATTAGTTCCAGCAATGATTTTTTCCGTGTGGTCATGTCATCTACTTGTTATGGAATAAAGTTTCTTTATCTCCATTTGTTTCCAGTTTTTAAGGATTCATTTTTTCCCTTTTATATTTTATTTTTTTACTATTATAATGTTAAACTTTTTTCTTGCTTTTTTTTCTTTCATTTTTTTTTTTAAGCTTCTTTTTTATTTCTGCTATCAGTCCTTCTCTCTCTCTCTTTTTTGCTGGGAAAGATTTGCTCTGAGCTAACACCTGTTGCCAGTCTTCCTGGTTTTTCCCCCTCCCCAAAGCTCCAGTACATAGCTGTATATTCTAGTTGTAAGCCATTATAATTCTTCTATGTGTGCTGCCACCACAGCGTGGCTACTGACAGACAAGTGGTGTGGTTCTGTGCCTGGGAACTGACCTGGGCCGCTGAAGTGGAGCACACCAAACTTTTAACCACAAGGCCATCAGGGCTGGCTCCATTATTTCTTTTTGACAAAAACAAACACATATATGCATAAGCATAAATATTTATGTTCACTTCCACTACCTCATATAAAAGATAGCAAACACCTAGAAGATAGTTTTACACCTTGCTTTTTTCCTTTAATATATTCTAGAGATAATGCCATAGTAGTATATAAAATTCTCATTCATCCTTTTTGCATACCACTCTACATGTGGATATACCAAAATTTATTCAACCAGTCTCCCATTAATTGACATTCGGGTTGTATTGAATCTTTTGCTATTACAAGTAATGCTGCAATAAATAACCTTGTCTGTATTTCGTATTTTTGCCAATTTCACTTTGGGATAGATTACCTCAAAATGGGATGGTTGGGTCAAAAGGTAAATGTACATATAAGTTTGCTAGATAGTGCCAACTTGCCCTCCATAGTGGTGATGCCACCTGTATTCCCTGAGCAGTGTCAGAGAGGGCTGTTTCTATGGCCTCACCATGGAGTGTGGCCAAACTTTGGGATCTCTGCTCATCTGATAGGCAAGACATGGTATTGCATTAGACTTCTGCTATGCATGCTCTTGTCAGGAGCAAAATTGAGCTCGTGGGCTCATTTCCTTCATTTTTAAGTGTCATTGCATTTTTTCTTTGAACTTTTTATATCTTTGTCCATGTCAGGTGTTGGTAATTCTTATCTCAATTTTTGGGAACGCTTTAAGGATATCAGCCCTTTTTTGTGATGTTATTGCAAATATTCTCCTCATGTTATGTATGTGTTTTTAACTTCCTTCTCTTTTTTTTCAATGCATAAATTTTTATTTTGTTTGGGTTGTGTTTGTCCATTTTTCTCATTATTACTCCTGGATTTTGAGTCATAGGAAAGGTTTTCCCATTCTTGGACTACAAAGCAGTTTATGTTTTCTAAAAATCAGATAATTCACTGAACCTTAAGTTCTTTCTTCTGCATACATTAATTCCTTCTCTGTGCTTAGTTTCTTTGTTCTTTTTCTTGCTTTTGAGTTGCCTATTTAATCAGTCGTCATGTTTATTCATATAAGTATTTAAGGCAGTGTGACTTCCTCCAAGCCTCAATCATAGATCATGTCTTGTTTTCATTATTATGTTTAGGAATTTATGTATTTTCATTTCCTATTTCCTCTTGGACCAAAAAGTTTAATTTTTTAAAGTAATTTCTTGTTTCATTAGAGACAGAGAATGTAGTTTGCATTATTTCTAGTTTTTTTAATCAAGGTTTTCCTTGTGGCATTAAGGACTGTCAGTTTTCAGACATGTCCCATAGGCACTTGTTTGCTATTCTGGGGTTCAGAGTTTGGTATAAATTTCTAAGATCTACCTTGTTAGTTTTCAGATCTCCTGTCACTTTAGTGACATTGCTGGATCTGTCTTGGGCTGAGGGAGGTGTTTTAAATCCTCCTGTTGGCGTGTGTGTGAAATCCTTGGATTTCCTGTAATTTCTGCTTCGTAAAGATGATGTGTGTGGTTTGGTGAAAGATTTCCATAACTGTTAGCTCTTGGTTGTCAAGTTTAGCTGTTAACATTACTAAATGGTCTTTGTGCCTTGGGCCTGAGTGCTTCTCTGATAAAATCACAACCTATGTTTTGTGTATTTTCATTTGCCTGCTATTTCTTTGACTATCTGTTTATTTTTAATTTTTCACAGCTTTGTCAACCTGCCTAAGAAATCTTTTAATGGCTGATTTAGGCCCATTTAAACTGAATAAGCCAGTTTCTTCATACAGCTGGTAAGTCTCCGTTCTCTCAGGCTGTGTTATGGTTCTGTATACAAGCATCTTCTACTTACTGTCAGTCTCCGCCCTTCAGAGTGACGTCCTATGGGAAAACTCTCACCAGGGACCTATTTCCATTATTTTAAATGGCAAAAATTATCAGGTATCATATGAAGTCCCAAATTCCCAATTGTCCTCAGGTATAACTAAAACACAGTAGATGCATATATATACCCAACGTGTATTCCACCAGGAAGTAAACCGCTCTTACAGTGATGTCCTGGGGACCAGTCAGCGAGTCTGGTTGTTAACACGTGCCTCCCTTTGTTGCAATAATGTCTTGCAGCATCTGAGACACACATGCCTCATGCTTTTCAAGATGCCGGCCCGTGATTCTTACTTGGGTTGGGTTTGGAATGCAATTTGAAACTTCTCACTCATGTAGTATAGGATCTTTACCATATGGTCTCTTTTATGTGTGTGTCTCTATTATTTTTTGATATATCTTTTAGTGTCTATAAATTCTGTGTATTTATTCCAAGAGTTACTATTATAAATAATAGATATAATACTTTAGTCTCTTTTTTTAAATATATTGTCTATAATCAGTAATGAAATTAGCTAGGAATTCTTCTTTTCTTTTCCCCCAGCGTCTACTTTTAAATGGTATCCTAAGGCAGTTTCTCTGGCATGCTTTCACATGCTTTCTCCTCCATCTTTGTTGTATTATATTGTCAGCGCTTAACATTTACATACTCTTCCGTTTTCTTTATCTCCCATCCTTTAGTCTTAGTTATTGACAGTTAAATCTCTTCACCATCTGCCAGTGACTTTGTGGTTTCTGAAGCTCCTTCTCTAGGCGTCTCCTCAGGAAGTTCTCATGTAACGAGACGTGCCTTCACTCTGTTCCTGTTGCTAACTTTATTCTTAAGGTCAGTTTGGATATAACAGCCGTGCCTTACATTTTCTTTCTTTGATTCCCTTCAATGTGTTCCTCCACTGTCTTCATATGGTGTGAAGTGTTACTGATGGGAACTCAGATGCGTATATTATTTTCTTTCCTTTATAAGTGAACTGGGGTCAGAGAGAGGACAGGAAGGGGAGAGTGGATACCCAAAGCAATTTTTTTAAAAGCTCCATAACTTTATCAGAATATATTTCTTTGTAGCTCAGATTCCCCAGTTCCAGTGTATGCCTTTTAGTATGTTGGCTCAAGTCCCCCCTCCTTTCATGGTCTCCCCTCTCACTTCCCTCCTTCCTCAGGAAATGTTTCTTGAATTATAGTTCTTAGGAATCCTGTTACGGGGCTGGCCCCATGGCCAAGTGGTTAAGTTCGCACGCTCCACTTTGGCAGCCCAGGGCTTCACCAGTTCAGATCCTGGGCGCGGACCTACCACCGCTCATCAAGCCATGCTGAGGCGGCGTCCCACATAGCAGAGCTAGAAGGACCTACAACTAGAATATACAACTATGCACTGGGGAGCTTTAGGGAGAAGAAGAAAAAGAAGAAAAGATTGGCAACAGGTGTTAGTTCAGGGCCAATCTTTAAAAAAAAAAGAATCCTGTTACTTTCATTTTCTTCTTCAGGGACTCCAATTGCACACATGTTAGATTTTTTTTTTCCCTGTCTCCTTAGTTATTTTCTCTCAACTCTCTTTATTTCTGTTTGAGGGATTTTGTGCCAATTCAAAATATGAGCTTTTATCAAAAATCATGATTTTGCCTGCTGATGACCTGATTGAGGTGGAACTGCCTGATTCTGAGCAGGCTGCTTCATGCCTCAGCTGACCCCAGAGACTGGGTGATGGCCAAGATACAGTGCCAGAAAGACCATGAGGCAGACCACTGGAACAGCATCCTACAGCCACAGACATTGTCCTTATTCTTGTCCTAGTGACTTAAGCCCTCAGCTTGCCTGCCTTTTTCTTAAATCTACACTTGTTTTTATCATAAGAATTAAACAGCACAGTTGTTTTATCAACAAAAAGCAAAAAAAGCCCCTAACATAAGCAGAACAAAATCAATTATTCTTCCTCAGTGGTATATAGATCCACACCAGCCAAGCAGGGAGGCGCAGGGAGCCCCAAGCAGACTGAAAGTGTGGACTATTAGGAGTTGGATGCACAGGAACGGGTCTGGGGCCAGAATTCAGAAGTCCCCGTCAGTCTATGGAAAGTGTGTGCGTGGGAGATGCTGGAAGTGGCAGAACTGGGCATCTTGCTTTGGTTAGAGAGATGGGTCACAGGTATTCTTGATAACTTAATTAATAGTTAGATGGCTAATTGGATTGTAAACTCTAATATGAGATGAATTGAAGAGGACACCCCACTCTAAAACATGATACTCAAGAATAGGGTCAGGTTGGAAACAGAAAGCATGCCCTTAGAATTTAAAATAGTTACCTCTGTCTAATTCATTTCAAGAAATCAAAGCCACTTGTGGTGTTTGGGGCACTAAACCTACCTTGATAGGCCTTTCCAGTTCTTTCCTCGTGAACCTCATCACAATCAGTGCCAGAATCGTCAGGCCATAAAACAGCCATGCGGCAAAGCTGAAGTAATTGACTAATGAGTTTATGTCACCAGGAATGATGTAAATAGTCGCTATGATCCCCTGGTAGAAAGAAGAATGAATGCTTAGGTCATTAGTACATAAAAACATTACCCTTATCGCTTCACAGAAGTCTGAGGAAGCAGTTTTCCCTGTGGATAAACACTTTAGCAAGAAAGAAACCTCATATGTAGCCCATTATATTTGGGTTTGAACCCTGCCTTGGCTATGGTAGGTATTCTCTTTGAGGCCTGATGGACAGACTTGGAAAAATTTGTGACTCTTTGAAGCTGGGATTTTAAGCAGGAGAAGAACAAAATATGTGTGTATATTGCGCTAACTTCGTAAGTATGACTTTTCCTTCCAGAGAGTTTTCATCATGGGAAAGGGCCCTGGACTGTGAAACTCAGGCTGTCCAGGTCTGGTCTTGACCTGTATTAGCTGCATGGCCTTGGACTTGTAATTTTAAGGGCCTTGCAATTCTGGGTCTGCTTCCTCATCTTCAAAGGGAGTAGGTTGACAGAGAGCAGTGGTTCTCCTCTGGGGTGGGAGGAGGAGTCTGGCTCAGAATCTAGAGCGTGGATGGTCACAGGTGCCCAAGACAGTTGCACACAATCAAGGACTCTCCCCCCACTGAGAAACTCCAATTAGAAGATGTCAAAGGGCCTTCACTGCACAAGGATCCCATGACTTCTAAATTATTGGACCATAACGAGAAGCTCTTGTCAGTAGCCACCTGGTAATAAGCCTTGTTGACCTGCCCCATAAGCTGGTGGGTTTTTATATAGTTGTTCCCAGGGACTGAGAACACACAGATGTACGTGTCAGAAGTGTAGAGGGTACAAGCTTGGAAGACTCAGTGTCTTCACAGATCCATTCAGAACAAGGAGCAGAGGTTGGGTAAACTGTTTGAATTGTCTTGGGCCACTTTATATACCTGTGTCATGTCGAGGACTAAGGGAACCGGGGTCATGCCTAGCAATACAAGTTTACTTCTCCATCCAAACTGAGGGCCCCTCAGCCTGGGAGGGGGTGTTTTTATGGCGGAATTCCTACTTACATAAAAGATGATAGCAGGGGCTGGAGTCAGGCGCCGGACGCTAATGTAAGAGAGCACTTTCATCATGTGGCCTTCCCGGCCAGCAACGTAAACGAGCCTGGAAAAGCAGTGAAACAGAAGTCAGTCAACGAGCGAGCAGGCTGCAGCGCCATCACGGAGCCAGTGTGTCCTCAGCTTCACGAGGAGGGCCGCAGACAAAGAGACCAAGTTGGGACCCTGGCGTCTCCAGTAGGAGTCCAGCCTCTGGAGGGGAGTGAGTTTTGGAGAAGTGAGGAGGTGAAACGCATCCGAGAGGAATGCATCCTGGTGCCGAGGAGTCACCTAAGTCGGGGAGACGGTGGGGATGGTTTGGGGAGGCCCTTTCTAGGAGCAGGTAGCTATCTGAGTCCTAAAAGTTATGCAGGAAACAAATGTGAAACCTAGTCCAGGGCCAGTGGACCCGGTGCTTGGAGCACCTGAGAGAAGCAGACACAGAGTGCCGGCACTTGTAAATCCAAGCTGTACACAACTTCCATATTTTTGAAAAATCAGACAAATTAAGGGCGAGTCAGCAGGTGCAAGCTTAGTTCCCCCAAGAACTCCTGAAGATTCAGTCGTCTGAAAGACTTCAACATGTTAGAAAAAGGGAAGAGGAGTGAAACAATTTCTAAAAAAGTAAAAATGTAGTTAAAAATATAATCGACAGCAATCAAAGACCCTGACTAGCTAAGCAATCCTGAGAAAAAAGAACAAAGCTGGAGGCATCCCAATCCCTGACTTCAAAATATACTGCAAAACTACAGTAATCGAAACAGCATGGAACTGGTACAAAAACAGACACATAAATCAATGGAGCAGAATTGAAAGCCCAGAAATAAAACCACACATCTACAGACAGCTAATCTTTGACAAAGGAGCTGAGAACAGTGGAGAATGGAGAACAATACAATGGAGAAAGGAAAGTCTCTTCAATAAATGGTGTTGGGAGAATTGGACAGCCACATGCAAAAGAATCAAAGTAGACCATTATCTTTCACCAAACACAAAAATTAACTCAAAATGGTTCAAAGACTTGAAGGTAAGACCTGAAACCATAAAACTTGTAGAAGAAAATATAGGCAGTACACTCCTTGACATCAGTCTTAGAAAGATCTTTTTGAATACCAAGTCTAGTCGGGCAAGGGAAACAAAAGAAAAAACAAACAAGTGGGACTTCATCACTCTAAAGAGCTTCTGCAAGGCAAAGGAAACCAGGAACAAAATAAAAAGACAACCCAAGGGGCTGGCCTGGTGGTGCAGCCGTTAAGTGCGCACATTCTGCTTCAGCAGCCCAGGGTTCACCAGTTTGGATCCCGGGTGCAGATATGGCACTGTGTGGCAAGCCATGGTGTGGTAGGCGTCCCACATATAAAGTAGAGGAAAATGGGCACGGACGTTAGCTCAGGGCCAGTGTTCCTCAGCAAAAAGAGGAGGATTGGCAGGTGTTAGCTCAGGGCTAATCTTCCTCGGGAAAAAAAAAAGACAACCCACCATCTGGGAGAAAGTATTGGCAAATTGTATATATGACAAGGGGTTAATCTCCGAAATATATAAAGAACTCACACAACTCAGCAACAAAAAAACAACCCAATCAAAAAGTGGGCAGAGGATATGAACAGATATTTTTCCAAAGAACATATACAGATGACCAACAGACACATGAAAAGTTGTTCAACAACACTAATCATCAGGGAAATGCAAATCAAAACTACACAAAGATACACCTTACACCCATTAGAATGGCTATAATCACCAAGACAAAAACTAACAAATGTTGGAGAGGATGTGGAGTAAAGGGAACCCTCATCCACTACTGGTGGGAATGGAGCCACTATGGAAGGCAGTATGGAGATTCCTCAGAAAATTAAAAATAGAAATGCCGTATGATCCAACCATCCCACTACTGGGTATTTATCCAAAGAACTTGAAATCAGCAATTCAGAGAGACTCATGCACCCCTATGTTCATCACAGCATTATTCACAATAGCCAAGACATGGAAGCAATCCAAGTGCCCATCGACCAATGATTGGTAAAGAAGATGTGGTATATTTATACAATGGAATACTACTCGGCCAGAAAAAAGACAAAATCATCCCATTCGCAACAGTATGGATGGACCTTGAGGGTGTTATGTTAAGCAAAATAAGGCAGACAGAGAAAGACAAACACCATAGGATTTCACTCATGTGGAAGATAAACAAACACACAGACAAAGAGAACAGATTAGTGGTTACCAGAGGGGAAGGGGTTGGGGGGTGGACACAGGGGTGAAGAGACACATTTATATGGTGACTGATAAATAACAACGTACAACTGAAATTTTACAACATTATAAACTATTATGACTTCAATAAAATTTTTTAAAAATTAACATAGATAACTTAGATACAAGTGAAAAAAATAGAAGCTAGCTCTGAGAAGGAAGCATAGAGAAATGGAAAATGTAGACAGTAAAGTAAGAAAGAGGAAGAAGCTCAAACACATTGAATGGGGGTAATGCAAATTCGGAGAAGAGCGGAGAGCTTTTATAGAATTGAAAACACGCAGCCTGCCATTGAGCCCAGTTCTAGACAAGTAAAAACATACCCTGATCTGAACATTATAGTGTAAGGCAAAAAGGAAGATTTGAAAATCTACTGAATTTAAAAGATTAACTACAAAATGAGAACAAACAGAATAGCAGACATGTCAGAAATAATATTTTCAAAGTGATGAGGAAAATTCATTTTCAGATTAGAATTCTGTGTAGCTAAACTATCATTCAAGACTACTGGCAAAATAAATACATTTTTAGATAAACAATGACTATGAGACATTTACAATTCTCCAGTCCTCCTTGGAAACTATTAAAAAGTCTAGCCCAGCAACAACGACAAAACTGAACTCAGGAGTTGATTGAAGAAGCAATGTTAAGGAAACAGCAATCAAACACGTTGCTGTGTATATATGTATTGTATTTTTTGTTTGTTTTGGTGAGGAAGATTGGCCCCAAGCTAACGTCCATTGCCAGTCTTCCTCTTTTTGCTTGAGGAAGATTGTCGCTGAGCTAACATCTATGCCAGTCTTCCTCTAGTTTGTATGTGGGATGCCACCACAGCATGGCTCGATGAGCGGTGTGTAGGTCCACACCCAGGATGTGAACCTGCAAACCCTGGGCTGCCGAAATGGAGCACACAAACTTAACCACTATGCCACCAGGCCAGCCCGTATATTGGATTTTTTATTTTTGTCATGATGAACTTTTCCTTGCAGGGGTGGGTTTATAAACAAAGTGTAGCTGATACACTGGACGATGTGAAAGGGAGAGTCCTTGTAGGCAAGGGAAGAGAATTGAGATACTGACAGACTCTGTTAGGTATTTGTGTTAAATTTTAAGGGTAATTGCTAAAATAATAGAAACATAACTTCCAGATGAGCAGAAGAAAGAAAGGAATCAAGGAAATATGATGGATAATAAAGCAGGATAAGATTTTTTTAAACCAAGAAAACACAAAGGAATGTGTTAGGACTTAATCCAGCTACAGCAGTAAACACATTGATAGATTCAGCTTGCCTGGCTAGAGACTCTTGGGTTGGGTTTGTTGAAAGAGACACAAACCAAAACCAGATGATGCTGAGAGGCTGAAGATGAAAGGAGGGGACATGTCACCAAAAATAGCAGCCCAGAGACAGCTGATTCAGCAAAATCAATATCAGACAAAATAGAATTCAAGGCAAAAAGAGGGAGAGTTTCTACTGAAAAGGAGCACGGTCTACCAAGAAGATATAAAAAATGGGGGCCCTTGATGGGGCTGGCCCCGTGGCCGAGTGGTTAAGCTCGCGTGCTCCGCTGCAGGTGGCCCAGTGTTTCGTTGGTTCGAATCCTGGGCGCGGACATGGCACTGCTCATCAAACCACGCTGAGGCAGCGTCCCACATGCCACAGCTAGAAGAACCCACAACGAAGAATATACAACTATGTACCGGGGGACTTTGGGAAGAAAAAGGAAAAAAATAAAATCTTTAAAAAAAAATGGGGGCCCTTGAAACATAGAAGGCAAAAATGGACAAAGCCACTGAGAGCAGAAGATTTGAACAGTCAAGGTACAAGCCTGACGATGATACAAACTAGTCGAGGGGCTGGCCCGGTGGTGCAGTGGTGGAGTTCCCACATTCTGCTTTGGCGGCCCGGGGTTTGCCGGTTCAGATCCCAGGTGCAGACATGGCACCGCTTGGCAAGCCATGCTGTGGTAGGCGTCCCACGTATAAAGTAGAGGAAGATGGGCACGGATGTTAGCTCAGGGCCAGTCTTCCTCAGCAAAAAGAGGAGGATTGGCAGCGGATGTTAGCTCAGGGCTAATCTTCCTCAAAAAAAAACAAAACAAAACTAGTTGACATTAATACACATTATTTTCAAGACCACAGGAAACATTTATAACAATCACAGCAAGCCACAAGGGAAGTCTTTAAACTTCTAAAGAAGTGATGTCATAAAGATCATACACTCTGATTGCAATACAGTAAAATTAGAAGTCAGGAACATAAAGGCCAAAAAGGCCTATCTGTTTGAAACTACATGTTTGCACTTTGAAAAGACAAACACGGTATTAAGTTAATTCCCAGAACAAGTCAGTGGAGCTGGGAAGTAAGGAGATGGAGGGAGACAGACTCAGGATGACATTGTGAATTCACGCTTTAAATTCTACCAGTTCTCCACAAATTACTATATAAATTCCATGCAATTAAAATGCAAGCCGGACTTTGGGAACTGGACAAAATTATGGTAAGTGCCTCTGGAATGCAAGACAGAGAGGGAGCAGTCCCCCAGGGGAGCACCACTTCTCCTAGACTTCGTGTCGCTGAGGCCGTCAACTGTTTACTGAGGATGATGACAGCACAGGAAGACACCTCTCAGTGGAACGAAGGGAGCCAAGCACATTGGGAATGTTAAGGGTGGCATTTCAAACCAGTAGGGCAAAGGCTGGATTACTTAGTAAATACTATTGGGACGACATGGTAAAGGTTTGGGGAAAAGAGTGAGATTTATGCCTCACCTCAAAATACATTCCAGATTATCAAAGAGCTAAAGTGAAATGTAGACGAAAACATAGGTGGGTATTCTTGAAAGGGGAGAGGAAGGTTTGTCTATGGGAGATAGAAAACTCAGAAACCAGTACTCAGAAATCTGGGATTTGACCCCATAAAAATTATATCCAACGTAAGTCAATATAGCACAAGTCCCTGTCTGACCCCCAAGCCGCACAGGTGCAGAACTATACAAAATTAACTCACGATGGCTCATATGCCTAAACCTAAGAGCCACATCTATAAAAGTAGGATAAAACAGAAGAGAAAGCTTTGTGACCTTGGCTTGGGCAAAGGTTCTTATGACAACAAAAGCACGACACATGAAAAAAATGGATAAACTGGACTTTGTCGAAGTTAGAAACATTGGTGTTTCAAACACAACATTGGGAAAATGAGAAGACAAGCCACAGACTGGGAGAAAATATGTGCACATCAGATACCTGATAAAAGACTTGTGTCCAGAGTATACGAAGAACCCTTACAGCTTAGTAATAAGATGACAAACAGCCCGGTTTTAAAAATGGGCAAAAGATGTGAACAGATGTTTCACCAGAAGACACATGAATGGCTAAAAAGCACACAAAAAGATGCTCAGTATCATTAGTCATTAGGTAAATGCGGATTAAATCCACAGTGACATACTAATACCCAGTAGAATAATCAACAATCAAACAAAATTGTCTTTTGACAATAAAAAGACAGTACCAAGTGTTGGTGAGGATGTGGAGAAACTGGAACTCTCTTGCGTTGCTTATACAAAGTAAAATGGAACAACCACTTGGAGAACAGTTAAGCAGTTTCTTTAAAAGTTAATCATAAACTCACTATATGATCCAGCAACTCTATTCCTAGGAATCTATCCAAGAGAAAAATGTATGTCCACACAAAGATATGTGCAAAAATATTCATAGCAGCAGCATTCATAATAGCCCAAACTGGAAACAATCCAAACGTCAATCAACTGGTGAATGGATAAACAAAATGTGGTATAGCCATATAATGGAATACCATTCAGCAATTAAAAGGAATGAACCTAAAAAATAATATGCTAAGTGACAGAAGCCAGATGCAAATGATGTATTGTACCATCTCCTTTAGATGGAATGTCTAGAAAAGGCAAAATTACAGACACACGAGATCAGTGGCTGCCCAGGGCTGGGGGTGGAAGTGGGGAGTAACTACAATTAGAACGTTCTGGGTGATGGAAATGTCCTAGAATTGGATTGTGATGATGCTTGCACACCTGTATACATTTACTAAAATCACTGAATTGTACAATGACAGAGTGAGTTTTATGGTATTTATACCTCAATAAAGCTGTTGAAATTGTGTTTCTATATACTAGCGACAAACTATCAGTAAAAACTGAAAATGTTTACATTTTTAAAAATACCGTTTATGACAGCATGAAAAAATATGAAATATTTCAGGATAAATCTGACAAAATATGCCGATATGCAAAATATGCAAAATATGGATACCGACAACTACTCAAAAAAGCATTTTTGAAAAAAATTAAGACTCAAATAAAGGGAGAGACAGTCGGTGCCACAGACCTGGAGAATCAATGCTTGTGAGCTGCTGGGCCTCTCCAGACTGATGGACAGAGCCCACGCAGTCCTGATCAGAAGCCCTGACGGCGTGTCCGTGGAAACGGACAAGCTGATTCTAAAATTCGTATAGAAATGCAAAGAATCTAGAATAGCCAAAATGCTTTAGAAGAAGAAAAGCTGCAGGGCTGGCACTACCTATCCAGTCTGATACGGCTCGAGAAGGATGCCTTTGTGGTCTCATGTTCCTCCGTTAAGCATCTAAGTGTATCACCTCCGGCAGTCTCACTCAGAAATGTATCCAGTCAGAAGGCTGGACAACCGGGCACAGACATGTTCAAGAAGGTCCCCTGCAGCAGTGTCTCTGAAAGCAACCCCCACCCAGCCCATGAACGGAAGTGTGTTAGATCATGCTACGTCGTGGAGTGGAACACAACACTGCGGTGAACGTCTCCAGGCCAGGGGGTCAGAGGGTTGGCAGGGGCTGGCAAACCGTGCCTGTTTATGCAGATGAAGTGTTACTGGAACACCACAGCCATTTGCTTTCGTGCTGCAAAGACAGAGTTGGGTAGTTGTGACCGATTACATGGCCTGCAAGCCCAAGATATTCACTGTCTGGCACTTAAGGAAAAGTTTGCCAGTTCCTGATGTAGATTGTGTACGTTAACATGAGAACATGTTCAAGCAATATCGTTAGGTGAGAAAAAGCTCCAGGTGAAAATACTAGGCGTGAACCAACGCCTCTCATGCTGTGTCACCCAGCTCTGCCTTGTGCTGGAGCTGGCAGCACTGTCCCCCGATGGGGACCCAGGGCCTCGCCTCAGTGGGGCCAGCCGTGTCCAGTGCCAGCTGGTCCACGCTTTTCCTTCCCTTCTCTGGACTCCAGGCTTCCTGCTGGTGCCGTGAGGCAGAGTCCTGAAGATTTCTGCCCCGAGGTTGTCTGCCTCAAGTGTGAGATGGGCTCTGCGCCCTCTGCCCCACGCAGGTGCGAGGGTCCCCTACCTGCCTGCCGTGAAGCAGGTCCCGTTGGCAGCGCCGATGGTTGAAAAGGCCACGAAGAGCGGGACAACCCAGGAGGCTGGATAGAGAACGCGGTCACCAAACGTCTGGCGAGAGACGGGAGAGGAGTCCCGAGGGGCTTGCATGGCCGCCGAGAGCCCTGCGTCCCAGGAAGGCTGCTGTGCCCCCTAGAGGGCCCGGCCCCACCCCTGAGGTGGGCACAGCCTCTGCTCCCTCCTGGGGAGGAAAGTTGAGGACCACCCAGGAGGAGAACAAGGGGGCCTCTTTCCTCCTTTGCAGAGCATCTTGGCATCCTGTGATGGGCACAGAAACCTCTCCGCCCGCTCTCCGTCATGATTCTTCCTCATTTCAGTGTCCCTTCCTGACCTCCTCAAGCAGAATGACCTTGTTCTCCCTGCCACCTCAGCGCCTCTTCTCACGGTCAGTGACCTCATCCTGACCGAGGCTGCATCTCTCCTTGCGCCCCGTCCTTGTCACCTTATGGTCTGTTCCTGGTCCATTTCCTGTCCTACCCCCACTCCATGAGGCCTCCAGCAGGTGGACCCCACCTGGCTTCTCCACAGTCCCCACAGCCATCCCCCTCGTCCTCACTGCCTCCCTACCCCGCCTACACTCCGCAGTCCATTGTCATCACTCCCTCCTTCACTTGCTGCCTTGCACTTTCTCTCCCTCATACTTGTCTGTCACAACCCAGCCCTGGTTAGGTCCGGCGCTGCTCTAGCTACATTCTGCGCCTGTGCTGGGGCCATGGGCGTGCTGGGAAGGCAGAACCGTCCCCCCGCTGGCGGTTAACCTCAGATCTTTAAACCTAGGTCTTTGGTGCTGCCTTAACCCCCTCACTCCCCATCTCTAGATGATTCCTCCCTCCTCCCCTGTGAGGGTGCCTCAGCTTGAGCATTTACACCCTGCCTGTCCCCTTCCTACGGGCCAGAGCACCCTCCCGCAGAGACCCTGGCCACTCACCACGGCCACGGCCTGGGACTGCAGGAGCTCGGTCGCGGTCATCACAGTGAAGTAGGAAACGTTCATGAGGATGTAGCACCCTGTGACCAGCGGGATCCCGATGATGATGGCCAGGGGCAGGTTTCTGGGAGGGGCAGGGAGCCGGGGGCCCAGGGTCAGACCAGAGCATCCATGAGAGACCCATGAAATTGTTGTTTTGTCCAGTCCTGTCTCCCCACCTGCCCTGGCCAGCCCTCACCTGCTCCTTGTGGTGGGCTGGGGTCACAGCTGCCCTTCCTGAGGCCCACCCAGACGCAGGGGGCTTGTGGAACAGCAGAGCCCCAGCAGGGCCATGTGACATTTTCAAATGAGAAAGACCCTCCCTCTCTAGGACTTCAGGGCAGTAAAACTGAATTGTTTATAAAGCAAAATAAGCCAGAATGCAGTTAGAGTTCTCCCCTGCTCTCAGCAACCCCTCCACTACCCAAAAGAAACTCTAAAGAACGTGAGTGAGCTTAGAAGAAACCCTGCGCTGTCTGGAAGGGCTCGTGGGCTAACAGGAGGAAGCAGTTCCGCTGTAGCTTAGGAGGAGAGATGAACGCTTGCCTGCCCCTCGTCTCCTGGCCTGACTCAGCTTTCTCACCTGAAAGGGTTTCTAAGTTCTTCTGTGATATAATTGAGCTGATTCCTAGACAAAGAAAAGTAACACGAGTTACAAAACTTTGACTTTCTTTGCTAAGATTGTGAAACACAAAATAATAATTGTTGGTGCCATTTAAGATTCTCCGCCGTAGAGAAAATTCTCCTGCAGGAATTCCAGGGTAATTCCTTTTGGAGAAAGCCCTGGGGATGGCGGCGCTACCAAGGTCTGCACATCTGTTGGGTGAGTCTTTGCTCTTCAAGGGAATCACGTGAATTGTCAACAATTATCGGGAGTAATGAGATCCCAAGGTGCTTTGAAGAAAAGGGAAGATTCTTGATCTGAAAAGAGAATGCAACCTGCGGATGCTTTGCATGTGGGAAAGCCCAGCGTCACGGGTGGCCACACTTCTTCCGTAACGGATGTAACAGAATTTCCTTGACTGAACCCAATGTTTCCAAGGTTGAAACAGAAGTGCTATGAATATTCTTGCCTTGTCAGGTGCCTGGGCAGCCCTTACTACCTCCAACTCAGCAGAGCCTGTATGTGTCTGGTGAAGCCACTGGCACAGGGCTGTGCCCTGCCTGCTCACGGGCCACTTTGTCAAGGCTGGTGCCACGTGAGGGGCTGGGAAAGGCACAGGTGTCTCTGGGGTCCGAGGAGAACAGGAGGGTGAGGGGTGGGGTGCTTAACAAAAGGGAGACGTGACAGTGAATCTTAGGGTCCTGCCAAACCCCAGCAAGGAGAAGCTGTGGCTTTCCATGGGGTTTCCATTACGGTAGTCTAGAGGACCCCACGACCAGACTTGTGACGTGTGAGGAGTGCCTTACCATCCGTCATATGCCCAGAGGCCATTGTAAAATGCCAGACTGATGGCTCCCACGGACAGTCTTGTGCCCTCAAAAGAATTTTCAAAATTCCTTGTATTCCCTGTAATTAAGCCAGACAGTGCATAGCGGGTGTCAGCTGGGCAGAGTGGGACTTTGCATCATCCCCGTGTGAAAGACAGGGATGACTTACGACCTCAGGTTACTAAACAAACTCTGAAAAGTTGGGAAACTAAAGACTTCCTGTTGAATTCCTGCCTTTGAGATATGCTTAGGAGCAAGCTCACCAGAGGAAGAGGAGGTCTGTGCCGTGTGTGACCCACCCTCCCCTCCAGCCCCAGGTCACCTTGGGCCAGGAGGACAAGTCCACTGATGATGATGATGGCCACGATCACCAGCTTGGCCGCTGTGAACACGTTCTGGACGTAGCTGCCCAGCCGCACGCTCAGCGAGTTCACCGTGGTGATAAGCACTGGGAAGAGTCGGGGGGTGGGGGGGGGCAACATTCTGTGTCGATGGGCTCAACAGCTCCCTCCTTTCTTAAGGCCCTGGAAAGAGTCTCCTTTCTATTGCCAGGCCCACCCCAGCCTCCTCTCTCTGGCACCACATTCATCAAATACACCTGATGAGGACCTTGAAATCCAGCTGGGGCTGCCACCCTCCGAGGGCAATGGAGAAGCAGCCAGGCCCCAGCCAAGCGCCACCCTGCAGGACAGCCTGCGGCCACCCCTCCCTGACAGCTCCAACGGCCCGCAGAGCAGGGACACCAAAGGGTGACAGGCTTTGGGCCAAAGCCAGACCCTGCCCTGCTTCTCGCCAGTGCCTCCAGGCCCACTCGGCCTCTTTCTGGACGTGGAGGAGCCGAGGCCAGAGTCCCCCACATCATCTGTGCCAGGACTTTTTTCTGACCCCTGCCCGGGGTGTCAGACTTGGGTACTCACGGATGACAGCGGCAGCCAGGAATTTCACCACAACCTGAGGAGGCTCGCAGCCCGAGTAGAAGGGCGCAGCAACATACTCAGAAAAGCTGAGACAGATGATGGCAAAGGACGAGGGCTTTATGACGAACAGGCTGGTCCAGGAGAAGAGATAGGCGGGAATGGGCCCAAAGGCCTCCATCAGGTAAGGGTACTCGCCCCCGGACTTCGTGATCATCGTACCAAGCTCTGCAAAGCACAGGGCACCTGGAACACGGAGAGGACGGCGTTCCCTGGGCCCCTGGGGAGGTGTGGCCCTGGTCAGAGGGAGCCCTCCTCCCCTCGGGGGCCGTGCTCACAGGGCCCCCCCACTGTGCCCTCTCATTGGACTGCCCTGAGTCCTGGCCATTGGACATGTGGCCATGTCAGTGCAGCCATTTACACCTGTTTGCACACCAGCATTGAAAGGGACCCCAGCAGCAGCAAGGCCAGGACACGCACAGTGCTCGCATTGCCTGTCCCCACATTCAAAAAGGAGCGTTCATTGGGGAGTGGCATCTTTGTTACCCAGTGTTGCAAGAATCCCACAAGCCGCCCATATGATGAGACAGGGCCCCACGGCTTCCGTGTTCCTGAGCACAGACTTGGGGGAAATGAAGATCCCAGAGCCGATGATGGTGCCCACGATGATGCAGATGCCGCTGAGCAGGCCCACCTGGGACGGGAAGGAAGGCAGCGGAGAGTCAGTGCTGCCACCTGGCCCCAGCTCAGGTGGTCTGACCAGCCCTGTCCCTCCGGTGTGGCCGGCACAGCCCCAAACAGGCCTGGGTCCCAGGGGCTTTCACCCCGTGCCGTTGCAGGGGCGACATCGGGGCCCTTTTCCCTGGGCTTTGCTTGTAGTAAATCAAGTCATCCTCGCAACGGCCTCATGAGTTAGGTAAACCATTATCATGCCCATTTTTCAGAGGAGACAATGGAGGCGCAGAAAGGTTACCTTCCTGCCCAGGGTTACACAGCCAGTGTGGTAGACCTGGCTCAGGTCCGATGCACCAGCCACTACCTTTACATCCTTAACAGAGGAGCCCAGGGATGGAGCTGATTTAGCAAAGGTGCCCAACAGGAAAGGCCCTCAGGACTCGCCTCCTGGCTGGGCAGAGCAGAAGGGGGCTCCTCCCCAAAGCTAAGAGTGAAGACAGGGTTGGGGGCCCAGCCAGGGGCGTCAGGGGCTGCAAGTGGGGAGTGGTGGACACCAGAGGCCCCCAGGGACAGGAACACTCGGGGGCTGTGAACTTGCCCGCAAGCCCTTTGTAAGGTGTGATCTGCCCGCCAATGAGACCGGCTCAGACACCACCGTGTGGTTCCATTCCCATGAAGTTCAAGAACTGGCAAAACCAATCCACAGGGAGAGAGACCCAGGGTTGAGGGGCCCACCTGGAAAAGGGCAAGAGGGAAGCTTCCGGGTGATCACTTTGTCAAAACTCATCAAACTGATCACTAAAGATCTGTACATTTCACCGCATGTAAGTTAGACATGAATCAAGGGGGGAAAAACTTTTTAAAAGGAAGAAAATGCCTGATTCAGGCCCCTACTTGTAATGTCAGCCCTCGGAAGCCACGGGCCTGATTTCTGGAGCCCGAGGTGAACGGGCCAGCACTCGCCTGTCTGGGCAGAGGCTGCGGTCAGGGCTGGAGCCCAGGGAACAAGGAAGACCCCAGCTGCGGGCTCGAAGGGACACACGCCTGGGGGCGGGGTCCTGGGGGCAGTGTCAGCGTCCACCGGCCTCAAGGAGGGTGGGCCCCTGGGCGGTCTCAGCTTTCCTCCTCTGTGGCCCTGGCTGGCTCACCCACCTCAGAGCCTCCAGAATCCTCCTCCTGCTGACATCTGCATTCACCCAAAACTGCCTGAGCGGGGCTAGCTCAGCTGTGCCCCTTTCACGGCTGGAAGGGAGGGTGTTGCTGCCCATGAGCTGACTCCTGGGGACCGGAGATCCCAGGCCAACACACAGTCAAGCTGATTTGGGCTTGGCAAGCCGAAAAGTCGAAAGAAAGATTTCTTGGACTCTCAAGGTCTGGCAGTAGTGCACTTTTATTTAGAGAATAGTGTGGAGTAGCATGGGGACAGGACCCATGGGCAGTCAGAGCTGCTGTGTGGGGACAGGACCCACGGGCAGGAGGAGCTGCCAACATGGGTTGAGGGTAGGGTTAAATTTAAGGCATAGGTATGTGAGTTATCTCTTTACAAGGGAAAGGAAAGAATATGTAAAAAGAGTTGTTAAAATGGTATCAGTGCCAGTGGGGTCTGGTTATTGGGTGGTCTTATAACTTTTAGATAAGAATCAAACCGGATTAAGCAAATGGCAGAAGCCACCACCTTAAATATTATCTTCAGCTAAAGACAAAGGAGGATGTTGGTGGTGGGGGGATCAGTTACATGAGGTTACCAGACAGTAAACAAGAACAAGATTATTATGCAGACTTAAGTCCTTGCCTTCCCCAGTAAGAGTTTCTAGAGATAAGGTCATCCCCCCTTCCTCCTGGTGCAGAGAGGGAGACACCCCCACAGATGGGGACTTCCTTCACAAATGCAACTGTCTTTCATCAAAGGGCAAGCAAATTCTACTCCTCAGAGCCTCCTTCTCGTCTGCAGTTTTTAAAAGTAACCAGCCCAAAATAATCCTCATCAAAGCCACGCCATCCCCCTTGTCACCCCCCAAATCCCTCCTCCATCTCCTCTGCCGCCAGGCCTGGAGCTCCCGGAGGCTCTGCCCAGCGCTCCACCCACTGTCCTGCCCTCCTGCTTGTGCTGGGGCCCTCACTCATCTTAGGACCCCGAAGCCCATCCCTCCATGCCCACCCGCTGCTGTGGTCCACCTGGGCCTGGCGCTGCACAATGTGGAGCCTCGAGCACCTTTCTGCCTCCACTGCCCTGCCCCGCAAAGCTCCCCCTCCCAGCAGAGCCAGCCTGTCTGGCTCTGGCCCCTCTAGGCCACGGCACCCCCAAGTGCAGCCCTTACGCATTCCAGCTCAGAGGGGTCCCCTATGTCACACGCATGTGAGACTCACCACCCAGCTAGACTCGCTGAGACGCAGTGGGAGCATCCCATCACTGGGGGTATTCGAACAGAAGAGGAACAGATACTTCATGAAGATGGTACAGAGGGGACTCAACCATCAGAAGGTCCTCTCTGACCATCCCTGAAGAGGCCTGAGCTGCCACTGGCCCTCCGGACGCCTGCCCGGCACACAGAAGCACATATGTATTAACTTCACGAGAAAATGTGGAGTTCACTGGCGAGAGGGAAGGAGGTGAGGCCAAGGAATCTTTCATGTAGAAACAGACTGACAAATCAGACTGCCGGGTCCTCTCCCACCGCTGCTGATTAACATGAACACAGCCCTGCTTGACGGGGCGGGCCTGCCGGGCGCCTTACCTCCTTCTGGAGACTTGTGGTCTTGGGTTCGTTACTCTGGATCGACTTCTCGTCCTCTCTCCTTTTTCTCAGGCTGGGCTCCTCCATTTTCTGCTCCTGCCGGTTCTAGGAGGCCACGGGCCTTGGTTCCGCAAACGCTCTGGCAGACAAGACGCGATTGGAGCTCAGCGCGGGCTCTTCCCGTTAACGCATCTGTGACGTGGAGCCGACGCCCAGAGCAGATTATTAGCTACTGTTGCAGGAACTGCCCTTGTCAATCCCTTAGGGATAACCTGCTCGACCCCAGGAACGACAATTCATCGTGACTGCTGTTCAGGCCTCTGACGGACAAGGAGCCTCTGCGCTCGGTTCCAGACCTCCCCGTCAGATCCCAGGCTCCAGGCTCACCGCCTGCGCTGTCTCCCAATCCTCAGCAAAGACATGCTTGGAAGTCATTCTGCCTCCACAGTCCACAGAGGAAGGAATGTTTTTCTTGTAATTACTTCCCAAGATTAAGGCACCTTGTGCGTAAGAGCCCCACAGTATACATGTTTTCCCTTTGAGTGATGCAAGGAATGAAAAGAGCTGCTGAGGAAAATAAGCTCCAGTCTGAACTAGTGGATGGTCATTTCCTGTCCACTTTCTCTAAACAAAGTCCCCCTCCAGGCCCCGGCCAGGTGAGGGGCGACCTTCCCCTCATCCTTACCTTCTGCCCGACACTGCAGAGGCAGGGAGCTGCCGGCTGGCTGACCGTCTGCGTCTGCCTGGTCGTGCCCTGGGAATGGCCATGTCTTGTGCCCAGGAGCAGAGGAAGCCAGAAGGTACAGAGGTCAAGAAAGGTAATTATTAAACACCTTTTCTTATTTTTAGCGATGAAGCTTGGATATATCGCACAAAAAGGGGAGGGTCGGGCAAGCCAGTTTCTCTCCAAAAATGTTTTTCGTTTTGTTCATTTGTGTCTAGGTCAATTCGTATTCCTTAGCCACATTCCCCCAAAACAGCTGCATCATGGAAGGAGAAATCTCCCTAAGGACTGGAACCAGAGGAGATAAACTTTGGAACTAACTCCTTTATTACCTTAATAGGCTCTATTTACAGCTCCAGTCAGCCAGCACCAACAGTCACGCCACACAGGTAAGTCCCCAGATGTTTTCCTCCCACTGTGGAATTTTCTCCCAGAGTCCTCCATCTGCCTTCCACCTAGCGCTGACCAGGCGGGCAGGACCGTGAGCAAGTCTTTCGCACTCACCTTTGGGGGTGACTGGGTTTCGGCACCACCTGGAACCACAGGAGAGTTTGGGAAATTGGGACGGGCAGTGAAGCCTCCCACAGGTCCTGCCCATCTGTGCGTGTGGCTGGGGCCGTGCGCCCCTGGGGTCTGGGGGCGCTGATGCACAGCAGGCCAGGCTCACGTTCACTCAACTGCGGGGTGGGAAGGGGGCGCAAATGGTCATCAGTTCCACACTCTAATGTCCCTGATGGGGAAACTGAGGCCCCAGAGAGAATGAAGTACGTCGAGGCCACAGAGCTCTGGCCTTCTCCAAGAGGAAGCAGAGGGGCTTCAGTTGCCCACACAGGGGCTGGGACAGACCCTCCCCCCACCCCCAAACACAAAGGCTGGCTCCAGAGGCAGCTCTAATCCTTCATCTCAGATAAGGCCTTCCTCTGGGATGGAAGAGCCCAGCCCGAAGCATTGTTGCTCTTATCACAGCCATCTCTGCTGGCTCAATAGCATCCCAGGGATCCAGAGACCAAAGGTCACAGGACAGAGCTGGGTGGGTTCCCGGGGGTCACTTAGGGAGCACTTTGGGGCAGGCCGACCTGAGAGCGGGGCGATTTCTCTGGGTGGTCTCTTAAAGCCATCGGGAGGGTGTGGGGACCCTTGCCATCCAGTCAAAGTCCTGATGTAGAAGTGTGTTGGCTGCCCCCTTAGTGGGGCCAGGCCTGCTCATCAGGGCACCTGCCCCACTGCCCGCCACGCCCAGAGCCCCAAGCAGAGTGTTCATCATCCAGAGCATGGAGGCCAAAGGGCCTGCAGCCCTAGCCAGCCGCTGCCCGCAGGCTTGTTTGAGTTGCTCCTAAAAGTGTTCGCTAACACTGCAGCAGGAACGTGACATTGGGCCCATCCATATTTACAAGGCTCCAGAGTACTCCCTGGATCTGGAGGCAACTCAAGGTTGCCCCCAGAGGGCGAATATTCTAACAGAAACTGTAAAGGGGTAGGGTGTGGTGGTGGGTGGGAGGGCTGCCACCAGCCATGTGGCCTTGGGGTCACTTGTTCTCTCTGCAAGCATCGCCTTCTGAATCTGTAAGAGGGGCTCCTACTGGCCCCCCTGGACCCGGGGGATTGCAGAAGCCTCTGCGGTAAACTCGGCCGTCTGCTGATGCAGAGGATCTGGTCTTCTCGGGCTGCCACCAAGTGCGGACTTTGGAAGGTCCGGGCGTGGGGATCCTTAGCTGAGGGTCAGAAGTCTGCCTCAGTGAATCGTTGGTCCATGGTGAGCATTTCTTTTCATAAAGCTGTTGCTGCTGCCTTTTTGCTTTTCCCCAGCAGAGTGAGTTTTCAACCAATTATCTTAAGGTTTGTTTTTTTTTTTCCTCAGGGAAAATTATCTGGATTTGTTTAAAAAACACGATTTGGTCTGCCAATTATTCTTTAGGAAGAATGAAATAAGAATGTGTCTCGTGGTGCATCCGGCTCTTCGACCACGGGGCTGACGTTTTACCTCGTGCAGTCGATTCCCTCCTACAGTCATTTCCTAAGAAGTTTCATGGTATTTTTTCCATCCAACTCCATTATTTCGTAAGTTTCTGCTAAAGCTCTTCACTTCACTTTCAAACTGTGCTTTCTCCAATTGCCAAGATGCTTGCAGTTTGAACATAGCCACCTCTGCATTTTATTTCATCGTCTTATATTTGGTGCATGTGTGCCTCCGTTCTCCTGGGATGTTTTCGAAAGATGTGTGGAGCCCGGCGGTGAATCCATTTCTCCCCAGCACCTTGGTTTCTTGTCCTCTGATCCACCTACCACCACAGCAGAGGCAGAGTCAGACATCTGGACAGATGCTGGATCTCCCTTTACCACTTAACGTTTGTTCCAGACCTGCCTTCAAGTTTTCAAACTTTCTTCTGTTCTCCCTAAGTTCGCTCGGTCCTATTCCTTCCCGCTGCCGCCAACTGTAGTGCAGAGCTTTGGGGGGACCCAGAAGCCTGTAGAACAGGTGTTTACTTACCTACCTGAATTCCAACCAGAAGAACCCATAAAGAGTCAGTGGAATGTGCAAAGTCTTCAGATGTCATGGACTTACAGTCAAACCATAAAACCATTAGCAAGGAAAGCACCATTTAAATACTTATCTGGGAAACAATCTACTTCTATATATATCCAAGAACTGCTGGGATAGTGCAATTCTACCTTAGGACTTTGTCCATCATCTTTTTTTCTGGAGATATAACAGACATATAACATTAGTTCCAGGTGTACAACGTAATGATTCAATATTTGTATATATTGCTAATGATTACTACAAGAAGTCTACTTAACATCCATCACCACTCATAGTTTCAAAATTTTCTTTTCTTGTGATGAGAACTTTTAAGATTTACTCTTAGCAACTTTCAAATTTGCAATATGGTATTATTACTGGAAGTTTCTAACTTTGATCACCTTCATGACTTTGTCCAACACCCCCAGCCTCTGGCAACCGCCAATCTATTCTCTGTATCTACGAGTTCAGTATGTTTGTTTTTTAAATTTTTTTAGATTCCAGATATATGTGAGATTGTACAGTATTTATCTTTCTCTGTCTGACTTATTTCACTTAGTGTAATGCCCTCAAGGTCCGTCCATGTTGTCACAAAAGGCAAATTTCCTTCTTTTTTATGGCTCATGTTCCATTGTGTATATATATACACACCACATCTTCTTTATCCACGCATCCATAGATGAACACAAGTTGTTTCTTGTGAATCTTGACTATTGTGAATAATGCTGAAGTGAACATGGGGTGCACACACCTTTTCAAGTTAGTTTTCTTTTTCTTCAGGTAAATACCCAGAGGTGGAACAGCTGGATCATACGGTGGTTCTATTTGTAGTTTTTTGAGGAAGCTCCATACTGTTTCCCATAGTGACTGCACCAATTTACTTTCCCACCAACAGTGCACAAGGGTTCCCCTCCCTCCGCATCTTCGCCAACACTTATTATTGCTTGTCTTTTTGGTAAGAGCTATGCTAACAGGTTTGAGGTGGTATCTCGCTGTGGTTTTGATTTGCATTTCCCTGATGATTAGTGATGCTGAGCACCTTTTCACGTGCCTATTGGCCATCTGGTTGTCTTCTTTGGAAAAATGTCTGTTCAGATTCTCTGCCCATTATTTTTTTTTTAAGATTGTCACCTGAGTTAACAACTGGTGCCAATTTTTTTTTTCCCTGCTTTTTTCTCCCCAAATCCCCCCAGTACATAGTTGTATATTTTAGTTGTGGGTCCTTCTAGTTGTGGCATGTGGGACGCCACCTCAACATGGCCTGGTGAGTGGTGGCATGTCCGTGCCCAGGATCCGAACCCTGAGCCACTGAAGGGGAGCGTGCGAACTTAACCACTCGGCCACAGGGCCGGCCCTCTGCCCATTTTTTAATTAGATTGTTTGTTCTTTTGCTATTGAGTTGTATGAGTTCTTTATATATTTTGGAAATTAACCGCTTATCAGATATGTGATTTGCAAATATCTTCTCCCAGTTGGTAGGTTGCCTTTGCATCTGTTGGTGGTTTCCTTTACTGTGCTGAAGCTTTCTAGTTTGACGTCCCACTTGTTTGTTTTTGCTTTTGTTGCCTTTGCTTTTGGTGTGTTCGCCATTTTTATGTGTTCCAAGTAACATGATTTTTCATGGATAACCTCCTTGGGGAAACCAGTACTCTATTTCAGAGTTTCATCTATTTTTTCTAAAATGTGACTCCCTGCCCTGCTCCCTAACCCCACACCTTGTCACCATTGCCCCTTTCAGCCTGTGTTCACGAGTGGTGGAAGGGTGGGTAGTTGGCAGGGTCAGGGAAAGAGGGTTCCAGTAATCACAGGTCTCTAATGCTCTTTAATAAAGAGTGACTATTTTTGGTAATCTTTTTTCTATCTGCCCAGCATCCACCTCTGAGGGGAACTGGCCCTCCTGTGAGATTCTGGTGGGCCATCAACCAAAGAACCCCACTGCCTCCAGCCTCAGGGGAGGGCTCGTGACCCCAGCTCAGCCAAGAGGACACCCTTCGCCGGGAGTTTGTGTCCTGCCTGGAGAAGTTTGGGGAAGGTCGACAGTGTCCCACCACTGAACCCCAGGCCTGTCCTGGTTTCCGTCCTTCTCAAAACATGTTGTGAGGCAGCCAGAGTACATTCCAAAATAGTTCCCTCTTTACCTTAACATTAGGCAGTTTCTGTTGCTTGTAACCCAACCTCGGTTTGCTATGTAGACTACACACGGATCCTTCACTTTCAAAGAATTATTTTTTAATTAAAAAATATCCAGGACCCTGCTGAACAGAGTGAAATGTTGATGATGCTCCAGGGAACAGATGCCCCTGGTGACCTCAAGGGGGCAAGTGCTGGCACCTCAGTGGCAGGAGTTAGTTGAAAAGAGGGGTGGCCACCTGCGCTCCTGCTCTCCTCGTACACCGTCCTTAATAAGCATTTTCACGCGGGGAGACCGAACACACGGGGATGGTGAGCAAGGGAGACAGAGCACCCGGCACGAAGACGGGGAGCCAGCCTCTGAGCCCTCAGTGGCAGGGCTCTTCACCCTTTCAAGGAGGCTGCCTCGTGGATTCCTCTGATTTGAAATCCACTTTGTCAGCCCAGCTGGGGTCCTCACCAACTACCTTGGTCCTGCTGTTTGGAGACACTGCGCCAGTCAAAGCAGCCCAGCGGGGCCCTGCAAGCATATATAAGCTAGAAGGAAACCCTCCATCCCCCCAACCAACCTCACCGCCCCCACCCACCCCACCCCTGTCAAAAATGAGGAGACGTCAAGCCTGGGAGGACTGGGAAGGGCAGAAAGTTGCCCATCCAGACCGGGACCCCCCACCCATGGGACTCACTGACCCCAGGACACCCGATAAGGCACAGACCAGCCATGTCCCCTCTGCCCTCCCAATTGCCAGCTACTCTAACTGCTGACATCAGCTCAGCTCAGAGCAGAGGGCTGCCAAGGACCTGGCCACACTGAGCACTAACACCCTCCCCCCTGCCCCGACTCCTCCCGCTGCAGCCTCCCAGCCTGCCCTGTGGTGTTTTGGTTGGATGACGTTTCTGATCTTTAAAGAGGATTCAGATCTCAGCTCAGCACCCAGGAGGCTCCAGCATCCCAGCCTGGGGAGGGCACTCCGAGCCCACGCTGACGGCTGCCGCCTTCCACTCCTGCAGACAGAGCCTGGGATGAGGGACCCAGGCCCAGCCGGCTGAGCACCAGGCCAAGTGCCGGCAACTCTTCCTTAAATCTCCTTCTCTGGCCACTCTTTACTGACCACACTGAGCGCTAGGGAGGGTGTGGAGCGAGCAGAACTCTCACACGGTGCCTGCCGGTGGGAATGCAAAATGGTGCAAACATCTAGGAAATAGGCCTGGCGATTTCTTTTTTAATTGAGGCAAAATATATACAACATAAAAGTACCATTTTAGCCATTTTTAAGTGCTCAGTTCAGTGGCATTAGGCACATTCACGTTGCTGTGCAACCATCACCAGCATCCATCTCCAGAATTTTGTCACCTTTCCAAACTGAAACTCTGTCCCCCAGCCGCTCCTTCCCCAGACCCTGGCAGCGTCATTCTGCTGTCTCTGTGAATCTAGGGACCTCGTATGAGGGGAACCGTACAGTATTTGTCCCTCTGTGCTGGCGGCTTCTCTCACAAACATACATGGACTCCATGACGCAGCAAACCAGCCCTAGGGGTTCACCCAAAAGATCTGAAAACATCCGTCCCCATAAAAATCTGTGTACACGTGTTCACAGCAGCTTGATTCATAACGGTCTCACATTGGAAACAACCTAAATGTCCGTCAATGGGAAAATTGCTAAACGAATTGCATATTCATAAACGGAATCCCATTCAGTGATAAAAAGGAATGAAGTCTGCTGACAGGTGCCTCAGCCTGGATGCATCTCAAAACCACGACGTCAGGCCATGGAGCTGGACACGCAGAGTCAGCCTGCATGCTTCCACCCGTATGAGGTTCTACGACAAGCAGGACTAAGCTATGGGGATAGAAGTCAGAACTGGAGGAGCGCCCTCTGAGTGGACAGAGCACCGTGGACTTGTGTTGGGGAGGGACAGGTGTGGAGACAAAGTGCCTCGTCCTCCAGGGCACGTGCTGGCGAGTGGAGTCTGGGCTAGATTTTAGCCCCACTCACCCCTTGCCTGGGTGCCTTTGTGCAGTGCACAACCTCACGGGGTGGCCCTGCAGTCTGTCCTGTTTAGTGAATGGTCCATTCTGTCATGAGCTGCTTATACATTTATTGCCCTTTCTGTGTCTGTATAACAGCTTCTTTCATTGATTAAGTCACTGATGCGTGCCACAGTGGCGGGAGGAAGGCCACTGGTTTGAGGGCCAGTGGTCCCAGGACTGAAGCTCACCAGGGCTGTGGGGGGAACTGTGGACGTGTGAGTCACGGGCAGATCCATGCAGGGGGAGCGTGGACAAGAAGAGATGGGGCTAAGGACCCAGCATTTAAGGAACGAGTGGAGCCAGGAGAGCGCAGCACCGCTGGGCCCACAGCCACAGTGGCCTCGCTGAGCTGCAGGCAGCTGGGGCCTAGTCAGCAGTGGAGTGGAAGCTTCAGAGATGGCAGGGCAGCAGCCAGGCTGGGGCCGAGCAGAGCGCCAGGGGCTGGGCTCTCCGCAGAGACCCGAGACGGTGGGGTCCAGGAGAAGTTTCTCCTTCAGAGGGACACACCTGAGGAGTCTGCACTGCTGATGGGAAAGCCTGCGTCGGGATGGAGGTTGCCCAGAGGGAGCTGGACTTCAGGTCGGGGAGTATCTAGGAGTGTGTGAACGCCCTCCCAGATGGAGGGAACCCCACCTGCTGAGCCCAGCAGCTTGAGGAGTCAAGGAGGTGACAGTCAGCCAGTCTGAGGCGACGAGTGGGTCCACCCCGGACAGTTCACAAGCCTTGGGAGCAGGATTTGCTTCAGCTCCTGCCCCCTTCTGCCCATTTCCACTGGTTCCACTTTGAAAACCCTGCCTCTGTCGGGGGGCACCACAGGGCCAGTGCTGAGCAGTCACAGATGCTGGTTGAGGCAGGGGACGAGCCAAAGGCCCGCAAGGGAGATCTGACCTCCCTTCCCTCAGACTCCTCCTCCCCCCTCGCCTCGGGGCCTTTGCACGACTTGCTTCTCCGACACCGCTCCTGCTTGAATTGCTTGAATTGCGGAGGCCCTTCCTTGAGAAGCACTTTCTGTGGACTCAGCATAGAGTCCCTCACTCGTCAGGGCAGGCATCCTTCTCCGCCCTGGCGCTTGTCATAAAGTCTTCAGCGCTCGCGGCACGTGTGCGCCCGGGCCCTCCCCAGCCCCGCAGACGTGCGCGCGCAGCAGCCAGGCGGGCTCGGCCGCGTGGCGGGGGGCGCGCACGCGTGGCGGTGGAGCTCCGTCCGGGGCAGACCGGCCTCCGCGGACGCGCGGGGGACACGCCGGGGCCGGACGGACGTGCCTTCCTCCGCAGCCGTCTGCGGGCCCCGCCGACCGAGGCAGATAAACGGAAGGCCCTCTGCGCCGCGAGAAGCGTCCCGCCGCTTCCATCCCTGGACAGGAGACGGGCGGGCGGGGTGCCCCCCGGACCTCCGCTCGGGCCTGCGGGCGCCCCAGCCCCGGGAGAGGGGGGGCGGGACGAGGGCCCCGTGTGCCCTCCGCGCTCGCGGCGCCGCAGGCGGCCGCCCGGCAGGGCTCCCCGGGGCCCGAGAGGCCGAGCTGGAGCTGGGCCTCCCCGCCCGCTCCCCGGATCCGGGCGGCCGCGGCCCTGGTGCGACCCAGGGCTTGACGGCGGGATCGGGACTAAGTGCATCAGCTTTCTGGTAAGAATGATGGAGGTGATTCCGAAGAAAGAGCTAGAAGAGGGGCCAGTGGCTGCCTCGGAGGAGGAGCTCCAGGGCAGGGCGTCGCTGCCGGTCCCGTCTGTGGCTTTTGTCGCGGCCCCTCCCCGCCCGCGCCCCCCTCTCCCCCTCCACTCCCTCTCCCCTTCCCCCAGTCCCGCCGAGAAGCCGCCCTGGGTGGTCTCGGCACACTTTTCTGGACTAAAGGCCTGTGCGCTCTCGGCGTGCTCCCTGCTCCGTGGCTTGTCCTTCCACTTGGGTAAAAGGTGTTAATTGATGGAGTCAAATGTTTCTCTTTTCCTCTGTGGTTAGTGCTTTTTGTATCCTGTTTAAGAAACCCTTCCTTGACCCAAAGTCATGACTTATCTTCCAGAACTCGGGTTTGCTTTCGCATTTAGGTCTATAACAGCACTGTCCCAGAGAAATGTAATGTCAGCCGCAAATGTAATTTTAAATTTCAATTTTTCTAGTGGCCACATTGAAAAAAAGGTGAAATTAATTTTAATATTTTATTTAACCTAATACATACAAAATGGTATTATCTCAATATATAATCAATATAAAAATTATTAGTGAGGTATTTTACATTCTTTTCATACCAAGTCTTCCATATCTGTGTATATTTTACACCTGTAGCACATCTTAATTCGGGTCCTAGATTTTATCAGAAATACGTGGCCTAACTTCATAAAACTCATAGTTGAAAAGGTAGGTTCGCACAGCCATGTGTCCTAACACACATCAGAGTACTCCTGTAGGGGCCGGCCTGGTGCATAGTGGTCAAGTTCCCATGCTCCACTTCTGCCGCCCAGGGTTTGCAGGTTCAGATCCTGGTGCTGACTTACACACCGCTAGTCAAGCCATGCTGTGCTGGGTGTCCCACGTACAAAACAGAGGAAGACTGGCACAGATGTTAGCTCAGAGACAATCTTCCTCACCAAAAAAAAAGTTTTCCTGTAACTGCACCAAGACCCTGCTTGCTCTGGAAACGCGACTGGGGTGCTGCCCCAGCTGTCTGTCTGTTCAGAGCACTTAGCATGGTCAGTGAGTACGTCTGCCTTCCTCATTGCTATTGTTCTCAACAAACAGTGCACACAGATAAGCACCCAGTGTATATCTGCTGAATAAATGAGTTACATAGACAATAAAATTTGAATTTTCCCCTTCTTTAGCGTGGATGACCCACTGCTCTGCCTAGAATGGAGCTATTGGAAAAGGGCAGGTCTCCCTTTCTTCTCAGAGGCTGAGGGGCAAAGGAGTCACTTGGGATCCCACCGCCCCTCTGTATGGGCTGACAGCCGCTCACTTGCTCTCATGCCCACCCACACTCCGGCCCCTCTCCACTTGGCCCTGACTTCCCAGGGCTGCTTTTTAATGATGCCAAGGGCAGCAGGGCTCACTTGAGGTCCTGGGTCATGTTTACAACTTTACCTGGGGTTACTGTCAACCTGGTTGGGACGTTTCTGACGCCACAGAACCTCACCAGGACCGAGAGGGAAGAGCCTGCGTTCCAGCTCAGAGAGGAACGTGCAGCGAGACGTGGAGCAGGAGCACCCCCTGCAGTCCAGCTCCCCTTGGACCTGGCTGACCTCGTTGCCCACCCCAAGTGCCAGCCCCAAAGCCCTCCTGCTGCTCCTGCTGCAGCGTTCCTGCCTCTGCTCACACTTCCCGCTGCCCGTCTCCAGCTCCCGGGACCCTGTCTGCTCTGCAAGGCCCAGGCCGTTCGGCTTCTCCGTGAAGTGCCCCAAGTCCGCTCTCCGTGCCTCTCGGCCACCGTGTCTTGCGCTGCCTCACCCACCCCACCCTCCTTTGCATCCTGGACACTGAGCTCCCCTGTCCACATCCTACAGCCCCGCAGGAGGCGGGCCGAGCCCACGAGCAGCACGACCCCGCCTGCCTGGTCACCGTGTGCTCCAGGGGTCCCAGACTTGCAAAGTACATTCGTAATGGGTAGTAAACTTCAAGCAGAAATGTAAAAATGTTCATTTCTTAAGGGAATAAAATGTTCTCATAAAAGGCAGGAAAAAGGGACAAGTGGTTCTCTAGGGGATGTGACAGCAGCAGTGTTCCCATGGACAGCCCCCCACCCCCGCACAGGTGTGGAAGGGCAGACACTCAGGCTGCTGCCACCCTCCAGCTGGTCCACAGATGATCGGACAGTCGGCACAAACCCCCTTGAAATAACATCCAAGTCGTCTGCTGGGCCCTCTTCTGGGAAGATGATCCATAGTTTTAAACCCTGGTGAGTCTTTCTACCCCGGTAAAATGAAAATAAATGAGAATTGTTTAACTGTTGAACGAGTTTAATAAAATGTAAAAAGAACTATGATTTTCTATCTCAACTTCCCATCTAGCAATCAAAGGCAACGTGCCTAACTTTCATCCATGACCAAGGACCAGTGCTAACGGCACACCTGCCACCATGCAGGCCTTAGCTCAGAGGGGTTTCGTAGGAGGATGCATCCCAGGATTCTACGCTTCCACCCAGTTTAAGCCCTTTGTAGCCTGATGTCCCTGTGTTCTTCCAGCATGCTGGGGACGGGCAGCCCTAGACAGCTGGCATTACCATCAGGAAGTCCCAGTGAATGGTCCTGAGGGGCTGGGATAATCTTCCTGGGGAGGTGGCACAGTGTGGAGCAGAACCATGGCCCTAGCATCCTTCTCGGTGGTGGCAGTGGGACAGGGACCCCACCTTGGTGCTCAAAGTCAGGGCTCTCGGCGGGGGTGCGCTATGTGACCCCAGAAAAATTACCTTCCTAGGAAGATAGAGAAGGGCTGAGGGAGAGGGGAGAGCAGGGTTTGTGCAACCTACTGGAGCATGAGGCCCAGCACCATGTTTTTTACCAAACAATAAAAGACCAGCTAGAGCTGATGCACAGAGAGCACACTGCAGCCTCCACTGAGCGATGGCTCATCCAACTCAACTTCTTCATCTAACACCCAGGACGAGAGCACGGCCCGCCCGCCCGCTCCCTCTGCCTTCCCAGCTGCAGAGCTAGGAGCCCAGGGACAGGCCAGCTCATCCGGTCACCTGTTAACCTGAGCAGTGGGTCTCACAGAGCCCATCTCAGTGGCAGTGTTGCCAGAGGGTGTGCACTGGCTAAAAAATAGTTCAGCAGCACATTATTAAAAACAAAGCAAAATATAAAAGCAGATTCAATGTCTGGGATGGCTGATGGCTTCCTTTCCCTGAGGAGAACATGCTGCGGGAGGTGGCGCTGGCCCTCCAGCGGTGGCAGGCAGGCCTCCCAGCCAGGCGGCCCTAGCGTGGGGGCTCCCGCAGGCTCTGGTGGGGGGCGGGAGGCGGCTCCAGGTCACAATAGCTGAAGCTGCAGCCGTCCAGCATGTCGCCCGGCGGGCTGCCGTTGAGGCAGGGGTCCTCGAAAGCTCCGGTGTCGTCCCGCAGGCCTGTCCTCTCCAGCGTGGCCTGGAGAAGTTCCCGGATCCTTCGGTTTTCTTTGGAGGTGGACTCCCAGACAACTTCAAGCTCGCCTTCCATTTCTCTGAGAGAAATACACAGAACAAAGGAAAAGTTTAAAATAGCACAACTAAAACATATTTATGGAGCCCTCATGAATCCAAGGACCTGAAAGGAGGAATGCTTGACAGAGAACAGGGCGCAGTGCTCGGCCTGAAGCAAAGCCTGCCAGGGCTGAACGGAGCCCCAAGGCCGAGACACAGCAGAACCCGCTGCCCGGCCAGGAGCCTTCTGAGGCCCGGACCCAGCAGACCGTGGGGCCCCGGCCGGGAGCCTCCTGGCCTCTCCTCGCCAATGCAGACACCCTTGTTTTCTGCAGAATCAACACGCAACTGCAGTGGCCTGGCAGTGGGCACCCACGTGGCAGGGCCCTGTAGGCCTCTCCTGTGTCCCCTCTGCCTGTCCCCACTGTGATCTGGTCAACACTCAGGCATATTTCATAGCACTATCCACAGAGCCACCAGTGGGCACAGACATGAAGAGTGTGTTAGGGGGCAGGGGGCACCCTGGGGAGTGAGGATCATAACTGAGGACACAGACAAGACTGGCCTGGACCACGTGCTGGGAGGTGAGTGCCCAGAGGGAGCCAAAGCTTGTGAGAAAAGAAGGGCAGCAAAGAAGTTTCTCCTGAGCACAGCCTCTCTGTGCCAAGCAGCCGTGAGTGCTGAGGAAACAGCAGACAATGGTATCCGTGACCTCCCAGGACCATGGTCCACAGGGGAAACTGATCAGGATACCAGCCATCACCTCACAGGACGGGAGTCCCAGGGAGGAGTGTGCAGGACAGAACAGCAAGCTTCAAGCCTCAGCCTGGGAGAGGTGGGCCTTGTGCAGGATGGCCAGAGGCCAGCTCCTTCACACACACTGGCAGATGGTTCTGGGAAATGTCAGAAAATGAATGATCAGGTGGACTTAGCACTATTGTATAAAAAGTAGGAGACTGAGATCAAGGGAGGCTGGTGACATGCCCATTTTTTCAGCACCATGTTTCCTGTGAACAGTTGCTTCCTTCCAAAGTCCATGATGGCCACTGAGTGTTAGGCACGATTTAATTAAGCTATGTCTAAAAAACCCCTGACTTTAGTCTTCTGGCACAAAACACCCAGAGGTTCGATAAATTATGGCAATTATAATAAGGTATGGCTGAACTCAAAAGAAATCTCTAAAGGCAGAAAAAAAAAGGAATAAACTGAAACCAGAGAGGCAGGCAAACAAAATGTTGGTATTGCTTTGATGACAGAAGCCTATGCTAGAAACCCAGATTTTTGTAGAACGGAGACCAGGTCTTGTGCCCACGCAAAGTGGGTGTGACAGAAAACCCAAGGGCTCCCTCATATCTATGCTTCTCCTCTTCTTCCTAGAACCACTCTGAACTATCTACCCCAGAATTAGGCAGGTAAATGGAGGCGTGTGAAAAACCCTCAAGGAAAGGATGGTTGGGCAGAAAATTTGCCGATCTTCAAAAGAAACCTGCTCAGGAGGGCTGAGTCTCTGTGTGGACTGCTGCCACTGACTGTTCTCAAATGGATCTGGAGTTTGAACCAACACTGCTCCCCAGTATAGGTCAATCCCAGGCCCTGACTGGAGTGAACCAGGAGTAAAAAGACTTTTTTGAGACAATCAGGGCAAAAAACTCAATGGATGGGTTAAAAGTTCATTTGATGCAGCTGAAGAGAGAATCAGTAAACTGGAATACTGAGCAGAGGAAACCACCCAGAATGCAGTTCAGAAAAACAGATGATGTTAACAAGTTATACATCATAAACGGATAATGGCACTGTGGATTGTTTTAAGTCCTTTTGTATTTTTTTAAAAAGCATTACTATAGCCTATTTTCAAAATTAATAATAAAATTAAAGTGGCTCCGGCCACAGAAATATTGTCTGGAACCAAAGAAGCAAATGCAGATTTTCTCTGGAGAAAAACAGCCTCAATCCAGGCCCTCAGGATTCCACAGGTTAAATTCAACCACATATGAGTTCATAGTAAAAAATTTACTGTACACAGGAGGAAATAAGCCAATATGGCAAGAGCTAACAAAACTAGATTTAAGTCCCCCAAATTTCAGATGCTGGAATTGTCATATATAGAATAGCAAACAACTATGAATGAAATATTCAAAGAAATAAAAAATATATTAAAGATAAGCAAAACTCAAAAACTTATTTTTAAACACAACTAGGCATATTTTCAAAAGAACCAAACTGAACTTCTGAAAATGAAAAATATAGCAGTTGAAATAAAAAACTCAGTGACCGGTTAAACAGTGCGCTGAACACAGCTGAAGAGAGATTTAGTAAACAGGAATCGTGAGCAGAAAAAATTACCAGAAACACAGGGAGATGGAAAATTTAAAAGATAAAGTATGTGGAAGATTCAATGAGAAGGTCTAATATATATTCAATCTGAGTTCCAGAAGGAAATTTAGACAGAATAGAGGAAAAGACGATTTTAAGAGACAATGGCTGAGAATTTGCTAGAACTAATGAAAGACAAAATTACAGATATAGATAATAACTTATACCAAGTAGATAAGTAAAAAGAAATTCATAGTTAAACACATAATAATGAAACTGCAGAATACAAGACACAGAGGACATCTTGAAAGAGGCAAGAAAAGATGAACCACCTATTTTTAAAAATGAGAAAAGACTTCTCAACAGCAACAATCAAACAGAGAAGACAGTGGAATATGCCGAGAGAAAAAGCTATCAAGGTAGAATTCTGCACCAGCAAATATCATCTTATAAGGATGAGCACAAAATGCAGACATTTTCAGATACATAAAAACTAAGAAAGTCTACTCCCAACAGACTCTGACTGAAGAAACTTCTAAAGGATGTACTTTAGGAAGAAGGAAAGTAATCTGAGAAATAAGGTCTGAGATGCAAGAAAGGATAGTAAGCAAAGAAATTGGTAAACTGTGGGTAAATCAAAATGAACAATTATATAAAAACTAGCAACTTTTAATTTCTGGGACTAAAAGTAATGATATAAAATAGATCTTTGTTTTCTACTTTCACATATCTATATCTACAAATAATGACACCAGACAACAACAGCATATAAACTGAGCGGGAAATAATTAGATTAGAGCATTAGATCTTGCATTTGGGGGGGAAAAGTAGAGATGCTGATTAAATTTAGATTTTTTTTAAAGTATCCATGGTGAAAGTTCACGGGTAACCACTAAAAGAACAGAAACAGAATGTATAACTTCCAAACCATTAAAGGGCAAAAAATTGAATAAAGGAGAGAGTGAAAAGCAAAATTCCATTTTATTATAATGCAGTTCTAAACCTCCTGTCTGGTAGGAAACTTGGTACTGGCCCAACTTTTTACAAAGTGACCATTAATGGTGGCAAGAACTTCCGCGACGACAGAAACCATGTTAGATAAGACTTTGTTTGCCAACATTAAGAAGCACCAGGCTGATAGGAAACATAAGTATGAATGTGCATTCTGCATGGCATCCAATACATGGATCCCTCTATAACATGAAGAGAATCACATCCGAGCGTCATTATGACTCTTCTGCATGCAGCAGTTTATATTCCAGTCTGTCAAAGACAACACAGACATTATGAAAAGGCGGACTTAAGGGTGAGACCGAAACAAGGCGAGGGACCACCAAGTTCACCGCACACAGCACACGATACTCCCCACTGTCTTCAGTACACCGGCAGCACTGCCTCTATCACATGTTTAAAGGATGAAGGCGTGACCGATGGAGAACCTTACATCCACAGAGCATAATGCACCCCAAATCTTATTTTTATGATCTTACCACAAGGGAATGATCAGAGATTTTAAAGTTCTCAGAAGAGAAAAAACATAATAGCACAAATAAACCATTTAATAAAAAATTTATAAAATCTCCCAAGAAAATGGAATAAAACAAAAATATCAGAGATGGAAAAGAGGAGAAAAAAGGGAAGGACAATTAGAGGGCTGGATTGACTTAGGAAGCCCAATGTTCAACAACAGGGATTTCCCAAGGAGGGAGTAAGGACGACGCGGAGCTGGGCTCTCATCTACCACGTGGGGACCGGAGTTAACAATCCTTACTGTACGCTTGAAAGTGGCTAAGAGCACAGATTGTAAATGTTCTCCCCACCACCACGACAACGAAACAGCAATTATGTGAGGTGAAGGATGTGTGACCTTATCGTGGTAATCATTTCACAATGCATACGTGTATCAAAGCATCACAGTTAATTGCTGGGGAAAAAACTTAAAAAGAAAATGAGGAGCAAATAAAAGTCAAGGCCAATATTAAATTGACATAAAACTACAAAATGTAAAAATAAAAATAACCAATCAAATAACAAAACAGGTCCAGAGGGTTTTACTGGAAAATTCTGCCAAACATTCAAAAAGCAAACATGTGATACAGGGCTGGGGCGGCCCTACCTTTTCTGCTGCAGCGCCTCGTCCAGGACATCCTGCTTGTCCTGCAGCATCCGATGGAGGTGCCTCATCTCCTGCCGGTACTGAGCTGTCCTGCTGGCAAAGTCCTCTTCCTGCTCTGTCAGGTGGTGACTGATGTCACCCAGCTTCAGTGCCACCTGCTTCTTGTAGCCCTGGGGGAGGAGGCGGGTGAGTGAGGGGATGTCTGTGGCCCAGGTAGAAGGCCTCCTGGATGCATCTCCTATTCTCCTTCTCGGGCTGTTGGAGCCCACGAGCTGAGTGAGCTCTGGATAGGTCTGATCTGGGAGGGCAAGTCTGGATCATAAAAGTCATTCAAGTATAACAAAACCTAATTTCTAATTTGTATCATGCCTAGTTTTTTAGACACTATGAATAAAATTAAAACAGAAGAACCTGGCAAGGTTTGCCACACTCTATTGGTAAAAAGATGACTGAGATAAAAGTTTGATACATTGGCTTGCCTCCTTACATATTTATTGTGCAGTATTTAAGCTTATGAATTTTCCTCTAGAATTTCTAAAGCAAGATTCTGACTTGTAGTTCACATAGATTCAATTCTCTTTAGAAATTATGACATTGAATTTATACACTCCCTCTGAGCCAAGAATTGGTTTACTGCAGTTTTTACATTTCTAGGTGAAAGAACATTTTTTGCTTTTGTTTATTAATTTCTGGTTTTCATCCTTTTGATCAACAAATGTTTGCCTTATTTCTACTTTAGGGGTTAATTGAGGGTTTTTTTCCATACCCAATCTACGATCAAATTTTGTGACTGTTCTGTGTATATATTGACATAAATAAACCTTATAGATTATGTTGTTAAACCTTCTAAGTGCTTAGTTCCTTTTGTTTAATCTCTTGATCTGTCTTGGACCAAGATGGGTGGATTAAAACTCCTTTTACTACTAAGTTTCCATTCTCCTTTTTGATCTCCTGTAGTTTACACTTTATAAATTTGCTGTGTTATTTAGTACATGGATATTCATAACTACTATACATTATTAATTGTCGTCTTCAGCATTAGGAAGGCCCCTCCTTTTCTTCTTTTTTTGTCTCCTTTAGTGCTTTTGGCCTGAATTCTATCTTGGCAGATGTAAAGACCTTTTCCTTGGTTGTTATTCCTACACCGTGAGAAAACATTTACATTCTATTCTCTTGGCCTTATCCCTGCTTTGTTTAAGTCTTAGTTCACAGTCAAACATATTCTTTGCTCACTGCCCACACTTTTCCAAAGTGTGCCCCATCATTTCTCGGCTGGCTGAACTCAGGTTGGTGGACCCTTACAAGAACAAGGTTCTTACAAGGTCAAAACCGTCTGAAGAGCAGGTTGCTGGACGGAAACATCCTTGGCTCACACTCTCCTTCTCTGAATAGTTACTGGTGGCATTCCACCGTTCTCTGGCATCCAGTGTTGCTGTTGAAAAGTGTGAACATGGCTTTCTTTTTCTTACATCTTGGTCTTTTGTCTGAGCGTTCAAGGTATTCTTTTTTTTAATCTTAAAGTCATAGCTTTTCGTGTCAATTTTCTGGGTCCATTCTGGGTCATTTTTCCTAGGTACATAATATGCCTTTTCAATATGTAGATTCAAGTCTTTTGTTTCAGAAAAGATTTTATGAATTACAGTTTGGAGCCGAGTAAGTTCCACTGTTCTGGTTTCTTCTTCAGAGACTCCAGCAACAGGTATTCTGGAGCTCCATCACTTTCTACTGAACTCTTTTTATATCTTTATTTCTGCTTCCCTGTCTTTGCCTTTCTCGTTTCCATCCTTTATGTCCCTTATCGTGCTTTTATGATAGCTTTGTGCTCCTTGTAATTTAATCCACATTTCTGAAATGCGTTTTTCTTTCCATCTCTTTCCCGTGTTGTATCAGTTCTGTTTCACACCATCCTTTGTCTGGCCATCTCTTCTCGAGGCTCCTGTGTTTCTGCTTTGTGGTGTTTCTTCCTAGCTTTGACTGCTTTATTTTTAGCTACCTACGTTCCTACTAATTCACTTTGGAGTACAAGTTACAATTCTGATCTCCTCTGTGGCAACATTTTCTGATGCATTTTCATCATGTGGAGGAAAGATATACTTCTATTTTTCTTCCTTTTTCTTAAAGTATTTTTGTATGGAGGCCACTGTATTCCTCTGGGATGAGACGAGGTTCCTGGGAGGGTGGGAGCAACAGTTGGCTGGGTCAGGGTGGCCCTCCAAGCTGTAGGCACCACCTCTCGTCTCCCCTTCTCTGACTCTGCATCCAGCTCTCTGAGTCCAGCCTGGGGCAGAAAAGGCTTCTGCCTGCAGCTCTGAGCTTCACAGAGCTCGCCATAGCCCTGACTTCCAAGGTGACATCTTCATTTTTACGAGTCCTGTTTTGATGGGGTTTCCTGAGATGTCAACCTTGGATTTTCTCAAGCTGTTTCCAGGTCTCTCCTCTTCAATTCACCAGAGATTCCACCCTGTCTAACCTGATCCGAATCACAGGTTTCCTCTCTGGGTGGCTGGGGGCCCTTTTTACTATTCCTGCGCAGACGAGCAGATGGATTCCCAAGGCAAGGCCAACCACTCTGAAGATCAGACCTTCTCTTTCAGAAATAAAAGCCAACAGGAAAACCAGAAAAAAAACTCAAAACCCATAATTGCTCACTATTACTCATAATGCGTCCACGCGGAGTCCCATCATTAATAGTATGGTGCATTCCTTCCAGCCTTTCTGATGCAGAGTTATGATGTGTTTCGTACACTGCTTTTGATTTTGTTGAATTTTTAAAACTGTAAAATGTATTATTTAATTCCCCAGTTATTGAATTTATTGAATATTATGTGCCAGGTGCTATTCTAGATGCTTGGGATATACCTTTAGATAGAACATTATCAGTATCCAGGAAGTCCCCAAGTGTCCCAACCCCTTAGATAAAATCATTAATCTCATTTTTGCTATAATCTTTTCTCCACTTTTCATTTTTAGTGTTCCAGTCTATGTGTGCACCAAACAATTTAATTTTGCTGTTTTAAACTTTATATAAAGGCAATCATATTATAGGTGTTCACTGTGTTGAGCTTCTTTCTTTCAATATTATGTTTGTGAGATTCACCCACAATTATTATAAATACAATTTGTTCATTTTCACTGTTGTTAGGTATTCTTTTACGAATGCATCACAATTTATTTATCTGTTCCACTGTTGATGGATTTTGGGTTTTTTCATTTGGGACAATTATGAACAAGGCTGCATGATCGTTTCTTTACGTGATTTCTGGTGCACTCGTGTAAGAGTTTCCTCACCTGGACGAGTATATATGCAAGGGAGGAATGGCTGGATTGTAAGCTATGTGAATGTCCTACTTTACTAAACATTTGAACCAATTCCAGCCCCCACAGCAAGGCAGAAAGGTTCCCACTGCTTCATGTCATTGCCCAGCCCTCAGTACTGTCAAATTTCTTAACTTTTTACCCATAGGTGCAAAATGGGTAAGAACACATTTTCACCCGCTGGCCACTTTTAAGAGTTTATCTCTGCCTTTGCTGTTCTGCAGTTTCACTAGAATGTGTCTAGGTGTGGATTTTTTATTTATCCTGCTTGGTGTTCAGATCATGACAATCAAGTGTCATTTAAGATTAAATTCACCATAGCCTTATTTACTTTAAAACTGTGTCCGACAGTGAACATTCTGTGATACAGCATTTATATCACACAAATCAAATGCCTAGAAAAACAAGATAACTCGCTAGGAATATCTGATATTTTATGTCAGCACAACTCCATAGCCTGGATGGTTAAATTAAGTCATATGTACCACCAGAAGCCACAGGATAAATTCCCTAGGTTCTGAGTGTGGGACTAATGCAGGCATTTTCAACTTTCCTGTTAGCAAAGGAGCCCTTTCTTCAGGTAGCATTGTGCCTAAAAGCCAACATTTGAGGGTAAGAGTGGAGCTGCTCTGGGCCACACAGGGAAGGAGTACCCTGGCCTGGTGGTGGGAATGTCCTGACCACAGAGTGCCGCTGTCCATTATACCTGGGAACAGTGATGCTCTGGAGGGGATGCTGGTCTTCCCTGAATTCAGTTAAAGAGAAGTGATCTTCCCTGGGGGAGGCCCAGAATCCAGACCAGGGCAGCTGCCTGTGGCAGACCCTACTGGAAACCAGAAAGCCCCTCAGGCAGCATCTGTCTGTACCACATGAAAATCAAGACCTACAAGGCTATGGGACTTCCAAAACTTAGAATTTGTGTTATTTAAGCAATATTTCTGAAACACAGGGAAATGAAATATGTTCTTTGCATTAGGACACATAGTTGGCTCTGAGCAATTTTAAGTGAAATTTTGTTTAACTTTTTAAAAATAAATAATTTAGGACTAAACCTTATGTTACCTAAAACAAAAGAGACCAGTGAACTCACAATGTACATTTATTTATGTATATATACTGTTCACCCAATACCGCGAGTATGGACAGCCAGCCAGCCAACATTTCGATTTTCTTTTCCTGGGTTGCTAATTTTTGAATATTAAATGACATCAATCTATGTCTCCACTTACCAAGTCCTTTTAATCTCTGTCCTACACATGCATGCACTTGAGCCCAGGGGCCCCAGCTGTACTCCCCACGCTTGGAGCCAGGTGACTCGCAGAGCTTGCGCTGGGAAACCCACAGGCTCGCTGCCTCTGCCCACGCCTCTAGCCTGCTGGTGCTCTCCCTGCCCCCGCCTGAGAGATGGGTTTGGCTAGTCAGGCTGTGGAGGCATTCTCAGAGGCCGGCAGTAAGAACACAGACGACAGGGAGGAGAACGGAGGCCACCTGAGGGAGGTGGCCACGGGGAGGAGAGTGGGTACAGTGAGAAGGGCTGTCTTGGGCAGAGAACCTAGAAGGTGCAATCAGGATTAAGCAAGAGAGAGCAGTCAGCGCTGCTCTCTAACTGAACCAACAAATGCTGGGCTTGATCATAAAGCCTGGACATTAACTTAAGGCCACAGCCTGCAGATTTTTCCATCTTATTCTTTTTTTAAACAGCTGCGTGGTATCTCATTGTGCTAGTGAAAAATAATTTATTTAATGAGCGGGGAGGTGCTATTTCTGCCAGCAAAACCCTATACTGCTTTACTCTGTGGATGATTAGCAGACGTACAGGCAAAATGTATCGTTTTCCTTAAAAAAGAAATCTAACCCCAGTAAACCGCCATTCCCATTGGAAAATGGAATCGCTGAGGCTGAGCGACCACTTACCTTGACTTTTTCCTCTAACCTTCCCAAGCGAATGTTGCCTTCTATGATTTTGTTGAGAACTCCATGCTTCTCACTTTCTAAACACTTAGCCTAACAAGAAAGGTGAAAAGAAAAATAATGGGCTCTCAGTTTTACAGAAAAATTAAAACAATACAAAGTTCTTCTGCCAAGAGTACTTCTCGCAAGTTATCTCCATTCTGCTAGTGGCCCCGCTGGTCCGGCCCTCTCCTGGCCACCCTCGGACGCCCACGCCCTGGGTGAGGGCTGTGGCAGGACCTGCGCCAACAGCTGAGGAGGACAGGAGCCGGGTGCCCTCCTGGGAACAAACAGAAGATCTGAGCCCCGGACAAGGGGAATGTGAGAGGCTGTCGGGGCTTCCAGCTCACTCCTTCAGTCCTGTGGAATACATCCTTCCTTCAGTCCTCTCCAAGGCATAAGAGTCAAGTTAGAAGTTTCTTTCTTTTGGCAATCTGAATAATTATAAAATGAAGGACAACTTAGCATGAACGCACAATGCCATTCTCCAAACCAAACGTGACGGGCAGTATATCCAAAGGGCTGTCATTGAAGCTGCACGATTCAGATTAATATCCAGATGGGCCGTGAACTACCATGCACTGAAGCTAACTAGTTCAAACGCTAAAATTAAAACACAAGAGTAAAGGTGAGCTTTTGTTCTAAAGTAGACTAGTAGTGACAGTTTGATTTTCCAGAAGGAAAAATAACACACAGAATTAAATAACTTGTCACAAGTCACATGGAAAACCCATTCTACACACAGGATTCAAAATTAAGATGTCAATATCAAATAAAATAAAATAAATAAGATATAAGGGGCTCTCACAAGGCCCAAGAGACCAGGATGGGGTAAAGAGGGGCACACGGCCCGCAGTCCCAGGACCCCCCAAGCCCCGGCTAGAGGGCCTGGCCCTGGGGCTCCCAATGGCAAGGCGTCTGCAACGCCAAGGGGACAGCAGTGTCTGTGCCTCCACAGAGGTGCCTCGTGGTGGGTGGAGCTGCCCCCACTGAGGGGTCCGAGGATTCTCGACTCCAGCCTGGCTTTCAGGCCGTAACAGCAAAGGTCAAGGCAGGAGGGGAGAACACACTTCCTTAACAGTCTGTTGGCTTAATTTGTAACTTTTAAGCATTTGGACACACAATTCATGGCTTCCATTTGTATTTCCATCCTGGGCCCACAAATCTGAGGGTCGGGGAGCATCTCGACTGCATCATGGAAGCCCGCACGCTCCGGCCCCCCTTGGAGGCACAGGGCCTGCATCCTGGGGGATCTGCGTGTCCCGCCCTGCAAACAGGCGGCCAGGTCTGAATGAAGCATTGCTAGACGAATGGGTGTGCTTGGCGCTTTCCATTTTCCAACCAGCTTTCCCTCTGCTCTCTTGATATTCCGGTGGAGAAGCCGAGGAGGCATGGCCGGAGGGGAACCGGGTGCTCAGCATTGCTACTGAAAATGCCAGAGAGCTCAGCACCTGGGGTGGGACACTGACCTCTCAGTAGGCGGACTCCTGGCTCAGGAGGGCTGTGTCCTTTTAAGGCTCCTACCACGCTGCGTCAAAGTCATACTGCTTTTCAAAGACTGGGGGAAGGACTTAGAAATCACCAGTAATGTGTAATCAGGCTTACCACACTCCTACCAGCAACTGGTACAATTAAAAAAATTTTTTGTCCCATTTATATAAGTATAGAATGGTAGCTCAAGACTGGCTTAATTAGCTTTTTTTATTGCAAGTAAAGATCAGCATTTTCCCCTGAGAGCTGTGTACTATTCGTATTTCCTCTTACATAAACAATGGCTAGAACCCCAGGTGCATGTTCCCATGGAGGAACTGAGTGTCCTTCTAACAAACGGGAATAAGCCAGCGGCACACCGTGACACGCCCTCCACGCCTCATTCACCCGAGAAGGGCCGAGTGACTTCCAAGACTGCCGCCTCTGGCTCTCAGAAAGTCTGCTCGTCTCTTTCGTAATGACATCCATTAAACTGTCACTTCTGATCCCACACTACCAGAGATTTGCAACTTGCTTAAATGAACACGTTGAAACGTACATAAGCAACAGCATTCAAAGTAGAAAAATCATCAAATGCAGGTAAGTGAGATTTGTTTTAAGTCGCCTGTCGTCTCACACTTAGAGATACAGTTATCCACCTCACTGTTGCGTTTTGTGGGACATCCTCTCAGACTTTCTTCACTGCATACAGCTTGGCACAGCATCTGCCTTCTTTCACCACACACTCTGCTCTAGACATCTTTTAAAGACACTGTGGAGACACCGAGAACCGTGTCTGCGGTGTCCCTCTCGCTGCCGGGTGGTGCTCCATTGTCTGCGACAACCAATCACATACTCGGTTCCCTTCCTTGGGACTGGTGCGACCAGAAACAGCGTGGGAGGAATGTTACTGTGCCCTTTAAACTGCGTCCTTACATGGACTATACACGACCTGTCTGTGATTCTTATCTTCCATCTTTAAACCAGGGATAGATTAAGACAGCTTTACAGAGAGAACATAGAGATGCGTCTGTATGTGTCATAAACACCCAATGACAACTGTTCCTACTTAGGAAAATGGACTCATTCCACTCATTTACCTTCTGAAATGTCATTTGCTATTATTTAAAAGTTTGAGTTATTCACTTTTCAAAAAGGTTTTCCCCCAATGGTTGAAAGATAAAATTTTGGAGAGTTTAAAAATTTGCAGTTGACATTTAAAAAGATGAAACTTTTTACAGTAATTTTGTAAAAAAAAAAATTCTTAAAATGATGTTTGCATATTGACTGGCAGTTTACTTGAAGTAACTTAGTCAACGTACCAAGTACATGAGGCCGTCACGTTCCTGGGCTACGTTCTCCGCCAGGCCGACGAGACTCGCCAGGTACTGGTGAGCGGACATTTCGTTCTCCATGGCTTTTTCCACCTGCTTTTTGAGGACATCAATTTTCTTTTGAGATCGCCTAGAGAGTTTCCCCAAATGGTGGAATAAAAAACTCATTAGCCTGAATGGTTAGGACATAGTGAATGTCTGTATTATAAAAATATCAAGTATGTTAGCATTTAAATGTTATTCTTGAGCAACCTAAATCTTCTGTAAGTTTCAAGGTGAGAAAAGGCAGCTGAGTTTAATTTTAAAGAAAGCATAATTATTGCTCCCAAACCAAGTCGATAGGAATCACAAAATGCTTAATACCGTTAATAGTCTAATTACATATTATTCTATTAATTTTTTGGCTCATGTTCTAAAAGATATTTTTGAAAAAGGGATTCAGTAATCCCAAAGTAGACTTTTGGGAAATGGTTAGGAAAGAACTTCTAGAATTTTCAGAGACTTAGGGTCACCATGGTGACTATCAACCATATTTGAACTACAGACTTGAGATGGTTAATGTTGGTCAACAGAAAAGCATTTACTGTACTTATATTTTGATATCCAGTAATCTCAATTATCCTTTTCCATTTTATAGCCAATATTAGAAAAAGAAAAGATAAAGAAAATGAAATAGAATATTCTTCAATTGTCTTTTTAAAAATCTTAACAAAAACAGCTTAAGAATAAAAAAATAAAAACCTATTTATTTTCTGTGCCCTTCGGAGCTCGGCTTCCAGCGCTTTGTTTTTGGCTGACAGACTGCTCCTCTCCAACAGTAGGCTCTTTTTCTGCACTTGAAGGACCACCAACTTTTCCATCAGCTCTTCCATCTCAGCGCTGCCTTTCTCTTCTTCCTTCTGCAACTGGCTGATGGATAAAAACATCACAGGCTTGTCTCTAGTACATCGAGGCTAAAATGAGGCAGCCACTGCCAGGCAAGGGATAGACAGCCCAACTCTCCAGCCCTCTGGTGGTCATCTGGAAGGCCTCTGCGGAAACAGATCCCACCCCAGCTCCTGGAGGACCTGGGATGGAGCTCCCAAAGGACAGCAGACAGGGCGTGGCTGGGCACACACTTCTTTGATGGTAATAATCGAACCCCTTTTTCTTTCCACAATTTTTGCTTATGTCTGTGTGTGTGTGTGTATGTGTGCGTGTGTATATATATATATGCTTATTTATACCATATTCCTTCCAGAAGGAATTTAAGACAGCTTAATTTTTTACAGTTATATTTGCCCCCCAAATCCTAACACTGAAACAAATTTTATTTCATACTAAAGTAATTATATGTTTTTATGATAAAAGAAACAAAGGAACAAGGAGGGCATACAATTTCAATACATAATTCTGTCCAAATGATGCTTGAGAAAAGAGTGAGTTCTTCATTGGTTCCCTCGGTCCATTTTCATGCAATATCCAGGACTGAGCAGGTGGGGCCATGCACACAGAGGCTGCGCAACATTCTGAGATGAGGCCTCTCTGGATACCATGTGGGCTTTATTTCCTGGCTGGCTGGCAAACAGGCCTCAGGTTGCATGTGTTTGGGGTGTGCCTCACTTGTCATACAATTTCAGTGACTTCAGCCTGGGCTGGCTCCCTGAATACCCAGTCAAGAATTTTCTAGATAGTTTCCATGCTTTCTAGTTTACTGGTTTTAGTTAAAATGAACACGCACATTATTACCACACGGGTCAAGAAACAGAACATTTCCAGTGTCCTGCCCCCATCATGGAGCCTTCCTTAATCATCCCTGCAGTGTTATCACCCCTCTATGCACTGCTACAGCTTAGTTTGCCAGTATTAGCACCACACGTACAGGAAACCAAGATGCATAACAGGTGCACAGAGGGAGCGGTACTTTAGCGTCCTTATGCCTCGCAGACTCAGCCATCTTTGTGTGTGTGGGTGCAGAACATTTAACTGTGTCAGTGCACCACACCCCGAGTGCCCCTTTTCCGGCTCACAGTCATCTGCGTTCTGTGCACACCTGCAGGACTCTCTAGGGCAATGCCACTCAGAGTGGTCCACAGATGGGTGTCCGCCTCCAGCTGTTTGTAACTTGTCCACGAGATCAGTACGGAAATTGAGAGAATGGCTTCAAAACTTTTCTAGCAACTTAACCTTGCTGTGACATCTGTGCTGTGAGCTGACTACCCTGGCAGTCGGGGTGCTGTCAAGTGTGCAGAGAGAGGAGCCTGCAGCGGGAGCTCATACCTGTCCTGCGCAGCAGGAATACACAACAATGCCTGACTTTAAGGTTACTTTGTCAACTGTACCTGAAAAATAGATAAAATCCAGAATTCATTTCTTTCATCAAAAGTTACTTTAACTATTCTTTTTTGGATAAACTGTTGAACTGGATTAATGATAAAAAGTTAAAGAGAAATGTTGAAAATACAAAGACTTCTGCTTCCAGCCAAGATAGAGGTACAGAAACTCAGCTAGAAAACAGGCAAACATGAGTAACAACAGTGTTCAGACTTTGGACAACAGGCCAACAGGACCGTGACCCCTGAGAGGAGAAAATAACGAGGTGAGAACTACAATTGCTCCAGCTTCCTGCCAGCCTGCAGCACAGGGAGGGGAGACCCAAACAGAGTCCAGAGGACTGCTCAGTTGAGGAGTCAGAGATCAGAGACCAGGGGGCCAAAGCAGCTAGAAGTTGTGGGGCAGAGAGGAGGGGGGTTCCAGAGAGAAAAAGGACCCTGGAGATCTTTAGGGGGGGTCCCCACAAGTCTTTGGCTGAGTACTGATCTGCACTTGTGTGAGAGGAAACTGCCTGAGGTTAAGGAAAGAACCATTAAAAACGAGCAAGCAAAACAAGTCCTGACACTCACAAAGAAGTGGGGATAGGACACGAGCCCGCCAGCAGAGCGCAAAGACCCTGTACAGCAGGGTCGCTGGAGACAACGCTCAGAGGGGTATTACTGCCTTTGCATGGGGTTAAACCAGCCCAGACTAAAGGTGGCTTTGGGCCTATCCTAACAAAAGAGTTTGGAAAGGATCCATCTGTTCTCTAGTGACTTAAATATGCACCAGAACAAAATCTGACACTATTTAAAGCATTGCAATAAATCCAGCACCCAACAACACAAAATCTACAATATGCGGCTTCCAATCAAGCATAGATAACAATAAAATATGATCCACGATCAAGAGGAAAAAAAATCAACAGAACTGACCCAGAAGTGAGAGAGACGATGGCACTGGCAAACAAAGGTTTTTAAACAGCTATTGTAAATATGCTCCACCTGTTCAAGAAAGCAGAATAAAACAGCACGATGAGGAGAAAAATGGAAAATATAAGACAGACTCAAATGGATCTTCAAGACACGGGAAAAAACAATATATGAAGTAAATGATACACTGGATGGGAGTAAAAAAGTTTAGACACTGCAGAAAAAAGACTAGTGAACTTGAAGACACAGCATAGAAACTGTCCAACAGAAGCACGAGGGAAACGAGTGGGAAAAAGCAAGGAACAGAGCATCAGAGACCCGTGGGACAGAATCAAGCAGGCCCAGGAGGAGGAGGGGTGACAGGCAAAGATAGAATAATGAAGAAATAACAGCTAAATTATTTTCAAATTTGATGAAAAATAGACACCCACAGCCCCAAGAAGGTGATCCAACCTCAAGCAGAATAAACAAAGAAACCACACAGAGGCACATGCGAACCAATCTGCTGGAAACCCCGACAAGGAAAAATTCTGAAAGAAAGTTCGAGAGAAAAGATACTTTATGTTCAGAGGAACAAAGACAACAGTGACAGCAGATTTTCATCAGGCTCAGTGCAAGCCAGAGGCTCTGGAGAACATCTATAAACTGAATGCAAAAAAATGAGCAAAACCAAAAAACCCTGTAAACTTGGAATTGTCTACCCAGTGAAATTATCAATAAAGCTTTATAATTTTCCCAATAGCGGTACTGCCAATCTTTCTGTTCCTTTCTGTTTGAGGCTTCATACACAGCTCCTCCTTTCCTTCTTTCTTTCCTTTCTTCGTTTCTTTTTCAAAATATCATTTTCTACATATTTGTTCCTACAAAGAAATACAATTAATTTTTATAAATTCACTTTTTTCTAACAACTTTGACAAAATTCCTTATTATTTCTAATGATTTATTGGTAGATTTGTTTTCTACATATGGAATTATATCACCTAGGAATAATGACTATTATTTCTTTCTTCTCAAACCTTTTAACTCTTCTTTTTTTTTGCCATGTGCACTAGTTACCACTGTTGTTAATGCTGTTCAGAAATGGAGCAGAGGGCATCTTTGCATTGTTTCCAGTCTCAAGAGGAAAGCTCGCAACATTTCACCACTAAGTGTGATACCTACTGCAGTTTTATTTTTTAATAGAACCATTAAAGAAGTTCACGTCTATTCCTAATACTTTCTTTAGAGTTTTTACATCTAGATTCATAACTGAAAATGAAAAGTAATTTTCTTATATTATCACTGTTGGGTTTTGGTATCAAGGTTATATTGACCTCATGAAATGAGTTAGAGAGCATTAGCTCTTTTTCTGTTCTTTAGAAGGGTTTATGTAAGACTGGAATTATTTCTTCCTTGAATATTTTTAGAACTCTCTGGCGAAGGTCCCTAGGCCTGTAGTTTTTTCTAGGGCAGATCTTTGTGTTCAACTTCTTTGATGATTAAAGGAATATTCAGGTATTCTTTTTCTTCTTGAGTCAGATTTGGCAAGTTATATTTTTCAAGGAATTTGACTGTTTCTTCTCACTTTTCAAATGTATCAACATGAACTTATTTCTAGGTGCCTGCAAATTTAAACGGCTACTTGCTGGATTAAGCCTTTTTATTGCTATGAATTGATCCTCTTTGATAAGTAGTGTTTCTTACCTAAACAGCTCTCTTGTCAGCTAGTAACAGAATTTACCACCTTTCTTTTGGTTTGTTTTTGAGTAGAACAGCTTTTTCTGCCCTTTTACTTTGGAACTTTCTGTGTCTTTACGCTCGCGATGTATATCTTAAAGACAACACAGAGTTGCTGTCGAGAGTTTGGCTAAACTGCTCCCTCATCTCGCTCCTGGGCCCCCATTCTGTGCGGCCGGCAGGGGCCCTGGACTGACACACCAGCCTCTCTCGCATCCATACCCCAGATAACTGCCCACAGAGTCACAAGTGAGTGTAGGTTCCTGATATGGCGCCCCATGGGATGAGCATCCTCCCCCGCCTCCCAGGGTCTCCCCCTCACGTGCCCCTTAGATAAGACCCCCACGAAGCTTACCAAAACCCTGCTCCTTTTGGTTTGAACTGACCAATCTAGCCTTAGCCTGGGAACCCAAGCACTCCACTACTGACCCTCATACAGGCATGTGCCCTGATAAAGGCGTCTCTGTCTCCACCCACGCCCTGCCTTGACGCCCTGTGGAGGCGTGGTGTGCCCCCTCCAGGACCTGTGAGTCATAAATGTCTCTATTTCAGCTTCCCTGTGTCTTACTGTGGCTCACCATCCGACACCCGGGGCTCTACTTAATAAATGTTAATTTACCAGACTCACAACAGCTGCTTTTTATTTCATCCAGTCTGACAGTCTTCGTTAAATAAAACTAGAGTATTTGTCTATTTCTTGTATCTAATACTAGTCTGTTTGCCTTGAAATTTAACATTTTATTTTGTGTTTTCTGTTTTCCCACTTGTTCGACCTTTCCTTGTCCTCATTTGGATTATTTTTTTAATGATTCCTTCTTTGCCCATACCATTTTAGATGTTTCCAGAAAGTTCATCACGCATATTTTCAGATTATAAAATTAATCACCACCTTTATCCTCTTCTGAATGATACAGACTTTAGAACACAAACTCCATTTACCCTCCTCCCTGATTATAGGCTATTCTTTTTCTTTTTTTTTGAGGAAGATTAGCCCTGAGCTAACATCTGCCAATCTTCCTCTTTTTGCTGAGGAAGACTGGCCCTGCTAATATCCGTGCCCATCTTCCTCTACTTTACATGTGGGACGCCTACCACAGTATGGCGTGCCAAGTGGTGCCATGTCCACGCCCGGGATCCGAACAGGCAAACCCCGGGCCGCCGAAGTGGAACGTGCGACTTAACCACTGCACTACCAGGCCCGCCCCATATGTTATTCTTGTTGTGCATTTTAATGCAACGTATTTTTAAATCCCAAAGAGACTATCATTACTGTTTTACAGAATCAGTGTTCACTCACATTTATCAGCATATGTACCACTGTCCTTTACTCTTAGTTCCATCTTGCTTCTCAGACATCCCACTTGAATCATTCTCCTCCCCCTGGCATATACCGTCTTTTAGAGTTGCCTTTGATGTGGGTCTGCGGGTGGTGGTTTGGGTTTGAAAATATCCTTGTTTTGACTTCATTGCTGAAAGGTGTTTTCTCTGGTAATAAAATTCTAAGCAGTCAGGGTTGTGTCTGCTTCCCAGCACTATGAAGCTAAGACTCGAGTGACTGCACCATCCCCTGTTGACTCTTACACATCCCGTGTCGCTGAGCTCCCCTGAAGGCGCTCCTCCTCTGCCGTTCCACTAAGACGGGTCTGGGCAGGACTCTGCATCTGCCCACCCGGGCCAGTGCTTGCTGGGCTAGCACAACCCTGCATCGTCGGCTGTCTGCAGCTGGGGGAGACTCAGTTATCCTCTCTCTAACAACTCCTCCCCATTAAATACAGCCCTGTGTCGCTTCCTGTCTCTGATCCAGTGACACTGCAGCCTTGGAACACTCCGTGCCAGCCCGTGGATCTTTGCTTCTGACCTACTTTTCAGTTCACTCTTCACAACTCAGCCATGTGTAATCTACCCTTAAGCCCTCCTACTGAGTTCTTTATTTAGGTTATTCTATTTTTCAGCTCTAAAAATTCTAGATGTTTCTTTTCCACATCTACTCTTGTCACGTTTTATAGTTCCCTGAAGAAATTCTGGAGCTTGTCTTTTATTTCCTTAAGCATAATAGCTACTAGCTGTTTTATAGTCTTTGATAATTCCAATATCTGGACTCTTTATCATTATTTATCATTACTTCCCAGTCATTGTCTGTCTGGCTTTGTGTCCTGGACATTATACTTAAAAAATTGTTAAGGGGTGGGCCCTGTTGCCTAGTGGTTAAGTCTGGAGTGCTCTGCTTCAGCGGCCTGGGTTCGATTCCCTGGCGTGGACCTATGATAGTCGTTGGCTTTTCACTGAGGCTGACCAGGACTCTGTCTACATAGGATGAGTTATGTGACTAGTCGGCTTCATTTTAGGACACAAGACCCCCAACAGCCAGGGTAAGGAAAGCTTTCCTTTGTAGACACCATTAGTCATCTAAAACTACTAGCTCTCCCCAAAAGAGTTGGCGAAATTTCTTTAGACAGGCGGGTTGACACCCTGTTTTTCTCCCATCACCCACCCTGAGTAGGCTCAACCTTTCTAGGCAAGAGTGGGAAGGCAAAGTGCAATCTGAGCTTCAAGGGGTAACCCCAGTACAATTCCAAGCCACTGGACCATGCCCCATGACAGTGAGCCTCTGCCATCTCCTGTGTCACCGTTCCTTCTGGCAGGGCTGCCAACAGGTAGAATGAGCTGGATGAAATGGAGAAGCCACTCCAAATTCATTGTCTGCACCGCCGTCAACCAGGAAAGGAGAAACAACACACACATCATACACAGAGGCTCACCAAGCACAGGTTCAACTGAACCCTTTTCTATATAAATAAAAATCTTTTCCTCACATCCTCGTCTTTGCCTGAGGCACAGCCGTTTCCCAAACTCCTCCTCAGACTCTCGCCCAGGTAGGAGCGAGTTTGACAGCTGCTTTGCCGCTAATCAATCATTCCTCTTCTGCACGTGGCACATCGCTATTACGTACCAGCGTGGGAGGGGATCTCCGTAATTGAGCAACCAGAGGGCACGTGCACTGATGCCTCAGTGGCCCTTCTGCTCCTTTAGCCACCTCCAAGCTGTCCTTGGCTGACCTCACACCTGTAGCCAAAACAACACTCTGAGCTTCCTTCTCCTTATTTGTCTGTTTTCTACCGGCTCTTGGTACAGCCTCTGCACACTTCCCTGAACTCACATATTCCAGCCCTGATGGATTCGCGCCCCTCTTCCATGTTACAAACCCTCTCTCCAGTCAAACACTGCCCCTTCCAAGAGAGAAACCTCAGGGCCAACACCACCCACCTCCATCCTCCTCATTCTATCCTTCATCCCACCTGTCAACTCTGAGCCCAAAGCCTTTTAGCAAAGAGCCAGCATTTAAGGCATTCCCTCCCTAGTCCAGTTCATTCTGAGCCACGATACTCTTGACTTAATTTCCACTTAAAAGAGATCTGGTGTCATGTTTGTTTTTTCAGTGACCACGTCTCTCACTGTCTCCGCTGTGAGTGGCTTCCTTTCCAATTTCTCTCTATCTTCTATACTCTATATCTTCTATACTCTATATCTTTATAACTTCTAGGGGGCTGTTGGAATATGTGGTTATGACACATCCACGAAAAAACATCAGCCACAAGAGTGGGTGTTTGACACATGAATATGACTTGAAAAAAATTTCCTACCTCTCCTGGAATAGAAAAGTAAAGTAGGGTCTGGCCACACAGCACGGAATGGCATAGTCAAAACACTGAGTTCTAGTAACTGTAGTCTTCAGCGTTTACTGAAGCACAAGTTAAGCACTAACTCATTCATTCCCCTGTGTCGACCATCTTGAGCTGAAAGCCTCACCATTTAAAAAATTATTTCCCCCTTACTACAGAAATAATATACATTCATAATGGAACACTGGGAAAATGTTTCAAAAAAAAGAGAAAATTTAAACTACCCACTGTGATGGTTAATTTCATGTGTCAACTTGCCCAGTTGTTTGGTCAAATGCCAGTTAGAGTTGCTAAGAAGGTATTTTGTAGATGTGATTAACATCCACAGTCAGTTGACTTTAAGTAAAACAGATTGCCCTTAATAATGTGGGTGGGCCTCATCCAATCAGTTGAAGGCCTTATAAGCAAAAACTGAGGTTTCCCAAAAAGGGAGTTCCGCCTCAGGACTGTAACATGGAAATCCTGCCTGAGTTTCCAGCCAGCTGGCCTGCCCTGTGGATTCTGGATTTGCTAGCCCCTATAATGGCATGAGCCAATTCCTTAAAACAAATCTCTCTCTCTCTCCAAATATCTACATACATATCCTATATACACATCCTATTGGTTGTTTCTCTGGAGAACTCTGACTACACACACCCATAATTTCACTGCCAAAGAGAATTTCTATGAATATTTCTCCATTCCTCCAGTCTTTTTTCTAGGTACTTATGGTATATGTGTATATATATGGTACACATGCAACCTATACATATATGTGTGTGAACATATACACACATATATGCAATTATACACATCAGACACAGACACCCACACACCCTAGAGCGATCAACTTGTCCCAGTTTGCCTAGGACTTTTCCAGTTTTAGCAATAAAATTCCTACATCCTGGCAAACTGGTGGGTCACCTTAATACATACACATAAATACCTTTTTTCCTTTTTAAATAAAATTGTGATTATTTTGTACATACTGTTTTGTAGCCTAATCTCTCCAGCTCTTTAGTCAAGGATATACTGTGGCTATTTTCCCAAACTTCCCCAAAGATTCTTCTGTGACATTCTGTTTAATGGCAGCACTGCATTTCCTTGTATGGCTCTATCCTTTCGTTTAACCAGCTCCCTATTACTAGATATCCAGGTTTCCAGTTCTGCTACTTTAAATTATCTTTGGTTCTAAAACGAATAAAGGCTGGAATAGTAGGGAAAAATCCATATGCACACACACAAAGTGCAGACTGCAGCCCGAAAGGACAGCCACACTGTCCTTAATAAAACAGTTAGCATTCTCAGTCTCGGACACCTGTGCTGGTGGAGCTAAATGACTCAGAAAAAGATGGGCAATCTCCTCTCCGCCTGCAATGACCTGGCTGGGGATGCATTAAAACTTAAAAAGACAGTAAATCTTTATACCTTTTTAATTCATTTACGATTGAAGCATGAACTTTCATTGCAATTTTGCCATCCAAGCGTGTTTTCAGTTCTTGGCATTTGTTACGTAACATTTCCAATTGCTCCTTGTTTCTGGTTAGCTCCTTTTCCTGGCTCTGCGTTTTAGTTTCCAGAAGCATTAGCTGTTTAGTCAGCTTAGAAACTGAAAGATGAAAGACACGGATAAAGACTTGGTACCAAAGACTTACCAAGACGTGATGATTGATTACCAGGTAATACTGGTGACCCAGCTTATGAAAAGCGAGCTTTTAAAAATCTTTCAGAGATTCATAAATGAATAGCAAAGGCCTTGTACTTAGCAATTACTGTCCCTAGATTAAGCACTCACTAAATATACGCTTTCCTACTGGGGCTCAATATATTGATACTATTGTTAAATACATAATATTTAACAAGACATGATTCTAGTCTTCAAGGAACTGACTTCCACAGTCTGAAGCTCTGAGTGACAGACAGATGTGCAAGTATACACATCAGGATGTGATCCCTAAAACTGCAAAATTTTCAAGATTTTTAAAGACATCAAACATGGCCCAACTAAGGACCAAATGTATTAGTTTTTCTTCCCTTTCCTCATTAAATTTTTATGTTTTACGTCCTGTATGTAAAGTAAATCATAACTATTTTCATCCTATGTGACGTGGTAGTATGTAATAATTAAATACTTGCTGGGCGTATGTTGGAACTAGCACTCAGAAGTGTTATCGCACGACACACTAAGTCCTTCTATTCTGCACAATTAGCTCATCAACATCAATAGCTGTTTCTGGGAAATTGGAAATTTAGGCCGCTGACTGAATCATACAGGCCAAGGGCTGAGCCTCCCCAGGACCAGAAGGATCATCAGACCTGTTCAGATCTGCTATGGTTGAGAAAATTAAGCTCAGTAAATATGAAATTAATTTCCTTTTCACCTCCAATCTTGAAAACAAAGACAGGAGGCTCAACAACTTTCTCTCCCCTGCGCCCCCAACAACGCCGAGTGAAGGCACATCCTTCTGTGCCCCTTGTCCACGTGGAGTCCTGTGGAGGAAGGCCCTGGCGGGCTCTTGGAGACCTGCTCTCACTTTCACACATGACCCGGCTGTCAGAAACAAGTGAAGCGCAGCCCCACGGCTTCAGCCAACAGCGGGAGTGGGTAGTTAACTCTTCCACAGTGTGGAAGGGGAATGGTTAAATAATCAGAGGCAGAAGGGAAAGCAGAAAGGAGGGGTTACACTGGCTCACCCAAGACAGCTTGTATTTTGGCCTCCTGTCCTATATTATTCTTTGTTGTTGTTACTGCTGACGAGTCGATTCTGACTCCTAGCCCCCCTGTGTACAGCAGAGTGGAACCCTGCCGGGTCTTTCTGCACCATCCTCTCACCTCCAGTGCTGTATCAGACAATAGTCCGCTGCTGTTCACAGGGTTCTCATGGCCAGTTTTTCCGGAAGTGGGTGGCCAGGTCCTTCTTCCTAGTCTGTCTCAGTCTGGAAGCTCCACTGAAACCTGTCCACCACGGGTGATGCTGCTGGTGTTTGAAATACCAGTGGCAGAGCTTTCAGCATCACAGCAACATGCAGCCGCCACAGTGTGACAACCGACAGACGGGTGGTGTGGCTCCTGACTGGGAAACAAACCCTGGCTGTGGCGCTGAGAGCGCCAAATCTAACCACTAGAACCCCAGGGCTGGCTTATGGCATTCTTAACTGGGAAAAGAAAAATCAGTAAAACAAAAGGAAAAAAATGCCACTGTCTTTTGTGCTCACAAATTCTGGCTTTAATCAAAGTGGAAGAAATGACAACCTGGCCCACTTCCAAGTCCACTGTCACATGCCGTGAGCTCGCAGGGCAGAGAGGCACACGGGGAGAGGGAGCCCACAGAAGGTATCTGTCGGAGGTTTAACCCATGACAGCGCCCACAGCCCTGAAGGAAGGGCAAGAGCACAAACCTGTTCAGAGCCAACGGCTCCGACCTATTTACTCGTTCAACCAATACTGAGGGAGAGATCCTCTGTGTTGTTTCCAATATTCACCTCATGTGACTTTTGCCACTTATACGCCACTATCATCCCCTAAAACCAGTTCTGTTGACTTTAAAGCTGTCACTTACAATTGATTTACAAAATATACAGACTAATAAGAGAGACACTGGAATTTAAGGGAAAGCCATCAATGCCTTATGGGTAATGGCTGGATATGTTGTCACACAAACAGCTGCATTTCAGTAAACAAGAATATATTCTAAAGAACCATGATTTTCTCCATTTTCAACTGAAAGCAGTCCCTACCAGGAGGGGGGGTGCTGGTGTAAAATGACACGCCGCGGCCACCCCGGCATGGCCCTCGCTCACTGGGAAGACGCCTCACCTTCCTGCAGACGCGCCTGGTGGGTGTCCTGGGCTTTTCTTTGCTGAAGCTCCAACTGCTCTATCAGCAACTTGTTTTCCTCTAAAACCAGTCCTGCTTGAGTCTGAAGCTGATGCCTACAAGGGATTTACAAAGTTAAATACCGCCATTCAGGCACTGAGTGATCACAGAGACACTCCAGAGTCAGAGAGAGCAAATGAGGTGTTGTAGGTGACGAATATCTGCATGTGTTTTAATGCTAAATACGTCAATAAGACAAATCCTGTCATTTGCATTAAACTGGGCGAAAGGAGAGTAGTGAGGCTGAATTACGTCCTGCCCCAGGAACTTTTTAAAATGTAAAATTTCAAGCACACACACAAGCAGGAAGAAGAGCAGAGTAACTCCAGGCACACACCCACACCTGGACCATTATCACATGGCCACTCTCGTGTCAGCTACACAAACCTCCAATCCCCAAACCCAGTGGGTTATTTTGAAGCCAGTATGAAATATTTTTAAAGGATTTAGAAAGATGCCATTTCATTTTGAAAATATTCCCTTGTAATCAGTAGCATATTTGCCAAAAAACAATGACTTTGTGAAAAGCCTTTGAATGGTTTCTTAAATGGTCTTGAGAGCCCCCAGCCTTAATTCCACCCGAGCAAACCCTTTCCTGACAGATGGTGCAAAGTAAGTCCCGGCCCAGCTCAACCTTCATGATGGCAAATTCCAACTAGAATGAGATGAAGGGGCTTTAGAAATCGTCTAGCAAAATATTGGCCACCTAAAGTATACTGTAAACCAGGAAACTATCTCAATTTTCCACTTTAAGCTCAAAAAATGACACGGAGGAAGGAGAGAAAAAAGATGGAAGGACACTTGTGACAGCCTGGATGGACCTTGAGGGCTTTTGTGCCAAGCGAGATGAGCCAGACAGAGGAGGACAAATGCTGTGTGATCTCAGCTACAGGTGAAATCTAAAAAACCTGGAAGCCAAACGCATAGAAAAAGAGAGCACATCTGTGGGCGCCAGAGGTGGGAAGTGGGGGGACGGGATGAGGTGGTCGAAAGACACACACTGCCAGCGACAAGGTAAGCAAGTACTGGGGATGTGATACACACGCCATGAGCACAGCTAACGCTGCTGGAGGGTATGTCTTAAAGCCGTTAAGAGAGCAGATCCTAAAAGTTCTCATCACAAGAAAAAAACATATATTTTTCTTTTAGTTTTGTATCTACGAGATGACAGATGCTAACTAAACTTATTGTAGTCATCATTTCACGATATATGTGAGTCAAATCATTGTGCTATACACCCTAAACTTATACAGTACTGTGTGTTAATTATATCTCAATAAAACTGGAAAAAAACAGACGCAAGAGGTCAAGCTACAGCAATTACCTCACTCCAGCAATGGCTGTGCACTAGCTCCTTGGCACCCTGGAGGTGTCCCTCTCAGCTGCCCTGCCCATGGAGGGGAGCCCACCCAGGCTGGCAGCTCCAGCCTCCTCACTCCTGCCCCACATAGAGCAGCCCCATTTTGGTCTGTTTTGCCGTTGGGACTTTCTTATAAGACTTCTTTCCTTCCTTCCTTCCTCCTTCGCTTTCTTTTTCCTTCCTTCTTCTTTCCCTCCTTTCTTTCTTCCTTCCTTCCCTACCACCTCCCCTCCTTCCTTCCTTCCTTTTTCCCCTCCCTTCCTTCTTTCCTTTTGTTTTTAAATGACAAGGATCCTCCATTGGTTAAAAAAAAAAAAGTTGAAAAACCTCAGATTTAGTTTAACACTCCCTCCCATTTTATAGGTAAAGAAACTGAGGCCCATTAAGCCTGAGGTCACCCAGCTGGTCAGGGGAAGCTAGGAAAAGAAATGTAGAGAGTTTAGTTGCAGCCCAGAAGTTCATAGAGAAATCATCTGAAACTCAGGAGAAAGCTTCCACCGACCTGTGAAGTCAGTGTGCCCGAGTATCTGCCGCACTCACACCTGTGCAGGTCGAGGGAGCGGCTGCCAAGGAGGCCTGGGGAGGGCACAACTGCGGGGGCTTCAGGGGTGGCAGGAGCCCCGTCCGAGGATCGTGATGCTCCAGCGCCCGGCCCCGCCCCCAGCTGGAGGACAGTGAATTCAGAGGAAGGGACAGGCCAGCCAGGGGGCCTCGCAGGCACTGCACAGACCCGACTGCTCCCCATCCAGGACCCCACACTAGAGCAGGGTGCAGACGTCAAACCCCAAAACTCACAGGATTGGGACGCACTGTGGCACGTGGGTTTGAAAGCGGGGTCTGTCTTTCTTCCCTGCATTTTATTTATTTATTTTTATTTTAAGGAAAAGTAAACAGGTTCGGCTTGCAGCTATACCCAAGGTTAGAGAGAGAATCTGAGGTTCCAGGTTCTCACGAGGGCTCCTGGAGGCACGCGAGGCCCAGTCTAACTGACCTGCTTTCCAGGGCGCCTTCCAAGGAGGGTTTGAGGGGAGACACTAGGAACTCAGACAGAAGAAACTCCAAGTTCGACAGGGAACCACAGCACACCCAGATCCAGCAGCTGCCCGGCCAGTCCCAACTGACACATCAGTGACCATAACATCCAGGAGAACGGACTTACTAGTGAGAATGCTATTGACTTGATTCCAAATTTCTGGACATCACATATGGAAAATATTTCACTTTTTTCAGTGATGTTAAGACATGGAAAAAATACTACATATAACATACCTACCCAAGGCAAAAAAGATAGATCTGAATAGTTTTTGCTTTCTTAGTCTTGCCTGGATATTGCCTTTAGACTTTGGAAGACATTTACTCTCTCGAACTCACTGAACAGGCATTTGTCGCCGCCGTGCTGGATGAACGGGACGTGCCCTGCCCTTGAGCAGCTCCCAGAGGATGAGAGGGAGACGCGGTAGAGACACACAGGGAGGCCCGGGGTGGCCGGCACCAGGACACGGCGTGGTTAGGGCTATGTCGGAACCTGAGAGAAGGGAGCGATCAACTGCTTTCAGGGAGAGCTACTGAGCAGGGCTATCTGAGCAGAAGCGCAGGAGGGGCCCTGGGAGGGGGGCGCAGCGTCAGCAACAGGGCAGAAGTGAGGCAACACTCAGCTGTCACAATGGAAGGCGCAGAGCACGGGAAGGGCGTTATCCCGGACTTTCTGTTCCGAAGGCCTGGGAGTGATCGGAGGGGTCTAAGAAAGGATGTGACTTGCCAGGTTTGGGGTGGGAAAAGTGCCCTAGAGAAATACCACCTCAGAAAATAAAAAGGGGGACAGCGAATACATTTCAGGTTTAAAAACCTATCAGAATTTTTAAAGTAACCTTTAAAGTACAAGTTTAGAGTAAATTACTAGGATTTCATTGTACCTTAATTTCTTAGACTCGCCCTTAAAATATTTTAGTTTAAAAAAGATGTGTTTAATAAAGTTTATCCCTCTTGTTATCGTTTGGTTACTGTTTTTGCAGTAGGAAAAGACCAGAAACGCAACACCACTTGCCATTCCTCTCTGGTAACGGGACTACTCCTATTTAACTCTTGGTGCAAGTCTTCATTTTCCTTCACCACTTCTTGGACTCGCATCCTAAACATCCTCATTTCCTCCTGAAATAGAATTTATGTAAATTGTAACACACACACACACGCGCGTCTCCAGTCCTTAGTTCTAGCGCCGTCCCTGTGGCTAAAATTGCATGCTAACGGCTTTCCAGCGAGGCCGCACAGGCACAGCAGCCCCGACCGCGGCCCGGCGCCACGCGCCGCCCTCCGAGCTCACAGTCTGGGGAGAAAGCACACGGGTCACCCGGGCGCTGAGCACAGGGACCTGGGACCTCGGGTTTAAACATTCAATTCCTAATCTGATATTTTTCTCTAACTGCTAACTACTTGATAAGATGAAAAAGGGAGATAAAAGCAGAGATGCCCGTGAACACTGTAATTTTTCCTTTGTTTAAAGACTGTGGAGGGTAAATTGGAGCTTTTTAGATAAAATAAGAACTTTTCATCCTAACTAAAGCCCATTTTGGTGGGGAAGGGGTTAGTTAGCGTGGGGTTGCAGTCTTTAACTTTGCCCCATTATGACCGCGAGGAAGCCTTCGGCCAGAACAGCCTCGTCATCAGCCCCGACTGCCGCCCAGGCTGTTTTCCACTCCCAGCAGGCCGTCTGTGGCTCTTCTGCCGGGCCTCCTCCACCAGGCCCTTCTCGCCAGCTCTCGGCCAGCTGCAGTGTCCTTGGTGTCCTTCGGTGAGAATCTTAGGTGCCAATATTTATTCTGGGATGCTTCTAAACATTCTTCCCCCAGCCATCAGACATTCATGCTTACACTTGTTTAATGTAAAGCAACAATGCCAAGTAGCTTCTCTTCCTCACCTTTCTGCCCAGACACACTCCCCACTTGCTGGCAGGCCACTGGGTCTTTAGAAAAGGGGTCAGGTAAACTAAGCCTGCAGGCCAGCTGCCTGCTTTGTAGATAAAGTGTTATTGGAACTGAGGCAAGCCCGTTTGTTCCCACCGTGTCCACGGCTGCTTTCCTGGCACGACATCAGAGCCGAGTGGTCGCAAACAGACCATACGGCCTGCAAAGCCTGAAACAGCTACTAAGTGACCTTATACAGAGAGTATTTCCTGACCCCTGTCTGAGAAGGAGCACCAAATTAGTAATTCTATTAATTATTTGGATTGATATTTCATGAATTAGCATGAGATTAATTCATTTTCTTAAAAAATTAAGTGTCCAACAGAAAGTCTAAAAGAAAAGGTTCAAACAACATTACATGGGCCATTTATCCAGGCCAGCACAACAGGAGGAGGCCGGGTGACACTTCACGGACCCTTCCAGCCGGGGATCCCAGAAACACCAACACTTCTCTATCTGGATCCGTCCAGTTCCAGAGATCTCTCTGGCCGGTTAATGAGGAACAGAGGTAGGCAGCAGGGAAAGGCATGGGCCCGTCTTAACACCCACATAGCCCTCGTCTCCTGTATGATTAAACGAGCTCAGCTGCCAGGAGCCATTCCCACTCCCAGAAAACAGGGGCGAACAGGGCAGAAATGAGCAAAACCCGCACTTCCCCACTGCTTCCAACAGCTCGAGAACTGGAGTTTCCTGAGGCCTGCTCTTCTTTAGTTCAGAAGCATCTAAGTCCACCTAAAACAGTCCTGGCCCACTGCCCTCCCGTCCGCCCACACGTCCCTTCTAACAGTGGTGTTCGCAGCTGCAGAGCACCGGGAAAGGAGCGTCTCCCACGGCGGCCTTCTGTGCACCCCAGGATCCCAGCCCACGTGGGGCTGCCTGTCGTGAAACCAGTGTCTAATGCAGCACTGCCCCTCCCTCCATCCCTGCCCCTCTATCCCTGCCTGCCCACCTCCCCACCCCCGCTCCACTTATCACCCCTCCTGCCTCCCTTCTGCCTTCTTTCCCATGCTCTCTCTTTCCTCCCCGTCCTTCAGCCCTGCTATACTCCTTTCCCTCCTTTAACAAACATCTGAGTACCTACTAGATGTTGGGCACACCTACCTTCAAAATGTTTCCTCAAAGTCTGAATCGGTCTTGTTTTTTATAAACCTTGTCTCTCCTGAGACATCTGCCAGCCTACCTGGAGGGTGGCATTGAGCTCGTCCTTCTCTTTCATTCTGTCTTCATAAGCCAGCAACAAGGGTGACAGGTACTTCATATCCAACTGAACATAATGGAATAAGGAAAGTTAATATGTATTTTTTACTTCTTTATTTCTTGCTTTATGTTTTTTAGGAAGATTAGCCCTGAGCTAACATCTGCTGCCAATCCTCCTCTTCTTTTGCTGAGGAAGGCTGGCCCTGAGCTAACATCTGTGCCCATCTTCCTCTACTTTATATGTGAGACGCCTGCCACAGCATGGCTTGCCAAGTGGTGCCATGTCTGCACCCGGGATCCAAACCAGTGAACCCCGGGCCACCGAAGTGGAACATGTGAACTTAACCGCTGCGCCACCGAGCTGGCCCCTTAATATATTTCTTACATCTAAACACAATCAGGACATTTTTTAAAAGGAAAGAAAATACTCTTAATTTGGAATAGTTTTTAATAGCTGGGCCTGAAATTAAATAACTTTTACTTACCAACCAGGGCGGCGTAGGGCCCTTTGATGGGAGGCCTTCAATATTTAAACTCTAGGAACAAAACACAGAGTGAAGACAATTAAACTAGGCTTCCTCTGAAATTTCAAGCTACAGATAGTCTTAATCTAGACCGTACATCAGCAATCTATGCATCTGTATGTATGGACATGCACGTATGTATATGAGAAAAATTTCTTCTGAAATGTTTGAGTAATTTGCAGATTTTATGCCCCTTTTCCTCCAAATACTTCAGCGTATATTTTGTAAAAACAACAGCATTCACTCAACCACAGTACCAGCCTAAAATTGAGAAATTAACACTGACACAATACTATATTCTAATCTACAGATTATATTCAAATTTCACCTATTTATGCCCATTTTCTGAGTTCACCTTTTTCTTTTTAGATTCTACATATAAGTGATACCATTCAGTATTCGTTTCTTTGTCTGCCTTATTTTACTCAGCATAATGCCCTCCAGCTTTATCCATTTTGTCATAAACGGCAGCATTACCTTCTTTTTGAAAGCTGAACAGTATTCCATCTTGTACACATACACATATAAATGCAAATCATTTATATACATATATGATAAATCGTTTATATATATCATAAATTATATATATCTCTCTCTCACATTTTCTTTATTCATGCATTGGTCAATGGACTGATAGGTTGTTTGCACACATTAGCTAATGTGAATGCTGCTTCAAATAACATGGCAGTACAGACATCTTTTTGAGATAGTGACTTCATTTCCTTTGGATATATACCCAGAAGTGGGATGGCTAAATCATACAGTCGTCCTATTTTTAACTTCCTGAGCAACTTTCATACTGTTTTCCATAGTAGCTGAACCAATTCACAGTCCCACCTACAATGCACAAGGGTGCCCCTTTCTGCACACCCTCACAGCATTTGTTTTGTCTTTTTGATAGTAGACATGCTAACAGGTGTGAGGTGACCTCCCTCAGCGGTTTTGATTTGCATTTCTCTGATGGGTAGTAACGCTAAGCTCCTTTCCACGTACCTATTAGCCATTTGTATGTCTTCTTTGGAAAAAAGTCTATTCAGTCATATTCTATGCCCATTTTTAAAATCGGGTTATTTGTTTTTGTGTTACTGAGTTGTATGAGTTCCTTGTATATTTTAGATATTATGAGATACGTGGTTTGCAAATATTTTCTCCCATTTCATAGGCTGCCTTTTCATTTTGTTCATGGTTACCTTTGCTTTGCAGAAGATTTTTATTTTGGTGTAGTCCCATTTGTTTATTTTTGCTTTTGTTGCCTTTGCTTTTGGTGTTAAATCCAAAAAATCATTGCCAAGGCCAATGTCAAGGCATTTTATGGTTTCAGGTCTTAGATTCAAGTCTTTAATCTATTTTGAGTTGATTTTTGTATACGGTGTGAGACAGGGGTTCAGTTTAATTCTTCTGCGTGAGGATATCCAATTTTCCCAGCATGGGTTATTGAAGGGACTCTCCTCACTTCACTGTACATTCCTGGCTCCTTTATCAAAAATATATAGAGGCTCTCCATTCTGTTCCACTGATCTACGTGTCTGTTTTTAGGCCAATACAATACTGTTTTGATTACTATAGCTTTGTAATACAGTTTGAAATCAGGAGGTGTGATGTCTCCAGTTTTGTTCTTTTTTCTCAAGATTGCTTTGACTATTCAGGGTCTTTTGCGGCTCCATATGCGTTTTAGGATGCTTTAATCTATTTCTGTGAAAAATGCCACTGGGGTTTTGCCAGGGATGGCGTTGGATCTGCAGATCACGTTGGGTAGTAGGGACATTTTAACAAGTGTTAATTCTTCCAATCCATGAAAAATGGAATATCTTTCCACTTATTTGTGTCTTCTTCAATTTCTTTCACCAATCTCTTATAGTTTTCCATGTACAGATCTTTCACCTCTTTAGTTAAATTTATTCCTAAGTATTTAATTCTCTTTGATGCTATTGTAACTGGGATTTTCTTAATATCTCTTTCCAATAGTCTGTTGTTAGTGTATAGATACACAGCTTATTTTTGTATACTGATTTTGTATCTTGCAACTTTACTGAATTCATTTATAGTTGTAATGATTTTTTGGTCGGGTCTTTAGGGTTTTCCATACATAATTTCATGTCATCAGCAAACAGAGACAATTTTACATCTTCCTTTCTAATTTGGATGCCTTTTATATATTTTTCTTGCCTAATGCTCTGGCTAGGACTTCCAGTATTACGTTGAATAAAAGTGGTGAGAATGGGCATCCTTGTCTTATTCCTGATCTTAGAGGAAAAGCTTTCACCTTTTCACTGTTGAGTGTGTTAGCTGTGGGCTTGTCATATATGGCCTTCATTATGTTGACATGCGTTTCTTCTACACCCAGTTGAGTTTTTATCATGAAAGGGTACTGAATGTTGTCAAATGCTTTTTCTGCATCTACTGAGATGATCACATGATTTTATTCTTCATTTAATGTGGTGTGTCACATTTACTGATTTGCATATGTTGAACCATTCTTGTGTCCTAGGAATAAATCACACTTGATCGTGGTATATGATCCTTTTAATATACTGCTGAATTCGGTCTGCTAATATTTTGTTGAGGATTTCTGTATCTCTGTTCATCACGGATATTGGCCTGTAATTTTCTTTTCTTGTAATGTTCTTGTCTGGCTTTGGCATCAGGGTAACACTGGTTTTGTAAAATGAATTTGGAAGCGTTCTCTCCTTTTCAATTTTTTGGAAGAGTTTGAGAAGGATTGGTATTAATTTTGCTTTAAATGTTTGGCAGAATCCACCAGTGAAGCCATCTGGTCTTGGACTTTTCTTTGTTAGGAGGTTTTTGATTACTATTCTATCTCCTTACTAGTAATTGCTCTAGGAGGATTGCTGGTAGATGTTAGCTCAGCGCTAATCTTCCTCAAAAAAAAAAAACCCAAAAAACAAACCAGCTCTAAGTTTCATTGAAGTATTCTGTTGTGTGTTTCATTTCTTTCTTGTTAGTTTTATTTTATTTCTTCTACTAACTCTGGGCTTAGTTCCAAAGTTCTTCTTTATCATTCCTTGAGGTATAAACTTACGTTGTTATTTGAGATTTTTTTTTTTCTTTTGTTGAGGAAGATTAGCCCTGAGCTAACTGCTGCCAATCCTCCTCTTTTTGCCGAAGAAGACTGGCCCTGAGCTAACATCCATGCTCATCTTCCACTACTTTATATGTGGGACGTCTACTACAGCGTGGCGTGCCAAGCAGTGCCATATCCACACCCAGGATTCAAACCAGCAAACCCCAGACCGCCAAAGTAGAACATGCGAACTTAACTGCTGCACCACCTGGCCAGCCCCAGGATCTTTCTTTTTTCTTAATGTTGGTGTTTAGCACCATAAACTTCCCTCTTAGCACTGCTTTTGCTGCATCCCATAACTTTTGGTATGTTGTGCTTCCATTTTCATTTGTCTCAAGATATTTTTTGATTTCTCCTTTGACCCACTGGTTGTTCAACAGCATATCAATCTCCACATATTGGTGAATTTTCCAGTTTTCTTCATATAATTGATTTCTAGCTTTGTACACTGTGGTCAGAAAAGATGCTTGTTATGATTTCAATCTTCTTAAATTTTTAAGACTTGTTTTGTGGCCTAATGTACGATGCATCCTTGAGAATGTTCCACGTGCACTTGAGAAGAACGTGTGTTCTGCTGCTGTTGGATGGAAAGTTCTGTATATATCTGTTAGGTCCATCTGGTCTAACACGTAGTTTAAGTCCAACGGTTCCTCATTGCTTTTCTGTCTGCAGGATCTGTCTGTTGTTGAAAGTGGTGTGTTGGAGCCCCTCCTATTACTGCTGTCTGTTTCTCTCTCCAGTTGTTAATATCTGCTGTTCATATTTGGGTGCTCTGACGTTGGGTGCATAAACATTTACACTTGTCATAGTCTCCTGACGAACTGACTCTTTTATATAGTAACCTTCTCTGTTTCTTGTTACAGTTTTGGCTTAAAACCTATTTAGTCTGATGTAAGTACAGCCACCCCTGCCCTCTTTTGGTTCCCGTTTGCATGGACTATCTTTTCCCGTCCCTTCACTTCCAGGCTGTCTGTCCCCACAGCTGAAGCGAGGCTTTTGTAGGCAGCATATAGCTGGGTCTTGTTTTTCATCCATTCTGCCACTTTATGTCTTCTGCTTGGAGAATTTAGTCCTTTCACTTAAAGCAATTGTTGATAGGTATGGACTTCCTATTGCCATTTCATCCATTGTTTCTGGCTGTTTTGTAGTTCCTTTCTTCCTCTTTCACCTTATTCCTTTGTGATTTGATGATTTCCTGTAGTGGCATGCTTTGATTCCTTTCTCTTCATCTTTTGTGTATCTACTGTAGGTTTTGCTTTGTAATTACCATGAGGCTTACATAAAATATCTTATGGTTCTAACAGTCGATTTCCAGCTGATACCTTAACTTTGAGTACATAAAAGAGCTCTACAGTTTTTGGTGTTTTTTTTTTTTTAGGAAGATTAGCCCCGAGCTAACATCTGCTGCCGATCCTCCTCTTTTTGCTGAGGAAGACTGGCCCTGAGCTAACATCCGTGCCCATCTTCCTCTACTTTATATGTGGGACGCCTGCCACAGCGTGGCTTGACAAGCAATGCCATGTCCACACCCAGGATCCAAACTGGCGAACCCCGGGCCACCAAAGCAGAACGTGCGCACTTAACCGCTGTGCCACCGGGCTGGCCCCAGCTCTACAGTTTTACATCCACACATACATTTTGTTTTTGACGCCACAATTTACATCTTTTTATACTGTGTATCCATTAACAAATTATTTTTTAGTTATTTTGAATACTTTTGTCTTTAATATTTGTACTAGAGTTATAAGTGATTTACCTCCCACCATCACAACATTAGGATATTGTGAATTTAATTATATCTTTACCTTTACCAGTGAGTTTTATACTTTCTTATGATCTTGTCATTAATTAGTGCCCTTTCTTTTCGGCTTGAAGAAGTCCCTCTAACATTTCTCGTAGAACTGGTCTGTGGGTGATAAACTCCTTCAGGTTTTGTCTGTCTGGAAAACACTGCATCTCTCCTTCAATTCGGAATGACAACATTACCAGGTAAGGTATTCTCGGTTGGCAGATTTTTTCTCTTAGGACTTTAAATATATCATCCTTCTCCCTTATGGCCTGCAAAGTTTCCGCTGAAAAACTGGCTTATAGTTTTATAGGAGTTTCCTTTTACGTGAAGAATTTTTTTTCTCTTGCTGCTTTTAAGATTCTCTCTTGTTTTTAACTTTTGACAGTTTAACAATAATGTGCCTTAATTTGGGCCTCTTTAATCTCATTCGGTTCTCTTCAGACTTCCTGGATCTGTATGTCTGTTTCTTTCCCCAGGGCAGGGAAGTTTCCAGCCCTTATTTCTTTGAATAAGCTTCCTGCCCGTTCTCTCTCCTTCTGAGTCCTCCATAATGTGCACATTAGTCTACTTGACGGTGTCCATGAATCCCTTAAGCTATCGTCACTCTTTTTCATTCTTTCTTCGTTTGCTCCTCCGACTGGATGAACTCTACTGCTCTGTCTTTCAGTTCATTGATCCTTTCTTCCACTTGCTCTAGTCTGCTGTGGAACCCTTCTATTCAATTTTTCAGTTCAGTTATTGTATTCTTCAACTTCACGATTTCTGTTTGGTACTTTTTTTTCTTTTTTTGCTGAGGAAGATTCACCCTGAGCTGACATCTGCTGCTAATCTTCCTCTTTTTGCTGAGGAAGAACATGAGTGGTGTAGATCTGCACCCAGGAACCAAACCCAGGCCGCCAAAGCAGAGAATGCCAATCTTAACCACTAGGCCACCGGTGCTAGCCTTCTTTGGTATTTTAATATTTTCCATCTCCCTATTGAAATTCTTACTTGTTCATGCATTGCTTTCCTGACCTTGGGGAGCATCTTTATGACTGTTATTTTGATCTCTCTACTGAGTAAGTCATTTATCTCCATTTTAAGACCAGTGTCTGGAGATTTATTTTGTTCTCTTGTTTGGAACATACTCCCCTTTTTCTTCATTTTCCTTGACCCTCTGGGTTGGTTTCTGAACATTAGATACAACAGCCACCTCTCCTGGTCTTGACAGAATGCTTTCTTACAGGAGCTGAACCTCATCAACCAGCCCAGCCCGAACCCCTAGTTACCTCTCACACCTTTGTGATCGGCCGAGCCCCTGTCCTTGCTCCTAGAAGCTCCCAGTAGCTGAGGGTGCACCAAGACCCACCAGTGTGCCATAAAGGGGGAGTTCAGTCAGCACCTAGATGCAGGCTGATTAGAAGCCAGACTCTCAGGCAGCAGCTGGGAAAGTGTGCAGTCAAATCCCTTCCAGGGAAAAGTGGGAGATGGTCGTTTTTGCCTGCTCTCTCTGAGCTGAGTCCAGGTGTACAGCCACGGGCCGGGGGTAGGGTGGGTGTGCTCCTGAGCCCATTTACAAATTGCTTCTTTTTTTGCTATAGTCCTCTTTGAGACTCATGAATGCAAGCCCCACTGGGTATCAGAGCTAGGTAATTTGGGGGTCTGTGAAAACAAGTCTGCTTTCTTTTGAAAGTTTGTGCCCTGACAAACAACTGCAAACTTGAGGAGCAAGACAGAATGGAGCAGCTGACATGGACTTGCACTTTTACTTTATATAAACTTCCGTATTGTCTCAATTTGTTTTACAAAGAGCTTTTGCTGCCTGTTCTGAGAAAGGAGGAAGGGAGGGAGCGAGGGAGAAAGGGAGGGAGAGGTGAAGGGAGGTAAGAAGAGAAGGAGGAAGGGAGAAAAAAAGAAAACAGAAAGGTCTCTAAAAGACTGTGCTCTGTAGGTGTGCTGTTTATACCAAATCCTAATAAATATGAACCCCTCAGGACTGGAAATCAATTCAACACGAAAGGCTGAAACATCGGAAAACTTCTTTTTCTTAATTGGAAACATTACCTCTTCCTTGGATAAATGCCTGAATTTTGTTTGATATCTACTCAGTTCTACATTCAAACGATGGACAGTCATTTTCAACTCGTCATTTTCATCCACCAGTTCCTGAGCTTGTTTTCTTAGATGAAGTAATTCAGGCACAGCAACTACTGGAAAAAAAATTAATATTATACCATCAGAACCTGTATAAGATTGATTAAGATTTTATATAAATTGCTAATCATCTGCCCTTTTTTTCCCTTTTAGGCTCACAGAGGCAGTGAATGACAGATGTATAGGTATAAATGAAGAAAGGTTACTAAGATTTTTAACATTGAATAGTCAACACTGTTTTGGAAGTTTCTGCATGTAATAACTAAGGTAAAATAAAAATTTTAGATTGGAAAAGAAAAGTTATTGTTTCCACTGATATATAAATATTTGCCTTGCAAATCATACAGAATAAACGAAAAATTTATTGGAACTAATAACCTCCCATATAATAGCAATGTCCTATTAGAAAACATAATAGAAGATAGATCCCACAAAATAATAGCACAAATAATATAAAGTATCTAGAAATAAATATGGCTAAGATAAGAAATATGCAGGGTCTATATGAAAAAAGTACATCATGTTTCTTAAGGCCATAATATTAGTCTTATACAAATAGATTAATATATAGAAAAAACACTAATGAATATTTACATAACCTTAGAAGTAAAAAGGACTTGACACCAAGGGCCCAAGTCATGAAAGAAAAACATCCTATAGATTTAGTTGAATTATCAACAAACTGAGAAAATATTATATACATGACAAAGGCTAAAAGCCTTAATATGTAAAGAGTTTCTACAAATAAATAAGAAAAAGGCAAATATTTCAATTTAAAGTGTGAAAACTTATAAAAGAGAAAAAAAAAACCTGCAAAGATATGAAAAAAAATTCAAGCTCATCAATAATAAAAGAAATAAAAATTAAAATAAGATTCCTTTTTTTTGCTTATCAAATTAGCAAAGAAAATATAATCCTCATCATTGCTAAGTATGTGGTGAAAGAGGCACTTTTATTTGCTGCTCAAAGGGGATAAAAACTATATTAAATATACGCAAGTTGTTTTGCCAGGCATTGAGTTCCGGAATAAGTATTGGAATTTCTTTAGCATAACGATAATAATAATATAGCAAATGAAATCAAATTTCAGCAAGTTTAAGGATATTAATGAAAGAACGTTAAATATTATAACATATCAACAACACTAATATCAACAAATATTGCAACATAAAATACGAACTCTCAAAATCGCTAAGGAAGCGAGCGAAGCCTGTTGCTCACCTTCCTGCGAGCACGCCGCCTCAGCCTCTCTCAGCGCCCCATCGTCCCTCTCCATCCTCTTCAGTTTCAACTGCAGCTCTTTCAGCGCTTGTTTGATTATACTAAGTTCAAGAGCAAGGGTTTGATTTGTATTGTTTAGATGCAAATTTTCTTCTTTTAATTCCTCGAACTTTTCTTTGTTTATTTCTATACGTCTTTGACGCATTCTACCAGTTACATCTGAAAAGGCACAGGGAAAAAGTTTTAAAATACCAATTGATATTTAAAATCTTACAACAAAATTATACAAGACTTTATTTGAAAAACCACATGAGCAACTACTTCCTGTCAGACCTGATGCCATGTTCTTCGGTCCCTGGAAAGAGAGTGAGCGGTCTGATGAGACTAAAGGGGGCGACAGGAAGGGAAGCGACGGACGGGAAGGGCCCCACGTGTCATCACACGCAGGGTGAAGTGCTATCCTGCAGGCCACCAGGAGCCAGAAAGGCTTCTGGGAAGAGGTGTAAAAATGCAGAGGCTCTGCTAACAGACACAGTCCTCAGGGCACCAGTAAAGAACAGGAACTGGAGAGAGGCCCAGCCGCGAGGCAGGGAGGCCATCCCGAAGGCTCCGAGGGGCAGTCCTGGAGTGGGCACAGAGAGGAAGGGACATTCAGGGGCTAAAACCTGACGGCTCAATGGCTGACTGGGTGTGGGCAGTGAGGGAGGAGCAAATCAAGGACGAGCCCCGAGATCTGTGGTTTGGAAGACACTGAGTCAGACAGAAAACACAAGCGGAGTTGGGGAAGGTAAGCTCAGTTTAGGACACAGGACAAAGTTCTGACGGCGGCCTCAGCTGGAGAGATGAGGAGCCACCAGCATGTGGGCAGTCCCTGAAGGCACCAGGGAGAGGAGCAAAGCAGAGGCCACAAAGGATTTTAAGAAGAAACAGGAAGAAAGGTTGCAGAAAAACAGCGCGCAGTGTTCCACGGGGAGACGTGCTCAGAGAGGTCAAAGGAGATGAGCCCAATGTGGGCTCCTGGCCAGCGCACGCCTCCAAACGGGGGTGGAAGCAGAAGCAGAGGTCTGTGGGCGACACGTGCCAAGGGCTGGCGGCTCTAGACAGTGGAGTCGATATGCCCCAGGGGGAGGCGAGGCTAGGGAGGGGACTAGGGGCTCAGATAGTCTCCCCTGACCCCTGACACACACGTCCTATCACTAGAACATGAAAGGAAGGCTAAGACGGGCGTACTCCACAGCTACACCGAAACAAGAGAGGAGCCACGAGGGTCCCAGGAAGGAACAGTGGAGATCAGATTGAAGAAGGAAGCTGCAGCCTCAAATATGTCAGGCGAGGGCAGCCACAAATGGTGGGAGCGCTTCCAGAGATATGCCTTGTCCTGGCAGGCGGGGGGGACATGAAGTGGTCTAGGCAGGACTGAAGAGGTGTCCACTCAGAACACCAGATGAGAGCAGCAAGGGCTGAGCCCCCTGGGGCCAGGCTGGCGCCAGCAGAGAAGCGACCCCTTTGCCAGGGGACAAACAGGCCCTGAGGTCAGGGAGGCAGGGCAGGCCCAGGGAGCTGGAGAAACCCAGGAGGAAGAGGGGTCCCCAAAGCCCCTGGCCACACACCCTGCCTGTCCCTGCCAGTCCCTGGAGCCAGGCTGTATTCTGGCAGCCTGACTGGTTTCCCCTCCGAGCAGTAAGCTCCTGCAGGAAGCAGCTACAGCGTCCCCAGGAAGACCCACGGCAGCTCTCAAGGACCAGGGGGGCCCCCACCGAGAGCCATCAAGCATCTGAGCTGAGAAGCACCAGAGTCAAAGAATAGGGGGGAGAGGGGCTCCTGCAAAAACTACAAGACCTTGGAATGAATATAGTTAAGATGCTCGGAGAGACGCTTGGCAATACTTCAGAGAAATCATGGAGATGAACATTACGATTAATAACGTAGGTTCGAAGGATGGGCTGAGTAGCAGAACACACACAAGGACGAATGGGCCTGAGGGCAGAAGGTGGAGCCCTCGCCATCTCCCACAGTCCAGCACCAGAACACTGAGACACAATGGGTGAACACGAAGTCAGTCCCACAGGGGGACAGACGGGACCCACTCTGGGAGCTACGAAGCTGCCCGAACTGTGGAGGAGAGAGTACCCCAGAACGCATCTCTGGCCCTCACACTGGGCCCCCAGCGCCTCAGCAGAGCCCTCACGTGCACAGGCCCACCTCCTCCAGCCCACCCACGGGGATCTGAGCACACCCAGGGGACACAGCCGCCACCCAGCGTCTGAGCGTCTCAACCTCTCTCTTGAGGCAAAGGTGGAGGCCCGACAACGGCTGCCTCTTCCCAGGACCAGGAATGGGACAGAGACAATGGCCTTCGCAGGAAACAAAGTGACCTTTATTTTAGATGAGATTGTTCTGGGTATTTTATAAAACTATAAGCTTCTCAATCATAATGAAAGTCAAAAGGCGAATACCTGGGGAGGGTGGAGGCTTTTCACATAATGGTGGCTTTTCATCCTAGGGAAGAAAAAGCGAGACGAGTGAACGAAGATCTTAGCATCTTCTAGAGTGGACTGGCACAGCAGCCAGGCCTGTCTTCCCGCCTTCCCCCCTGAGTTCACATGCAGGTCCCATGAGTGACAGGCCCTCAGGACACATGCAAAAGCCTGCAACATGGCTGCAGGTGCTGCACAGAGACACAGAGGGCCTTTTCTCCTTGGGATCTGCAAAGAGACCCCACAGACTACAGAGAAGCGTGTCTGCATGAAAAGAATAGAAGATCTTGCTTCTCAACCCAAAACTGAGAGGAAAGGGAAGGCTTGGAACTTTGTTAATTTTTCCATTACACATCAGTCTGATACTAAGTTTCTAATTTCTGCTGTAAAAGTAGATAAGGTTATAAATTAACTCTGCTGACAAATGTTTAATTTCTAAATTCCCATGACATCGCACAATCAAAAACTTAAGTGAGAACTATTTCCATGCTTGCAAATTGGAAAATATGAGCTCTTCACGTTTCTAAAGTATTCAGAGAGAAACATTCAGTGGGAAAGAACTCTTAAGGGAAGTTTTTTCTTCACAAATCACAAAAGCTATTTAAAAATCATGGTGGAAATTCTATTTATTGAGAAAAGCAGTTTTTAAAAAATTAATCTTACCTTTAAATTCAGAAGAGAATGTTTACCATCTGATTAAAAAGAAGAGAGAGAGAAAGCTTTTAAAGCAGATAAAGACATGTGACAATTCAGAAGAGTGCAATCATAGGAACTCACCCTCTACAGATGGGCTAAACAAAGTCTGGGGCGGGGACACCTTCGCGAGGTCACGGGGCTGCAAGTTGGTCCCGAGCAAGGCAGGGAGCCTGACTCCACTGCTCACCCCTCTCCACCCTGTGGATTCCTGAGCCCCTCAGGCGCTCGCAGGATTGCAGAACCAAGGCCAGCCTGCTCTTGACTCTGAACCCTCCCAGCTCTCCCCCACCCACACGCTCCCTCCATGCGTTCCACCTGCCACTCCCCAGAAGCGCTAGGGCTGACTCCCCTCTGCCCACCCCGCCTGGAAGGAGCATCCGACCTGGTCAGGAAAGTAGCTGTTCCTTGAAGCAAAATGCCTCAGTGAGACAGATGAAAACAAACTTTGCCCCGTTATTCCTTTCCAATTTGCGAACCCACACGTGCAATTGGGGGGTTCCATAAAGAGGGTGAGCCTCTGCCCCATCCGCCCGCAGCCCTTGTGGGAGTGAAAAGCTGAAAATCTGGGCTGCTTTTAACTTTCCACAATTAAGGTGCAGAGCAGAAATAACTGGCTGAAAATAAACCAGAAAGAAACGCGCAAAAAACAGCAAAAAAAAAAAACCCTACAGAAGTCACAAAAACAGAAAAAAATTCTTAAAGATACGAACAAGATTGTAAATCTACTTCTTGGTTCATTACAATTACCAACACTTGAACAACTAATCAGTGAAGAGCTTATTTTTGATCAAGAAGTCATCTCGAGTCACTATTTTTAACCAGACTGCTCTGATCGAGCGTCCTGGGCCAGCCTGGACAAGGTGCTGATGAAATCCCAGCCGCCCTTCCGTGTCCAGCCTGACAGGCCTCTCTGCCGCCTTCTCCAACGGGCAGACAGCGCTGACCGCTAGCTCTCCAGGCCTTCCAGCCGCCTCCACCGCCGCCTCAGCACCCAGGCTGGCTCACCCCCTGCGCTCCTGCCCCGCCGCTGAGCGCGAGCGGAAGGGCCTACGCTCGTCATCTCTGGCGCACAGTAGGTGCTGAATATGCTTCCGAGGAGCAAATGTTTAAACTGACGCAAAAAGAAAGGGTTTGTATTTTCAGCAGCTCTTTCACGATCGTCCTGACTTGGAAGCTTACAGTGCTACATGGGACCCGCTGCCTTCACGTTTAGTGGGATCTCCTAGGTCTCCCGCAAATTCCTCACAACACAAAGCTGGGCGGGCAGGGGACTAAATGGAGAAGAACGGCAAGGTGCCCACAGCTGCAGAAGGTGGGGGATGGGTGCCTGCGAGCTCATTTTACTATTCTCTCTACTTTTGTACGTTTCCAAATTATCCTAATAAAAAGTTTTTAAGGTGGCGGCGTAGGCGGACTCTGAACTCACCTGCCCCCATGGACACAACAAATTTACAACTGCTCTGGGAACAACTACCCCTGAGAGAGAACTGGAAACTGGATAAAAAGAACCCTCACAACAAGGGACAGCGCAAACTGAGGCAGAGGAGGCAGAAATTCCTTTCTGGAGAAAAAAACTACACTCTGGCTGCACTGCTTCTCGGCCGGGAGCCATCCTGAGGTGTGACACTTCTCCTGGAGGAGGGGGACCTCGGTGGGAGAGCTGAGCCACAATAAGCAGCTTCTGAATTCAGCACAACTGACAGGAGTACATAATGCCTGGCTTTGCTAGCTGATAAACCAACGGGGCATACACCCGGAAAAGCTGCCGAACCTAAGAGAAAGAAAAGCCTGCTCTCGGGGAGCCGTGATGGCCTAGTGGCTGAAGTTCCATACGCTCTGCTTGGGCAGCCTGGCTTTGCTTCCCAGGCATGGACCCACACCACTCATCTGTCAGTGGCCATGCTGTGGCAGCACCTCACATAAAAAAGGAGGCAGACTGGCAACAGATGCTAGTGCAGGGCGAATCTTCCTCAGCAAAAAAATGCCTGCTCTTAAAGGGCCCATGTGCAAATTCGCCCATTCTGAAAATTCACACAAAATCACCAGAAAGAAAGATGCATAGGCCTTCAGTGAAAGAGACTCACTCAATAGGCTCTGGGCACATGTCAGAGAGGCAGGAGGTAGCTGGGACCACCTCCCCAGGGACTGAGACACTGGTGGCAGCCATTATTGTGACCTACTTCAGCCATGTGACACAGGCGCTGGCAGATGCCATTGGATTTCTTCCCCTGGCCTGTTAGTGCACAGGTTTTCCTACCCACTAGAGCATCCATTTAATCCAGTTCAGCCAGGGCAGGCAGCCTGCCCTAAGGACTGGCCCTGCCCTCCAGCAAGCCCATGGGGAACTTGTGGGCCCAGACAGGCAGGGTGTGTGGGGCCTCTGCAGTGGGGCAAGTGGATCTGCCTCAATGGAGCAGAGCATGTGTGAAGGATGGGCCTGCATGGGCAGGGTTGTGGGACCTCTGAAGCAGGGCGAGTGGGTCTGCCTTGGTGGCGTGGGAGATGCACATGGGGCAGCATTGCTTTGGGAGGGGGTGAGGGGCAGGCCCACAGGCGGTGGGCTTGTCAGCTGCAGCAGACTTGCCACTGGTCTTCTCAGACAGCCACATGGGGGATCAGCCCCACCTTCCAACACCTGAAACAACTGAGTGCCACCATGCCTGGGGCCAGTCCACCCAGCTGCACTACTGAGGGAGCCAACAGCAGCCTTGTGAGCTTGAGCCTACCAACCAGCCACACTGGGGCTTCCTCACTTAACAACAAAACAGCAGCAGCTGTGTGCTAGTACACCTTGTAGCCAGCTGTGCTGGGGCTCCCCCCGCCCAATAAAGTAACGTGATTATAGCAGCTGCTTGCAGCTGAGCCTTACAACATGCTGGCCTGGGGGCCAGCCTAGCCTACCTGTGCGCCTGCAGCAAGAGCAACCCCGCCACAACAGAAGGACACACGTAACGCACTCGGGGTCACTCCTGGAACATTTGGAACTGGTAACAAGAGGGAAGCACACTGCCAGGCCTCATAAGGCATCTCTTACATAAGGCCACCTCTCCAAGATCAGGAGACATAGCTGACCTACCTGATACACAGATACAAACACACAGAAAGAGGCAAAATGAGGAGATAAAGGAATATGTTCCAAATAAGGCAACAGGACAAATCCTCAGAAAAAGAACTAAACAGAACAGCGATAAACAATCTACCTGATAAAGAGGACAAACTAACAGTCATACAGATGCTCACGGATCTTGGGAGAAGAACGGATGAACTCAGTGAGAACTTCAACAAAGAAGTGGAAAATATAAAAAAGGACCAATCAGAACTGAAGAATACAATAACTGAAATGAAAAATTCACTAGGGGGATTCAAAAGCAGAGCAGATGACACAGAAGAACGGATCAGCAAGCTGGATGAAAGACTAGAGGAAATCACCCAACTGAACAGAAAAGACAAAAAAGAATTCAAAAGAATGAGAACAGTCTAAGGGACTTCAGAGATAACATTAAGCTCACTAACATCCATATTATAGGTGACCCTGAAGGAGAAGAGAGAGACAAAGGGGCAGGAAACCTCTTAGAAGAAATAACAGCTGAAAACTTTCCTAACCTAAGGAAGGAAACAGACATCCCGGTACAGGAAGCACAGAGAGCACCAAACAAGATGAACCCAAAGAAGCCCACACCAAGACACATTATAATTAAAATGTCAAGAATGAAAAAAAAAGAGAGAATCCTAAAAGCCACAAGAGAAAGGCAACAAGATACATACAAAGAAAACCCCATAACACTATCAGCAGACTTTTCAGCTGAAATCCTACAGGCTAGAAGGGAGTGGCACAATATATTTAAAGTGCTGAAAGGAAAAAACCTACAGCCAAGAATACTCTACCCTGCAAGGATATCATTCAGATTGGAAGGAGAGATAAAGAGCTTCCCAGACAAGCAAAAACGAAAGGAGTTTATCACCAAGAAACCAGTTTTACAAGAAATGCTGAAGGGACTTATTTAAGTGGGAAAGAGAAGACTCCAAATGGGAATAAGAAAATTGTCAAAGAAAATAAAATCACTGGTAAAGGCAAATATACAGTAAAGGCAGCAGGTTGACCACCTATGAAATTAATATGAAGGTCAAAGGACAAAAGTACTAAAAGTATCTATTTCCATGATAAGATGCTAAAGGATATACACACACACAAAAGAGGTTAAATATGATGTAAAAAACATAAAATGTGAGGGGAAAGGAGTAAGAGGTCAAACTCAAGAGACCACCAACTTAATATAGAGCTACATACATAGGTTACTGTGTATGAACCTCATGGTAATATAAACCAGAAGCCTATAATAAATACACAAGAAAATTAAGAGAAAGGAACCCAAACATAATACTAAAGAAAGCCATCAAATCACAAAGGAAGGGAGCAAGAGAAGCAGAAAGGAACAGAGAAGAACTACTAAAACACACAGAAAAAAAGTAACAAAATGGCAGTAAGCACATTCTTACCAATAGCTACTTTAAATGTCAATGGACTATATGTCAATCAAAAGACACAGGGTGGCTGACTGGATTAAAAAACAAGATCCACATATATGCTACATAGCAGAGATACTCTTCAGACCTAACGATACATACAAACTGAAAGTGAAGGGATGGAAAAAGATACTCCATATAAATGGCAATGAAAAGAAAGCTAGGGTAGCAATATTCATATCAGACAAAATAGACTTTAAAAGAAAAACCATAACAAGAGACAAAGAAGGGCACTACATAAAGATAAAGCGAACGATCCAACAAGAGGATATAAGATTTGTTAATATCTATGCACCCAACATGGGAGCACCTAAGTATATAAAGCAATCATTAACAGACATAAAAGGAGAAATAGTAACAAAATGACAGTAGGGGACTTTAGCACTCCCTTTACATCAATGGATAGATCATCCAAACAGAATCAATACGGAAACATTGGCCTCAAATGACACATTAGCCCAGACGGACTTAGTAGATATATACAGTATCTTCCATCCAAAAACCACAGAATACACGTTCTTCTTGAATGCACATGGAACGTTCTCCAGGATAGATCACAAATTAGGCTGCAAAACAAGTCTAAATAAATTTAAGAAGATTGAAACAATACCAAACATCTTTTCTGACCAGAACAGTATGAAAGTAGAAATCAACTACAAGAAGGAAACTGAAAAAGCCAAAAATCTGTGGAGAATAAACAAGATGCTACTGAACAACTATTGGGTCAATGAAGAAATCAAAGGAGAAATCAAAAAATACCTGGAGACAAATGAAAATGAAAAAATGACATGCCAAAATCTATGGGATACAGCAAAAGCAATACTAAGAGGGAAGTTTATAGCAATACAGGCCTACCTTAAGAAACAAGAGGGCGCCGGCCAGGTAGTGCAGCAGTTAAGTGTGCACGTTGCACTCTGGCAGCCCGGGGTTCACCGGTTCAGATCCTGGGTGCTGACATGGCACTGCTCAGCAGGCCATGCTGTGGTAGGCATCCCACATATAAAGTGGAGGAAGATGGGCATGGATGTGAGCTCAGGGCCAGTTTTCCTCAGCAAAAAGAGGAGGATTGGCAGCAGTTAGTTCAGGGCTAATCTTCCTCAAAAATAAATAAATAGATAAAATCTCTTAAAAAAAAAAAAGAAACAAGAAAAATCTCAGATAATGAATCTAACAGTGCACCTAAAGGAGGTGTAAAAAGAACAAAGCCCCAAATTCAGTAGAAGGAAGGAAATAATAAAAATCAGAGCGGAAATAAATGAAAGAGACTAAAAAAAAAGGGAAAAAAATCAATGAAACTAAGAGCTGGTTCTTTGAAAAGATAAACAAAACTGAGAAACCTTTAGTTAGACTCACCAAGAAAAAAACAGAGAAAACTCAAATAAAATCAGAAATGAAAGAGGAGAAATTACAACGGTCACCTCAGAAATACTAAGGATTATAAGAGAATACTATTTCTGAAAAGCTATATGCCAACAAATCAGATAATCAGAAGAAATGGATAAATTCTTAGAATCATACAACCTCCCAAAACCGAATCAAGAAGAAATAGAGAATTTGAATAGACCAATCACCAGTAAGGAGATTAAAACTGCAATAAAAAACCTCCCCCAAAATAAAATCCCAGGACCAGATGGCTTCCCCAGTGAATCCTACCAAACATTCAAAGAATATTTAATACCTATCCTTCTCAAACTTTTCCAAAAAACTGAAGAAGAGGGGAAGCTTCTTAGCTTATTCTACAAGGCCAATATTACCCTGATATCAAAACCAGACAAAGACAACACAAAAAAAGGAAATTACAGGCCAATATCACTGATGAACATCAATGCAAAAGTCCTCAACATAATACTAGCAAATTGAACACAACAGTACGTTAAAAAGATCACACACTATGATCAAGTGGGATTTATTCCAGGGATGCATGGATGGTTCAGCATCTGCAAATCAATCAATGTGATACACCACACTTACAAGATGAAGACTAAAAATCACATGATCCTCTCAATAGATGCAGAGAAAGCATTCAACAAGATAAAACATCCGTTTATGATAAAAACTCTGCATAAAATGGGTACAGAAGGAAAGCACCTCAACATAATAAAGGCCATATATGACAAACCCACAGCTAATATCATACTCAACAGTGAAAAACTGAAAGCTCTCCCTTTAAGAACAGGAACCAGACAAGGTTCACCACTCTTATTTAACATAGTATTGGAAATCCTAGCCAAAGCAATTAGGCAAGAAAAAGAAATAAAAGGGGTCCAAATTGGAAAGGAAGAAGTAAAATTGTCACTATTTGCAGATAAGATGATTTTATATATAGAAAGCTCTCAAGAATCCAACAAAAAACTATTAAAAATAATAAATACAGTAAAGTTGCAGGATACATAATCAAATACAAAAATCAGTTGCATTTCTATACAATAACAATGAACTAGCAGAAGGAGAAATTAAGAATACAATCCTACTTACAATCACAACAAAAAGAATAAAATACCTAAGAACAAATTTAACCAAAGAGATGAAAGACATGTACGCTGAAAACTATAAAACACTGTTGAAAGAAACTGAAGACAACACAAAGAAATGGAAAGATATTCTGTGCTTGTGGATTGGAAAAACTAACATTGTTAAAATGTCCACACTTCCTAAACCAATCTGCAGATTCAATGCAATCTCTATGAAAGTCCCAATGACATTTTTCACAGAAACAGAACACAGAATCCTAAAAGTTATTTGGAACAACAAAAGACCCCAAATAGCCAAAACAATCCTAAGAAAAAGAACAAAGCTGGAGGTATCACACTCCCTGGCTTCAAATTATACTACAAAGCTACAGTAACCAAAACAGCATGGTATTGGCACAAACACACAGACACATACAGATAAATGGAACAGAATCAAGAGCTCAGAAATAAACCCACACATCTATCTACAGCTAATCTTCAAGGAAGGAGCCAAGAACATACAATGGAGAAAGGAACGTCTCTTCAGTAAATGATGCTGGGAAAACTGGACAGCCACACGCAAAAGAATGAAAGTAGACCATTATCTTATACCATACACAAAATTAACTAAAAATGGATTAAAGACTTGAAGGTAAGACCTAAAACCATAAAACTTCTAGAAGAAAACAAAGGCAGTACACTCTTCAACATCGGTCTTAGCAGCATCTTTTCAAATACCATGTCTCACCAGGAAAGGGACACAAAAGAAAAAATAAACAAATGGAACTACATTAAACTAAAAAGCTACTCTATAGCAAAGGAAACTATCGATAAAACGAAAAGAGAACCTAACAATTGGGAGAAGATATTTGCAAACCAAATATCTGATAGGGGGTTAATATCTAAAATATATAAAGAACTCATACATCTCAACAACAACAACAAAACAACTCAAATAAAAGATGGGCAAAAATATCTGAACAGGCACTTTTCCAGAGAAGATGTACAGATGGCCAACAGGCACGTGGAGGAAAATATGTTCAACATCACTAATTATTAGGGAAATGCAAATCAAAACCACAATCAGATATCACCTCACACCCATCAGAATGGCTTTAATTAACAAGGGAAGAAACAACAAGTGTTGGAGAAGATGTGGAGAGAAGGGAACCCTCATACACTGCTGGTGGGAGTACAAACTGGTGCAGCCACTATGGAAAACAGTATGGAGATTCCTCAGAAAATTAAGAATAGAACTACCATATGATCCAGCTATTCCATTGCTGGGTATTTATCCAAAGAACATGAAAACAATGCGTAAAGATACACGCACCCCTGTGTTCATTGCAGCATTATTCACAATAGCCAAGACTTGGAAGCAACCTAGATGCCCATCGAGGGATGAATGGATGAAGAAGATGTGGTATATATATATAATAGAATACTGCTCAGCCATAAAAAGATGAAATCTTGCCATTTGCAACAAGATGGATGGACCTTGAGGGTATTATGCTAAGCGAAATAAGTCAGACGGAGAAAGCCAAATACCATATGATCTCACTCATAAATAGAAGAGAAAAACAGCAACAACAAACAGGCACACAGAGACAGAGATTGGATTGGTGGTTACCAAAGGGGAAGGGGCAGGGAGGAGGGCGAAAAAGGTGACTAAGCGCCTGTGTGTGGTGACGGACGGCAATAAGTCTCTGGGTGGTGAACATGATGTAGTCCACACAGAAACTGAAATATAATGATGTGTACCCGAAATTTACATAATGTTATAAACCAATGTTACCTCAATAAAAAACAAATGAATAGAAAAAGTTTTCAAAGGGCACTTCACCTATTTTCCTGAAGAAAATAATGATCTCGATTTTATCTTAGTCATCAACTTTCCAGAAAAAGAACATGATGATTAAACTCAGAATTTCTATCACACCAAGTTCACTCTGACATTCAATGGATACACAGTCACTTGGCTCTCCGCATGTATTTTATTTCCTGTTTTCTCACTTATCATTTCCCAAAAAGATTTCCAGAGTCCTCACCCTCCTCATTTCTACAATCCACACAGGCGGGTGGTCTAAACTACTAAAATAAGAACACAGGTCTCCCCTAGCAGACACACTACTGCTTTCAAGATGCCATGCTAGGAACTATCCCAATCTTTATAGAAAGAAAATTCACACTACATGAACACATTCTCCTGTCAAAAATTCTACTAATACAGATAAATCAAAACTGCCCCATGACCACAACCCTCTGAACTACTCCCCTCCCAAGAGGTAACCACGGTTATATTGCTTTCAGATCTATCTGAACATACAAAAACTTAAACATACACACAACCCCACGTCCCATGCCCTTTCACATGTCCATATATAACAGATGTTAGATGGTGGGGAGGGAGAAAAGCATGTACAAAGGGCCAGGGGCAGGATGGAACATCAAGCAGTTGAGGACATAAAAGAACACCAGAGTGGCTGAGCAGGTGCAGGCCCGGCAGGTCTTGCGGACTGTGGGAAACCACTGAAGCGATCTAAGTAAAAAGCGTGTGAGGTGCATGGGGCAGGCGGGGACACTACCAGATTAGTGTTTTGAAAAGACTGCTCTGGCTGCTACCATGTTGCCAAAACACAGTGGGCACTCCATATGTGTACAGGTATCTTCTGGCTGAATGAATGAGTGAACAGAATCAGAGAGCAGGCAGCTGGTTACAGGAAGTCGTGAGCTGGGAGAAGAAACCGGGGCATAACAGTATAAATGGCACTGGAAACAGGCGGCAGGTGTGACTGCTTAGGAGAGTAGGGAGAAGGGCCTAGACTGGGCCTTGGGGAACCCCAACATTTCATGGGCAGGTAGAGGAAGATGACCTGCAAAGGTGAAGGGGCCCCAGAGGAGGGAGGAACCGGGGAGAGCAAGATGTCAGAGGCCAGGGGAGAGGTGATGGTAAGACAGCAGGAGCAACCCCCGTGTGGAGCGCCCCCGGCAGTCAGACAGGCTGAGCCAGCACACCACCCGTTGCAAGCAGGCACCGGTTGCAGGACAGCGCAGGCAGAGCCCGCCTGGACTGGGTGGAGGAGACACTGGCAGGCAAGAGGAGGGAGAGGGCGTGCAGAGATCTCTGTTTTGACAAATTTAGCTGCAGAAGGGAGAGAGCACGCCGTGGGAGGGCACGATCAGCCCTCTCCTGGGGCTGGCAGCACGTCCCCACGGGCGGCTGCTCCCGGTGGTCAGCTGGAGGGGGCATTTTCCCCTGAGTTCCGCTAGCACAACACTCCACTGACTTCTCCACCGGCCCGTGGGCCCCGCTGCACCCTCCCCATCCATCGGCTGCCTCTCACCCAGGGTGAGCCGCCAAACGCGTTTCTCTCTACCCTCAGTAGGCAACCCTGTTATACTTCATAATTCTCTACAGTCAACTCCCCCTGTTCCAATCGCCATGCGCTTGCTGTCTCCTGACTGCATTCTGACTGACACGACGTATCAGGGCACAGGCCACACAGACATTAGAAAACGGGCGAAGGGAGCTATTCAGGATGCATCATAAGATTCAAAAAGGAAGGTAACAAAATAATGTGTATTTTATATACACACAAATTCTAAATTGTTAAAATTAATTATCTATGGGAGTACAAGTATGTGTATTTAACTTTATATATTTCTGCATTTCAGGTTTGTTTTTTTTTTTACAGTGAGAAAGTATTAGTTCTATAATTAAAAGAGAGACACTTTTCACATGAATCAAATAGTCGCACAGATGTCCCCACAAGGACAGAAGAGGCCATCTGACCAGTTGGTGTCTTCCAGCCCAGACATGAGCAGGCAGCATTCTGTTTCCATCAGTCACCCTGTGAACTGGTTTAGAGAGTCTCCTGGAGCCCAGCCAACTCTGAGGGTCCTGATGAAGCAGCTGTCGGTGCCCACTGGGTGCCAGGCTCTCTTTCTCTATTCTCAAACATCAGCCACCTCTTAGGAAACGGGAAACTGTTCCCTACCTTAGCTATAACATGCTGACTCCTCTCACCGTGCCAAACAAAACAAGCAAAGAGAGCTGGAGATGCACAGTTACAGAGCTGGACCATAAACACGTGCATGCACTCAGTCATCTGACAAAGCTTCAGTGACGGTGCACGGCGGGCCAGGCCCTGCTCCCCACACTGGAGACAGCGCGGGGAACAAGACAGACACCTCCCCGGTTCATTCCGTGGAAACCACTGTGTGCCGGCCCCGTCCAGCCCCAGGCACCGGGGAACAGCAGGGGGTGGGGGTAGGGTGTCTACAGCCCCGAAGCCTAGCCATCGTCCTGCTCCCCACGTGTGCTCTCACGGCTGATGACTGACAGAACGGACTCCACAGTGACTACCTCAAACTTTACAGACAACCAACCACCCAGGCAATTGACTGTGGAATAGCTTACCTCCAGTGAAAACAAAACTCAGGAATATTCCTACTTATAATCACAGAACCAGAGTATGGAGACGCAATGGCTATATGTTCCCCCAAAATGCCCAATATTTATCGCCACAAAATGCTCTTATACTAAAATTTTTTTTTACCTTTTTCTTGTGTATGCTGAGGTGTAAGAGGTGAGCCTGGAAACCCATCTTGCTCAGAAATATTTTCCTCATCTTCACTGTTCACCCCATGTGACAACGGAACCTTTTCACAAAAGACAAAGGAAGAAATGTGATAAATGCTATCTGTATCAAATTTCCTCCTAACACACTAAAATGTCTATTCCATACCTTCTCCAATGCCACCTCCCTCTCCAAGACACAAAAGGACCACACCCGACAGGGCTGGATGAAACCTCGGGTCCCTCTGCCTGGTGATAGAGGCAATGCCACCCAAATTATGCATAGACCATCAAGAACTTCACATCCCACCCATGTGACATGGGGGGCTTTCCCTCCTCATGCCTGCCAGGGACCGACACAGGAAAAGGGGCTGCCTCCAGCCTGCTCTGCATAGCGCCCAGTACTCCCTACCCTGGTACTGATGCTGTGTTATTCATCTCTGCGTGGGACGAGAGCTGCCGCCCACCCCGTGAGAACCCTCATCCAGGCAGCTATCGGATGGAGGGCCGTTGTGTTCGCCGGCTGTGTGAATCCACTGAAAATGTCGTTTCCTGATGGAACGGAGCCCTCCCTTCCACTGTCTGTGAGCGTCTCCTATGTAGGCATCATGAATGGTGGCAGGGCTGCAGAGCTGTCCCTTACAGACCTGTGGCCCAGGAAACAGACCGTCCCCTGAGGAGCAGGAGACAGGCCCACTGGCAGGGCTCTGGGAGGCTAGGACAGAGGCTGGCCAAGGGGAAGAGCGTGAAGCAGGTCTCTTACGAAAAGCTACGCCTGGCACTCCCTGGGCTGGCTTCCCTCCTGCTATCCGGATTCCTCAGTAACATCTTGCTCATGTGATTAGCTAGGCTTGGCCGTGCGGTGCTGCAGGCAATGCAAGAGCCATCCCCAAGGCTGGCAGGGAGGCGGCAGCAGTGACCGGCAAGATGCTCACGGGAAGGGGCCTTTCAGAGCCAAGAGCTAACTAAGGCTGTGGAACCCACCAGGCTCTGGGTACAGGGCTCCAAGGGGACCCAGCTCAGACGTGGGAGACATTCTACTCATCATTTGAAAAGGAAAAAAGAAATGACTTAGTTTTCATCTCCTAGGAACCAAGTGCCTTGTTCTCCCTACTCTTAAGCCATTAAAATACTATTATGAAGGAAATGTGAAAATGCAAGGAGGACTCAGACATCATTATAAAGATGCCCCATTATGAAAAATCGTTTGAGGGGGATGGCCCCGTGGCTGACTAAGTTCCCATGTTCCACTTCAGCGGCCTGGGGTTCTCTGGTTCAGATCCTCGGCGCGGACCTACACACCGCTCATCAAGCCATGCTGTGGTGTCATCCCACACAGAAGAACCAGAATGACTCACAACTAGGATATACAGCTATGTACTGGGGCTTTGGGGAAGGTAAAAAAGAGGAAGATTGGCAACAGATGTTCGCTCAGGGCCAATCTTCCTTGCCAAAAAGAAGCATACCGAAAAAAATTGGTAGTAACTATGTCTGCTAAGGCTGTTCATACACATGCCCTATGATTTTACATACACCACTCCCCAGATATACCCACTAGAAATATATACATAAATCTATGGATACACCTATGTATATATACACACAGATATAGACACATACATACACAAATGTTCACAGCAGCACCATCCCTAAGAGCCCCAAACCAGAAACAACCCGATATCAACCATCAGTGAAGTGAATAAATAATTGGATGGTATAGTTGTACAACAGGATATTACACAGCAATGAGAACGAAGTAACTACTGCTGTGCACACCGAAGACTCCGGAAAACTCCAAAGAACACGTCTTGTGTGATTAAACTCACAGAGTTTGCAGAATAGACAAACCTGATCCAAGGTTATCTTCTAAGACCTCATCTGGAGTCAGGGCAGCGGTTAACTCTGGGCGAAGCAGTGACCTCACCTCACTCACAGAGGGGGACCTCTGGGTCCTAGCAATGATCTTGTCCTTTTTGTAAGTCTAGGTGGTGGCTACTTTGTAAAAATCCCCTGAGCTGTACATTTATGGTTTGTGTACCTTTTGTGCATATTTAATACAGTGATGAATAAGCCTAAAGAATTTGTGACAATATTCTAAAAACACTTTAATTTAAAACAAACACTTTTTAAACTGCCCAATACTTCTGATTGTGAAAATCACCTCGGTAACTAAGACAAAACTTGTCTGGGTCTTGAAGGCAGGGCAGGAAGCGGCAGGCCAGCCCGCCCCACACTGACATGGGGGCCGGGGGCATCACCTGTCCTAGGCGCCTTCACCTCGTCCTGGGTCACACATTACTCCGATTTTGAAGAATAAAACAGGGGCCAGCCTGGTGGCGCAGTGGTTAAGTTTGCACATTCCACTTCTGGGGCCTGGGGTTCACCGGTTTGGATCCCTGATGTGGACATGGCACGGCTTGGCAAGCCATGCTGTGGTAGACATCCCACAGATAAAGTAGAAGAAGATGGGCACGGATGTTAGCTCAGGGCCAGTCTTCCTCAGCAAAAAGAGGAGGATTGGCAGCAGTTAGCTCAGGGTTAATCTTCCTCAAAAAAAAAAAGAACAAAACATACAGGCCAGAATGTCTAGAGTAGTTATTAGAAAACAAAACAGTACAATTTGCAAATTAGTAGAGGAAAAGAAATAGAACTGAAAAAAAATCATCAATCCAAAAGAGGGGAAGAGAAAGAAAAGGGTAACAGGGCATATAGGAAAAATAAAGTAAGACGGCAAATTTAAATTCAGATAGATCCTCATACACATGAAATATAAAGGACAATTGGCCCAGGAAAAAGACAAAGGTGAAGTGTGTCACAGTCAGCTAACAAACACCGCAGGCTGCACGGAACTGTACACTTCGGGGGATGAACAGTGTGGTATTATTAGTAAGCTTGTTTTAAAAACCATACGCTGTTTATAAGACTCATCTAAACAAAGGATATAGAAATTTAATTTAAATTAATGGAAAACATTAGACCATGCAAATACCACACAAAAGAAAGATGGAGAATGTCTGACAACAGAGACATTAAGGCAAAACTCACTTTCAGAGATCAAGAGGCCCACACAGGACGGTCAACTTGCCAGGAGCATCTACAGGCACACCTCCTTTCATCGCACTTCACTTCATTGCACTTCTCAGACACTGCTTTTTTTTTCTCTCTTTTGAGGAAGATTAGCCCTGAGCTAACATCTGCTGCCAATCCTCCTCTTTTTGATGAGGAAGACTGGCCCTGAGCTAACATCTGTGCCCATCTTCCTCTACTTTATATGTGGGACGCCTACCACAGCATGGCGTGCCAAGCAGTGCCATGTCCACACTCAGGATCTGAACCGGCAAACCCCGGGCCACAGAAGAACGTGCAAACTTAACCACTGCGCCACTAGGTTGGACCCCTGGTTTTTTTACAAGACCCTCCACCAGCAAAAAGATTACCACCCGCTGAAGGCTCAGATGACGGTTAGCAGTTTTTAGCAATGAAGTATTCTTTTACTAAAGTATGTACATTGTTTTTTAGGCGTAATGCTATTGGACACTTAATAGACTAGAGTACAGTGTAAATATAACTTTCATATGCACTGGGAAACCAAAAGATTCCTGTGATTCACTTTACTGCAAAATTTGCTTTATTGCAGTGGTCTGGAACCGAACCCACAATATCTCAGAAGCAATTTAAAATTTGTATACACCTAAAAACGTAGTCAGATCCAAAAGAATGATGTGTTCCATGATTTCATGCACATAAAATTCAAAAACACGCAAAACGAATCTGTGATGCCAGAAGTCTTCTATGACTTGGAGATGAAAACAAGATGAAGACGAAATAGCAAGGGAGCCCCAGCATCCGCGTCCTCGCGACTGTGACAGTGAGGAGGGTGGGATCCAGCGGTGATTAACTCTAATGACGCACAGGGTCCAGCCCAGAACCTTTCCAGATGCTCTCCTTGTATCAGTGACACTAAATCAAGAACCCCACCCAAAACAAATTATACAGTCGCTACAGGTGGAGCAAGAAGGGGCCGGCTGGTTCCCTCTCGGGGTAAAGTCCAGACGAGAGCGTGGTAAGAATGTGCAGTGAGCCAAAGACTAACTCTGGAAGGGGCCGTTTTGATTTGGAAGGTAGAGGACTCGCTCAGGGCTGAGCTGGGACCTTTGTGGGTCAGCAGCCTACCGGACCACCCGTCTCCGCACACTAGGGTCAATAAACTAAGCGTTCGAGAATCCATGCTTCCTCACCTGCCGCGTGGAGACCCAGCACTGGGAGGTGGCAGAGCTCGCTCTCTCTTGGTGACTTCTGAAACCAGCTGGAGTGACAGCTTGGTGCCTTCCTTGCTATCCTGGCCTTCTACTGCAATCAGCAGGGGTCAACGTCACACAGGGGCGCTCGCGTTGGCAGAGCAATCAATAATCTACATGCACACAAACTCACAGTGGATATTTCTACGTGCGCATGGATGTTTCTCTGTAAATGCGACAGCAGGACTGCAGGAGTCAGCCTCCTCATAGCCAGTGCCCCCTTTCCACAGAGCTATGAGAAGCCTGACTTTGTTGGTGCAGATGGGCTCAGCTGGCAGGTATGAATGATGGGAATGCTCTTGCCCTCAGCCCCTACGGGGCAAAGGATGGGCCTGTGACCAACGAGCCTCCTGCTGGCAGGCTTCCAGGAGGAAATGTTCTCCCTAATAAACATAGAGCAGCGTGGCAAGAGGGACCCTGCCCCGCTTCTTCCTTTTTGCTTTGGGACCAGGACCTGCTGCCCCGACTCGTGACCACGAAGAGGAGGCAGAGGGAGCTGAGGCACCAGTCTTTGACGGGCAGCTGAAACAATTTTAGAATCTCCTACCTCTCGACTACGGTATGTAAGAGAGTGAAATGTCTATTATTTGAGCCTTATGTTTGTTTATTCCATTATTTGCAGCCAAAAAAAGCTACAGACAAACTGACGAGAGAGGCTTCTCCTGGAGAGAGCAGGACTGGAGCACGACGGCAGGCTTTCTGTTCTACATGCACTGTCAAAAGTTTTTATGAGAAATGTGTATTCGTGTTATTACCTGTGTAACAAAAAGAAACCTTAAAGAAATTAAAAATTAAAAACTGTGGCGAGAGAAAGGGGACATTCCTAATCCTTAACAGCAGCAGCAAAAGAATTCCCACTATTCCTTGGCCTCCGGAAGCTTCTAGAAAGAACTGGTTTACCCTTCCTTGAACGTTCCCAGTTTGTGTCTCCATCCAAGTCTACGCAGACACTCAAATTTCGGCTTGTTGGCAGTTGGTTGGATGAATAAATGAACAAATAGATGAATATATGGTATTTTATGACAAGATGCTCTCCAGATCCACAAACACAACAGCAAGAATGCACGACGGAAGAGCTTCAAAAACATCCTATTAGTGATTTCTGTTTGAAATGTAACAAGGCATTTAGACTAAACTCTCCTCCCTTAAAACCTACTGAAATCAATCAAAAGAATGGGAGGGGAAAAAAAAAAAAGAAAAAGAAAGCTTAGCCAATGGCCACAATTCCAAACTACAAACAGGAAAAAACAGCTACTAAATCTATGGAATTTGGAGCAGAGGGAGAACGCCAAGAGCTGCCAAACCCCCTAAGCCCTCAGGCAGGCAGATGCTCCCCAAATCCCAGAGTATCACAGTTACGAAGTCCACGGGGATCCCGACAGGCGCAAGGACAGCAAGGGTGTGACGGGCCTAGACGTACAGTCGTCCCATGGAGGAGACAGTAAAAGGAGACGCTCGTGGAGAGCCCGCCTTTATCGTCCAGAATGCAGCCTCTATAGTCACAAAAAAAACTACAGACTGATGTAAAGAACCCAAAGAAGAGAGACATGAGATCACGAAAGTGATAAGGCAACAAAGACGTGCACAGTAAATTGGCAGAATACAAAAAACAAAAGGGAAAACAAAACCGACAGGGAGGTGAGAGCTGCACTAGAAGCAAGAGAACACAGTGACAGCGTGCTGAGAGATGAGGAGGGCACACAGGAAATCACACGAAGTGACGCTGGAAAGAAAGAGAGGGACAAGTGATTCCAGAAAATATAACAGACACAGACACAAATAAAGGAGATCCAAGAAAAGCATCACTAGTGGTCCCAAAGGAAAACAGAACCAACAGACGGTAAAATTAGTCAAAGATCAGAGAAAATAGGGGAGGAAATAATCCCTGAAGATACAAAAGGGAGATGAAAATCTATGTCTGCAGAATTAAATTATAAACTAAATTTCACGAAAAAAAGGACAGAAATAATAAGCACCACGATTAATTCTGGCGACATTACTGAAGTTCAAAGGATAAAGAATGAACCTACAAAGAGTGTCAGGCGGAGTGACCTCAAAGGGGAGAAGAAAGCAGGCTGTTAACTCCTCCTCACCCCTTCACTGTCACTGTCGGCAGTCCTCTCGGAAGAGGTGAGGGCCCCGTCATATGGCCTCCCGCCATCCTGTACCCTTCCTTTGTAACATTTATCATAACTGTAATTGATTATCAATCGTGTGACTCTGGACTCTGTCTTAATCACACTGATTCTCCAACACCCAGCACAATGCCTGGTGCTCATTAGATGATCAATAAATTGACGTTGAATTATTCACCTACCCAAAGACAGTCTCCTCCCTAATACAGCCCTTTACAGGATGGAGAAACTGAGGCACAGAGAGGTTATCTGACTTACTGAGGTCATACATCTGGGAGGTAGAGAAGCTGGGACTTGAACTCAGGTCTCTGAATGCCCTTGGCACTGCTGTCCACTGGGCTCTAGCATCACCTGCACTGACCACCAATTCACACACCCCATCTCCCCTCAGCCTTACTCTCAGGTAGTGCCAACAAGAAAACTGCTGAAAACAAGCCTTGACTCCCATTTGTTAGGCCATTTCTGAGCTTCACAGGAAGGAACTTCACAGGAAGATGTTTGCCCAAACTGCCCTGAAACACAGAGAGGCACGAGGCACAGACTAGACTCAAATTGCCTGATTTGGCTTGTAGCCATAGGCAATGACTGCTTCACAGCTGGTGCCATCTAGCGATGAAAGAGCAGGTTTACATGCTCCACACACCCATTTTTGCAAAGATATATATTTTAATCACATAATAAATTTAAGAATACTTGGCCATTTGGTGTGTGTACCTGTGTGTGCAGGATCACACGAGATGGGGCTGAACTGTTCGCCAAAGCACTTGTTCCCTTCACCTTGCCGCCCGCAGCGTGTGCACAAGTCTCCACGTCTATGTACGTTCCACCTGACAGGAAAGCCCTTCCCTAAACACCCCAGGAACCAGAGGTGGTGTTTTAGTCACCCACTGAGAGGTCTCATCATAACCTGTGCCCATTTCAAAACAAAACTTTATGTCTAAGAAATATTCTTGATAGGCACGAGAACTGAAAATACAAATTTTAATTATAAACAGGGAAAATTGGTCGCCCTGGTCTGAACCCTGCCTCTGCCACCGGGTGTTTGGTTGGGTGACCTTGGACAAATCATTTATCTTGTTTCTCCATCGACTTACCCCCAAGGGCGTGAAGTACCTGAGATGCTACACATACCAGCTAGCACGCAGTAAATGCGCCGGAAAGGTCCTGCGTCTTCCTCCCCCTCCTGTCTACCCCCTCCTCCACAATAAACCAATCGTAAGGCTGTGGGTCCAGCTTGAGGGCCCTTTCATTCACGCCACCTACAGCTGGCCGACACCATGCACAGGTTATGATGAGACCTCTCAGTGGGTGACTAAAACACCACCTCTGGTTCCTGGGGTGTTTAGGGAAGGGCTTTCCTGTCAGGTGGAACGTACATAGACGTGGAGACTCGTGCACACGCTGCGGGCGGCAAGGTGAAGGGAACAAGTGCTTTGGCGAACAGTTCAGCCCCATCTCGTGTGATCCTGCACACACAGGTACACACACCAAATGTGCAACGAACAACCTAAACGTTCAGCTGTAGGGGAGAGAAAATCAATTAACATGGACCCATCTCAAAACTGCACTGCCGAGTGAAAAAGCCAAGAGGGCGGTGCCTGGTTCAGTCTGGTGACCTTTGTACAATTAAAAAAAACTGGTACTGTACTTGTTTACTGACACATTTATAGTAAAGGAACAAAAACACAGACTTCTAGAGCGCATTCCAAATCCAGCTACCATGGAGAGACAGATGAGACGCTCCTCTGGTGAGGCACGAATTTGAAGAAAGGCTGCAACACGCACATTGACGCTGGAAAGGGGATAGGAAAAGCAGCTTTTGGGGTCAAAGCAAAGAGCAGGACTGCTGGCATCAGACGGAAATTGAGATTGAGAACGTGAAGATGTTTCCCTTTGTCTTTGAAAGATAAAGGAGAGAGTTTTAAATTTTAGCCAAAAGAGATAGAAAATGAGACTACACACGTTGATAAAGCCCCCAAACAAAAGCCGCTAGAGGCAGAAGCGCATAGAGAGAATTGATACTAATGCGCTCTATGCAGTTTACTGCACGTTAACGTCCAGGTGCAGGAGAAATTCTGGAAGGGGACAAACACCTGATTTCTGTGCGGCACGGCGTACACGGCACCGCCGGGGCCTCCCTCTTTGCAAACACTGCCATCCTCCGACTCCTTGTAGCTGGATGACAGGTGCGTGTCGGCATCCTCTTCCTCCCCGTAGCCCAGCATTTCAAAGGACGGCACAGAAGCTCTTCTTCCCTTCTCGCTCTGCCAGTTTGGTCTGTAGCAGAACATTAAAGAGGAAAAAAAAAAATAAACAACAAGACACTTAACGCTTCACAGTGCCGTATATCCATCATTCAATGCCCTGCCTCAAGCTCCCAGCATAGACGTATCGTGACTGAATCACAAGATGCGTGGAAGCTAAAGAATCAAAGCATCCGCTCGCCCGTCTCTTTACACTCTCTCAGCATTCTGTCTATTTTTTTCCCTGGGGTTTTTATAGTTATCATCACTGTGTACATATGCAATTTGCCCTTTTATTAACAAGTTTTCAAAGGCAACACCAAGTAGACACACCGGTTTCATCAGCCACGCCTCTTAGGTTATTTTCCCCCAGTTATAAGCAACTTTAAATATCCCTTCACTGATATAAATAACTCTGTAATGAACATCTACGTGCAGACCACCCTTCTGTACCTGGACTAGGTACAGAATGACCAACCAGAGGGTAGACTGCTGAGTCAAACCGTGCCAACATGTGCTGGGTCTACCTGCAAACAGCACCAAATCATTTCACAAGTCATTTCCCCAGCCTGCCACTACACTGGCAATGATTTTCTAAAACTTCCCAAAAGAACTTAAATCTCGTGGTAAATCTGCATTTCTTACTGAGACGGAATATTTTTTCATATATTTGTGTACGAGTCATAATTCCTCTACGGTAACTTGTCCTTTGTCCATTGATCTACTTTGCTTCTAGTATGTGCATTCCAATCTGAAATTAACTTTTTTATCTACTAAAATTAAAACCCTGACGTTGTATTTACTATAAACATTCTTCCTATTCTATTAATTTTATTTTGGTTATGTAAATTTTTTTCACATACAGATGATTAAAAAAATTTTGGGGGGGTGGCCGGCCCTGTGGCCGAGTGGTTAAGCTTGTGCGCTCCGCTTAGGCAGCCCAGGGTTTTGCCGGTTTGGATCCTGGGCACAGACGTGGCACCACTCATCAGGCCATGTTGAAGTAGCCTCCCACGTGACACAACTAGAAGGACCCACAACTAAAAGTATACAACTAGCTACTGGGGGGGGGCGTGGATTTGGGGAGGAAACATAGCAAAAAAGAAAAGATCGGCAAGTTGTTAGCTCAGGTGCCAATCTTTAAAAAAAAAAAGAGATTTTTTTCCTACCCTCTAAATTCTTAGGTTAGAAGTAAATAGTCATCATCTCCCTCTGAGAGGTCTGATAAGACTAGACATAAGATGTCACGATCTTATGTGTATAGACATTAACCCTTTCATTCAATAGGAATTTATTTTGGTATATGAATTAGGGAAGGCTCCAAGCTGATTTTTTCCCTAATATTGCTCATCAATATCCTGATGAATCCTTTCCTTCCCCTTTGCTTGTGGGGCTGCCCTTATTAAAGGTCCAGTATGCCTGCAAACACTAGGTCCCCTCAGGGCATGCGCGGTGCCTCTCCAGGCCTGAGCCAGCCCAGACTATCTTAAAGACTTCAACTCTATGTTTCAAACACGATGGGGCTAACGCAGCCTTCCTCCTCAGTCATATTCTTCCTTCCCCGTTTTTCTCTGATGGTCCTACCTGCTTATTCGTGCCAATCAATGTTAGAATCATTTCTTCATCTTTAGCGCTTATTCAGCCAAAGTATAAATTCTTATCAGAAGAAAAATAGGCTATGTTCAAACATCTCAAAATGAAGTCAAGATTTAAATGTAAAAAGCAAAAATATAAACCCATCCTAGAAGGAAATACCTGGGCATTTATATAATGCTGTAGTAGGGACAGTCTTTCTAAATTTGACAATAATGACAGAAACTGGAAAAAGATTGGTAGATTTTACTACACAAAAAATACAGAGTATTTGCTATGTTGGAAAAAAACCCTGAATAAACATGACAGTTAAAAGGCACATCCGGTCCTGTACGCTCCCCACCCCATGAGCCCTTAAAGCCCAGAGGAGACACCAAACCTCAGAACAGGATGACAAAGATCACCGGCCTGGCCCCGCCCACTCCTCCAGCCCCAGCCCCACTGCACTCCCCACCTCACTCGGGGGGCCCCCAGACATGAACATCTTTCTTCAGCTGCTCACATGTGTCACGCTCCCTCTTCTGTCTAGGAAGCTCAGCCCAGCCCCACACTGACCATCCCCAACCCCCGAGCTGTTCCCAGTCAATTCCAGTCCCTCCCTCAGCTCTCCCCTCAACACTTTCTTCATCAGGAGGAAACCTTCCTGACCCTCAGCCCAAGGTCAGCTCTAACCCAGCTCAAGCAACAGAGGAAACGACATTAAGGAAGAACAGAGATATAGCGCAGGTATGCTACAGGAAAGTAAATGAAGGTAAAACCAGTCTGAATGTTCAGGGCGGAGATGCACGAGAAGTGGTCAGAGACGACTCTCACATCTAGGTTCCGGCACAGAGAACCCTACTAAGGGCTAAAAACAACACTGAGTTCGCTGGCTCTGAGCTGCCAGGAAAATGACTAGTGCTTTTACAAACCCTAATTTAACAAGATCCATTCTATAGGAAAGTGATACAATTCAAGAGCAGTTCATGTCCAGGACAGTGTTCTCTGACACTAGTGAAGAAAACCTGAGGACTGAGCTCTAGTCATGTCACATGCACATGCACACACGTGAGCCGCTCCTCCTCTGCCCTGAGAAGCTGTGGAGCCAGCGATACGGTCCTTACTGGAGCTGATGCTCTGAGGTGGTGGCATAGGGCTCGATGAAATCGTCCTTTTCTACGTAGGTGGTGTCACTCTCGGACCGGGATCTACGGCGAGGCTGAGGAATGGCAATGGTCCGGCCAGTCAATGTAGTTGCTAGGATGGCTGCAGCCAGAGCAGATCTACAGACAAAAAGATCCCAGTGAGCCGGCGAGCTGAAGGTTGAACAGCAGGACACATGACTTCATCAAGGGTTACCCTCTCTTCTACAGCATTAAATGTGTACTGACTATGTGCCCGTAGTCTGTTACGTGCCATCAGACACCTCATTTCATTCTCATATCCACTGCATGAATAGATATTATTGTCATCTCCATTTTTCATAGGAATTAAATGACTTGTCCAGGATTTCCCAGCAAATAGGAGATGTAACCAGGTCTCTAATCCAGGCAATCTATATTCAAGTAGTTTTCCTATCAAAATGAAAGATTACAATGAAAAAAAGAGGAGATATAAAAAGATATAAAAGATTTTAAAACACCTTTTAAAATCTTGCAAATTATTCAAAACTATAATATGGGGAAGACAAAGTAACAGATTTACCCTCTTGCCTGAAAAAGAGAAACAAAACAACAGACTTACAACTGTCCTAGCTTACTGCCTGAGAGAATTTCCAGGCCACAGTGCAGGGAGGAGGGACTGAGGGGAAGCCAGGCAGACTCCCTGAGTTGTGGAGATGGAGCTGAGAGTCTGGGAGAATCAAGGCAGACAGAAAGTACAGGACAGAGCACCAGAAAGGAGAGAGCTGAACAGAGAGAACTCCGGAAATCCACAGAAGGCCACCCTGAGTGTTCAGTAAAATGCTGCTCAGTACACAAGGGTGAGGCAAGTACCCCAGGCCAGGGGAAGACCCATCCACAAGGGTTAGAGGAACAGTGCCAGGGCTTACACATGGCTGGGGACAGTGCCTGATCCCACCTGACAGACAGGAAGAAATTATAATTCATGGGACATTGGGTACAGTACCCAGAAAGGTCTTGCTTCAGTGGTAGGGAATAATTACCCCAAATTGAGCACTACTCTAGAACTAACAAATCATAAAAGCAACACTCAAAAGATCAAACTGGTTCCAAGTCGCTTAACTGCATCCCAGAACAAAAATCAAGAAGACTTACAGGAATACAAAAATACCCAGCACTCAACAAGGTAAAACTCACAATGTCTATTATGCTGTCAAAGATAACCAGGCACACAAGGAAACAGAAAAACCTGACCCATAAGGAAGAAAGAAACCAATCAAAACCCACTCAGAACTGAACACACCTTAGAATTAGCGAGAAAAACACTAAGATGGTTATTATAGCTGTATTCTATATCTTCGAAAAGCTAAGTAGAGACATGGAAGATTACAAAAAAGACTTGAACTTCAGGAGATGAAAATTACACTGGAGGGCATGAACAGCAGATCACACGCTGCAGAAGAAAGGATTAGTAAAAGTGAAGGCAAAGCAACAGAAAGTAACCCAAATGAAACACAGAGAGGAAAAACATTATTTGAAAAAAAAAGAGCAGAGTGAGATATGAGATTGAAAAAAGTGCCATTGTTTTGTGTTTGAAGCCACTAAGGTTTGCTGTAACTTGTTACACAGGAATAGATAACTAATACAATAGCCTTTCACCAAACAGTGCTGGGACAATTGGACATCTATATGCAAAAGAGTGAACTTGAATCTGCACCTCTCACACCGTATACAAAAATTAACTCAAATGGATCATAGACCTAAATGTAAAGCCTAAAACAATAAAACTTCTAGAAGAAAATATAGAAGATCTGTGTGACCTTAGGTTAGGCAAAGATTTCTTAGATATGATACTGAAATCATGATCTGTAAAAGAAAAAATTGATAAGATGAATTCCCTAAAAACTAAGAATTTCTGCTCTTTGAAAGACACTGCTAAGAGGAGAAAAAGAGAAGTCACAAATGGGGAGACAATATTTGAAAATCACATATTTAATAAATGACCTATATCCAGAATATATAAAGAAGTCTCAAAATAAAATAATAGGAACACAAACAACCCAATTTTTAAAAGTAGGCAAAAGATTTGAACAGACACTTCAAAGAAGATATACAGATGGCCAATAAGCACATGAAAAGACGCTCAACACCATTAGTTATTAGAGAAATGCAAAATAAAACCACAATGAGATACCACTACAAACCTATTAGAATGTCCAAAATTGAAAAAGTCGGCCAAGACAATCCCTCACGCTCTTCCTTTCCAACCTGGGCCCAGCGAACGGCTCCCCCAAAGAAGGGTGGGGAGAAGGGATCATTCTGCCATCAGAGAAGTGCAACCAGAGTACCCCACCAACACCACAAGTGTACCCACAGAGTGAGCTCCAAGAGACAGGCCTCCTGGCATATTTCCAGACATCCGGACACTTGTCAGAAAGGAGTTGGGAACTTCAGATGTGCACATGGACTTGGGCTCAACAGAGCTGTCTGGGCCAGAGGAACAGGGAACGTCCCATACCCTATCAGTATATGGTTGTCCAGAAAGCACAACGAAGATGAAGATTCACCAAGAAACTCCACACATTGTTACCTATATGCCTGTCACCACTTAAAAAACCTATGGACAGTCAACATGAACAAGAACTAATGTCAAATACAGCCATGCATCACTTAACAATGGGGACATGTTCTGAGAAATGTGTCGTTAGCCAATTTTGTTGTTGTGTGAGCATCATAGAGTGCACCTAGACAGACCTAGATGGTACAGCCCACTAGTCACACCTAGGCTCTATGGTACTGACCTTATGGAACCACCATCGTATATGCGGTCTGTTGTTGACCAAAATGTCGTTATGTAATGCACAACTGTAAAATTATAACCCCCACCATACAGACACACAATACACAAGACCAAACCAAGTGTTGGTGAGGATGTGTGAAGCAACTGGAAATCATACGCTGCTGGTGGTGACATAAACAGAATAATAGCTTTGGAAAACAGTTGGGCAGTTTCTCAGTAAGTCAAATATACATCTAGTATATGACCCACCTATCCCACTGCTAGATATTTACTCAAGAGAATGAAAGCATATGTGCAAAATTTGTGCACAAATGTTCACAGCAGCTTTATTTCTAAAATAAATAAAAACTGGAAACAACCCAAATATGCACCAACAGGTGAATGGATAAACAAATTGCGGCATATTCATATAATGGAATACTACTCGGCAATCAAAAGGATGAACTATTGATTTTCGCAACAAAATGGACGAATCTCAAAATAAGTATGCTGAGTAAAAGAAGCCAGCATAATTATTTTGTGTAATTCCGTCTACAGAAAATTCTAGAAAGTGAGATTCATCTATAGTGACAGAAAGCAGATCAGCGGTTGCCTAGGGATGGGGTGAGGGTGGGGTGGGCAGGGGAATGGGAGGTGGGAGAGAGGGGCAGGAGGTAAGAATTACAAAGGGGCGTGAGGAAATGTTAGGGGATGATCAATATATTTAATATCTTGATTGTGGTGATGGTTCCATGGGTGTAAACATATGTCAAAACATTATGCATTTTAAACATGTACAATTTATTGTATGTCCATTATACCTCAATAAACTGTTTTAATAAAGATAAAAGGCAAAACGAGTAACAACATACTGTGAAATTTATAACATATAGAATTAAAATGTATGACCACAGTAATACAAAGGATGGGAAGGAAGAAATAGAAGTAAATAGCTGTGAGATCCTTCCTCTATTACACTTTACATGAAGTGGAATGATATCAAAGTTTAATTTGAATTTATTTTTTAGAAATATGCCAAATTTGCCAAAGTCAAGTTGATATTTTGGATTTATAAAAATTACAATCCAGGAAGGTATACTTGTAAAACACAGGAGATATTTTCTAATGAGTGCACAGCAGGCCTGCCACGAAACGACATGTGTTCGTTTTTCTGCTTGACAATGGAATACAGAGCTAACCCTCTCAGTATTACTGCTGCTCCGTAAACACTTACGTCCTAATGACACAACATACGGGCTGTCCACACAAGCAGTGAAGAGCTGGACAGACCTACAAGTGCATCGCAGCAACTCGCCACTTGCCAGCTGTGAGACTTCGGGCCAGTGACTAACACTTGAGCTCGAAACAGAGCTGCCAACAGGAGCTCTCCGTAGTCGGGGGGGGGGGGGGGGGGGGGGGAATGAAATCACGCTTCTGAAGCACTTACCAGAGTCCTCAGCGCAGAGTAAACGCTAACGAACAGCTGTTCTTGTTATCAAGAGCACACTGAAGGAAAACCAAACACTGCAAGTATTTCAAAGTGCCTTTTTCAGGCGGCGTACACTATTCTAGTTTCAAAGAACACTAAAACGAAGGTACTACCCTTGAAATGAAATTAGTTCTCACTGTTAATAGTCAAGCCACGTATTCACGTATTTTATGGATAAACAACAGTCTAAAATCCTCCTGAGTCTAAGGCCTTGGAGGGCACGGGCAGGGTCCCCGGTGTAAGGAGTCAGCTCTCTGGGCCAGGAGCACGGCGGGGCGGGGGTCCCAGGCCCGGTGAGTGAACACACACATCCTTCCTTCCCACCAAGCAGTCCTTTAGAAGGCAGCCTTGTGTTTAAAAAGAACATACGTGCACAAATTCCTTTCACCGCTCTATCAAGCTACATACTTCAGCGTTAATGCTTTATATTTTGAAAAACGCTAATTGCATTCAATTATAAAGTGTGAGAGCCCCACACTCCTGAAAGGAAGAGAAGCCACAGGAGGCACTTCGTTACGGAACCACGATAAGTATTTCAAAGGACGTGACTCTAACGGCCCTGCTTGCGATGTCCTCACCAGTTGGAACGGTTGCAGGCCCAGCACTTGGCGGCCAGCACGGGGCGACCTTGGCATCTGCCCGCCGGGACTCACCTGGGTCTCTCTGGAGAGGGGTTGGGGCTGCGGGGAGGAGGTGTGCGGGGCACGGCTGGCTTCGGTGCGATGCTGGCTGCAGGGAGAAGGCCATGGACGATGTGTTTCTGCCAAATGAAACCCAGCAGAGGTCATGAGTGTATGGGGTCAGCTGGGTCCTGCCACCACCCCTCCCTGGGCCTGGGAGGGGACACCTGCACTGGTCACCCAGGGGTCTAGGCAGGAGGCCCACTCCTCCCCGTTATCCTCAATTCCCAGCAAGCCAGGCAAGCCGGCAGCGCCACTGCAGCTGCCCATTGTGGGGGCTCTGTCACCCTTCCCTCCCCAGAGGGGCTTCCCTGACCGTCTCCCAGAGTCACCCTCCAGCACCTCCACTTGTCTCACAGCACTGCCCACCCCACCATCCTCCCCACCCTCTCCCACCCCCCCGCAGAATGGAAGCTTCCTGAGAGCAGACAACCTGCTCGTGTTTACCAGCCCTGGAACTGGAGCGCTTAGCACACTGCCGACAGCTGGCAGGGCTTAATCAAGATTTTAGGTAGTTAATCTCAAAGATGCAGAGTAACAAAAACTAGCTCCTACACACAACGGAAGTCAGAGCACCCTGCCTGAGGCAACTGCGAGTCTCTCAGAAGTTTCTGAGTGTAGCCCAATCCTCATTTTCTATTCACACCTACTAGAGGCAAAACACCATGACAGCATTGAAGCAACCTTGTCTTCAGCCTCGAGGTCACAGAGTACAGAGGAAAACACACAATTACTTACTATATAACACAGATTTATGCAAAGTGCCAGGGGAGAGAGAAGGACAAAGTGCTGGGGTGGCCCAGGGAGGGAAGGGCTCCTTCAGGTCTGGGGGCCAGCAAGGGGACCTCTAACGTCCTCTTGGAGAAAATCGGAGGCATTTAGACTGGGTCATCAAAGATGGCCACTGCTCTCACATTTGAGAATGTGATGGAAAAACATTCTAGGAAGAGGGAACGGCATGAACAAAGGAATGAAGAAAGACATTAATGGCAGTGTTCTGGAAATAACAAGTACTCCAGTTTGCTAGAATACAGAGGCGTCTGGGAGGAAGAGGCTAGAACAACAGGCTGGGGGTAAGAGTGGGGATTGTTTCCATATAAGAGTTTTGAGGGTCCGGCCCCGTGGCCGAGTGATTAAGTTCCTGCACTCCACTGCAGTGGCCCAGGGTTTCGCCAGTTCGAATCCTGGGCGGAGACATGGCACCACTCATCAAGCCACGCTGAGGCGGTGTCCCATATGCCACAACTAGAAGGACCCACAACTCAAAATACACAACTATGTACTGGGGAGCTTTGGGGAGAAAAAAGGAAAAAGAAAATCTTTAAAAAAAAAAAAAGTTTTGATACCAGACTAAGGATTTCCATTTAAGAGTTTTGATATTAGATTAAGGAAATCCTAGTGAGCAGCACCCACTGAAATTGGCCCCTGGAAAGAGTAACCAGGCAGCGGTAGGCACATGGTACAGGGGAGAGAAGGGAGGCACAACCAACGGGAAGAGCCAGGGTTCTGGGCATTCTACAGGAGCGAGAGATGGCAGAGGTTCCTGCAGCCCCTTCCCCCCACCCAGTTCCACTTGCACGGCCAACCCCAAGAGCAGGCATTCCTGAGCAGCCTCTGCTCTCTGTTCACCTCTCTGGGCAGCACCCACCATGCTGCATTTGTCAAGCAATTTGACAGTTTAACGCCGCCTCCTGCCCCGTCCCCCTCTGCCTGGGAGCTCCTCAAGGACAAGAAAGGGTTTTCTTTGCCTTTGAATTCCCAGGGGTTCGCAACCAGTAGGTCCTCTAAAAAGGCATCACGAGTTTTGTTTTGTTTGTTTTGTTTTTTGAAAGAGTGAATTCCCCCACAGTATGTTGACCATCTCTCACTTGCACCACTATAATCATTTCCTAAGTGCGGTCCTCCCGCCTCAGTCTCTAAAACACGGGATGAACCTATCTCAACCCAGCAAGAAAACCCTCATGGGCAGCCCCACTCTCTTGATGACGGGGAAATGGTCTAGCATGGCACCAAAGGCTGCCACCAGTTGATTCCTACCAATGGACCCAGATTCATTTCTTGCCACCCCACTTCATCCCGACACACACGCTCTATGCTTTAGCATTCAGAATTGCCTTCCTTTTCCCAAACAGCAAATAATTCATTCTTCCTCAGGCTTTTGTAAAGGCTGTTTTCTCCATCTGAATTCTCTTTACTCCCCCTCAGGGCCCAGGTGAACTCTCCAGACTGACTTTGCTGCCCCTTCCCTGGTACACGCCTCTACGGCAGTTCTCGCCTTACCATGTTGTGCTGAATTACTTATGGGTTTGTCTATCCTTTAGACGGTGTGGCCACAGGTTGTCAATCAATTGTTGGTATCAGGCACACAGTCGGAACTCAATAATGCAATAAAAAGCTCAATAAACATGCTGAGTTAGCAAAAGTGCAATGCAAAAATATCCTTCAGCTATGTCTCCATTGCTTCTCAACATCCACCTAAGATGACTACAGCAGGTGGGAGGGCTGAGAACAGGAAATCAAGTCAGACATGCTTTCTAACCTCGATTTCAAACAGAATTCAGGAGTGCCCTTATCACAATGCTTTCTCTGCATTTCAAGTATTATGTTTATGGAGAACTGGATGTAAGTAGGTTTGGAGTTCGCCAGGCAAGTATGGAACAGAGAGAGGAGCAACGGGGTTGAGGTGTATGTGGGGAGTGGTTGTAATGATGTCCCGTGGAATTAGAAATTAGGGCTGGAAACAAGGGCAGTAAGGACATTGGTAAGATCAACAGATGGGGAGCGTCGGAGGGGGGGGGGGTGTCAACGGGACTGTTGGAGTCAAGTGGGTAGAATCCAGGGAACTTGCTGATGGGGTGTGGTGGATGGCGGAGGCAGGAACCAAGAATGACGTCCCGTTGGGGACACCTGGCAGTGGAGCAGGTTTGGGCCAGGCAGGAGTGAACCCCCCGACACGGGAGCGAATGTTGCAGCGGAGACAGGGACAGGTTCCTGTCCGACTGAGGCCGACTTTGGGATAAAGGATTCTCTAGAATACGAAAAATCAGGGCTTGTCAAACGGAAAACCACTTCCTCTCGTGCGGCTACCTTCCCTCAATCTCAGCCAAGTCCTGACCCTTCCCCTCTTAACTCCCGGCCCCTGGGCCAGAGCGCAGGCCGGCAGAGGATCTACTCACAAACTGGCTCTTGCGGCCTCTCCGAAATCCCAGGAGCATCCTTGCTTCGGGAGGTGACTAGACCAGGGCTGGACGGACAAGCCGATCGCCGAACCCAGAACCGCTCCCTAAAGCCTGTTCGGCTCCCGCCGGCCTAGTCCCAGACGCCTTCTCTACCCACTGGACTTCGCAACCACCACGTCTGCCATTGGTTCTGCTTTCTCGCCGGCCAATCAGAACCAAGGTTACTTCATACCCGTCGCTCGTGGCAACCAGCGTGTCCCATTCAAATCCTCTCCAGGGCGGACACGGTACGTGCTGTCCGTCCTCTGATTGGTCAGATCCGGTGTCGCTCTCTGACGCCATAGCCTATCCGGCGCTACGGGAGGCGGAGGGCGGGCAGGACGAAGGACTGGGCCTGCGGCGGGGCGGGGGGGGGGGGACGCGGAAGTGGCCCCTCGCAGGTAATGTCTGCGGAGCCCCGAGCCCGGGCCCGAGGCAGGGCTCCTGCTGGCTCAGCCCGCGCCCTGGGCTGGACTGAGGAGCCACTGCGCGGACCGGGCGGGGGTCTCAGGGGCCAGGCAGGTGCCGGAAATGAGGGACGCGGCTGCCAGGGCAGGCATCTCCTGCTTCTGAGCTTTTGGCAGATAATTCAGTCTGTTAAAGAGCCCCCTGCAGGCGGGCGCCTGCCACAGAGGCCCCGGCTTGGCGTGGACTGTGGGCCCGGGTGCGGGAGAGCCTGCTCAGGTGCCGTCTTGCGTTCCCCTCGTCAGATCGAGGCCGCCGATGGCAGGGAAGCCCGCTGATGGCAGAGGCCCCGTGCACGTGCCTTTTGGGCACATTGTGGCCAACGAGAAGTGGCGCGGGTCGCAGCTGGCGCAGGAGATGCAAGGTCGGTGGGCTGCCCTCTGCATACACCCTCTCTCTCCTCACCCCACTTTTTAAAAACATTCTACCCCTTTGCGGCCTTTTCATCCGAAGCTCACGGAACTCCCTTTCTTGTCTGTATTTTAAGGGAAAATAAAACTCGTTTTTGAGGCTGACCTGACACCTGTAGATTTTTACTTGTCCAGCAGATCCTGCATTCTTTATGTCACGGAAGCTGACTTGGTGGCAGGAAACGGCTACAGAAAGAGGCTTGTTCGGGTTAGAAATGTAAGTACTGAATTAAAGAAACTAAAATTAAGGGCCGGTTAATTAGTGGTTAAGTTCCCGTGCTCTGATTGGGCGGCCCAGGGGTTCGCCGGTTTGGATCCTGGGCACGGACCTAGCACCGCTCATCAGGCCATGCTGAGGCCGTGTCCCACATAGCAGAGCCAGAGGCACACAACTAGAATATACAACTGTGTACTGGGGGGCTTTGGGGAGAAGAAGAAGGAAAAAAAAGGAAGATTGGCAACAGCTGTTAGCTCAGGTGCCAGTCGTTAAAAAAAAGAAACTAAAATTGAAAATTGGCTTCTATTCCACCCCCCCCCCCATTATTCCTTGGAATAATTGATATAAAACCATTGGTCATTCCAAGAGCTTAATCTTGAAAGCAATTTTGTTACAAAATGGTTTACTGGTTGGTTTTTTTTCTTTGAAGTCCAGTAATCTTCAAGGGATTGTAGTAGTTGAAAAAACGCAGATGAGTGAACAGTATTTCCCCGCCATGCAGAAGTTCACTGTGCTGGATCTCGGGATGGTGTTGCTTCCAGTGGCCAGCCAGACCGAAGCATCCTGCCTCCTTGTCCAGTTAGTAAGTACTCATTCCCGCTCCTCCACGATAGCCCTGCCTGACGGGCTCTCGCCTGGCCTTCGTGGGTCCTTTACTCCAGCAGCTGCCTTTACCATAGATGCTATCCGTCAGGCTGATCCATGTCATTCCCTGTGTTGGTTTATAAAAGCTTTTAGAGGACTTGAACTTCAGAAGCTGCCTCTGCAGCCAGCTGAGCTTGCCGCCCATTCTAGGCAAGTGGATAACAAAGTGAACAAGTTGCAGACCTGATTTCAGATGCCCAGGCTGTGCTGGCTCCATCATTCATTATTCTTCACTTATGCTGGTGACAGTGTCAACTACCATCTGCTTTGCCTCATCCCCGCATATCATTTATGAAGCATCAGCACTTTTGTGCTCAAGTTTGTTTTGGGTTTTTTTTTCATTTTAAACTTGGTTCTTCATTCTCCTGATTATTCAGCTTTGTTGTACTTTAGAATTTCTTGGGGAAATTTTAGAAATAGTGATGCGTGAGCCTTACCTCAGACCAATTGAAAATCAGAACGTGGGGGTCGGGCTTGAGCCTGTTTTTGTTGTTGTGTTGTTTTTAAATCTCTCCCTTTGATGTGTAATTAGGGTTGAGGACCAAATTGGAAATGCAGGCAGCCCTGTGTGGCTCACAGATCCCTCTCCACCACATCCCATAACCACCGCTAACTGAACACTGGGTTTCTCCTTTGATAGCTTCCTCCAGGCCCTGGATTAGGCAGGTCCAGATTAGGTAGAGCCTTCGTTTAATCCCATACAACTGAAATGTTTCTTAGTGGACCATAGGCACGTGGTTGAATTCCTCAGACTATGTTTTCATTGGTTTTATCCTAAGCATTCTGAAATCTCAAGTTTTTGTAAATTAATTTTTATCTCTTACTCTTCTGTGTAGTCATATGGTTCATCTTTCAATAATTTTGTTGGTGTTTGAAAAATTATATTCATGGTATGTGAAAACATTTGTAGCGGTAAGTCAAGCTGAACCAAATGGAAGAACTAAATTTCCACAAATTTTTAAGAAAACTGCCAGTCCTCTAGAGGGCGCTCACATGCTCTTCCTTTAATTTCGGTTCAGGTTCAAGAGCAAGCCAAAGAGCCCAGTAAGAACCCTTTTCTCAGGAAGAAGCGGCCTCTGATCTCAGAGTTGTCCCTCCTTCGAACTGTGCAACAGATCCCAGGAGTTGGGAAAACGAAAGCTGTCCTTCTGCTCCAGAAGTTCCCAAGTATCCAGCAGCTGAGTAACGCTTCCGTCCCAGACCTGGAGCCCGTGGTGGGGCCGGCTGTGGCACAGCACGTCCACGGCTTCTTCACGCAGTCCAGCTGACGGCTCTTCTCGTGGCGTCCACTGATTTCTCCTTTAGACACAAACAACAGGATCTTGTTTTTTCAGATTGAAAAACCAAGAAACAAGATTTCCTCTCACAGCAACTAGTGAAAGATGAGGTGCGGCCTGCACGGCACCTGCCAGTTGTCTCGCCCTGCTCTCCGGGCTCAGGCATGCGAGTGAGCGGGCCCCGATGGCACTGCCCTCGTCCTGCTGGCATGAAGAGGGCCGGCAGAGATGCTCCCAAGAGCGTCGGTTTAATTAGGAATTCTCAGATTCAGCAGAAAGCCAGCTTGGACAGATTTTAACGTGTGACCTTGGCCTGCATCTATCATGGAAAGGTCTTACCAAGTTTCAGGTGGTGGATGTGACCATGTAAAGGACACAGACCGACAACGGAGCACTGTGTACCCTAAGCCCCTTGTTCCTGGAGGCAGAGGCACAGTTCTTCAGGGCTGGTCTGAATGAATAGACCTGTGCTTTGAGGGCTGCTGCCAGTGTAAATACACAATTGTACCGCCTTTTTTCTCCCTCCCTTCCGCTCCCCCTCCCTCCCTTCCTGGTGGCTGCACAGTTTGTTTATGGTCACTGGGCACGTCTCCTGAACACAGAAAGCCTGAAGTTTGGAGTCCCCATTTAAAGATAAAAAGCTGTGTGTGTGAGGGAGGAAAAGAATGTGTTTGTAAATGCAGAGCCCAACAGTGGGAAGACGTACAGGAAGATGGCAGGGACGGCTGCATCCAGAGGACAGCTGGAGCCGGGGGTGAAGAGGTACAGCTGCCCATTCAAAAAAGAAATACAATTACAGAAACGAAATAACTTGAAAGCTCTTTAAGTCCTGTTTTGTGAGGTGTTAGTAATTTTTAAAAAAATCAAACACAATAAAAACATTTTGAGCATTAGGGTAGAAACAGTTTGAAAGAGAAGGCAATTAAAGTGAAATAAAAGTGAAACACATTAACTCAGGCAAATGCATGTGTTTATTTAAATATTTATACAAAAATAGCCCTAAGAGCAGTGAATAGACTTTCCCAAACGTGGGTGCTTCCCTTTTGATATTGCACACTAGAAAATACTTAAATTCTTGTTAATTCTCAAAATTAGATTTCAGCGCTCTATTTTTGTAGCTATATATAACTTGTACTGTGTCAACAGTGACTCTTATTAGAATCACAGTGTCATCCAACACGTAGCAAGAGAAATCCCATAGTAAGAATGTCATTTTAAAAAGTCAAATAGAGCTTTAAACTTGAATCACATATCTTTATCTTATAAAATGTTTTTAACCCACATGAAAGACTCTTAAAATATACAATTATGTACCTTCTACTTTAAACAAAATGAAGAATGTTTTGAGTATCAAACAGTATATTATCTACCTTGTAGACAGCATCTTCATCTAACACTGCCACTGTGTTAGCAACTTTTAAATGACATGAAACTAGGGGAAAAGCTGCTTCCTCAACGGTTTTTTAATCTAGCAAGTCATGGCAAATTTGGCACTCTATAGACTTTACCTGGAAATAGCATTCCTGTTACGTAGAGATAATAGTAAAGTCTTGTCGTTTTAGGTTAGTAAGCCCCCCTTAGGAAGCAGCTCTTTGAACAGTTTCTGGTAACACTAATTTACATCTGTCATTATAGTCCCTTGACCTGCCTTAATTTGAGGTCATCTGAACTCTGAGTTAAGGAACGATCTGTTATCCAAATGTGGAAACGTACAAATATAGGTAACCCCAATTTAATTCTACTAGTAACTAAAGGTCAGAATTGTAGCTGTTAAAAATAGTTATATTTTCAACACTATTGTATTTACGTAAATAGTTTATATAATAAATAACTTGCAGCAATATGGTGACACTCCCCAAATAAGTTTGTTTTCCACAATTCTAGAGGTTTCTAGTTACTTTCGTTCATAAAGACATATCAATTCTAAGTTTACGCTGTGAGAAAAACAGGATTTGAGAATGTTTAGAAATGTCCCATTATGGCACAAATCGGAAGGCCTCGTCAGCACAGGAATGTCCTGGGCCTGAACATTTTGCTCCCTCACATTAGTACAAGGAACTGTCGGGGTTGAGGAGGCTGAAAGGAGACGGGAGCTTCTTCTTGGCCTGAGGCCTCGCAACCCCTGCCGCCGGGAGGCACAAGGTGCTGGCTGACTTCTGTCTGTTCTTGTTGGCGCCCCAACTCAAAAAAGAAAGCTTTTTCGAGATCTTCTTGGTCTTATCAGTTTTATCATCATCATCTATGGCTAAGCAGATCATGGAGTAGGTCTTCTGCATTCCCACAGAGTATGTAGCACTCTTACTATGCTGCACGTAGAAGAAGAAAAAGGATGTTAGAAATCCTCAAGACATCTGATAAATGCCTGCCAAGTCTGAGACGCACATGCTGCAATTATAGCATCCTCTTTAAAATTAAGTGGATAGAATTCTGAACCTCGGGCAACCAACACTTACATAGAATTAGGTTCTTAAGAACAAGGACAATTTGTAAGGAATAATACTCAGTAGTAGTAATTGAGGCTAGGGACCACTACTCACTTTTTAGGATTCTTATTTGAAAAAGCAATACGTACTCATGGTCAACAGTATGAAAACACACCCAGGGAACAGCAGGTGTCCCTCCCACGTTGGCTTCCACAGGGCCTCCCCTCAGGTAACCACTATTCCTGTTACACTTTGAGAGGGAACGTTCCTATACGGGTGTTGACACGTGTGTAAGTCCACGTCACCATTTGTCTTAAAAGGAATACACTACACACACTGGTCTGCACCCTGCTTTCTTCACTGAATGTATTCAGATTTCAGTTCGCACAGTAGGTACAGATCAACTTCACCCTCTTTAAAGACAATCTAGAATCCACAGTGAAGATACTGTTAACTTTTTTCTCTATTTTTTAAACTCATGAAATATACATAACATAAAATGTGCCATTTTAACCATTTTTAAGTGTCCGCTCGTGGCTTTAAGTACATTCACACTGTCGCACAACCGTCACCACCATCCCTCTCCAGAACTTTTTCATCTTCCCCAAGTGAAACCCTATGCCCATTAAACACTACTAAGAACTCTTAAAGGATTGAGTAGGACTCAAATAGGAAATCTGAAGAAACCTGCTTTCTAGACATTCCTAGTGGGTTACCACCTGCTTCTAAGGTTCGCCTAACCCTGAGACTGCTCTTTTCACCAATGTTTATTGATATCTACTAGGTTCCAGGCACTGAAATCAGGCCATTTATATAAATACACCCACGAGAGATCTAAAGTGGGTGGGACCATAGTGGGAGGCAGCATAGAGAAGGGGTATCCATCAGAAAAGGTCCCTCCTGAGTTTGGCTCCTTTGGATTAAGATGCCTCTCCTTTTTCTATGAAACTGCCCATTAATCCCACCGTGCTCTACAGGACACACAGCATCATTAAAGGCAATCATGAAACAAACAGTCCTGGAGGTAGATTTGATGCCTGCAAACGTTTTCCAAACCTTAGCCTGCTGAGAGTCGGTCTAGCATCCTTCTAACCACTCCCTTACAAACACCCTCTATTCTCTTCCATACTCCAGCCAGCAACACTCCACCCTGCCTGTCCGAGCTGCATCCCAACAGATGTGCATTTCTTTTAGTGCCATCGAGGCGATTATCAGCCACCACAGTATGACAACTGACGGATGGATGGTATGGTTCCCCGACCAGGAAGTGAACCCGGACTGCTGCGGCCAGAGTGAGCCAGTCTTACCCACCAGACCCCCAGGGCTGGCTATGCACGTTACTGGAGGGTGTTCAAGCCACTGGCTTCCCTTCTAACCGTGACCCCTACACCTCTGCTGGGCAGCCCCATTACCTGGCATGCCTACATTTCCCTAGTATTTCACTCCTTTTCTAGATACCTTCTCTCAAGCCCCTCCTACCTGATATCCTTGCCTTATACTTAATTGCATCTGTCCCCAAACTGAAGTGCCTCTCTGTGCCTGGATCTCAATCCCTCTCTCCTCCAGGTCTCCCCTCCTTACTGCACGCCTGTCTCCCAGACCTTTCCCACCAGCACACACACACACACAGCCCGCCTTCTTTGAAAAGCTCTCCTTTTCCCTATGTCCCCCCTCCCAGCTACCACCCCAACATCTCTGCTCCCTTTCCCAGTTTTCCTCCCTGCTCGTTCACTTTTTTTTCCTGTCCTCATCCAGCATGCTCCCCACCCTCTTCCCGGGGCACCTCTCGGGAACTCTCAGGGCTTTATGGAACACAGTGTGAAACCACTGCACTAGTCTACCTCTTACATTATACTGATGAAGAAATGGCCCAGGGAGGGTATTAACCTGTGGAAGCTCACACAGCCTATCCAGAGCAGACAGGGCCTGATTCCAGCTCTTGGATTCTTCCCACTACACCAGTAGTATTCAAAATGTGCTCCGTGGAGGAGTACTAGGGACCCCACCATAATCCAGAGAGAGTGGGGCAGCAGGTAACAATTTAGCTCGAGCACTGGGCTTCATTGTTCTCATTATTTGGTTTTGTTTGAAGAAAAGGCTTGGCAGTTAAAAACAGTGCTCTGTTGTCATTATCTAAAGTCCTTGCTGGGTGAAAAGAATAGCCACATCACAGTTATCAGTATAAAGCACCTATCATGAACCCAACCGTCCTCCCATTTTCCTGAGGCTCAGGGCTGTTCCTTGACGCCTCAGGTCACACAACTGGTGGGAAAGCCAGGAGTGAAATCCAGGCAGTCTGAGTATAGAATCCTTGCATTTAACAGGACTCAGATTCTTCATTGTCCTGGTTCAAAGACATGATGGGGTTGAAAGATAAGCCCTTCCATCTCTTTCCAGGGGGCAGGCCTGCTCTGCAAGGCCACGCCCCCTGGCTGTGCCCCCTACTCCAGCCCTCAGTCCAGAGCCCATTCTTTTCTTTATCCTTATGTGGACAAACTTCTTTTCTGTTTCTGGATGGCACCTTCATCACTTGTCCAGCAATGGTATGGATTCCGCTCCTGAAAGTACCATTTCTTAGGCTCCTTTCTCCCAAGGTGCTCTGTGAGTCCTTTGACTTCTTTATCTCTTTTTTAACTTTTGAGAAAGATTAGCCTTGAGCTAACATCTGCCGCCAACCCTCCTCTTCTTTTGCTAAGGAAGACTGGCCCTGAGCGAACATTCGTGCCCATCTTCTTCTACTTTGTATGTGGGACCACTGCCACAGCATGGCTTGATAAGCGATGCATAGGTCCATGCCCAGGATCCGAACTGGTGAACCCCAGACCGCTGAAGGGGAGTATGAGAATTTAACCACTGCGCCACTGGGCTGGCCCCTCTTTTTTTTTTAATTGAGATATAATTCATATACCATACAATTCACCCTTTTAATACAATTCAGGGCTTTTTAGTATATTCACAGAGTTGGGCACCACCACTACCTAATTTCAGAACACTTCCATCCCCCTCAAAGGAAACCCTGCACCCAGCAGCAGCGACTCCCCATTCCCCAGTGCCCCAGCTCCAGCCCCAGGCAACCGCTAATCTACATTCAGTTTCTACGGATTTCTTATCAAGGGCCTTTCACAGTCCATTCACTCTCCAACTCTCTCTAGTCTAAGTTCTGTTGCCATCTCAGCACCAAGTGTCCTTTTGTCCTGCTGCCAAACAGAAGACAGCCGGCTCCGCCCTCATTCTCCGCCTCTGAACTGGATTCAACCCCACCCACCACTCCCCTCTAGATTTCAGAAGCTCCCCTCACCCTCCCTCCCAGAGCTCTCCCTGACAACTTTCTCTGCGCCTCCTTCTCTCCTGACTGCCCTCCAGACGCCGGGGTCTCAGGCTTCCGTCCTAGCCCTCAGCCGGCGCAGGAGTGTCCTCTAGTCTCTGCAGCTTTAGACATCATCTCTATGCCGATGATGCTCAAATACTTATTTCTAGCTCTGCCTTCTCCATTGAACTGAAGATTTGAACCTGGACACGTATGTGAAACACTGACATAGCTCCTGGGTTCTCTCTCCGCTGTCTCCCTCACCGCTGCTCCCGTCATTAGGGAAAATGATGCAGCTGTTCACACCAAAACCTGACAAGCCATCTCTCTTTCTACCATCTTTTTACGCAGTCCTCTACAAATCCCTGCCAGCTCTACCTGCAAACCATGTCTCTGGCGCATCCCCCTCTGTCCAGTCCTGTCACCTGCGCTAGTGTAAGCTGCCAGCGCCGCTGGCCCGGACGACCGCACGGTCAGCCTCCAGGCAGCAGACCTGCTCCTAAAATAAACACCATACCACGTCATTCCCCTTCTTAAAAGGTTCAACGGCCTCCAAACTCCCACCGCTCAAATGTGGCCGTGCCTCCCTGCCACCTCCCTTCCTGCCACTCTCTCCCTTGTCAGGAAGCTCCAGCCAGGAGCCCCTGTTTCTGTTCCTCTGGCAGGAGAAGCTTGTTCCTGCCACAGGGTCTCTGCAGCTGTCGGTCCCCCTGCCTTGCCCAGATGCTCCCCTGGCCCTCTTCAAATGGCCGGCTCCTCACCGTCACTCAAATCTCAGCGTAAGTCTAGAGGGGCCTCTCCCACCCCGAGTCATTCTATCAGGTTACACCTCCCACCCCGAGTCATTCTATCAGGTTACACGTTTTCTTTTCTTTACACACTTAGCAAAATCACAACTACTTATTTGCTTACTCAGGGCCAGCTCTGTGGGGGCAGGAAGCTGATCTGATTAGATCAAGCTGCAGCTCCAATGCTAAGAAGGGCCTGGCCCACAGCTGAGGCTCAGCCAGCATTTGTTGAAGGAATAAAGGAAACTTGTTACCAAGGGAAACATCTAAGATACATCATTAAATGTGGCAAAGAGCCGAAGAGTATGTCTGCAACGATTCCTCCCCCTTGGGGGAAAAAAGGATACAGAGGAAGATTGGCAACAGATGTTAGTCAGGACCAATCTTCCTCACCAAAAAAAAAAAAACAAAACAGTTTTCCAATAATCTCTTTGACCCAAGGTGAGCACATCCCACCGATGAAGAGCTTAGGAATTCAGTGTGTGGCATGTTACAAATGCAGGCAGGAGGCACAGGGCCCGGTAAAGACCGCCTTCACTCCGCATCACTATTTCCTGCCAGGGGGTGTCAGCACTCACCATGGACGAGGCAGAGTCCAGGAGGCTCACAACCTTCATCTCAATGGCGTCCTCACCAAAGCTCTTCAGCAGCTTCATGACCTCGCTCAGCGTCAGCCACTTACAGTCCACGTTTTGAATGGAAACAATATAATCTCCTTCCTTGGCTCCTGCCAGCTACAAAAATGTGATTTAAAGAAAGGTCAACGTTCTGTTCATTCAAATGCCTGAATCAGTTCCCAAGTTCATTAACAAAACAGATGTTTGTCTACGTGTGCTTCAAGAAAGCAAACATTAATCCTTTCCTCTTGGGGCACGTAGCACCATGAGAGGCCTTTTGCATAAAGTCAGCCTTTACTTAAAGGAACCCTGAATTCCTTCAGCCGGATCTCTCTGTTTGTGCAGCTTTCTTTGTATTTTACCAGTCTGCCTGCCCGCAAAGATGCCAGACGTCCAGAAGGGTCCCTGCTTACCGCAGCGGAGCAGTGAGGATCCAGGAAGTGGACTTGGACTGGGGAGTTTCCCCTCAAGGTGAACCCCAAGTCCCCTTCTTCTGCAGTGAAGCGAAGAGTTCGAGGGGGTGTCCATCTCTTGTTAGCCGAAAACACAGATAAGGGGCCCTTCGAAAGAGAGCATCATTAGGTGTAGGGTCTGAAGGCTGAATCGGGCATTTGAAAACTAAAGGGAGGACGTCCTTGCAAGTTTCACCCGACCTTGCTCAGAGAATATACACTACAGCACTCATACGAGAACGTGAACTGCCATTTCTCTACAGGAGCGCATCTATTTCAAATAAAGCTATCCTTTTAAAATTATCTTGGGGCTGGCCCCGTCGCCAAGTCGCCAAGTGGTTAAGTTCGTGCGCTCTGCCTTGACGGCCCAGGGTTTCGCCGGTTCAAATCCTGGGTGCAGACGTGGCACCGCTCATCAGGCCATGCTGAGGCGGCGTTCCACATGCCACAACTAGAAGGATCCACAACTAAAAATACACAACTATGTACCGGGGAGCATTGGGGAGAAAAAGGAAAAATAAAATCTTAAAAAAATAATAATAAAATAGAATAATATAATCTTAATTAAAATTATCTTATATAAAATCTAATTAAAAAATATCTAAAAATAGCCTCTTACATACGTGCACCTTATAAAAGCTGTCCCCTTGGGTCATTATGAAATAAGCGTTTGACATACCAGCTTCTGGAAGAAGTCAGCTGCTGTCACCTTGGAGAGCTGTGGAAGTATAATTTCAACCTCCTGCTCAGTTTTAGCTGGAAAAGAAGATGAAAAGTGAAAGCATAAATGTTTCCATAATTGGAAGTTACCCTTGACAACTCAGGCCGAAGTCTTCCTTCTGAAGGGAAGAGGAAGCGAGCTTTCCTCCTACTCCCTGGTCCTGCCCTTTGGTTTAGACAAGTAGTGCAGAAGACGAACTACGGGGCAGCCCCTGGCCCGGCGTGACCTGTCCTGGGCACCTGCTATGAGCCACACCCCGCTCTGAGGCTGGGGCAGAGAAGTGACCGTCAGACACTTCCTGCCTTCCAGGAGCTTGTTTACAGGCCAGTGGACTTCCTCTGGCCCTCATGAAACCCTCCTGAGGCGTCATCTACATGCCAGGTGTGGCTGTTACGCAGGTGCCCTGTCCCTCAGCACAAAGTCCTGGGCGAGGCGTTGCCCCCTTTGCGTTATTAACCTGTGATGTGAGGGTTTCCCAGGAGGCAGATGGAATGTGGGTGGGTGTGGAGCCCAGCAAAAACCTCAAGGCCAAAGGTAGTTTCAGGAGTCCCCTGACTAGAGGTGACGGCTGGAACCCCTAAGGAGGTTGTGAGGCTTTAAGGAGAGGAATCTAGAAGAAGCAAACCAGGGAGAGTAGTCCCTGGAGAATGCCAGGAGGGATGGGGGGGCTTGGGCAAGAAGAGTCAGCCAAGGGGGTGCAGAGGGAGGTGGGAGCAGAACCAAGCTGGCAGGGCACCCCGACACCAAGGCAGGGGTGTCGAGGGGCACGAGGGGAGTCGGATGCTGCAAAGGGGTTGATGAGGACACAGGCCATAAGGAAGCCGCTGGCTTCAGGGAAGAGGAGATGGGAATGGCAGGGCGAGCAGCGCCTGGCCCGCTCCCAGGCAAGCACACAGCGGGGGTGGCCCACGCCCTGCAGGACAAGCAGGTCAAGGCTGTGCACCCGGGGCGGCCCCGCCTCACACGCCCTCTGCACACACGGGCGCCCAGCTCACTCACCAACGATGTCGGGAGCCTCGACCAAGTCGAGCAGGTCACCGTCCTCTTGGTGCTGCGCGTACTTGAGCCGGGAGCGCTGGTGCGCGGCGGACAGCACCTCCTGCAGCACCTCGATGTTGCGGAGCTTCTTGCACAGGCTCGCCTCCCTCGCGGACTCCTCGTGGTGCGCGATGGCTCTGAGCAGGTGGGACTTGCCTGCCAACCGAAAATCAACACCATGTGACCTGCGTCCGAAATTGCAACGTGAGTGCCCAGGAGAGCCGAAGCGCCCACGGGTCAGCCCAGGAAGGTGGACATTCTCTTTCCTGAAGGATCTGCCTGGACGGTTTAAATCCCTCTTAAATGTGCATGCAACGTGCTCACTTGTGTCTATAAAACATTCACTCAGCAAATATTTACCGAAAGTTCTGGACACTAGAGAGAAAGCAATGAAGAAAAACTAGCCTCTGTATTCACGGAGTTTCCATGCTTGTGGTTGACGACAGAGAATTAACAAGCAAAGAAATACGTAACGAATCACATGACAACAAGGTTATGGAGAAAAATAAAGCAGGGCAGGCAGAGGTGGCAAGGGAAGACTGGGAATGGAAAGCTTCTCTCTATGACGGGTGACGGGGAAGGCCTTATTGAAGGTAACTTTTGAGCAACGTCCTGAAGGAAGTGAGGGAGCAGCCATAAGGATATCTGATAGAAGAGCACTCCTGAAAGCAGGAACAGCAGGTACAAAGGCCCTGGGGCAGGAGCCTGCCTGTGTGTTCAAGGACAACAAGGAGCTTGGGGGTGTGAGTGGAGGGAGTGAGGGCTGGAGAGAAGGGTAGGGAACAAGGCCAGAAAGGAGCAGGGGCCAATCCATGCCCAACCTCACAAGTGCAGGGTGAGGACTTCTGCTCCTAGTGGGGTGAGATGGGAGCGAGCAGGGTGCAAGCAGAGGGCTGATGTGATTTGACCCAAGCGAAAAGAGTGAAGGAGCAAAGAGGAAAGCGGGGAGACCAGCCCTGTGGCCACTGCGAAAAGACGGGAGGCCATATGATCCCTCTGGCCTCTGTTTCCCCAACTGAAAAATGGGGACCATACACACCCACTTCACAGGGTCGCATGAGGGGTAAGGGAGTCGACGTTCGGTAAGCAAGCAATGTATAAGTATGGCTTGGACAAGGGTGGTAGGTAAGAAGTGGCTGGATTTGGGAAACGTCTTCTAGATAGAGTCAACAGGATTTGCCAATCAAACGTGGGGTGAGAAAGACAGACAAGAGCAGCAAGCGCGTGCAAGGTTTCTGGCCTGCGCGCCCAGAAGGATGGAGTTGCCATCACTGAGACAGCGAAACTGTGTTTGGGGGTGGGGGGTGGGTCTGAGCAGTGGAGGAAGTCAGCTTTGCACACAGAAAGCGATATTCGCTCTGAGATGTGGCAGAGACGAACCAATTCATTACCAGGCCTTGGGTACGGCGAAAGAAAATTAACCAATGTGTCCTTCCACGTTATGGCCAGGGGCCATGCCCCGGACACTGGGGACGACTGTCAAAGCTCTGGCTCCACTGTGGGAGGCCAGGCCTGGCCCTCGAGGAACCCGTGAGAACACGGCTCTGGAAGCCCCCTGAGGCTAGAGACTGCGCCTCATGGCTTCTGAATCCAGAGTGGCCACGATGACTCAGGACGCCCTACTCTCCAAGCCCTGGGGACCTCTCTGGGGCTGTCCATGAGCAGGACCAGCTGGCCATCGAATGGGCACGGGGAGGGAGGGGGCAGGAGAGCCGCACGCACCCAGCTGTTGGCGCTGGTGACCGTTTCTCAGCGTGGCCAGGGGCGTCAGTCCCTCCGGCATGCGGTCGTAGAGCTGGGACAGGCACTTCTCCTGGTGGTCCTCGTCTGCGCCAGGGCTCACTGCAGCGAGACCACAGATGAATCCTTTCTCGTGGCTGCGCAGCACAGGCTCAGGAGACGGTGCCGCACACCCACGGAGAGCTCTCTCTGTCAGCCACATGGCTGGCTCCCCTTATCTTCCAGGTTTACAGGCACTGGGGACAACAGGCTCCCTTCCCCGCTGGACACACCCCAGGCGGTCCAGCCACATGTCTGTGCGCTTGGGCCAGGCACGCTCTAGGGGCTCACGATTCGGCTCTGAGCCCCCACTCTCTCCCTCCTCCAAGTCGCCCACCTCCTGGAACCTCCTAGCAGAGCCCACCTCACAGCCCTGGCAGCCTCCATGCCTCACCCTCCCCTGCATGTGCCCCCTAACCTCTCCAAGCCACTCACCACCACCTCCGACCTTCCAGCCTCCGCTCCAGAGCTGGGACAGTGTCATTGTCTAGCTGTGCTTTCCCTCCCTGTTCAGCTGGACCAGTCCTCCTCAGAGTCCAAAGCCCAAACCAAATGTCACCCCCTCCAAGAAACCACCCATGACTACGCCGAGGAGTCCCGCTGCTGCCTCGTTTGTGTTTCGGCCGCAACACCGAAGCACGTTACTTCTGCTGGTTGACACGACTTGCCCGCCTCGCAGACTGTGTCATCACACCAGCTGTGGCCGCTAACACTTTCACAGCCCACGAGGGACAAGGCGCTCGGTAGCTCTGCATTCAGGCACAGAGTCTCCACAACAGCCCTGTGAGGGACGTTCTCTTCAAATCCCCATTTACAGATGAGAAAATGAGGCACAGAGCAGCCAAGTGACCTGCCCAAGGTCACACAGCTAGTAAATGGCAGAGCTGAGACAGGAACCCAGACAGTCTGGCTCTGGAGGTTGTCCTTTTAACTACTCTAGGGGCTGCCTTGATTAGTACTAATTACAACAGAAGTCCCACCCAACTTCAGATCAGAGGCAGGACCAGGGCGAGGAGAGGGAGGCACTCGCCTCAGGCTGAAGATTTAAGGGAGCCAAAAACTCAGCAATAAAAATAGATGAGATTTTAATGTAATTTTCTAAATATCAAAATTAATGCAAAAAAAATCCGTGATGAACAAAACAGCAACATTTCTTCTTGCTTCAGGCTCCAATGTGGCTCAGCACAGTGTTGTCACTGATCAGTGTCTTTACTTAAAATTTTGATCACCGTGGATTTTTTTTTGCATGAATTTTGATTCATTTAAAATATTCCAGGAAAATGTTATCTTGATTCTGCATTTTGGGGCATCCCCCTTGGATTCTGTCCCCGAGGCGCGTGCCTCCCTTGTCCCAGCCCTGGTCCCGGCCCTGTTCTAGATTCCAGGTGAAAAGTCATCTCCAAGAAGCTGTCTGCTCCATCCCGGGCAGAACCCCGCTACCCGTCTTCCTCCCACAGCGGGAACATGTAATCACGAATCCCTGACCCGCTGACAGACACCTGGGCCAGCACATCACTCCCTCCCTCTGCCCCGGCTTCCAGGGCAAGCAGGCGGCTCTCACTGAGCTCAGAATCTCCCCGAGGCAGGAAAACCGCAACGCTGCCCAAAGCCTGAGCCCCCGAGCCTTACGCTGGTGGTCGATGAGGAGGGTGGCTGCGAAGTAGTGGGCCAGGGCTCCGTAGTGGTGGGCCTTCACGCAGGCCAGGCTGGCCCAGGAGTAGGGGATGTTCTTCTTCACGGGCGCCTGGCTCATGGCTGCGTGCAGCTGCCGGTAGACCTCTCCCACCTGGAACAGAAGGGATACTGGGAATGGGGAGCCCGGCACGGGGCCCTCGAGCACCTGGGCTGCAGAGAAAGAGCTCTTTCTTCCATGTGGCAGCCCCTGCCAGAGGCCGCTCCGGAATCTGGGAGCGACTCCAAGGGCCCCCGTGTTGTCAGTGTCAGAGTTAACAGGCAACTGTCATTATGCTGGTTTTTAGCTAAGCTGCAGACGGGATCAGTGATCCGTATCTGAAACACCGGTACTTGCCAAGAAAATGCAAGCCAGCGCTCTGGCGGGGCTGGGCACGGTGCCCGGGTCAAGCTGCCATGGGAAGACTGACTGCTTCCAGGGGGCCCACACCAACGCCTTCTCCCCACCCCGAAAGTCACAGGGACCCGGAACGCTCACCTTCGCAGCCTCATGAGCCACCTTCACCAGCATGAAGAACTCGTTCCGGATCCCAGGAAGGCAGATTTTGTCAAACACGCTTTCTTGGGCTTGGGCGAGCATCATTTTGACCAGTACACTGAGCATGGCGGGACTCATGTCGTAACTCGGGGTGTGAGTAAATGTCTCTTTCAGGTAGTTTAAAACTCCTAAAATTGGAAATTTTATGCACATCTGTTGGGGGTCATATTTATTTCACCGTGCTGCTCAGAAGTAAAGAGAATAATAGAAGCAAAAATAAAAAACTGGTGTCCTGGAGCACCTTAAAAAAATCTGATTCTCAATGACTATAGATCCAGCCCTTCCACGCCTAGGTACACACCCCAGAGAATTGAAAGCAGGGACTTAATCTGATACTTGTACGCTCACGTTCACAGCAGCATTATTCACAACAGCCAGAAGGCAAAAACAACTCAGATGTCCACGGATGAATAAACCGATAAACAAAATGCGGTAGATACATACACTGGAATATTCTTCAGCCTTAAAAAGGAAGGAAATTCTGACATGCCACAACATGGATGAAGACACACTAAGTGAAATAAGCCAGTCACAAGGACAAGTATTGTGTGAGTCCACTGAGATCGCTCCCAGGAACTGTCACCTTCACAGAGACAGAAAGCAGAATGCTGGCTGCCAGGGGCTGGGGGAGAGCATGGAGGGGTACTGTGTAATGGGCACAGAGTTTCAGTTTGGGATAATGAAAAAGTTCTGGAGATGGGGAGATGCACGACAATATGAATGTACTTCGTGCCAATGAAGTGTACTCTTAAAAGTGGATAAAATGGTGATTTTGTTATGTATGTTTTACCACGATGAAAAAACAAAATCGGATTCTCTTCCAAAGCATTCACATCTGTATCAAGCAGGGAACCCAGCCTGCTCCCTGTCCGTTCCTGTCTCTCCTTGGATAATTGTGAGAAACTCCAAACATGCTAGGCATTCGACAACAGAGGGGAAAGCAGAAAGCAGGCAGAACGAGCTCTCTGGGGGGGTGGGGGGGGGGGCACGCTCACACTGGACGGCCGGGTCATTCACAAATTCAGGGCTTTTCCCCAGGACCTTCGGAAAGATCATCTCAGCCCACTCCAATGGGAATTTTCATGCTGTAGCCTTCGGCTGAGTTTTTTTATGCTTTAGAAAATTAACTGTCACAGCATTGACTGACAATCAACCTGGAGCTAAAATAAATCCCCGACATGAATCCCATCTGACTGGTTCCTCTGGTTTTGCTGCAAAGGAAAACTGCCTGCAGAAAGAGGGGAAGGAAGGCACCAGGGCAGGGGCAGGCCGTGCGCTCCCCTCTGGGTGTGCTCCCACTCTGTTCTCAGCTTCAACTTGTCTGTATCTCTGTAATCTCAGGTCACGAAGCATACCTGCTTAAGATTCCTCAGAAAGAAAGATGAGCCCAGAAAAGGATGGACAGTGGGAGAAACCGGCTCCCATGAGGAACCTCAGCATGCTGTTTCATCCTGAGGGACCAATTATTCTAACACAAGCAATTCCACGATTAGCCAAAATGGCAAAGCTCTGCTTCTTCACGGCCTTGCAGGGCAAAAAGGTCTCTGCTGGGAGTAACACCCCAAAGCAAAGTGATGGGGACCAGCGCAGAAGAAACACGCTGTGGTCTGCGCTCTGTTGCTGCTTTTGCCCACCATCCCCCATGCCAAGTCTGCTGGACACAGGCCCTGTCGGAGGGGAGCAACGCAGGACCCTGGACACCCACGAGCCAGGCCCGCCCACTGCACCCGGCCTGGCGACCCCTGGTCCTCTCCAGGTTGGCGCTAAGTGTCACCTGACAGGGGGCAGAGAAGAGCAACCTGAGGTGGGTGAGCTTCATGAAATGAGCATGATATGAAGGCATGGAGAGCAATATGCACAGATGAGGCACTCCCGATGAAAGAAAAAGCCTACACTTTCACTATTTGGGAAAATTTATTCTGTTCTTCAATATAGTGTTTAAAGGAACAGTTCATTCACTGCCATCCCTGGGGCCGCTCATTTGGAAAAGATTAATCAGCCACAGGAGTCACTGTGCGTATGAGCCACACCTGGACTGAGATGACAGGGTTGGAGCCATTAAGCAATTCTCTTGGTGGGAAGATACACCAGTGCTCGACTGGTCTGGCCCTCTCAGGCCTGTGAGGCCAAGCATGGGCCTAGGGAGGATCCCCTGACCCTCTTCAGCTGGGGTACCCGGTGCTCCATCCCCGCAGCCCCCAGGAGACACACCTGCGGCTCTCTGAAAGGCGTCCACCGCGCTCTCCAGCCCAGCCTGCGTCTGCCGATTGCTCCGGGTCCCGATCTGCGTGTAGAGGGCTCCAGTGTTGAACAGAATGCTGGCCTTCTCCAGGAGCAAGTTCTGTTGGCTGACGGGGACCCCGGTGAGGGAGTCATACCTGTTGAAAAGAAACGTGTTGAAAGCAGCAGATTACTTGGCTAATCAATGTCACTTCGGGGTGAGAATGGACAACACCGATTTCTTGAATAAAATGCAAAGGTGCACATGCAACGAGGCTTTCATTCCCAAGCAAGATGATGGGCATGATCATGCTGACCAAGACACCCACAATCACACACAAAAATAAGCTTCCCAACCAAGACGTCCTTCAGGAGCTGAGTGATAAACAAACTGTGGCCCATCCGTACAGTGCAGTATCATTCAGCACTAAAAATACGTGAGCTAACGAGCCATAAAAAGACACACAGGAACCTCAAATGCATGTGACTAAGTGAAAAAAGCCGATCTGAAAAGGCTACCTACTGTGTGATTCCAACTATATGACATTCTGGAAAAAGTAAAACAATGGAGACAGAAAATCATCAGTGGTTTGAAGGTTTAGAGGGGCAAAGAGGGGGTATGAACAGCTGGAGCACAGAGGGTTTTAGGGCTGTGGAACTGCTCTGCATGATCCTATAATGGTGGATATAGGTGATTATACATCTGCCCAAACCCACAGACCATTCCCACCAGGAGTGAGCCCCAGTGTAAACTGTGGACTTTGGGTGACGAGGTGCCAAGGCAGGTACATACCATCGAGGGGGGATGTTGACAGTGGGGATGGGATATATGGGAAATCTCTGTACCCTTTCCTCAGTTTTGCTGTGAACCTAAAACTGCTCTTAAAAATAAGGCATATTAGGGCCTAGTGGTTAAGTTTGGCATGCCCCCTTTCATAGGCCCGGGTTCAGTTTCCAGGCGCAGACCTACACCACTCGTCAGTGGCCATGCTGTGGTGGCAGCTCACATACAAAAAAGAGGAAGATTGGCAACAGATGTTAGTTCAGGGAGACTCTACCTCAGCAAAAAAAAAAAAGACGTATTTAAAAAAAATAAGGGTCCGTCCCAGTGGTGTAGTGGTTAAGTTTGTGCACTCCGCTTTGGTTGCCTTGGATTCACTGGTTCGGATCCCAGGTGCGGACATGGCACCCTTCGTCAAGCCATGCTGTGGCAGGCGTCCCACATATAAAGTAGAGGAAGATGGGCACAGATGTTAGCTCAGGGCCAATCTTCCTCAGCAAAAAAGGAGGATTTATGTTAGCTCAGGGCTAATCTTCCCCCCCAAAAAATAAGTAAGCCTTCTCCTAAAGGAAATATAGCAGTTACTAACCCCTCATAATTCTTCCTGCAGCCTAAAAGATTCAGGATCTGTTTTAAAGTTCACATATCACCGAGAAGGTAGACATGGACGTTCTCCCTAAGTGGAAACTGAGGAGAAGTCGTCCTGAGAGCTCTTTCACCAGCGCAGACAGCTAACCGAAGAGTCATCTGCCTTTCCTTTCAAAAGGCAGGCATCTGTGGTGAAGTCTACCTCTGGCCACGGCCCTTCACTGTTGGGATGTACGCCCTCGCGCCCACACTCCTGAGCACACCCAGAGAAGAGGCACGGCACCTCCAAGGTGTTTGAACACTATCTCTGAAACTTCCTACCCCGGAGAAGAATGCAACGTTCTGCTCCCATTTTTAAATGTGACCTGTTCTGTGTGCTGCCCTTGTCCCTGGCACAACACCTGGTTCCCACCCCTTAGCCCATCTGGGCCAAGAATCTCGCTTCTCGTTAGTTCCACCTCAGAGCCCGGCGTTTCCCCAATGATAAAATGAGCATCAAAAAGGCCCCTCCTCCTTGGCTCGTTTGTTCTGAGAAGCAAGAAGCTATGGTCTGCTGGAGCTTTCTCCCCTTGGAGCCCCTTCATAAATAAACACCAGTTTATCCGCACGGCTCTGGCCTCTCCTGTGTCAATGGCCAACTAGAGAGAGGGGCCACGGTGCGGAGGAGCCCTTGGTGCTGAGCCCCGGAGCTCTGGCTGCGGTGGGATCGCACTGGCACCTACCACGTGAACAGGATCCCCATGTGCCGGGTGGGCGGGAAGAATCGACTCTCGACAAAGCCCAGCTGGGTGAAGTAACTCATCAGCAGTTCAACCCCGGCCTCATCCCGGCTGGGCGTCCGACAAGCCTGAAAGGAAAGGAGCCGCCGAGCGGTGAGCCCACAGCAGACAGCGCGTCCCATCCCCGAAGACGCCTGCACACGCTATTTCTGTGGAGCTGGGGCCCAGCTGCTGTATCGCGAGCTCTAGGAAGGATGGCAAGGGCTGGCAAGACCTCAGGAGACTCAGAATCCAGCCCGACATGCCAGTGCGCATGTCTGTCCCCTTCTGTGGTCTTCTTATGTGGCAAGTTGAAGGGACGGTTCTGACAGCCCCTCCCTGCCACCCCCAACCATGGGCGATTCTCTAAGACTTCAGGCACAGTAACGGGGTAACCTGAAGACTCGGCGAGCTCTCAGCCATCCTCCTCTCCCTGCGGCACCCGAGACGCACCTGTCTCAGATCCATCAGGTCTGCTATCTCATCTTCATATAGGGAGCTATCTTCACTGTAATGTTCCAGGATAAAATCCTGTAAGAAAAATGAGGGAAGATACTGTAACGTGTCATTCAAAACTGTAAATAGGGGGACCGGCTCTGTGGCATAGTGGTTAAGTTCGCGTGCTCTGCTTCAGCGGCCTAGGGTTCGCTGGTTCAGATCCTGGGTGTGGACCTACACACCACCCATCAAGCCATGCTGTGGCAGCATCCCACATACAAAACAGAGCAAGACTGGCACAGATGTTAGCTCAGGGACAATCTTCCTCACCAAAAAAAAACCAAAACACACAAAACTGTAAATAGGTAAAACAGTAAGGTCTAATGTGCCCCTCCTTTAAAAATACATGGAGAATTCATAAAAATTTAGGGGAGACTGCACACTGCAATGATTTTCTGAGTGGTAGGATTTATTTTCTTAATTTTACATATATTTTAAAATTTTGCTTCTGTTGCTTCAGTAAAAAGGACAGTTGAAGTTATTTTTTATTTAAAAATGTCTTTGCAACATGGTTAAGTGAGCTACACATTAAACAATTCTGGCAGATGTCACAGACATCTGGGGCTCAGACCTTCATCCTTGGGGCTGCCCTCAGAACCTGGCTCAGGGTCTTCCTGGCAAAGGAAAGGGAACTTGTGTCTGGGGACGGTTAGGAGGGTGCTGCCCTCAGGAACTGTGATGGGAAGCTATGTGAGAACAGCTCTGGGCACGTCCACGTGTGAGGCACCCCAGTGAGAGCCCCAGCCGGGCAGCAGCCGTGTTTGATGACTGACTGCTCTGGGACTTTACTCAGTGGTACAGCCGTGCTGAGGAGCATCTGCTGTGAGCCGGGGCTGTTCTCACTGCTTGGGCCACAGCAGGGAACGAAACAAAGACCCTTCCCCATGGAGCTTACATTCTAGCCGGGGGCACAGCCAGTGAGTAACAGGCACAGAAAATAAATAAAGTACATCGTATATTGGCAGATGGCAAGCATTACAGGGAAAACGGGAGAGTGGTATAAGGAGCATGGAGACGAGTTCCTGCATGACATCCTCCACTGAGGCCAGAGACTGCTCAGTTGTCTTCTCAAGTGTGGGAGTATTCTCTTTACACACTTTCCACATTAGAGCGCCCCCTGCTTTTTGTGTGTTCAATGCCATCTGCACACATGCCCGCAGACCCTCTGGGATTTTACTGAGTGAATATACAACTTTGCCGGGCTTTTTTTAATTGGCAATGTATCAAACATTTTCATATGCCACAAAATATTCTCTAACATGACTCTTCATGGTTATATAATCCTCCAATGTAATGAATGCATAATTCATTTATTCAACAAATAAGCTACCTACTATGTGCTAACCAAGATGGACCATGATAGTCTTAACCCCCTCTCGCTGGACATTTAAGTTATTTGTAAATTTTGCAATTAGAGATAACACCGTGACAGTCATCCTTGAGCACACCTCTGATTAGTTCCTCAGAATAAGTTCCAAGAAGATGTCTTGCTGGGTCCAAGGATACTCAGAAACCTCCTTCTGGTTTTTAATTTGGTCATTTTTATCCAACTTTTTTTATGATGCTGTCACAGATTTTCTTCACGACTTTACTTAAAGCACTAACGTTTGGAATCAGCTCCTCAACAAATATAACAGCCATTTATATAATTTGAAATGGTTTTCAAATGTAATTATGTTATCAGTGACATTAATTATGGTGAGGATGATCTGGAGGACAGAGTTCATCTCAGGCTCCTCTGGTGACATCCCTGAGAGCAGTGTTAAGGGCCACCACTCAGGAGACGCTTGAGGATCAGAACTGTATCCTTTACAGAGCTGCATGCTGTTCTATCAGCTCTACTGTGGACACTGGCAACAATTTCCTTAAAATTAGGAGAGAAATTACAATTAAGAAGTTAAAAGAGAAACTTTATGTTAACCTCACAGAAGTCAAAGAGGATTTTGATAAATTCTAAATCTATTCCTGACTTTTCAAACTTAGTAAACTAGGATGGATTAAATGTATTTAGTAGGATAAAAAATATCTAGTTGAAACCCACCATAAACATCAGGGACAAGACAAGGACTTCTACCATCTGCTATTAATTAGTATAATTCTGAAGGTTGTCTAGCCAACGAATTAAGAAAAATAAGAGATAAACATTAGAAAGGAAGAAATAAAAAATACACGTATTTTTGCAAAATAACAACATATTCACAAAACCTAACAGGGTCAACTGAAAAACTACTAAACTAGTAAGAATTCAGTACAGTGGACAAAAAGTGAATATATAAAAATCAATAGTCTTCCTTTCTTATACAAGCAGTAACCAGTTAGAAAAATATAACAGGAAACAATAAGTTTCACAATTACAAAAAAAGTACAATATTCCTAGGGATAGGATTAATTTAACTAATTAAGCAGATAACTTTTTTTTTTAAAGATTTTATTATTTCCTTTTTCTCCCCAAAGCCCCCCGGTACATAGTTGTATATTCTTCGTTGTGGGTTCTTCTAGTTGTGGCATGTGGGACGCTGCCTCAGCAGCGTGGTCTGATGAGCAGTGCCGTGTCCGCGCCCAGGATTCGAACCAACGAAACACTGGGCCGCCTGCAGCGGAGTGCACAAACTTAACCACTCGGCCACGGGGCCAGCCCCAAGCAGATAACTTTTTAATTAAACTTTACGGAAGGACATGTTACTTCAATCTCTCATTTATTCCTTAAGTCATTTTTTTGACAAGACAGTTATGGCTCCTGCCCCCGTAAAACTTACTGTTTGTTGGCATCAACAACTGGAAATACTATGTTCATGGGAGAAAAGGTGCAATATCCTAAAGATGCAATTTTGTCCAAATTAAGCTATGACTCTAATGAAATTTCAATCAAAACCCAAAAGTACTATTTTTTGGAAACTCATCAAAATATGAAAGTGAATATGTGGAAGAAAAGCTAAGAACGTTTGGAAAAGCACAGTAATAAAGGAGGCTTGCTCGAATTGCTGTTGAAACACCCAGGGATTAAACAATGAGAAAGGACACACAATGAAACCAGACACGGATCAGGAAGAGACTGAAGTAGATTCGAGAATCAGGTATATAACAAAAGCCAGTATTCCAGAGAAGTGGGAAAGGCTGGAGCATCCATCGGGTCCAGGCAGGACGGAGGTGGCACAGGACCGCAGCCTGATGTGAATTTAAGGGCAGGACTATTACAGTGGTGTGGGCAGGGTTCTGGGAAACCACAGGGAGGGTGTGGGACCGCCAGAGCCATTAGAAACCCACAGGTGAAGGATCAAAGGGGAGAAGGACCTACGGAAACCCAAAGAGGTGGCTACCCAAGGTACAGCCACCAGGAATGCAAAAAGAAGCCAACGGAGGAATAAATTTCCAGACTGCCCTCTTCTCTTTCCCTCTCATCTCCTGCTCCTCCCTCTCGGCCAGCCACAAAAGGGAGCCACAGAGCAGGAGCCTGCCGCGGCCTCCCCCGGCGCAGAGCAGGAGGGAGGAGAGTGGATGGGGGGCACAGAGGGAAATGGATACCATCCAGCACCACAGATGGATTCTGTATACATAGTTCGGGGGAAACTGGCTACCCATTTGGTGAAAATAAAAAGTTATAGCCCTACACCTAATTTTTTACCCCCAAACAAATTCCAGCTAAATTAAAGAGGTTTTTTTTTTTTAAGATTTTATTTTTCCTTTTTCTCCCCAAAGCCCCCCGGTACATAGTTGTATATTTTTAGTTGTGAGTCCTTCTAGTTGTGGCATGTGGGATGCCACCTCAGCATGGCTTGATGAGCGGTACTATGTCTGCACTCAGGATCCGAACCAGTGAAACCCTGGGCTGCCGAAGCGGAGCACGTGAACTTAATCACTTGGCCACGGGGCCAGTCCCTCAATTAAAGACTTAATGTTACAAAATTTTAAACAATCACAAAGCAATGGGACAAACTATTTCTCATCTTTTTTTTTTTGTTTTGAGGAAGATTAGCCCTGAGCTAACATCTGCCGCCAATCCTCCTCTTTTTGCTGAGGAAGACTGGCCCTGAGCTAACATCTGTGCCCATCTTCCTCTACTTTATATGTGGGATGCCTACCACAGGATGGCTTGCCAAGCGGTGCCATGTCTGCACCTGGGATCTGAACCAGCGAACCCTGGGCCACCGAAGTTGAACGGGTGCACTAAACCTCTGAGTCACCAGGCCAGTCCTATTTATGTCATCTTGGTGTGGAGAATACCTTTCTGAACATGTCATCAAGGTGAATTGTAAAGGGAAGAACTCATAAGCTTGACAATATAAAATTTGTATGGCAAAAAAAGTTGTACTTTTTTAAATGTTTATATTGTTTACATAACAAAAGTTCAAGGAGAAAACGTACCGAGAGAAATATTTGTAAATATATATAACGAAGGGTTAAAATCCTTCATATGTAAAAGAACTCACGTAGGAAATAAGACCACCACCACTATGGAAAAGCAGACAAAGGATAGAAACAGGTATTTCCAAAAGGAAAAAGCAAATGGGCAAATAAACACTCCATCAGGATGTATTCACCTCCAGTGCTGATCAAAGAAAGCAAACTGGAATGTATCATTTTTGCCTGGTTTTGCAAAACTCAAAAAGATATTTTAAAAAAATCAAAGCAATGAATGATACCCAGTGTAAGCAAAGGTGCAGGAAGATGAGCAGTCACACACAGCGGGGAGGCAGGACCACTTCTGGTGGGTAATTAGGTGACATGTATCTTTGAGCTACCAAATCCACGCCTAGAAGCGTATCCCAAGGGAACACGGGGCAAAGTGCGCGAAGATGCTCACGGAGGCTGCTGACAGCAGCAAGTGTTTGGAAGCTGCCTAAAGAATGAAGTTCACAGGCACCTTGTTTAGGGCTGCTAAAAGCAGACAGCACGCAAAGCCCTCACGGACAGGATGAGTTGCACACCCTCAAGAGGCAGGCCCCGGATCAGAGGATCCAAAGATTTAGTGCCGAGCAAGTTACAGAGCTCAGGCGGGAGGGCTGGTGGGACAATGAGGGATCTGTACACGTCCTGGTATTTTCTAAACGTTTTGCAATCCTGTTCTTAATCAGAAAAATAAATAAATAAAGCTGTATTTAAAAGCAAAAAAGCAACTAGAATTCTCTGAAAAGGGACTTTATCTTGATGATGCTTTTTAATGAAGCCATTTCAGAGCCCGTTTATTTAAAATAGAACCAAATCACACAGTGAAGCTTTACTGGCCATTCAACATTACACAGACACACGCAGACGTGAAAAACAACTTGAACTGCCCTGATTAAGTCAGCCAAACTACTTCTGTGGCACCTGTGTTATTCTCCAGCACAAATGTGGAAGGGAGAAAACAGAACGTCCCCCAAAGGTCTTATTTTTGTGTGACCGACATTTGTAGAGTCCCTTTCAGGCCAAAATGACATGGTTGGAAGCCTCAGATGAATAGCAGTTGGCATGCCCACAACATGTGATTTTTTTTTCACCGGCTTTAATGTGGAATTCAGCACGTGACACGTTTGGATCCTTACAGATGCCCATAAAATTCCCAAGTTTCCCTGAGAAGCTCTCCCTTTAAACTGCCTGTACTCTTGCAGCTCTGGCACTGAGCAACAAAGAAATCTTAAAGAAACTATTCTACAAAAGTGACTAAAGACATTTCTGCAGACATGATTGTCTTGAGGCTCATGGGCCCGTGGCAAGCGTCACTTCTAAAAGGTCAGGCGGCCTGTGAGAAGCTGGTGTCCAGCAGCGGCTCCTGGATTGTTTCCCAACCAGAAAATCAAAGCTCTGGTAACCCTGGGTCCGGCAAGACTCCCAACGGCCCTTCTCAAACTCCAAAATAAACCCCAAACTCACAAGGGCCAGGACCTGGGTTTAAACGGCGGCAGTCAAAATGGCCCTGCGTGAAAGGGCTTATGGCAACCAACTCACAACCTCTCCTTGAGAAGCGAGGTCAGAAGCAGACATTTTGAAGCATTAACCAACGGCTTTTAAAAGAACAAATTCTGCAGTGCCCAAAATGTCATATAATTTTTTCTTTTCTAAATTAAAAGTAGTCCAAGACGAGTCACCTAACAGGATTACTACGAAAAGAAACATAATGCTTGGAAGCATTTTTCACGGTGCTGGGATTAACTCCTATGCACCAAGCCAGGGCTGGAAAGCTCCGAGACAGGCACCACCTCCCCCTTTGTCTCCACTCTCTCCTCCTAAATGGAAGTTTGAGGCGATTCAGGAAAACTCAGAGTGATGGAGCTGGGAAGAGGAAAGCAAGCCAGGCATGGGGGGCAGCCTCTCCTGGCCCCGGCCTGGGTGCCTCCGTCAAAGCACATCTCCCACCTTCCACCTGAATCCCCCACTGAACCACAGGCCCCAGAGGCAGGGCCTGTGACATCACAGCATCCAGCACAGTGACAGGCACAGGCGGGCCTATAAGTACGGGCTGCTTGCCAGACACACACAATTAAGAGGAGGCCAGATACTGTTCACTTTGAAGAGGTGGATTGTACAGGTTGTGAATTATGTCTCCATACAGTTGTTATTTAAAAAAAAGAAGAAAGGGAGGAAAGAAGGGGGAGAGAGAGAGGAGGAGAGAGAGAGGAAAGAGGAGGCAGATACCCAGGAATTAGATGTGGCGGGGACTCATAAACTCGAGCTATTCAGGTATGTAAGGGTAGTGAACCAACATCTTTGATTTACTCTGAAACGCATCAGAAAATAAGATGGATTGACGTACAGACACAGGGATGCAGAGATGGACAAATGTGATGAGGTGACTAGAGCAAAATATTCATGGTTGTTATCTAGGTAGTGAGGGTACAGGGGTTACTGCAAAATGCTTTCCATTTTTCTCTAAGTTTGGAAATCTTCAGAATAAAAGATTGGGGGAAAAAACTGACTATTCTTCCAAAAGCATGGCCTAAATTGGTTACAACATTTAAGAAAAAAGATACTAAAATAGGATACAATTTAAAAATCCACAGCAGGCCCCCACAGACCCTCTTTGACTTGGCCTCCTGGGGCAGGCTGGCCCGGCGTCCAGACCCCTTCCCCAGGCAGGTGAGGAGCCTCAGAGTGACCAGAGGATGGCACGAGGCTCCTGGGGTGGCCTGCCGAGGGGCTCAGGGTCACCCTGCAGGAATCAGCTGCCCATTGAGCCCACGACCACTTGCGGGGGATACACAATTTCCCTGTTCCCCTTTTAAGCAGCAAGTCCAGAGCCCCTCGCTGTGAGGTTTACCTTGAGAACAACTGAGAAGTCAACGTCCTTGGTTTCCTTCAGGCCAAGCGGAATCAGTGGAATCGTGAATGCCTCCCTATAAGGAACACAGCAAGGTACATGAATGTCCCTGTCCCGGCCACTCTGCACCCACAGCCTTCCCCCAGCACCCCTCTCCTCAGGCCAATCTAGCACATGTCAGTTTATTTTCCAGAAAGACGATTTGGGTTGCATCCCTGTCTCTGTTCTAACACTGGGCTTGGTCCCCGCGACCTGTGGACCATCCAGCCTAACACTGAGGTGCCTACCATCTCCACCCCGCTGTAGCCTCCAGCCTCAGCCCATCTCTCAGTCACTGTGCTGGGACTCTATGGAGTATAGGCTTGCCCCTGCTGTGCTCACTGCTGCCCCACCTGGGCCTACCATCCTGCCACTGGACCTTTGTTATCAAGCCCCAATGCCCCCCGTCCCGTCCCCCCCCCCCCCCCCGCCGCCCACCGCAGTGGGTGCCCCGCTACCGCAGCCCTCCAGCCCTGGGCTCTCAGCAGCCTCCTCCTCTGGGGCGTGTCCCTCTAGATGACTCATCGCCTGCACAGAGAAGGCCTTGAGGGCAGGGGTCCCATCGGCCACTAAGCGTGCCGTTGCTCCAGCCCTAAGTCAGGCCCTGACCCACCACTTCCCTGCTACCTCCTCTCCCCACCGACCCTCTGGTTACCCCATAGGTGGCCCTGGGGGTGCTCCCGAGCCTCCGTTCTTAGCCGCAGGGCCAACAGGAAGTGAACCAGCTCCAGCGGTGTTTTGCAAACAGGGATTTAGCTCCCTGACCTGTAACAGGAGACCTCGTGGGGCTCCTGAGCCTAGCCCGGGGGAGGTCAGGACTGCTGGGCAGCGTGAGGGGACAATACTGCTGTAAGCTGAAACTGCCCCTGTGCCGGGCGGAACACAACAGGGCCCAGCTGAAAGCAGGCGACACCCAGCTGGCGTGTGGCTTCCCCCAAGACCATGGGGGGAGCTGGACCCAGCTGGAAGGGGACGAGGACCATCCACCCCACCCCTCTGGGCCCAGCGACCTCCTATCCTCCCCCCACACCGGGCTGGGGGCAAGCCCTGCTCTTCCCATGACTGCCCAGGAGCAGCGAGCATCCGGAGTCCCCCTGCCAGGGCACCCCAGCCCCAATTCTGCGCGAACGTAACTTTCTCCGTGACCCCCGGCCTCCCTGTGTTTTCTCGTCTGCACGAGGAGACAGTTTCTTCCCTGCCTTCCTCCTGGAACTGTTTAAAGATCAACTGTGCTAAGAAAGAAACAATCTGCTTTGAAAACAGAAAAGAGAGGCGATGCCATGTGAGGTGTCATTATGAACCTGCACAGCTCCCCCGCCTTCCCAGCGGCACGGGGGACGGCCTGGCCACTTCAGAGCCACACCGTGGTCACACAGGGGCCTTGACTGCATGTCTCTGTGGGACGCCCTCCCGATGGATGTGCCTGCACTTCAGAACAGCAAGTGGGACCATGAAACATCCTACGTTTATCACCAAAGTTTGGCCCTGTTTCGCCTCCTCAAGGAACTTTGACCTATTGGGCAAAACATTGGAATTTAAAAGCACAGTGCAGACTGGGAGAAGCCTTCCAGCTGCTGTTCTGACTAGATGTTTGAAACTGCAAGAGGAGCCAGGGGTAAGCCGGCCCGGGCCCACGGACGCCCCAGCGGAGGGGCAGAGGTTTCACGCACTGAGACTTTCCCTCCAGCTCTGAAAAACACCCCAGGCGCTGGGCAGAGGGTTGGGGACAATCAGGAAAAGACATTCCAAAGCTGACTCAAGGCTCCCAAATGTCGTCCTTCTGTTAAATCAGGAAGTGTTTTCTGACTGAGTTTCTCCCTGGCTCCCCAGCCTTTTGAGACGTCTCACTTCCCCGTACAGAATAGCAGGGAAACTGCTCTGCAGAGCTTCTCAAAGCCATTTCTTCTTAAAGACGGACGTTTTTTTCAAAGGCAGCTCACCTTGGGGCGGGAGACTTTCTGAGCTGTTCTGGAGGCCACACCTCAATATTTCACCTCCCACCGACACTCCCTAAGGAATGCCTCTGAATCAGCACATTCATCGCTCAGATATTTACCAGGGTACATTTCCAAAGTGTCTCAGTTACACTATCTCCTTGCAGAACTCACAAATGCCTCATAATCTTTGATGTAAAAGGCAGTTTATACGTTTTGGCATTCTATCAACAGAACGACCCAGGGCAGGCCCTGTGCTCAGTGATGAGGCTGGGAGGCAAGAGGGCAGGGCACCGTGGGCCCCACCCGGCAGGTCGGCCCTCATGGCAAACCACAGAAGTGCTTCCAGGGCACCTTTATGGCAGAGCCACCGCCAGGCAACGTGAGAGATGCCATCTCCCCACTGGACCCAGCCAGCAGCTCTCCTGTAAAACCATGTCCCAAGGGGTCCCAGGACAAACAAATGCCTTTTTGGTCAACTCTCCAGGTATTCCCAACAAACTCCACGGGCTCATCCCCTTAACTCTCGCACCTTGGTCAATCCCACACCGATCATTCCCTCACTTTCCAAAGTGGAGTCTATCTGTGCACCATCCCTGAGGTGGGCACATTCCAAAGCCCAGAAAATCTCTGGAAGAAGCACTGTCTCCACTCACTCTGTGCTCTGATAGACGCCCACGGAGATGTTGAGCCCCTCCAGCTCTTCCTTGAGCATCTGCAGGTCTGAGTTCACGAAGCTCAGTTCCAGGCGCACTTGCTCCCGTACCTTGGGGTTTGTGGCTGCCCTGTTAAAAGAGAGGGGGAAGAGAGGCACCCTCAGCCAAGCACCCCAGCTGCCGGGTGAGCAGATGCCCCCATCCCCACAGGGAAGCTCTGAGGGTCCACTTCAGATGTGAGTGCCAGATGTGATCAGATAAGGAGTCTCAGAGATGCTGGGTACCTGCCCCATCTTGAGCCATACCTGCCAGCAAATGGAGCTGGGACATAGCCAATGAGACCAAGTTGTCACACACGAACCCTAAAATATGCTTGCAAAGAATTAGCCTTGAGAAGAAAAAAGAGAACTGCTCCCAGCCACCCATAAAAGACCATAAATTATCCCCTTATAAAGAAATGGGTTAGAAAATAGAAGAGGAGGTAACACTTCCCAGCTCATTCTATGAAGATAGTAGCACCCTAATCCAAAACCAAAGAAAGACAGCACAAGAAAACAAACAACAGACCCGCATCCTTCATGAATATATATGCAAAAATCCTCAACAAACTATTAGCAACCCAAACCTAGTAACATATAAAAAGAATTATACATCATGATCAAGTGGGATTTATCCCAGGAATGCAAGGTTGGTTTAACATCTGAAAATCAATTAATGTAACATACTATATTAATACAATTAAGAACAAAAAGTACATGGTCATCTCAATAAATGCAGGAAAAAAGCATGTGATAAAGTCCAACACAGATGCTTGGTAAAAATTCTCAACAAACTAGGAATAAGAGAGAATTTGCAAAACTTCAAAACACCTTTTACAAAACTTGATAAAAGGCATTTATGAAAACCCACAGCTAACATCACACTTAATGGTGAAAGAATGATGCTTTCCCCCTTATGATCAGGAACAAGGCAGACATCCACTTTTGCCACTTCCAATCAACTCTGTGCTGGAGGTTGAAGCCAGTGGCAATATGGTAAACAAAGAAATTAAAGGTCTCCAGATTGGAAAGGAAGAAGTAAAATTATCTTTATTCACAGATGACATTATCTCCTTTGTAGAAAATCCCAAGGCGTCCACAAAACAAATACTAGAACTAATAAATTTAGCAAGGTCACAGGATACAAGTCAATATACAAAAATCAGTTTTATTTCTATAACTAGCAAAAAACAATCTTAAAATGAAGTTAAGAAAACAATTTCATTCACAATAGCACCAAAAAGAATTAAAACTTAGGAATAAATTCAACAAAAGAAGACTTGTACACTGAAAACTACGAAACTGCTGAGATAGTAAATGGGGAGACATTCCATGTCTATGTATCGGAAGATTCAAGAGGTCATTGTTGAGATGTCAATTCTCCCCAGTTGACCTATCGATTCAATGCAATTCCAATCAAAACTCTAATAAGCTTTTTGGTAGAAATTGACAAGCTGACCCTAAAATTTATATGGAAATGCAAAGGACTTACAATAACCAAGTAATTTTGAAAAAAAAGAACAAAGTTGGAGGATTTATGCTATCCGATTTAAAAACCAAGACAACGTGGTATTGCATAAGGACAGGCAATGGAACAGAAAGGAATCCAGAAATAAATCCTTACATTTGTGGTCAACTGATTTTGACAAAGGTGAAAAGATGATTCAAGGGGGAAGAGACAGTCTTTCTGACAAATGGCGCTGAAGCAACTGGACATGGACAGGATGTCAGTGTTCCCAAGACCACCTCAGGTTCAGGGATCCACTAGGAGGACTCACAGGACTCAGCATATAGTTGTCCTCAGGGCTCTGATTTATTACAGCAAAGGGACACAAAGCAAAATCAGCAGAGGGAAGGTGCACGGGTGAGGTCCAGAGGAAACCAGGTGCAGGCTGCTAAGAGTCCCCTCTCTCAGGGGAGGCACACAGGACAGCTCAATTCCTCCAGGAAAGACTTGTGACAGCATGTGTGAAATGCTGTCCACCAGGGAAGCTCATGAGGGACATAAGGCCCAGGGTTTTTACTGGGGGCTGGTCAGGTAGGCACCTCTGCCTAACATGCTTCAAGGCTCCAGACTCCCAGAAGGAAGGCAGGGGTGCGGCATAAACCGCACTGTTGCACAAACGATGGTGGGACTCTTCTGAAATTTAAGTTTCCTGACACCAGGCAAGGGCCAGCCTTGTGAGCAGGGCTTTCTAAGGATAGCGGTCTCAGGCCTGCTGTGACGGCTCTTTTCTGCATAATAGGCAAAAAACAACCCTCAATTTAAATCTCATACTGCTCACAAATATTATGTCAAAATGCATCAGAGACCTCAATATAAGAGGTAAAACTCTAAGACATCTAGAAGAAAACATAGAAGAAAGTCTTCATGACCTTGGGTTGGGCATTCTTAGCGATACACCAAAAACACAAACTACAAAAGAAGAAACTGATAAACTGGACTCTATTAAATTTAAATACTTCTGTGCTTCAGAAGACACCATTAAAAAAATGAAGACAAGCCACAGACTGGGAGAAAATATTTGCCAATTAAATATCTGATAAAGAATTTGTGGGGCCAGCCCAGTGGCACAGCAGTTAAGTGCATACGTTCCGCTTTGGTGGCCTGGGGTTTGCCAGTTCAGATCCCGGGTGCAGACATGGCACTACTTGGCAAGCCATGCTGTGGTAGGTGTCCCACATATAAAGTAGAGGAAAATGGGCATGAATGTTAGCTCAGGGCCAGTCTTCCTCAGCAAAAAGAGGAGGATTGGCAGCAGATGTTAGCTCAGGGCTAATCTTCCTCAAAAAAAAGAATTTGTATCTAGAACATATAAAGAGTTCTATTAATTAAATAATTAAAAGAACACAATTTTAAAAAATGGGCAAAAGATTTGAATAGAGATTTTACTTAAGAAGATGTCTAAATGGCTAATAAACACATGAAAAGATGCTCAATTTCATTAGTCAACAGGGAAATGCAAATTGAAACCATAATGAGATACCAACACACACCTGCTAGGTTGGCGATAATAAAAAAGACAAACAATAACAAGTGTTAGTGAGGATGTAGAGAAACTGGAACCCTCATCCACTGCTGAATGGAAATGGCACAGCCGGTTTGAAAAACATCTAGTTGCTAAAAATGTTACACATAAACTTACCATACAACTGAGTACACCCATTCCTAGGAATCTATATGAGAGAAATGAAAACATAGGTCCAAAGACATGTATGTGAATGTTTATTATAGTAACATTATTCATAATAGCTAACAAGTGGAAACAACCTGATATCCACTAACTGGCAAACGGAGACACAAAATGTGGCCCATCCACAAGACAGAGCATTGGAAAGGAACATGAAGGGACAACCGTGACCGCAGTTCTCCAGTGGTGGTTTTGACATGCACTAGAAGAGCTTACAGGTGCTCCCGCATTTTACAGATTAGGAATGACTGCAAAAATCACAGCGGCATTAACAACCAAGTACTGAGCCAGGCCTTGCCGAGCACATTTCCAGGAACTAACACCTGATGTTCATCAGCCAAGAGCGCCAGCCAGCCCAAGAGATGGTGCCTGACCACCCCCCTCCTCAGCCGATGAAAATCCAGCCACCTGTCATTGCCCTGCTCTGCTCACCACCTGTTCACCCTTCCTCCAGTGAGCAGAGTGCTAACCTGCTTCCCCCACAGCCTGCCTGCTCCCCGGGGGCTCTCCCGACCTTACCACATCTTTGGGCCCAACAGTTTCTCTCCGTGATGTATTCGTGCTCATTCTCTTCCTTCTCTCTCTCTCCCCCTCCCTTCACTGAACTCCTTCTCCTTGACTGACAAGCTTATGCCCGCCCCTCAGTAAAAGCTGTGCTTGACCCTGGCTGCAGATGGCACTTGTCCTCTCACTGCCCAGTAAGTTTCCACACGTGCACGTTTGGGCTCCCCAGACAGGCAAGGAGACTGGAAGCTCAGCTTGGTGAATATCATTGGTTTGGGGATTTGTTTTTGGGGATCCAGGATCACCAGTAAGAAATACATTTTATATCACAACACAGCACATGCACAGTACTATATACTGGGGTTGGGGGGCTTTGGGGAGAAGAAGAAGAAGAAAAAAAAAGATTGGCAACAGATGTTAGCTCAGGTGCCAATCTAAAAAAAAGAGTGAGTGAGGCTATGGGGGCAGGAGAAAGAAGAACATAAAAGAGACTTAGCTAGAAATAAGGCTAGTACATATGTACAGTACATGCACACGCACCGCTAAAACAACAATCGCACAAAACCACACTTTGCCATACATGTGATGCACCCCAAAATAATCTTATTCTGCTCTAAAAACTTCTTTTAAAATGAAGATTTTCACTTCTCCAGGACTGATTCTCTGATACCAGCTGCTGTCCAGCAGTTCAGTTCACTTCTGACTCCAGCTCCTGGTGAAGGCACAGACCCCACGGGTTAAGGCCTCCGTGCCCCAGGACTGGGGCCCCCCACTTCAGGACCAGGGCACCTCTACTTCTGACCAGCCAGCTACAAATCAGGGGTTCCCACAACCCCTCCTCAGGTTTGGTAACTCACTACAACTCACCAAACTCAGGAAAACACTTTACTTACATTTATTGCGGGTTATTGTAAAGAATACAACTCAGAACAGCCAGATGGAACAGATCCAGAGGCCGAGGAGGGGGGCGGAGCTTCCATGCCCTCTCCAGGCGTGCCACCCTCCCAGCACCTCGCTGTGTTCACCAACCCAGAAGCTCCATAAACCCCTTCATTCAGGGCTTTATAGACATTTCATTACATGGGCACAACTGGTTAAACATTGGCCACTGGTGACTGAGCTCAACCTCCAGCCCCTCTCCCCTTGTTAGAGGTCTGGGGGTGGGGCAGAAAGTTCCAACCCTCCAATCGGGCTGTGTGTTTCTGTCAACCAGTCCTCTACCCTGAAGGTGCCCCGCACCCCTCAGGAGTCATCTCATTGGCATACAGAAGACATTTCAAGAGATTCCAAGGCTTTAAGGAGCTCTGTGCCAGGAGTCAGGCACAAAGACCAAATATTTATCTTTTATTATACCACAGCAACCCAATGAATTGATTTTAATAAACACCGCAGGCACCACTTGCACCTTGCAAAACCAGCACCACAGAGATGTTACTGAGAACGTGACTGATACACTAGCTGGTAATGTCCACGAGGATGCAAGGGAGAAAATTCTCCCAGCCCTCAGGACTGGGAATGGCCGCTTCTCAGCAACAGGTGTGCTTTTGGCTAACGGGTATGAAACGTGTTCCAGATCACATTCCCCTCTTCTTATTCCCTGCCAGGAAGCTCAGAGACACTGTGGCCCGTATCTAACAAAGGATATAGGACGTTGTAGCATGTACTAGCCTTATTTCCAGCTAAATCTCTTCTATGTTCTTCTTTCTCCTGCCCCCATAAGCCTCACTCACTCTTTTTTTGTTTTTTAAAGAGTGGCACCTGAGATAACATCTGTTGCCAATTTTTTTCTTCTTCTTCTTCTCCCCAAAGCTCCCTCCCCACCCCAGCACACAGTTGCATATTCCAGTTGGAGGTCCTACTGGCTGTGCTCTGTGGGACGCCGCCTCAGTATGGCCTGATGAGTGGTGCCATGTCCACACCCAGGATCTGACCCAGCGAAACCCCGGCCTGCCAGAGCGGAGCACACAAACTTAACCACTTGGCCACAGGGCCGGCCCTCACTCACTGTTGTTTTAATCTCACATGATGTACGAGCTTGTTAAGGTGTCTCAAACCCATTCTGGAATGAGGCAAGATAAACAACGGTAACTCCTGCAGGACAAGACCTTTGCCTTCTCTTTCTTTCTATTTCTCCTGAACCTGGCATAGTCCTTTCCACATAGTGAGGGCTCAACAAATTTCAGGTGATGAAAGAACAAATGGCAGGGTAAAGACCACTCTTTAGAGTCAGTGGCGGGGGCTGCTGTCTGGTTCTCAGCAACAAAAGGGGTCCAACTTAAATATAACAATTTAGACCCTAAGACCCCCGCCCAAATGCCTGGAGAGCCCCCAGTTACGCCAGCTCTTGATTTTTCCACCTCTATATATTGATTTGCCACTTGTCCTCCCTCTCGACTTGGCAACAATTTGAGATCCAGGATTCGCAACCAATTGATGAGCTGTTCTCTGGAAGTGGACCTCTTTGCATGGGTCCCTCTGGACAAGGTCGGTGGCCAGGCGAGGCCTCAGGGTCAGTTTCCACAATGCAGACCTCCACGTACAGGGATGATTCAGAAATGCACCCTGGAGTGGGGGCTGTTTCTCGTATGGTAGTGATTTTTCACTGCTCACCAGTATGGGGAGTTTCTCAAATATGGGGTATCAATTCAGTACGGGGCGTGTGCCCTGCTCCTCTGTGCCCAGGCTGGGGAAATAACCTGGGCAACCAACATTAACAGAATCAGCCGGCCTAGATTAGGAGTTAAGACCAGAGCCTTGGGGCCAGCCCGGTGGCGCAGTGGTTAAGTTTGCACATTCCGCTTCAATGGCCCAGGGTTCGCCAGTTCAGATCCGCGGTGTGGACGTGGCACCACTTGGCAAGCCACCCTGTGGTAGGTGTCCCACATATAAAGTAGAGGCAGATGGGCACAGATGTTAGCTCAGGGCCAGTCTTCCTCAGCAAAAAAGAGGAGGATTGGCGGCAGATGTTAGCTCAGGGCTAATCTTCCTCCAAATAAAAAAATTAAAAAAACAACAGACCATAAGACCATAGCCTTGGTCTCAGTACTGGCGCCCTGCTCCTGGACTGCCTTTCCGGAGGGAAAGGGGCCTTCCTGGAAGAACACGGCTTTTCTCAGCTCTCCCTTGGGTGTGCGCCCCCTCTGAGACCCCTGTGGCCTGGTCACTGATGCTACAGCCAAAGGAGGCCTTTGAGGCTGAGCGGGACGAGGCACAAGAAGTGTTTCAGCCTTTCCTGCCAGCGTCTCCCAGCCCAGGTTCTCCACGGCTCCCTCTGGCCTGGGCCACCAGGGAAAGCCCTACTGCCCTGGGTTTTTCCATGAAGAACATGCACATACTGCAAAAAGTCAAGCATGAGAAGGTGTCGCACTTTCTCTCTCTGAGTGATCCACCCACCAGCTGTGAACAGGGGAAGGAAGGCCACGTTCATTTATTTCCTGAGGCCACTGAGCACATCCACATGCTCTCCCTCCATCTGGAGCTTCAGGGACCTTTTCTACCAGGAGAATCCCCTCTGTGATGATGGTCTCCACTCCAAGTCCAAAATTTCCTTGACGTCTCCTGTTTTTGTCTTAAAGGTGCATGTGAATTTTGCATTCTGACCCATATATATATATATCTCCATTTGTTTTCGTGTAACTTTTTTCTCCCAAGTCTTTTAGTAAAATTGTCCCTTTAGGAACAGACACATTGACAGGCACCATGGGCTGCATCAGCTTCAGAGAAACCTCACTGGAGCCGCTTGGCCTTAATCCATCTGACCCCAAATCCTGCTATGCCAGGCATTCAGGGAGGCTGGGGCAAGCACTGCCCCGTGCCCTCATGTGGCCACCGGCTAAGGCAGCAGATCAGCCGGTCCGACAAGACATCTGCTCCCAGCCCATCTTGCAGGGTAGGAAGGCCCCAAAGGCCATGGAGGGCTCGCATACCTCACTGCACACATGCACCAGCTCCCTCATAACCAACAGTGAGCAGTCACTAACCTCAAGTCACTCCCATTACAGCCCAAGCCACGCCAGGTCACCCCTGGCCCAGGACTTCAGAAATTCATGGGCCTCTGGTCCAGAGGTCACAAACTAGAGGTCCATAGGACCATTCACTTGGCTCCTAGGGTGTCATTTTTTCCCCCTTGAACTAGTTACCAATATTTAAAAATTCAACTATCAGAAGATTTTTTAAAAAGTCAGATCTCTACCTTCTCCTAATGAAAAAAAAAATCTGAAGATCTGGCAACTCTGGCCCTGCCCTCCACATGGGGCAAACTGCAGTTGCCCCCTCCAGAGAGAGTGTACACTCTGCACTTCACCGCAGTCCCCACCACTCCCTATTGTATCACAGCACCAGTCCCAGCCTCTTTCACTCTTTTCCATGACCACCTGGCCCCCAAAAAGCCCAGAGTGGGCCACCCCTACTCTGGTCCAGTAGCTACCAGTACGAGAGGGGAACCTGAAGCCCAGAGATGTTTAGTGAGCTGCTCTTGTTCAAAGCAGCAGCTAGTTAAAACTGAACCAAGGTGGGCCGGCCCCATGGCCGAGTGGTTAAGTTCGCATGCTCCGCTTCAGCGGCCCAGGGTTTCGCCGGTTCGGATCCTGGGCGTGAACATGGCACCGCTCATCAAGCCACGCTGAGGCAGCATCCCACATGCCACAGCTAGAAGGACCCACAACTAAAAATACACTACTATGTACCGGGGGGCTTTGGGAGAAAAAGAAAAAATAAAATCTTGAAAAAAAAAAAGAAAACCGAATCAAGTGGCAACTTGCTTTAAACTTCACAAAGACCATCTGTTTCAGAGAAACATCATCACATTTCTCCCCCAGCTTTTCTCAAGGGAGGGGAGGGAGCTAAGAAAAGAGAGAGAATATTGTCCTTGCTTAGCCTGAAGAAATACATTTAAAATATCTCATATCCTCCTAGTCAAACTCCAGGAAGGTCATGGCTGATACGGATCAGAGAAGGAGAAGACGTTGAAGGGGTACAAACCCCAGCTCCTCACAGTGCCTGCCCGGCCTCGAGCCCCCTGACCGAGGCAGGTGAGGACTGGGACCCTCACATTCCAGCATTTTAAGGGACACTTTCCCAAATGCACCCCCCGCACACATTCCAGCTGCTCTGCCTTCATCTGGGGGCTGCAGTGGGACATCTGGGAACCTGAAAACAGGCAGGCAGACAGGATGGCAGGGCCCAGTTCAGGACTGAAACTGCCCCTAGCCCACAGGGACAGCCACCTAATCAGCCTCCCAGGGACACCCATGCCGCCAGAAAATGGCTTGGCCAAATGCCCCGTTTGTTTTCGGGAAACCGTTGGTAACGGTTGAGTCTGATTAATAAATACCTAGAGGGTTTCCTCTGACAACATTCTGCAGAGGGGGCACTTTGAGCTTTGAGATCACTGAGAGAATCATTAACATCCCCACCCCACCCCCACCCCTGCCCCCACCAGCTCAACCACTGCCCACTTGACAATGAGCCTGAGCCAGCCTTGGGCCTCCGAGAGGCTGTTTGCTGGTGTCATTAACAGCAAGACAGACAAAACCGCCCTGCTTCCCACCTAGACACGTCACGTCCCCTGGTCGGCGGGGCCTGCCTGACCTCTCCGTCTCACCCTGCGTCAACCTCTGTCCCACTTCCCTCTCATTGACGCCCTAGAAACATCACCTCCTGAAGTGACAGGACTGGCTTGCTCATGGATGAAGGTCCCCACAAGAGATCAGACAGCAGGAGAGCAGGGCCTCCTCCGAACAGCCTGCAGCCATATCCCCGCGCGCCTCCAACACGGCCTGCCACTTAGTCAGTGCTCCACGAATCCATCTGTTGGGTGCCTGAGCAGGCAGATACACCCCCGCTCCTGGGGAGGCCACAGTCAGGGTTGCCCACCTGCCCCCCTCGGCTGCACAGCTGGCTTGTCAAACCGTCAACCAAACCCACAGCCCCAAAACACTGGCAAGCCCAGCACACGGCAGGCACTCCCGAAATCGGGGGCCTCTCTCTCCCCAGTCACACTGGCCATATGAGGTCCACCAGGCTGTGGACCTGACAAATCCCAGGTCCAGACTTCCCTGGGGACAGGGACACTGTCAGACATTTTAAAAGGTGAAATGTTACAATATTTTCCCAGGCTCCTCCAGCGACAACCTCCCTTGTTCCAGAAGCAGCTGGAGCAGAGGTTCCCAGACACATGGCCACCCCAGGACTTGTGTCCTCTGCTAGTTCACGAATAACAAAACAAACGCAGACATCACTGTTGCTCCTGACCCTGTGGCCGGTTCGGGGGTTGGTATATTCTTCTTTTGGGCCTTTGCAGCATTTCACAGTAAAAAGGAATAAAAGTGATGCACGCCCTCTGTAAAATGACATCCACACACTGAAGGGAGTGAAATGAAAAGGAGAGGCACCTCCACCCCCAGCCCTGGTCTTGCTCCCAAGAGCGTCCTCTGCTAACAGCTTCTTTCTTCATCCCTTCTGGAAAAAGTCTGTGCATACACAAAAGCATAGGTACAAATCCTTTAGACACACACCCAGGGCATGCTGCCCCGCACCGATCTTTCCCCCCGTTTAGTATCTCAGAGATCCTTCCTGAGGAGCCAATACAGACTGATTCAGAAATGAATTTACTCCAAGTTCATGGCCAGAAAGCTTCCTCTCATCTTTACTGAGCGCCCAGGTGAGCGGCCACATGGAAGAGCTGATCACGCCATTCATACAGGTCTGTGATGATCAAGCCTTGTGGCTCCTCTATAAACACCCGGTTTGGCATATTTGTTTTTCCCAACAACTTTTCGAGCAGCCTCTGGTTCCCTCAGGCCTCTAACAGTGAAGCGGACCCACTGGGAACACCCATTATTCAAAGCCTGCCAGCTCTCCGGGTTCCTGGCCAGGTCTCCGGGCCCCAGGTCCCTGCAAGCATTCCCCATCTCCTTCAGAGGCTCCAGGAGGCATCTGCCTCACCTATATGGGCAGCTTGGTGCCAGAACAGAGGGCAGCACGGGGCTGACAAGCGTTACCCCTAGAACTCCAAAGGAAGAAGACAGTTGGCACTCTTTGTCAACAAGAGGCAGCTGGCACACCATCTGGCGTTGCAGTGAAGGGTGTGGGGAGGGCTTAGAGCTGCCTGTGACACAGGTAAGGCTTCACTGAGTTCTATGCTTGACAAGTAACTGCTTTACCACCACAGCATAATAATGAGCGCCAGAGAGCACAGGGCTGTGCTGGGCTCCCCTCGTTAGGCAGATGGACACAAGCAATAGAAACGGCCCATTCCCTCCCGTCTGCCTTCCTGTCCTTCACAGTCAACAAATATTCACCAAGCAGTGACGCTAGCCCAGCAGATGACTAGGCAGTAGGGAGAACAGACAAGTCCCACAGAAATTAAGGAAAACAAACACAAACACAGTAACTAGACTTCCCCCATTGTTCCCCTGTCCCCAGACACAAAAACAGTCTGGATAAAATCTTGTCTTTAACATAACCAAGCTCAAGGCAAGACAGGGTCTGCTCCAGGGCCCAGCAATAAGGAAACCCAAAGCTAAAGCCGAGAGCTAGAGAGGAAGCTGGGCAGGCCTAGGAGTTTAAGGAGTGCATGGCTGGGCCTCAGGAGAGGCTGGGCTCCCAGCTGAGGCAGAGGAGCCGGAAGACACCTACTTCAGAAGGTTTTCTGCTCCCGTTCTCATCCGCACGGCTTTCAGGATCTGCTGGTTCAAGGCAGCCCTTTGATTCTGCAGTTTGCTCCGGCCAGTTTGTGCAAGGGGATTGCAACCCTGAGGGAAAATGAGAGATGCCCCTTCAGAAGTCAGCCACTCTAAAAATGATAACAATATTTAATATCACAGAAAATGTTTTAAAAATGAAATTTTTCTGAAAATAAAAGTAACAACATGTAAAATATACAAAATATCGAAAAGTATAAAAAAAGAAAAGAAAAGCCACTCATAATAACACAGCTCCAAAACGGCGCCAGTGAATTGGGCTCCTTCCTGCCCGTCTATTGCATATGCATGTTGTTATTTCTGACATTCGAGGCTGTGCTGGGAGTCACCGAGACCACCCCCCTGTTTGGAGATGCGCTAGAAGGATTCCCAGGGCTCAGCACACAGCGGCACTCACAGCTAAGATTTATGACAGCTGGATCGAAGGGAAAAGGGCAAGGCGGAGTGGGGAGGAACCACGCACAGGCTTCCTCGGGTTTCTGCCCTCCCAGGAGGGGTCACACGGAACACACTCTTTCCCCAGCAACAAAAATGCAGCAATAGTACGCGATGTCTCTGCCCAGGTCAGCCCATCGGAGAATCAACGCCCAGGGCTTTTATTGGGCGCTGATGACAAAGGCACCCTCTGCCTGGCACGAACCAAACTTCCAGGCTCCCAGAAGGAAAGCAGGTGTTCATTATAACCACACAGTTTGTGCCATTAGTCTGGGCACCAAGAGCCAATCTTATCACTTAGGAGATGGAGGGAACGCTCCAAGAGCCAGGTTCCCAGACACCAGGTGGGGTCACCCTAGCAAGCAGGCCTTTCTCAGGACAAGCAGCCTCAGGCCTGCCATGATAACCCTTTTCTTCTCAGTGGCACATCCAGTTCACTGTTTTCTCAATACTCTATCCAGAAAATTTCCTTTATTATGAAACATTCCTCAAAATCATGATTCTAATAATTGCATTATATTGCCTTTTTTTTAAGAACTTACCATTTCCTTATAGTTGGACATTTAGATTGTATCCAAGTATCTGCTATTATGTAGAATTATTTGATGCATATTTGTAAACATGAATCTTTATAACACTCAAGTTTTTTCTTGAAGGTTTATTTCTAGGGCAGTGTTACGGGGGTCAAATCTCTTTAAGTCCCCGCATGTGCCAGCCCAGTATCCTCTAGGAAAGGCTCTCTCTATTCCCCGTCCCCTCCCCCAAGCCTTAGGCAGCCACACATCTACTTGTGTCTGTAGAGACTGGCTTATTCTGGACATTTCATATAAGTGGAATCATACACCGCACGGTCTTTTGCAATGGCCTTCTTTCACTCGGCACAGTGTTTTCAAGCTTCATCCATGATGTAGCGTGTGTCAGTACTTCATTCCTTTTGGTCCCTGAATAATACTCCATCACACGGATAGCCCACTTTTATCTATCCATTCCGCAGTTGGTGGACATTTGGGGGCAGTTTTGACTTCCTGGCTATTATGAATGGGGCTGTTGGTGTGTAAGTTTTTATGTGATGTAAGTTTTCCTCTCTTGCCTACATATCTAGAAGTGGAACTGCTGTGCATACGATTCATTCTACGTTTAACCATTTGAGGACCTGGCAAACTGTTTTCCAAAGTGGCTATACTATTTTACATTCCCACCAACAGTATGTGAGGGTCACAATTTATCCACATCCTCACCAATACTTATCACTGTCTGTCCTTATTACTATAGCCAACCTCGGGCATGTGGTATGTCACTGTGGTTTTGATTCTCATTTCTCTGATGGTTCATGAGTTGAGCATCTTTTCATGTGCCTATTGGTCATCTGTATATCTTCTGTGAAGAAATGTCTGTTCATATCCTCCGCCCATTTTTAAACTGGGTTGTCTTTTCATTGCAGAGTTGCAAAGTATTATTTTTAATCTTTGCTAAGTTGATATACAGAAACAGTATGCCATTCTTCCAATTTGCATTTATTATTAGTGAAAGTAAACATTTTTTCATATATTATTGATCACTTGAATTTCTTTTCCAGTGACTTGTCTGATCTCTGTTCCTTATTTCCTGGAGTATTTGGATGGCAGTGTTTCATTCTGAAAGTGTAAGATCAGAATAAAAGTTTCATTTTAACCTACTGCTGCTCTTCCTGCCCTAGCAGCTAGAAGCCCTGGGACCTGAGTGGGGCCCCATTCCTTTCTGATGCTTATCTCTAGGTTCTGCCCACTGAGGGGGCTGTGGCTTCGCCTGGGGAGTGGCTGGTGGGCAGTACTGGGTGAGGAGCCTGCCCTTTCTCTCTGCTGCGTCACTGCCATCGCAGCTCTGCACACACCTGGCCTCCCCACCTCCGCCCAAGCCACGCCCATGGCCTCGACCCCAAGGAGGGAGAGGTGGGTTATCTACAGTCTCGGGATTTGCAGGGATTCCCATATCAGCGGCCTTTGGACCAGTGGGTCAGAAACGAGTTATGTTTCTCCTTCCACAAAGATTTCTCGTTCTCACTTCCCAGCAGATAGCCATCACCTGCCCCCACGCAGCCCCACAAGTTCAAATGACGCAGATATTCAGAATCTGACTTGGAATGGTCTCAAAGTTAACAGCTTTCAAAACCATTAAATGATCCCTGATTTAAAATAACAATCAGAAAACTAACTGTCTTTTCTCAGATAGAAGATTAAAATGTCTTTAACATTAAGCTAATTTAATATTAAAGGGCTAAAATAATTGCCAGCCTCTTTCCTTTCCACTTCCTAAAATTACTATGAAGGGATGGTTCAGTCTGACTCAAAAATTACATAGTTCGCCAAAGCTGCATGTTCCATTTTATAGAGAAGCTTTAATAACTAATTCCTTCATGAACATTCCCAGAGCTAAGATAAGTAGCCACTCCAGCTCACAGATAAGAACTTTTTCCTGCTGCTATACTTTACCCAACTTCTGGCTGGCCTGGAATTACTACACCCTAACCAGCCCACAGCTGAGGGGTCAACTTTCCAGATAAGACATAGGAATGCTTAGGATTAGATATGACTGAGTAATTGGACTCAAAACTACATTACTTCTTACTGACAGGTAGGAATGTGGGGCCTGCTGGAAACCCCAGAAATGCCCAGAGGGCTATGTGGAAACTTCCTGGAGTTCCGAGAGGCAAATCTGGGCAAGACTGCCAGAAAGACCCCCTGGCATCACCAGAGGCTGTTTTGCCATCCACTGGCCCCTGCCAGGGGGTCTCTGCTGGTGAGGACCCACAGTCCTTGCCCACAACTTAGTTCTTGATTGGTTCACAAGAGGATATGGAGCTGCTCCAAGACTGGAGTGAAGGTTTGTGCCAGGGACCAGGGCAGCACCTGGCATGCCTACCTGGCCTGGGAACCTGGAGCAGGGGAGGGGGCAACTGAATCTTCCTGGCCTCAGGAGTCACTGTCTACAAGCCCTACGGTGAAGTCAGTCTTTCCCCTACATGGAGTCTCTTGATTCCCTTACCAGACCAAGGTTTGGGCATTTGCTTCAGTCTCCAAACGTGGAAGGATGGTCAGACAGCCAACACCCAAGGAAGATCAAGTACTGAGTGAAACCTCATCTTCATCACTAGCTTAGTGGGCATCTCCCATGTGTCAGGCAGCCAGTGTGGACCCAGCATCTCAGATCCCACAGTTCTGAGGCTTGGAGGTTAACTGAGCTACTCAAGACCCCAGAGGCAGTATGGGTAGAGCGGGACTTAACCCCACATCCTTCCTGCTGCTCTAAGATGAGCTGTGAGGGAGCCTGAGCAGCAGGAATGTGCGGGATGCTGGGATGACCCACCTGCCGATACCCAGACACCCCTCCCATGCTTCCTGGCTGAGGCCTGCTCAGCATCACTGCACATCTTTGGGGCAAAGTGACCCACGTCCCACTCTCCCACCCCGCAGCCCATGATGGAGAGGGGTCGTAAATCCATGCTCTCACACCTCCTTTCCAAGGGGAAGAACATCTGACTTACGCCTAGCCAGTTGGAAAACTGAAGGCCCCTGGGCCTGAGGTTGGGTCCGGATGAGCACCTGACAACAGGACAATCAGAACCCATCAGGAGGCCTTCATTTTTCCCCACTGGCCTTGAACCTAGGATGTCAGACTGGGCAGCTGCAGCCACATTACCACAGCAAGGGAGTGTCTCCCCAGAAATGAGACCAACCCTGGAGGAGCAGAGCTGAGAAACTGAGTCTTAGTGGCAGCATCTGAACCCTAGATCCAGCCTGGCCTGAAGCCATTCCTCTGGACCTCTCAGTTACAGGAGCCAGTGCATTTCCTTTCTTGCCTAAGCCACTTTTTAAATTGAGGTATAATTTACATATAATAAAATGCATAGATTTTAAGTACATAGTTCACTGAGTTTGGACAAATGTGTACACCAGGGTAACCACTACTCCAATCAAAATATAGAACGTTACCACCATCCCCTGGCAACCAATACTCTGGTTTCTATCACCGTAACTTCCACCTGTCCTAGAACTTCGCATAAATGGAATCGTACAGTGTATAGTCTCTGCGTCTGGCTTATGTTGCTCAGTACTACACTCTGATTCCTCCATGCTGTTGCAGTTATCAGTGGTTTGTTCCTTTTTATTGCTGAGTAGAATTCCATTGTAGGGATGTACCACAGTGTGTTTACCTGCCTAAGCCATTTTGGATTGGATTTTTCTGGCCCCTGCAACTAAAAAAGTCCTAATTAGAATAATTAGGCAGATTGTTCAACTGGGAGACAAGTCTTTAAGAGCAGCAGCTAAGCAAAAACTGGAGGCACTTGATTTGGAACAAAGGAAAGAGACTGAACTGCTGCCTGCAGAGACCGAGGGCCAGGCCAGCAGGAAGGCAGATGCAGGGGGAAGGGGCAGTCTTTCCTCCCGACTGGGGCCCCGCTGGGGCAGTGCCTGGCGCCTGGCTCCCCTCCACCCAGAGAACCAGCGAGGGCCCTGCCTCCATGGTTGCCACCACATGTTGCCAGCAAACTGAGAGCACAGTGTGAACTTGGGGTCCCCAGATCAGGAGTAAGACTGAGTGAGGGGTGACAGCACAGGGTCTCCTGCTTGCACGAGGTATGGGAGAATGGATGCTTTTGGCTGCTTCTCTAGTGCAAAGATGTTTTCTCTGCTTTTCTTACTCCTTCCTACTTACGCAACCACCAAACTCTGGAAAGCAGAATTGTTTGTTTATGAGTTAGCCAGAAGCTGTCAACCAGAAAGCACAGAAATAGCATGCAATACCCTGTAATACACGCATACATCTAACTTTACAGCACACTGGAGAGTCAGGGCACGATGGATGAACAGAATCTAGCTTTTCCACGTCCATAAAAGTTACAACGTGAATTTGGCACTTGTAAATAGCCCTCTTGCCCTTCCAGGATCTCCGCCAGGTGTGGGGGCTGGAGGTCAAGGCTCAGCTGCTTCCCTAGGGGATCCCGATCCACTCACTCGGGGTGGGGGTGGGGTTGTGGGCACAATATGAATCAACACAGCCATACCCTTTAACTAGAGGCCCCCTTCAGTGAGTTTTACCAATCTGTATAAATACCTACTGTGTGCCCTCAGTTTTCTCTCAACAAGCTGAATAACGAAGCTTTTACAATCACCAACATTTCCCTGAATCAAATGTATTTCCAGACCCAACTAACGACCTGCTTATTTCAACAGGTAGGATGCACTCACCAATAGCTAACAGTCCTTATCTAGAAAAGGTGTCTGTGTGGGGTGGGGGTGGGGGTGGGGGTGGGGGTGGGGGCTGGTCTGTGTGTGTGATTTTGTACACTTCTGTAATTACCTTTTTTAAACAATTTATGTTCCCCCTTTTTTGTGTGTGAGGAAGATTGACCTTGAGCTAACATCTGTACCAATCTTCCTCCAGTTTGCATGCGGGATGCCACCACAGGCCGGCCTCCATATGTTCCTTTTAGAATACAAATAATATTGGAGAAAAAGAAACTACTTCTGAAGTTGTTTTCAATCACCTGCCCTTTTCTCTTCTTACAATCCAGTCGAAACCTGGGACTTTCTAAGGGCGTACGGCCTTAGTGAACCCCGTCGGTCTGCCTGGAAACGCCAGAAGGACCTGTCTCTCTCTCCCATCTCTGGGGCTGCGGCTGGGAGACCTCACTCCGGGCTGGCACCTCTTGCTGCCTGCTCTACCAGACAGCCAGTCCTCTGGCTGAGTGCACCTGCAGTTCCACTGTCCTCTGTGGCCACCTCCAATGCAGCCTTTGTGTCAAGAGACTCTGGTACCTGAGCCAAAGGAGGAAGTGGTGATCAGGCTAAAGCCAACGGCTGGTATCGTCAGGTGGTGTCTTGGAATCTGTCCAAATAGCCCCAGGAAGTGAGGGACATTTACAATTACAGCTCAGCACGCTGACTCTCCTCTGAGTCACCCTGAAAATTCTGTTCCTGCCAGGGGACCCCTCCTGGCCAGGATCCCACAATGTGAGGAGACGTTGGTCAGACAAGCCCTCTAGGCTGCTGGTGTGCATGGTGCAGCTAGACAGACCCTCACCAAGGCCACGGTCAGCTGGGCCTTTAGGACCTGGCTCAGACCATGGTGGGGTATGCGGTGGGGAGGGGGCAGCATCACCAACCTTTACACCTCTCTTCTTCCCTCCCTGCCCACCTGGGAAAGGATTCCAGACTCCAAGGGGGATGAGTCTAAACACCTGGAGAGACATCATCACCATGCAGGAAAGCCAGAGCTGATGAGCCCCCACGCCCCACACTGTGCTCCGGGGACTTGGCCCAATAGAAGGGTTCCCCACACACAGACGGGTTCATAAACGGTGCACACGAAATCACACCCCGCTAAAACGAATGGTGCAGAGCAGGAACCAGGAGGAGCTTCTGGGTTAAAAAAAAAAAAAGAATTCTTCCTTCTCTGCTGGAGGCTCGAGGAAGCCCAGAGTAAACAGGGACTACAAAGCAGGACAGAATGAACCTCGGGGGCCCTGTCCGCCTGGAGGTTTCTGTGAACTACAAACAACTTCTCCTCCAGCTCTTGAGAAAACAATGGAGCTCAATTCATTTGAAGCCATTAGTGTTCCCACAGGAGGGGGAGGCAGAGATAAGCCCACAGTCTCTGGACTCTCTTCTTCCACATAGTGCGACCCCTTCAACAGCCCTGGGAATGGCTTTCTCTAGTTTTTCTCCAGCTGGTTTTCTCTTGGCCAAAACCAGGTTTTCCTCCAGGTTTTAGGACTCCAGCACTCAGAGAGCCCCGCAGGCGATATCTGCTCCCAGGATGCAGTGTCCTGGAAACTTCCATCACTCTGATGAACTATAGGCCAGAACACACGTTCCTCCAAGACTTTCACTAGGAAGAGCATAAAAATCTGTTTGGGGGAAAAAGAAGCTCCATTTCCACTTGCCAATCTTTTAAGAAAGTAATCTATACTAATCTTAGACCTGTATCTCTGTTTATACATATTAATTTAAAGAAAGAAAGAAAAAACAGTGAGAAGCCAGAGAAACATGATATTGCGATAGGACAGGAAGTATTTGGAGTTTCTGTTTGGTTTTTAATTCAGAGACCCCCCCCAAGCTGCCAGTCCAGGGGGCCAGGGTCTGTACTGGGGGTGTCCACGCCTGACCGGGGGCCAAGTTCAGGCTCTCTACAGCCAAGTCCTACGTGACCCCAAGAAGACCCCGATTTACCAGGGACCTCCCCCTCTGCCAATGATTGTCTTGCACAGTCAGGGTTCTGGCCCAGCCAGCTTGGTGGACTTTTGGGCAGCTGGTCTTCATTTTGTGTGCAAGTCACACAAAACAGAGTTGATGCTCTAAGTATGGACCGTGGACCCCCCACTTTTTGCTCTCTGGATGAAAACAAAGCAGCTGATTCCTAGTCAAGCATGGCCTGAGTTATCCAGAAAAGCGCCACCTCCCAGCCCTGCTCGGTAACCCAGGAAATGGGGCCCGCTGTGAACTGCCACAGAAGCATACTGAGTGTGCTCCAGAACCTGACAGGGGTCAGGCTCAGAGCTGTCACTCAGTAAATGCTTTTTGAATGAATGGAACAGAATGGCACTTTCAAGAAAAGAGGAAGGGGAGGGAAGGTCTGACAAAGAGACCAGGGTGAAAGAGAAACTTAACTTCAGTAGAAATTAATTTGATCCTGTAAGTGCGTGTAAAACCTCAGAAGCCCAGAGCCAGGATGGGGAGCCATCCTCAGGGCAGCTGTATGATGCCCTGATGCCATCTCCAGTCTCGGGGGTCCTCAGTGACCGCCCCTGGTTGGCTCCCCTGCTCAACGCATGCCCCAGCTTTTCCAATCCTCACCTCCCCTCTCGCCTCCTGGCACCCCTCCCCAACTTGTTCTCTCTCCCCCTTGAATCCTCAACCCCCCATCCCCACCCCTGCCAACCCAACTTCTTCACCTGCAGCTTTAAAAGGCTCTAGACTCCCTTGTTCTAAAACAAACTTGCCTCTTCTCTCTCCTCTACCTCCATCTTCCTCTGACAACTCTCTTCTCCCCGCTACTCCACTGGCACTCCACTCCGTTGACTTTTGCCTCGAACTCTCCACCCGCGCATTTACTAACAACCCCCTAAAGAACTCAATCCAGTATTTTCCACGGCTCTTCTGACTTGTCAACTTTACCTCTCCTCTTGGTTTCCTTGACTCCACCCTCCTGGCTGGCCTCCCATCCCTCTGCTTGTCCCTTAAGTGGAGGTATTGTTCCCTTCAGTCTTGGGTCCTTTTTCACTCAATATCCCAACCGCCTCGCACACTGGTAGCCCCCTAAGCTGCACCTCCAGCCAAGGTGCCCATAGCTGCAGGGTCGGTGGAGTGGACTATCCCTGGGACCACCACTTGGATATCTGATGGGGACCCCAAGTCTACTTGCCCCACACCAGCTTCCTGGCTCCCCCATCTCAGTGAGGTGCACGACCATCCACCCAGACCCCCAAAGCAGACATTCTGGATTCTGTCAGCAGCACCTCCCCACCATATCCTGTCCCGTAAGTTCTTCCCATGCCTGCTGACACTGCCTTTGCTGAGGTCCTCATCATTCCACCCTCCTCACTGGGATCCCTACCTCCAGTCTGCACCCTCGGTTTGAGTTAGGGGTGCAAGCTGGTGGGAAGGATGGGTGGTGAGGCTGTGTTTACACAGCACTTTATAGAAGTGACTGAAAAGTCATCGATAGTCCGTATCAGAGTAGGAAGAGCAGAGATGATGGCGATTACAGGAGGCTAACCCAGCCAACTCTTCCTTGCCCCTCCTCCCTCCCCCACCCACTTACCGCTCAGCTATCAAAGCAGTCTTTCTGTGACATAATCTCATATGTCTGGTCTTGCTTTAAACACGTGGATGGATCCTGGAGGTGCCTGGTTCCCTAGCAAGATGCATGTTCTCATCACACCTCACACCCCAGGGGGCTCCCCCACAAGCACACACAATTCCATGCCTTTGCTCACACTGTTCCCTCCACCTGCAGGGCTCTCTCTTCCCTTCTTCACCTGTGTAGCATCTACCTTTCATTCAGGGAGCATTTGTTTGAGGTCAAACTGGTTCAGATCACAGATCGGGAGAGTACTAGCCCCATAGTAAGAACATTCTTTGGACTGGCATGCCGTAGCACACTGATCCTCACAAGGTCTTTTCAACAGAGATGTTTCTAACCGTAAAGGAGTGATTCATCTTATTTTGCACCGGCGATTCTCTTATCTACCACCAGAGAAACGGCAGCTACGAAACACCCAGCCTTCCATCCTGTGCCAGCTCCCTCAATAGCCATGCTCGTTACCGTGCACATCCTCCACTGGAAAACCTGTTCTGGAAGACGGGAACATACCCCTCACAGGTGTTCTCCATCTCTTCTGCCCCTCCCTCTGTCACTTCCCCCAGGTATTGCTCTCCGCCTAGTCAAAGGGTAAACAATTCAGGGAGGAAATGAAGTCCCAGAAAGAGGCAGCAACTGGATGGACGCAACACAGCAATTTTGTGGGGGTGGCAGGCAGGCTCTGGGCCCTAGGACCGAGATCTAGGGATTCCCAGGCCTGGCCTCCTGCAGTTCCATGGCCTATGATCCTCTGTCCCAAAGGCCACACATAATTAGAAGTTATAATCCTGTAATTCCATGATGACATCTTTGAACTTAAATATACTTTAAAACTACTCTTTTTTTTTTAAATGCTAAAAGCAATTTAACAAAAAAGAATTTTTCCCACTCTGTCCTCACCTGTTTCCAGATTCCCCTCCAGTCCTGCCCATCCCCTGGGGCCACTGCTCCTCCACAGACAGCCAAAGCCCGAGGGCTGCGTCACAGGGAGAAGGAGGAAGATGCCAAAGCCATTCACCCACTGGGTCGTTAGGCTCTGAACAATTAAGAATTGATTGTTCTGTGGGAAACAATTTCACTTCCCTATTTATAATTGGGCACTCTGCCTTCAGTCATGTATGTTCTACAAAAACAACAATCTCTCAACCCACCCAGTCCGACCTGGCCAAGCCCCAAAGGCTATTTTTAGATTCGTGGGGACCTACAAGGAGGAAGGGTGGAAAGTGTCACGGAGACTCCCGGCTCAAAAGCATCTTTGTAGCCCACGCCTTGCCACCTGCGGGCACCCAGGCGCCCCCGCACCGCAGGCTGGAGTCCCTTCGAGGGGCTGGGCTACGGACTGTTATCTCCAGACCAGAGGCTGCGTGTGTGCCGAGAGGTGCCTGGACTTGACAGGCTCCCGCGGAGCCCGCAGTGGCCGCGGTCTCTCCAACAATCAGATACATCCGCTTTAGCATAAAGAGAAGAGGGGGCGAGATGGCCCTCACGTCTGCGGCGCTCACGCCCTCCTGGCCCACCTGCGGCAGAGGAGAGGGCGACGCCCGAAGTCACCTCCCACCAGCAGCTCTCCCCTGCCCTCTAAAGAGTCGAAGAGGCGGACACTGGAAGTCTTCTCAAGGCAAAAGGAGAACGCCGACCCGCCTGGGGTGGTCCTTCTACCTCCACTGCCTCCCCCGCCACGCGCTTGGGTGGACGCTGGGCTCGGGTCCCAACGAGCCCCGAGGCCGAGGGCGCCAGCGCAACTAGGAACGGGTCCCTTCCCCAGGCGCGCGGGATCGCCGGCGCGGGCCACCCCAGCACCCCTCCCGGCCCCTATCCTCCGCCGGCACCTGCGCGGGGCGGCCCCAGGCGCTCCCCTCGCCCGGGAAGCCACCTGCTCTCGGCCGCCGGTGCACGGCCGCCGCACCCCTCACCCCAGCCTCCGACCAGTGCGCCCCCTCCCCCTCCTGGCCTGGTCGACCCCGGGCGCGCGCTCCCGCGGCCCCCTCCACGGCCTGGGGGGAAGGAGGGCTGGAGCCCGCAGACTCGCCGCCCGCCCGGAGCCGCCCACCTTCCGAAAGTAGCCGTCGCCTTCCTTCTCCAGCGGCTGGGGGGCCGCGGGCCGCAGGGCGTCCGTCATGCTGGCGACTCGGGCTCCGAGGGGCGACTGAGGATCCGCGGCGCTCCGGCTCCAGAGGGTGCCCGGACCCGCCCCCGCCCGCCCGCGCGGCCGCCCCTCCAGCCCCGCCCGAGGCCCGGCCCCGGAGCCCGGGAGACCGGCCGCGGGACCACGCCCCCGCCCCGCCCCCGCTGCGGATTGGCCGCGCGGAGCCGGCGCCCCCGCCCGAGGCTCGCCCCGCGCAGCGCTGGGGCCCCTGGGCGCGCAGCTCGCCCCCTCCCAGGGCCCTGTGGCCCAGGGGCGGGCCGGGGTCTCCGCGGCCGCAGCGAGGCCCGGGCTGGAGACCTGGTCCCTCGTCTGGAGCCGTGCGGGTGAACGCGGAGCGCGCGGGTAAAGTCTCCGCCCCTCCCCGGAGGAGCGCGGACGGTGCGGGGACAGTAACCAGACTCGACGCCACGTCGAGGGCGCGGCGAGAGCGCTGGGCCCTGGGCTGAGCAGTCAGGGACAGCTTCCCGCCGGAGGGGACCCCGGGGCCGAGTCGGGGACCCTAAGGGAGAGTTGGCTGCACCACCGAGGACCTTGGCCGAGTGACTCAGGCCGGCTGGCGTGGCAGTCAACTCGCGTCCCCCCACTCTCCCTGCAGAGACTAGGCGGGTCTGCTGGGGGTCGCGGACTGAGCTGGGGGGCCCGCCTACGGAGGGATACCCAGGAAGGGCTTTGTGCTGGAGAGACTTAGCGGATGTCCTCGAGCACGTTTCTTAACCGCCACTTTAAACCTCGTTTTTCTGAGCTGCAAAATGGGGCCAGATCACGCTCTCTCGGGCTGGTAGAAGGTATGACAACAAAAGTGCGTGTTAAAGCTCTTAGCTGGGGGGCAGTCACGCGCCTAGTTTAGAGCGAATGGGGACTCCTGGGAACGGGGTTCGCTGCAGTCTCTCACCCACCCCGCGCTGATGGGCAGACTCCGGGGAGCAGATAACTAGCAGAACCGCGTGCACAGACCCTGTGACCTAGCCGGGAGCCCTCCCGCCTGCGGGGCCACGCCCCTCCCCTCCGCCGTCCTGCAGTCCCTACCCGCCCTAGCCCCAACTAAGGGACGCCTTGGCGCGTTTGCTGCAGTGTTTAGCTTTCGCGGTAGATGCCGCAGGTAGAACAGAACATAATCTGCTTTCAAAACAAGCCAGACGTTTCCTTCTCTTAAAAACAAAAAACACAAAACGGAGGTGCATTAGGAGTTGTCTGAGAGTTTTAAAATAAATAGTGGCAGACGGTAACTAGATTTATTGTGGTGCTCGTGTCGCAGTGGATGCAAATATCGAACGATTACGTTGTACAATTGAAACTAGTATGTTATATGTCAATTATACGTCTATCAAAGTAAATAAATAGTGGCAACAACCAAGTAAATGTCAAAAAAATCTACCTCCTCACAAGAAAAGGCCTTTCCGGAAGGGACGGTTTTAATTCTGAGAAAGAACCTGGAGGTCCTGGGGAGAGTCCCAGCTCAACGCTGGGACAGGTGTTCCGGGAAACTGTGGCAGATGCGAAAACATCCCTTCTGTCTTAGGGTTAGAAGTGAGTAGCAGGCTAATTTCAGCATCTAACCCTGGAAACATCCTACCCCCAAGCCGGGAGTTAAAAACAGCATCTTCGGTTTCCGGGATTCTGGGGTGGCTGATCGCTCTATCACATTTGTAATACTATCCTGTTAATACTAACAAAGTTATCCGTGATAGAACCTCTACTCTAGCCAGAAAGTTGATAGATACTATGTTTCATTCTCAGGACCCTCCTGCAAATAAAAGGATTAAATAATTTCCCTCTGAGAAGACCAAGGCTCAAAGGAGAGAAGAGGCCAGGGACACCCCCTCCCCGGCCATCTTGGTGAAGATTGGTTGTAGTTCAGGCCTGCTGACTCCAGTCATTCCCTATCGCCTTCAGATTTCTGTCATCTCCTTCTACCACCTTGAAGTTCCAATCGCCTTTACGATTAGTCATATATGTATGTCACTTGTACTGTTATTGACAGTAGCCTTCTTGAAAATTACTCACTCTATTTAAACAAACTTTATTTTATAAGACAATTATGTCATAACCATAAGTGGAAAACCAGTGGTACTTTGCCCTATGGGGTGATACACACAAAAGTGAATAGAGTGAAAACAAAACTGTTTCATCTAGCCCAACACCATTGCCTCCTTGAGCTGCTCCTTTGATTAAAAAGGAAGAAGAGCAAGAGAAGAAAATGGGGTTAAAGACACACCAGCCCACCCCAAGACTAGCTCTTGGGTGTCTTCGGAGAAAAAGGAGCACTTCCTGAGTCCCAGCAGGCACCTGGGCATGTGAGCCATCTGAGTTGTCCCTCCTTGGGGCTGTGCAGGACCAGACATGTCTAGACACTCTCATGGCTTGTTGCAGGGTGACCCATGGGCCTGGCCCCATATCTCTGATCCTGCTGTGATCAGGAAATGAGAGCTGCTGCTGCTGACCCAGCGGGAGAGTAACATCTAACCTCCTATTTGTCAACCCTGTTGGTGGCGTGTGTCACAAGTACCACCCATGAGCCACTGTGCTGTTAACAAAAAATCGGGCTGGGAATTTCTGAGATAGGCAAAAGGTTAATATCTCAACTGCAAACAACTGTTTTGTCAAGTCCCTGTTTTTCCATCCGGCTGAGCCAGCAGTTGATTGTCAGGGGATCCAGTTCCTCCATGTGAAATGCAAGTCTCACCTCCTAAGACCTACTTGTTGACAAAAGGAGCACTGGCTTCTCTGGGGGCAGTCTGGCATACACTCACTCTTGGAGAATCTGATGAAATTTGCCAAAATTAAAAGCAGAAATTACGAAGTAATCCTTAAGTGAATAAAATTCATTGTAAATTATAGACCCAATTTTGCAATTTTTATGAGAAAAACTCTTAGAAATTGACACCGTATGGTACCACAGAGGAGTACAGACTAGAGAGGGCCACATCAGGCTCGGCAGGTCTGCCACTGAGTCACCTTGGTTAGATCCTTTTCCCCTTGTGGTCTCAGTTTCCCCAGCTAAGAAATATGGTCTTATGCATAGCAGTGGTTTATTGCATACTAAGTCTATGCCAGGAGCTGTGCTAGACACTTTGCATGCATTATCTCAGTTCGTCCTTGCACAACACTGTGATGTGGGTATTTTATCATCCCCATTTTACAGAGGTCACCAGCCAGGGAAGTTAGACTGTCTGGTGCTACACCACACACTATGCTACGCTACACGATTCCCTGTGATTTAAAAGGAAGAATATTTGCCCAAGGGCATGTTGGGAAGAAGCAATTATAGATGAAAAATCAGTGAGTGACAGAATGGGAAAAAATACCAAGTATCAATGAAAATGTGGCACAGTCAGAATCTCATACACTGCTTGTGGGAGTGTAAATTGGTATGACCACTTTGGAAAACTGTTAGGCGTTTTCTACTAGAGCAGAACATATGCATAAGTTATGATCCAGCAGTTCCAGCTCTAGATAGATACCCACCAGAAATGCATACATCCATTCACCATAAAACACGTTCAAGAATGTTCACAGCTAAACTTTTCAAAATAGCCCCTAACTAGAAACTACCCAAATGTCCACCAACTGTAGAATGGATAAATAAGTTGTGGCAGAGTCACATATGAAAAATTTTACGCAATGAAAATGAACACATTCCTTTTACAAGCAGCAAGTATGTTGTGAGCAACATATTTTGCTCGCAAGACTATTGTTGAGCAAAGAAGCCAGACTAAATGCTGGCTTTATACAAATGATTCCATTTTATAGAAAATGGATTCCATTTTATACAGAAAATGATTCCATTTTATATAAAGTACAAAATAGACAAAATTAGTCCATGCTGGGATTATTGCTTCTGGGATTCTGGAAATTTTCTATTTCTTCATCTGCTTGTTACATGGGTGTGTTCACTTTGTGAAAATGCATAGAACTGTCTGCTTATGACTTGTACATTTTTCTTTACATATGTTATATTTCAATAAGAAAACACAATGGGGGAAAAAACCCAAGTGCCTTCTTGTATATCTGAATAAGAAAGGAAAGATATGTGGTGTTTAGGCTGCTATAGCTCTGCATAAAACCACATGTTGTTTCTAGGTTCCCTTTGCCAAGAATTGGGAGTACTGGGTAATGAGTGACCAGGGTCACAAATGAAGCATCCAGTCGCTCCTTCTGTCAACACCCAGGAGACAGCACAGAGCCACTCCTTGAGGAAGCAGCAGGGACTTTGAAGGGCTCCTTGTCCCCTGAACCTCATGAATCAGGAGTCAGGCAGATTGGTTATTACTATTTTACAAAATGCTTGTGATTGTCAGGAATCCAATTAAGTAAACTCTCAGTAATAAATTTACTGGGTTTTCTTTGCCTCTTTAGAAGCCTTAAACTGTAAGAAAATTAGTTTGGGTAATTTAGAAACAGAATCACGTACCTTCATGATTTGTCTGGGTGTATAGACTAGCCCCCAAGCTTCTTTACTTTCAATATCTACATTTACATTCACAATGGCAGCTGAGTCAAGTGATGACCCTGGGGGCCCCGCAGGGCTTCAAGAAACAAAAAGATGTCTTTTCCTTAGTACATTGGTACCTACTAATACATACGAAAACCTTTCAAATGAAAACCAAGCCACCAACAGAAAAATGTTTTGGAAATCATTGCAGCATTATTCACAATAGCCAAGACTAGAAGCAACTCAAGTGCCCATCACTGATGAATGGATAAAGAAGATGTGGTGTATACATATACGATGGAATACTACTCAACCATAAAAAAGACAGAATTGTCCTATTTGCAACCATATGGATGGACCTTGAGGATATTATGTTAAGTGAAATAAGCCAAACAGAGAAAGACAAACACCACATGATTTCATTCGTATGTGGAAGATAAACAAACACATGGAAAAAGAGAACAGATTATTGGGGGTGGGGGGGAGAGGGAGTTGGGGGATGGGCATAAGGGGTAAAGGGGCACATTTATGTGGTGACTGACAAATAATAATGTACAACTGAAATTGCACAATATTATAAACTACTATGACCTCAATAAAATAAAATAAATGTTTTGGAAAGTATACCATGGATATAGCTAAAAACAAAAATTCAAATGGTACAATATACGCATGTCTCTCTCCCACTGTGATTTCCTTTGATCAGTGGCAACCACTGTCACTGGTTTCTTTGGGGAGTTTACTGGAGATATATTACACATATTATATAGTATAGTTGCGGACGTACTGTGTCCCTCATTGTAGATGTAACAGCCACAATAAATCTGGCTATTCACGTTTTCTTTTAAGATAAACAGCAGTACCCTGTGTACTGTCTCACCCCATTTTGCTCATTTAACAACATATGTTGGAGATCATTCTTCTCCATCAGTGTTTTTAAATACTATAGACTATTCCCTCCTATACGTTGTTCCAGTTGCCTATTGGTGTTAACTAATTATCTCAAATCTTAATGACTTAAAACAAGAACAATCATTTTCTTATTATGTCCTGGTTCCAGGAGGTGACTGAACTCAGCCAGGAGGGTCTTGCTTGGGGTCTCTCATGCAGCTGCAGTCAGATGGTGGCTGGAACTAGAGTCTTTCTGAATCTTCCTCACTCACATAGCTGGTGACCGATGCCCACTGTTTCCTGGGACCTGGGCTAGGCCAGGGGCTGGAATACTTGCACATGGCCTCTTCTCGTGGCCTGGCTTCCTCACAGCATGGAGGTTGGGTTCCAAGGGCCAGCATCCCAAGAAACAGAAAGTCGAAGCTGCCAGTTTCTTAAAGCTTGGGTGTGGGAAATGTAATACTGTCACTTTCACTGTATTCTTTTGGTCCAGCAGTCATGGAGCCTAGATTCAAGGGGAGGGACATAGACTCCAGTTCTCCATGGGAGACCTGTCAAACATTTTAGGGGCTTTGTTTGTTTCTTTTTTTTTTTTTTTAAACAAACTCTTCTTTTTGAAGTCATGTACCATGACTTGTTTAACTAGTTATTCATTCTTTTTTTCAAAATTATTTATTGAGTGCCTTCTATATGCCAAGCACTGCTGTAGGTTCTGAGGATACAGCAAAGAAAAACGAAAAAATGGCCCAAATCTACATCCTTCTGGAGCTTATGTTCCAAGAGGGAGAGAAAGACACAATAAATAAGGAAATCAAATTATATATTTGTGTATCAAAGGTGTACTAACGGTGATTAAGGGCTGTGGAAGAATATAGGGTAGGGGGGTAGGGAGTGTAGCAGATAGGGATTGTTTTTAAAATCGGGAGAGAAGGCTTCGCTGAGAAAGCAACCTTTGAGCAGAGACCTGAAGGAGGCGAAGCAATGAGTCATGTGGTTTCTGGGCAAGAACATTCCAAGCGGAGGGACAGTGAATGCTAAGGCCTTGAGGTCCGAGTGTGCTTAGAGACCTCAAACAACAGCCCCACTGGCAGAGGTTCTGATTCAGGAGGCCCGGGGGGTGGCTGGGAGGGACACCTTACACCCTAGTGACTCTGACTCACACAGCCTTCTCACCCTCATTTTGAGAACGTGGGTTTCCAGATCTGTTTTCCTCTCAGCCCCACCCCTTATGAGCTACGCTTCATTTTTCTCTTGTGTAAAAAGGAGTTTCGGGGTGGGATAACAGTACCCCATTTGACAGCTGTTGGTTTCTTTAGGTTCAATAAGGGGGCCTCAGCGTCCCCCACACGGCCTCGCAGCAGCCTTTGGCTTGTCTACTTGCTTTTTCTTCCCCTTTTCTCTTGGTTTCTTTCTCTTTTCAGTTTTCTTTCCTTTTCTCTCCTTCTCTAGCTTTATTCCTGTTTTCCTCCTCTCCCCTTTACTGCTTTCTTTCTCTCCTTTTCTTTTATTCTCTTCTTTCTTTATTTTTCTCTTTGACCAAGTGTCCCGAGCTCCATGTGCCTTCATGTCCATGTGCCTTCACCATGGGCATCAGGGTTGCCGTGTCTGTGAGTCCTTCCACAGGTCTGGACGGGGACTCCACTAATGCAGGGACGGAGGGGAGCAGTGTCTGCTGGCAGGGGAAGGGGAGCTGGGGCCAGGGACCAAAGGAGCGGTGGGCAGATATCTGCTGTCTCTTCACGAAGAACTCGCTCTTCGGCCGGACGTGGCTTCCAGCTTCTCGCAGGTGCTTCCCCCTGACCGGCTGAGCGGAGCTAGGACGGGATGTCGTGGTGCCAAAGCCTCCGAGGCAACTCCTGCCCGAGTCCGCCTCCCACAAGCCGAGTCTGAGAACCCCCAGGCGCTGAGGCACGCCGGGTGGGGTGGGCACATCCCTGGACCGGCGCTCAGAACGTCGCTTCCGTTCGCGGAGGAGAAAGAGCAGAAGGCTTTTGGCCCGTCGAGGCCTCCGTAGCGAGGGGGCGGGGCCCGACACGGAGCAGGATGGCGGCGCAGGACAGTGACAGCGACGAGGACTTGGTCAGCTATGGGACCGGCCTGGAGCCCCTGGAAGAAGGTGCGGACCAGATTGGCCGCTGGGCCCTACGGAAAACAGGCCGAGGGTTCAGGCTTCGGGGCAAAGATGCACAACCTTGTGCCAGGCCTCGGCTGGCCCGGGGAAAAGCTGCGGGCGCTGGCAACAGCGACGAGATAGGCGTGCGCCGTGCTTTCGGGATGCTCGCATTTTGAAGGGACGGATGAAAGACCCGGAGGGATGGGAAATAGAAAGATGACAAACAGGCTCGTGAGAGAGTGGGGGCATGGTGAGGCAGTACCTTCCCTAGGAGAGGACGTTTGAGCTCAGACCTGAAACAGAGGAAGGAACCAGCCATACGAAGATCTGGGGGAAGAGCATTCAGGCAGAGGGAACAGCAAGTGCAAAGGCTCTGAAGTCGGAGCCAGTTTGGCAAACTGAGGGACAGGCAGGAGTGGTGTGGGTGGAGCAGAGGGCACCAGAGAGAGACTGCAAGAAGATGATGTCAGAGGGGGAGGCAGGGGTTGGATCTTACTTGGTATGGGAAGGGAGTTTGGATCTTGTACTAAGTGTAGGAGAGTCATTGGGCGGGGTGGGGGGGCCACACAAGGGAGGGATGTATATTTTAGAGATTATTCCGTCCTCGAATTTGAGAATAAGCCGGTTGGGGGTGAGCAAGAGTGAAGTAGGGAGATTAGCAAAAAGAGGTCTGGAGATGATGGTGGCCTGGACTGGAATGTTAGCAGAGATGGTGGTAAGTAGTAGTCTGAGGTGAGATAGACTGTGAAAGCAGAGCTGACCAGACTTGCTGGTGGAATGTGGAGGTGAGGGCAAGGTGAAGCAAGGTGCTCTCCCATGTTTCTGGTCTGGTCCACATAATGACTTAATTTGTTCAGCAAAGTGTGTATGGAGTGCCCAATAAGGGCTGACGGCAGGGCTAGCCTTGTGGGAAAGACAGAGGAAGCATGGTGAGCCAGGAGTTATGTGCAGATCTCCTGTTGGTGGGGTCTTTTTTTCCCACCTTGACCACGTCCTGTCAGGTTCATTGTACTTCTCCTGGGACATTGCCACTGATTACCCTGTTATTCCCTCCAGGCGGGTCTAATCATTAGAAACTTCTGCCAGATCCTGGCCCTGCTTCTACCCTTTGCTTACAAAAGACAGAGAAATGTTAGTCTCTTGACATCTTCTTATGTGTTTGAAGACAGCCCTTGCATTTCCTCTAAGACATCTGTGTACCACACTCCACATGCTCAGTTCTCTAATAAATTCCATTTAAAGTCCCCTTAACTGTAATGTGTCAGAGCCTTTCTCCAAGTATGGGACCAGAGTGTGGGTAGAGCAGGGCCATTACTAGCATGTCCTTCATTCTAGACTATGCTTCTTTAATACAACCTAAGATCACATTAGCTTTATTGGCAAACGCATCACCCCATGATCTCAAAGAACTTGTTGACAAAGATCCTTTATATGAGGAGTTTCAGATCTAGTTGAGAGCAAAAGTACAAGGTTCACAGGTGCGAAAGTGTGTGATGTAGAAGATAGCCTATGTGGACTAACAGGGAAAGCTGGGAAGGCAGGATGGGGTGCCTCGCACAGTGCTTAGACTTTAGATATGCAGGAAGAAGGCAAGAGTTACACATGCATGAGTGGAGGTTATTACAGCTGTTAGGCAGCTGTTCATGTCTTTCCTACATTTCTGGTCTCACAGTTGTTTGCCTGTGAAGTCACTTAAGTCATCAACCATTTGTCCTATATTTTCCTAATTCTTCCTGCTTTGATGGCTTGCAAAATCTGAAGTGAAGCTGCGTGGTTTAACCATGCTTTTGAAGTGGAAGGAAGGGACGTTTGATTTATAGACTTTTTTTTTTCCTAGCCTAAACTCATTCTTTAACTTCTCACTATTAGAAGTTTCTGAGGATCGATTCACTGTTTCCTAAGCACTTTGAAGTTTAAATGCACTCTGACTACATTTTACGATATAGTAGACCAATAATCACTTTTACTTCCTTCTTTGAAGTTTTGGTGACAGGTTAGACAAACATTGGTAGAGGAGGGACTCCACCATTTAATTAAAGTTGCTAGCCCTGACAGAAAGGTTTATTGGTTAAAAGACAGTGGTCAAACTGTCACCCATACTCCCATAGGCCCTTTGGCTTTGAAGGAAGGAGGCACTAGTACTTATCTACTCTTTCCTTAGACACTTCCACTTGGCTCTAGAATTCTCCTCATCTCTAGCTCCTCCTGTACCCGGATTAATTTTAGCATTATTTTTCTCCTCCTCGATGCTGTGACTCTCCCACTGAAAATTACCTGTGGCTCCCATCACCCACACGCCACAGACCCTGCAGCACCGTGTTCAGGGCCCTCTGCACTGTCTGCCCTTCTGGTTCGGTCTTCCACTCCTTCCCTGGCCTCCAGTCAGGCTAGACTACTTTCTCACAACATCGGACAGCGCCCTTTTAGACCTCCTGTTTACTGATGGAGTTAGTGCCTCTGTTGGGAATTGTGTCCCTGTCTGCAGCTGTCAGATTCTGCTCGTGCCTGGGGTGACTGCGGTGTTGTGGTCCTTGCACATTGTCGGAAGAGTTCCTCCATGCGCAGGTCTCCTCTGCTGGGCTCTGAGCATTCTGGGAACAGGGACAAAGGTGGGTTTAGTTTTCCACACCCAGGGTCTAGGACAGGGCTGCTTCCGTGGTGAGGCCCTCACTATCCTTTTGATCAGGGAACCAGTGAAGAACAGTATGGGTGGCATCCCTGGCTTGGAGGCAGAAATGAGATCTGATTTCAGCTTTGTGCTTATTAGCTGTGAACTGTAGAGCAGTTACTTAATCAGAGCATCCTTATCAGGGTGTGATAAATGAGATAATAAGTGGGAAAGGAAGGGATTAGTTGTTATTAGTGGTAATAATTATAACAGGGCCTGGCTGAAATGCCGCCTCCTCCCTGGCGTTTTCCCATGCTGTGGTTAGAGGTGGTGCCCCCCCTTTGGAGCCCTGTGGGACCTAGTCGGCCACGCTGGTCGGCCACCATCGTCTGCCGCCATGTAGTTGTCTGTAGATCTTATCTCCCTTTGCAGACCAGGAGCACTTGAGAACAGAGCAAGAACAGCACCTAGCACTGGCAGGACCTGTCCTCTCTCACCTTAACACAGTGCTTCTCAACTAGGGATGATGTTGCACCACAGGGGACATTTGGCAATGTCTGGAGACTTTTTTTGTTGTCATGCTGTGGTGGGGCTATGCTACTGGCCTCTAGTGTTACAGGCCAGGGATGCTGCTAAACATCCTACACTGCACAAGACAGTCCCCCACCACGAAGAATTATCCAGCACTAACTGTCAATAGTGCCAAGATTGAGAAAGAAGCCCCCCTTAGCCAGGAATCATGCCGGGTGCACGTGCAGTGATGGCATGTGTGCTGTGCTTCTGAGAAATGGTGAAGATCTTTGATTCTGGGACCCAAGTTACAATTAACTTCTTTAGAGTGAAGGGAAATTGTAGCTGATATTAACTGAGCTTCGCTGTGGCTGGGCAGTGTGTTCAGCTCTCTGCACGTGGTATTTAATCCTCGTGCCACCCTACCAGGTAGGCTCTGTTATAACCCTCATTTTGCAGCTGTGGAGGCTGAGGCTTAGAGAGATCAAGTAACTTGTCCAAGATCACAAAGCTAGCAAGTAGTCAGGGAGCGGGATTTGAATCCAGTCTCCAGGTCTTCAGAACCTGAGCTCTGGACTACCCTGCTGTGGGTTATACTCTAGAAATGCCCCAAAAACTTCACAAGCTGTAAGTCAGACTTTAGGACTCTGAGGCTGGAAGTTCCTTCACTTTTTGTTCTGTCTTCCAAAAGTAGGAACTGGCTTAATCATTGAAGTAACCGGTACACATGGACTTCAGGGTATATCTTACCTACTGCATATAATAGTAAGGGCAGCAATAGCAGCTAGTACTTTAAAAGTATTTATTGTGTATCCCTCTTCTTGCTGAGAGACCTTATCTCATTTAATTTGCATAACAACTCTTAAGAAATAGCTGTTACTGTTACTGTCATCCTCATTTTACAGGTGAGGAAATCGAAGCACAAAGGGGTTAAATTTACCAAGGTCCCAGTGCCAGTAAAGGTGGAGTTGGCCTTACACTCCAGAGCACTGTGACTCTCAACCCCGTGTCCTTAGCAACTGTATAACTTGCTTTCTGCACTGAGTAGTTGAAAATAACTTGATGGTTACTTTTTATTTTATGTATATTCAGAATTTTGAATTGGAGTTGATAAAATTAGGCAGTAATTTGTGTCATAGTACCTGAAACATTACACTGAAGGAATTTTTAGGCTAGGCTGAAATGTATTCAATCCCTTTTTGTTTGTGTAATATAGTAACCCAGCCCTTTTAACAAAGTAGGGAAAGAAACAAGTTTAAATAGTAGTAACTATGGAATCAGGAGATTCCCAGAAATAAAGAAACTCTTAAGATATGGGGGAAATGGGCAATACCAAAGGAAAGATTCTGGAGTTGGGGATGCCGTGAAGTTCCAGATGAGATAGAGAAGTGTTGCTTCTGTCGCAAAGCTCTGCACACCGTGTGCCATCCCAGCAAGTTGCCTCCTTCAGCACCAGCAGAGTTCAGCTCTATTTGCACCCTCACCCCCAATGTAATTTGGTTTTCATAATGTAATTTAGTGGGAAAAGCAGGCCATTTCCTAAAATATCTTTCTAATATAAATAAGAAATATTTATAATTATCTTAGAACTATAAAGAAGCTTGATAAAACATACTGTTTTTTAAACTATATAAGCTAGTAGAGTCTAGGAATAATAACAATTAAAATTTTCATATTTGAAGTTACAAAAAGTGAACAATTCATTATGTTTAAGAAATAACGTTTTTCCTAAATTTTTTCTAACCCACCATCCATTTCTCTCTTTCTCATTCAAAATGTTTTTTTCAGGTGAAAGACCAAAGAAACCAATTCCTCTTCAGGATCAGACTGTCAGAGATGAAAAGGGAAGGTATAAACGATTTCACGGAGCCTTCAGTGGTGGTTTCTCTGCTGGGTACTTCAATACTGTCGGCTCGAAAGAAGGTATGATTTTCCTGCTTACAGCTGTGATATTGCTAAAGCCAAGGATTGAATATCATAAGGCCCCTCTCTGCTTTAAAAAACCTTCTTCTTTAAACATTTTAGCACATACACTGTAGTCTTTTGAGTTCTTTGAATGTTTGGTATGTTTCCAGAGCCAACTTATGTGTTATTCATCGATTACAACTATCGGTGAAAGAGTTTTCGTTCACTTTTAAAAAAATAGATACATCCTAACCAGATGATTAAGTGATGATAATGCCTTCCGTTTTGTATTGCGTCTTGCCATGCACACAGTGCTGTCACACGGGTTCGCTGAGCAATCCTCATCTCCCCCAACTCGGTGACTAACGAGGGCAAGTAGCAGGTAGCACCGCTGGCCTGTAGATGAGGCCGCTGAGGGTCAGAGCTGCTGCCCTTGTCAGTACGTGCTCTCAACCTGGAGAAAAAGCCATTAGACTCTTCACATTATGCAATATAATAAATTCTGTATGGTTTAAAATATGTGTGTTTTTTAATGTTTTATCGTAGAAACTGGAAGAAAAATGGCCGATATATGTCAGATGTGAATGGAAGGTGATTAACTCATGTAGCAATTATTCAGAACAGGATGGGGCAGATCTTTTACGAATATTTAGAAAGCAGTACACAACAACAGTAGTAAAATAAAGATGGAAAGCAATGCAAGGAGGAAAAGAAAGCCACGTAAAAACAAGAGTTGGGGTAAATAAGATGGCTAAAGTTCAATATTCAGAATGCATATAGATCAGTGCACTGAGCAAATGGTCGAAGTATTTGAACAGTTTGCTCCAGAGGAGGTAGAAATGCTGTGTGGAATATTCAGCCTTATTATTAAGAAAAGCAGATTAAGGTAACTAAGGCACTGTTAAAATAGCACACTTATTAAAATGTTAAAAATGACAGTAGGGTTTGTGCCTAAAGAAGTACGCTAATACATTACTGATTGTTACAACTATGGCTGTGCTGTGTATTATGATTGAAAAGTGAGCCCAGCTCAAATGATTAGTCAGGTAGGCTGTGACATGTTAATACAATGAAATATCTCTTTGCCGTTAGGAGTGACAGATTCAGAGACTGTGCAGAAATAGGGCAAAGACTATAGAAATCCGCAGCGGAGGGAGGTGCTGGGCCCAGGGTGTTGCCCAGGAGGGTAGATCCTCACTCTCCTGGGCTATCTCCCAGGTTGGCCGAGAAGCCTACTCCGCCCACCTGCCAAAGCAGATGTACCCCACACTTCTCAGCTCCTCAGGATTCTTGTAGGAAACTTGTCACTCTCAGAGAAAACTAAACAAGTTTACCTGCAGAGGGTTACAGAGACATTTCACCTGCAGAGCATGCATGCTTTCTCTTGAGGTGCAGCACATGCTTGGTGACCATGGATGGGGGACAGGGGTGCTGGTTACAGGACTCAGATGTTTGATGGAAGTGAGGGCCTGCTGTGGCCATTACTGCCCTTAGACTAGCCAGGTTGAGTCCTTGGGGCAGGGCACCCTTAACGTTGCCTGCATTGCTTCTGTGACTTGCTCTTCAGCCATCCTTTCATGGCTGAGTAATGCACCTGGACATATTGTTTCTTTGATATGTTAATACGATAGTGTAGGTTGCTGTCCTGCTGGTCTCTGGCTGTTCTGGCCTTTTAAGGTGACCTTGCATCTTCCTGCTCGGCTCTACTTGTGTTCCTTTCACAGTTTAGCTTTCAATGTATAATTTGATTGTTCTTGGTTCCAAATTCTTATGGGGAAACCTCACTGTATCCACTAAGTTCTGACAGCAGATATGGGGATTTGAGGATTAATAAGAAGTTTGTGTCGGGGCTGGCCTGGTGGCGCAGTGGTTAAGTGTGCACGTTCCGTTTCGGCGGCCCGGGGTTCGCTGGTTTGGATCCCGGGTACAGACCTACACACCGCCTGTCAAGCCATGCTGTGGCAGGCGTCCCACATATAAAGTAGAGGAAGATGGGCACGGATGTTAGCTCAGGGCCAGTCTTCCTCAGCAAAAAGAAGAGGATTGGCAGCAGATGTTAGCTCAGGGCTAATCTTCTCCAAAAAAAAAGTTTGTGTGGAATAATTATGTCTATATGAGCAGTGAGATGGGAAGCAGGTAAGAGTTTGTAGTTATTGGGGGTTTCAAGTCCATATGTGTTATTTAATTATTTAGTTATAAACTGAAATACTGTCTAGGATTATAACATTCTAAACTCTTTTCTTTGAAGGATGGACACCCTCTTCCTTCGTGTCTTCACGACAGAACAGAGCAGACAGATCTGTTCTTGGTCCTGAAGATTTTATGGACGAAGAGGTGGGTGTGCAAAACTTTAATTACCAGTGCGTGGTTGGTTTTTGTAATACCTTCTCTCTCCCTCGAAAGTTGTGTACAATTTCCTCTTTGTTTATAAGGCTTTATCTTTTAGGTATTTGGACTACAGTGCCTTGCACATCAATGGATCTCCTTGACTGGAGTAGTGTCTGATGCTGGGGCCAGTTTCTAAAGTCAGGAGTGCAAGGGAAAAATCACGTATGGGCAAATTTACTTGAAAAAGCTCCGGGTGTCCCCAGTGCGGCCTCCATGCTGCCGCGTTGCAGCCTTCCACAGTGACTCATGCCGGTGCCCTTAAGGGGACACTGAGTAACCAGACTGGAGACAGGAGGCAAAGGGAGTCACGTGCAGGCCTCTAGGCACATCGTGGAAACACCCTGAGACTGCCAACTTCTTGGTGGGGCTTCCAAAGTGGCCCCGCAGCCTGCAGGGTGTGCTCCATTTTGTTTTAAAATTAAACCTCTGCTACCTTAAAGCCTAGTCATGGATTCGTTTGTGATAAAGATTAATTAAAATACTTCTATCAGCATGCTGTAGGCTGTGGGTCAGAGGCTTCCCCTTCCTATTTGACTAGTGTAATCTGTGAGGAAGATTATCTCGTGTAATAGGAAGCCCAGGTGTGAGCGAGGCCCCAGGCCCTCTCCTCTCAGCCACCTTCTGCGTGTCGGCTTGTTCTTATACTAGCTGTCCTCGGGGTTGCAGGGTGGCTGCAGTAGTTCTAAGTGGCCCATCCAGGGCGACATTATCCAGTGGAAAGAGGACTTTCTTCATGGTATCTTGAGAGCAAGGAAACTATTCACATAAATCCTGCAGTGGATTTTCCCTCACATCTGCTTGAGCAAATGGTTTTACATGCCCCTTCTTAAAGCAGTCCCTGGCAAGGGAAATGGGATGAAAATGACCGGCTTAGGTAAGCCATGAACCTCTACTCCCTAACCCTACTCCCGCCTCAGCACACACACGGATCCTTGCTGCCTATGACTCTAAGATTTGCCACTTCGACTGACCTTTGAAATATTGTCCGAGAAGAGCACGGTGCTTACTTCCTGTCTTCCTAGGCTTCACAGAGTTGCCACTGTCATGTCCCTGTCCTTAGCTCATGTGAGGGTTCCAGAGTCAGTGTGTAGTCAGCCACTCCACTGATTCCTAACTCAATTTTGTTGTTTAACTTTTTTTTTTGAAGAAATAAAGCTATGTGGTATATCATGTTTAGTCACTTTCCAAATAATGTAAGTAATTCTGTTTGAATTTTTTTTAAGGATCTTAGTGAATTTGGGATAGCGCCTAAAGCAATTGTTACCACAGATGATTTTGCTTCTAAAACCAAAGACAGAATACGAGAAAAGGCCAGGCAGTTAGCAGCTGCTACTGCCCCTATTCCTGGAGCCACGCTGCTTGATGACCTCATAACACCAGCAAAGTGAGAAGAATTTAATTCTGACTTTTCTGATCTTGGCATCACTGCTTTGCATATATATGATAATCTTCCTTACGGAAGTTTGGTTGCAAGTAGGAGAAGCCCTTAGCCTAGCTGGAATGCAGAAAGGGGTTTTGTTGAAAGGATCTTGCACTGTTATTGCATGGGGTGTTCTAGAGCTCCCGCCACTAGCCGTGCTACTGGAGCTCATGGGGGCTGGAGAGCTGTTAGGAACTGGGCGGCTTCCCTCCCACCCCCTGCCTCCCAAGCTTTATGGGCTTTCTTCTATCTGCCCCATTCTACTCTCTTTTTCTGCAACCTTTCTTATTCTGCTCCTGGGCATGTGGCCTAATGTGGCAGCCTCAGACCATCATGGTCCCAGGCCACATGCTTGACCATCTAGAGTCCCTATGTGCCCATTCCAAAGGCCTGGGAGAGAGGGCATCTGATCAACTTCCCCAGGTCAAGCGTGCACCCCAAAACCAGTCAGCCGTGGCTGGAACGGCAGGGCCATGCAGTTCTGATATGGATCGGGGAAAGGGCTCAGGCAGGAAGTGGGCTGCGTATTCCCTACTGTTCTCTAGTGTTACAAAAAGAAATTCACTTTCAATGCCTTGATGTCCTAGATTATCTGTTGGTTTTGAATTGCTAAGAAAAATGGGCTGGAAGGAAGGACAAGGAATTGGTCCTCGAGTAAAGAGAAGACCACGCCGACAAAAACCTGGTGTGTATATTGATTGTCATTAATTCTACGGCATACTTTTTAATGATCGTGTGTTTCTAGAAATAAAGTTGCTGGGTCAAGTGGTATGCATGTATTTTAAGGTTTTTTTGTGTGTAATGTGCAATAGCTTTCCAGAAGAATTGTCCTAGTTTACACTCCCACCAGCAACATGTGAAAGTTCTTCCTTCCTACCTTTACCACAACTTTGTTCTAGTTTAGCACGATTGCTTTCTATCTATTCCTTGCCCTTGGTCTCCCCAGCCAAACTGTGGACTCTTGGAAGGAGCAATAATTTCTTTGGGGTTCTTTGTGGAGCTGGAGCAGTAGTGGTTCCTCACGGAGCACATTATTCCCTGAGTGTGGGTGGGGAAGGGGCTGGTGGAAAGCAGTTCCCGAGTGATCAGTCTCTGACGCTAAAGCTGTCGCACCTTTTACAAGCAGAGCTATGTCCCTCTGACGAGTGTCCGTCAGCTCTCTTATATTTAGTCACTCATGACTAATGCCTTGCAATCTCCTTTCTAGATCCCGGAGTAAAAGTCTACGGCTGTGCCTTACCCCCCGGAGGCTCTGAAGGGTCTGAGGTATCGTATGGATGACTGACTGTCAATTTGGTACGGTAGCATCTGTTACTTCATGAATGTGAAATGTTAGGATCGGAAACAATTTTAGAATTCAGTTGGATCCCATTACAATGAAATACCCACACCCTAAAACCATCCTCCTCTGTCAGATAATGTATTTAACATCCTGCCAGCACCATAGGGATCCCAAGGCAGTCTGTTCAGATTCTTGAAATGGAGTTGTTTGCGTTAATATCATTTGTTCAGGGACTTGATTTAGTCATTTGTAATGCGTAAATGAAAGTTTGCTGGTTGTTCTGTTTGGAATTAATCACTGCCTTTGAAAGCAGTATGTTACAGGCTGACTCTATGCCAGGCAGTGACTCACCTTCATTCTACTGTGTAAAATAGGACGAAGATGATGACTACCTGCCAGAAAATGTCACCTTTGCACCCAAAGATGTCACACCTGTGGATTTCACACCCAAAGATAATGTGCACGGACTGGCATACAAGGGCCTGGATCCCCGCCAAGCGCTGTTTGGGACCTCGGGAGAGCATTTTAACCTTTTCGGTGAGGGACCCGAGGGGGCCAGCAATCTTCTTGGAGATATTGGAGTGAATAAAGGAAGAAAATTGGGAATTTCAGGCCAGGTAAAAGTGTTTCTGTTTTGTTTAAACTTGGAACCATTGAGAAATGAGAATACCTTCCGTGTTCTGTTTGCCCCAGAGTAGGCCCTCGTTATTCACTCCTGTGTGGAGACTGAGGCGGTTGTGTTTTCCTTAGGACCTTTTTTGAGGACGTGTGAAGCACACCTTCTTGATTTGCATGTGTGCTCCTGAGCACCTCTGGCCTGATGCTCCTGGTGGCGTTTGTGTGCTCCCAGGAGTGAGGACTGCTCTCCCACACCTCGTGAGGCCGAGGGAAAGCCACACTCGCCCCTTGGTTTAGTTCATAGTTGACTTGCCGTCTGCCTCTCCAAGTTCAGGTCCACGTTTCCCTACCTCCTGGACAAGCCCCGAGTCGGGAACATGGGTGTAGGTTTTACTTGAGAGCCCTGCTTTTTACCTTTGAGGAGATGGGAGAACCTTCACTGATTGCCTGTCCTCTCAAATGGATTCAGAGGTTCTCTCCTAAATCACATGTAGAAAATTTCATTATTGCCCTTTCTTTCCTGTTCATGTTTTTTTCCAATCCTTTTAACAAAAAGCGATCCTTGTTGGGGGCCATTCCCCACAAAGATTAGGAGTTCTCAGAGCAGCCATAGTAGCGGTGGTCTTCAGAGCCAGTCACCAGCGCTGGCCCCAGGCCACACTGCAGCGTAGGTGAGCATTCTGCCTTTCTCCTGCTGGAGGCCCCATTTCTCCTCCCGCACGGCTGCCTGCGTGTGCACTCACTCCTCTTCCGTGCCGGAACCCAGACTCTCAGCTGCTGCTGGGCCTGGGGGATAACCCCAGAGCTGGAGGCATGGCCTTCACTTCCGGTCATTGTTTTCCAAAGGACTTGAGTGTATTTGTTAATCTGGGGCTCCCATTCGCCTCTCTCCTGGTGCTCTTGCAGTGCTAATGTGGTCTGTTCAATCACATCTTTAAAATAGCCTTATCCTTCAATGCAGACATACCCTAAAACCTGTAATTGCTAATTTGAAACCTTGATTTTGAAGGCTTTTGGTGTTGGTGCCCTGGAAGAGGAAGATGATGATATCTATGCCACAGAAACTCTATCCAAGTATGATACCGTTTTGAAGGACGAGGAGCCTGGAGATGGACTATATGGCTGGACAGCACCCAAGCAATATAAAAGTCAGAAAGGTAATTCCACAGACGTGCAGTTGATGGTCAGGATGGTCAGAAGGGACTGCAGGATTAATACTGGAGTGTCAGCCTCCAGGCCTAGGGGGTTGTTGGTCCAAGATGCAGGGTAAGAAACAAAATGGGGCAAGAGAGGCCCAGTGTGGGATGTAAGACGAAGCAGGATTTTGACCGGATCAGTGCCAATGCCAGCTGTCAAGACAGGGCAGAGGTGGGGAGGAGGAAGAGGACTGGACTCCGGGCAGGAGTGAGTGTGTGGACAAGTGCTTGTGTTGCTGGTCAGAGCTGCAGTGGGTCAGGGGAAGCACTCCCAGCTCAAGGAACTGGGCAGGTGGCCAAAGTAGGCCAACTCAAGTAGCAGGTCAGAAGGCCAGGTGTGGGGACCTGGTCTAGGTACTCTGAGGGCCTGCAGCAAATGGAGCCTGGCACCCAGCCTGTGTCATCACTTGAGTCCTGGTTCTTAGGGCCTCTTGCTGGGCTAGCAGATGGACATCTCTCAACACAACTTGAGTTTCAAGTTGGAGTCTGTAGTGATTTTGATCCTATGGTTCTCAGTAGTATTTCAGGGTTTTTTTCAGAAAAGATGTAGGGAGGAGTCAGTATGGAGAGGGTATTAATGGCATGTGATTTGGAGTGAATCAGATCTGGATTTGGATCGCAGCTCTCTGCTGCCCAACTGTGTGACCTTGGGCAAGGCTTGTCACCTCACTGGGCATCATTTGTAAAGTGAGGATAAAATCTACTCCAGGGGTCATCGTGAGGATTAAATGGCATAAGTCAGTGTTTGCACAGTACCTGCCCCAAAGACTGCATAAATGGCACCTACTTTGCTTTGGTTATGGTAATCATAACCACCTAAATAAAGTAAGGAGGTGAGAGCTGAGATGAAACAATCTGGTTGGACATTTTTAGCTGTAGTCAGATAAAGTTTGCTTTACCTCTTATAAAATACATCTAAAGCATACACATTGAAATAATCTAAATAATCTAAGCATTACTCCCCAAAACGGTGCCTGTTTTGAGTTTCTAGAAGAGGAAAAGCAGATGCAGAACAGTTTGTAGAGGTAGTTTGCTTCCTGGTTGTGAACAGAGACTCTGAGGACACACTGCCTGAGTTCCGGCCATGGCTCTCCCCTGTTAGCAGCCGTGACTTTGGGCAAGCTGCTTAACCTCTCTGTGCCTCAGTGTCCTTGTCTGGACAATGACATGACACGGGGATTTTAATGTGCATAAAGGGCTTAGAACATGCCAGGGGCGCTGCAAGCACTCTGTACATGTGAACTGCCTCTCTCATCACCACCACAAAGAAAACCTAGGGTTTCACCCAAGATGCTTCAAGGCTGTGCACCCAGAGATTAGGAGCGTTACCCCTGGGTTGTACTCAGGCTACTCTTATTTGCTTCCTTTTGGTTACCTATATTTTCAGGTTTTTCTGGTGACTATGTATTATTTTTATAGTTTAAAAGAAGATAAATAATATATTAATATGTTATAATATATTCATTAATATTATTATAGATTATATTAATGTTTGTCAATTATTAACTGTATTGATCATATCAATACATTAACACATACTCTTTTACTAATATTAATGTAATGTGTTAATTATATAATAATCACAAATCTATAATAAACATACATATTTAAATCTACCTTCTGAATCAAATCTTTGGCTTTTCCTTTGTGTAAGTCTTTTGCCCTGGCTGATTGATTCCCTCCCATGTCAAGCATGGCTGGTGCCTCCCCTGAGCTCCCCAGCCCCCACTGTGCCCCCTCCTCCCTGGCCCCCTCTCCCACCCCGAGGGCCACAGCATCTATATTTTCAACCTTATGGTTTTTCATTGAGTGAATCTATATTTAGCCAATCTCCATGGTTGATTTTTAAATTGTTCTTATTTTTTTTCCATGATCAATAGGACTATAATAAGTATTCTTCTGGCTCTATCTTTGTGCTCATCTGCTCTCCATTTCTTGAGAATAAATTGATAAAAGTGAAATTGCTGAGTTTTAAAAGATTACGAAATGCCAAGAATGTGCAAACTAATCCCAAATTACACTACAGAATTTTAGGAACTTCCAGGAGCTGGTACGAAAGTTCAAATCAGTTAAAGTACGAAGAATGATTGTGGGCAGGGTAGTTCCCAAGTGGGGCTGCATTACGAGTGGCTGGAAACCTCAGCCTGGCTGCACTGCAGGGGCTGTGCCTGCCTCAGGACTCAGGTGGTCATGCAGAAGGGGCTTCTCCCTGCACAAGGTACAGTTCGTGCATGGGGACTTTTGACATAACCGCCTGCGCAGAAGTCCTTGAGAATCAGAGCCACTGTCAATGGGCTTGTCTCCATGACCACAGACAACCTCAGGCTCCAAGTCAGAGGGCGGGGTCACCGCTTCCTGAATTAGTGATCCTTATCTCCTGTTAGAATTTCACTGGGCAAGAAGACAGAAGTACCTTTTAATTTGTACTCAGATTAGATTACGGGTGACCTGCTTGTGTTGCTTGTCTGCCTTATTTGGATAGTTGCTAAGGAAATGGGAGGCAGTCTCCCCGGGGCTCTTCACCTAGTTTTAGAAACGACTTTCTCACAGTTACGATTTTCCCTTTTATACGTACTTGTCTTCTTGCTGGTATTTCGTGTGATCTTTTGCCCCACAGAGTATATTTTTGGTGCCCCTTAGCTTAGGACCTCCGGTCCTTTGTCTGAAAACGGCGTGGATGTGCTTGCTTGGAGGGCCACGGCCTGGCGTCCTGGGCAGCCTAGTCAGCCGAGCATGGTGCGGGCTGGGCTGCCAGTCACTGAGTCAACAGAGGTGTGAGGGCTTTAGTGCCGTTCCTTCCGCCTGATAGCACTATGACGGTGATATTTATGTTCTTGGAGATAAAAAGCTGACGTCTTTGTCTTAGTCTAATCGTCTCTGCTTCTGGAATTAATCAATGATATCATTTTGTAGAATCAGAGAAAGATCTTCGATATGTTGGCAAAATTTTGGATGGATTTTCCTTGGCTTCTAAACCTTTATCTTCTAAGAAAGTAAGAATTTTTTTTAACTTGTTTAATACTTAAAATATTTGCTGCTATGTAATTTGAGTTATTTTATTAATAGCTAAAAAGAGAAGTAAATTCTGTTTTCAAAAAGCAACAGCCTAGTTACTTGTCCGGGAAACATATTCTATATTAGAAATGTCAGTCAGTAGCCACACTGTATTCAAAACAGCTAATTGCTAATCTTTTAAAGCCAAACTTCAAGTGAGTGGTTATTTTTATTAAAAAAGAATTAGACTAGACACTAGTGGGAGAATGGAATTGATGTAATTCTAGGGGCAACGTAATTTAAGGAAAAGTAGAAAGCTTCCAAAAGCCGTTATAACCCGTAGCCCTGACTCCTCAACACGTGAAGCGCATTGGCTGGTGTGGGTGTCGCTCCCTGGGCGCCTTGCCGGGGCGAGCAGAAGCCGGGGAGCCACGAGTGTGGGTCAGGTCCCGCCGAGATCTCCAAATGCCGTTCCAGAGAGTCCTGCGTGTGTGGCGTTTTGTTACAGCTTAGGCCAGATGGTGCTCCAGGCGGTGCTCTTTAACGCCCGTCAGAGCCACGTGCTCACAGGCAGGCAACACAAGTTCGTTGTGGGTGTTAGTAGTCCAGGAGGGGCGGCTGGCCATTTGCCTTGTTGGCATCCTTTTTCTAGATTGTTCCACACTTTAATTGGCTTTTTTTTTTTTTTTTTGGTGAGGAAGATTGTCCCTGAGCTAACATCTGTTGCCAGTCTTCCTCTTTTTGCTTGAGCAAGATTGTCCCTAAGCTAGTATCTGTGCCCATCTTCCTCTATTTTCTATGTGGGACACTGCCACAGTGTGACTTGACAAACAATGTGTAGGTCTGCACCGGGATCTGAGCTTGCGAACCCCAGGCCACCAAAGCGGAGTGCACAAACTTAACCACTACGCCACTGGGCCAGCCCTTGGGTTTTTGTTTTTTATTCAACAAATGTTTGTTAAGTACCTCTGTGGCTTCGCCTATGGTTCTCCAGAACAGGGGAGGCTGGGAGCAGTGCAGCCTGAGAAACCACATTTGGTGTCAGTGGCTTTGATTTGTTTAGTTGTGATAGTTAATGTGTTGTAACAGTGAGCAGAATATATTTAGAACAGTGTTGGGCACATAGTAAGCTGCTATTATTACCAGAAATGTCCAGTAAAGTCTAAGGAGAATGTGAGCGTTTACGTGTATGAAAGGGAAGCATAAAAAAGGCTGAGAAGTACATGCTTGACTCAGAGTTCAAGGATGAACAGGACTGAGTCTTGGCTCCCATGTAGCTCCTGTCCAGTGAGGGTGCCAGCCAGCCAGACACACAGATTCACTGGAGTGGGGCAGAGTGCCAGAAATGGAGAGACAGGCGCTGGGGTCCCCAGGCGCTCCCCACTGGAGTCGGGCTTTGGGCCTGAGTGATTCAGATGGGGGCTGCGTCCACCTAGCCTTTCACAGACAGGCACATTTTCCAAATATGTGCCTGAAAACCCAGCCTCTGAATTCAGAGGCCAAACAGAACCATGATGTGGCAGAGGGAGTGAAAGGCTTCGAATCTAATGGAGGATATGAAGAAGAGCCGTGTGTACACACCCCTCCTTTCTGTCATGCTCTTCTGGACTTTTGTGTCACCTGAGAGTATTTGCTGGTTTGGGAGTCAGTGTTTTTCAGAGAGAGTGGTCAGGCTAAGATGATGAAAAATGAGATTTCTTCACAATGACAATACCCCACTTTCACAGGCGTTCCTCGTGCTAGGTGCTCGCCCCAGGCCGCACATTACAGCCGCCTGGGAAGTTGGGGGAACTCCAGTTGTAGCTGACTCTGGGGGGTGGGACAGGCATCAGTATTGTAAACTCCTCAGGGGAGCGCAGTGTGCAGCTGGGGCCAAGAACCACAGCCAGAGAGCATCCATGCTTCACTGGTTACAGGGGAGCTCCGAGTGTCAGGTGGCTGAAAAATCTAGAAAACGGCCTAAATAGGGCTGCCCATAAATATGCCTTTGTTAGATCTGGAGCAAGGGAGACCATGTAGTGCAGTAATTTAAAAATATCTAGGGGCTGGCCCCATGGCCGAGTGGTTAAAGTTCCACGTATCCCGCTTTGGCGGCCCAGGTTCAGTTCCTGGTGGGCCTACAACATTTGTCAGCCATGCTGAGGCAGCGACCCACACACTAAATAGAGGAAGATTGGCCCAGATGTTAGCTCAGAGCTAATCTTCCTCAAGCAGAAACAGAGGAGGATTGGCAATGGATGTTAGCAAAAAAAAAATCTAATAGTTTCTTTTAACTTATCTGTTCTGCCATCATTAATGCCTGAATTTCCCAAATATATTTCAATTTCAGTTCAGTCAGCTTTTGAATTAGAAATAACTCAGATTAATAAAAAAGCCCTGAAGCTGCAATTTGGAACTGAAACATAACCAGAAAAAGAATTCTGAATTTATAAGTAACTTATTTGAAATTTTTTTTCCCTAAGCCTTGAATCATACTTTTCTAAATTTTCTGGTTCACAGTAGGCCAGTTCTGCATGTTGGCCTATACATTGTGTTAACTGTTATCATCTTTATTGTTCTCCTCAAATAAAACGTGCGTGTTAGTGTATCTGTGTAGAAGCGGGTAGGGGTGATATTAAAAATTCCTGGTCATTAGAATAGTGTAGTTCTGGTGACTGTCCGATCCAGAATGGATGCTGGCTGGACACCTGGACAGGCTGTTCCCAGTGTACCCACCTGCTGGATGTTAGCCTGGGCAAGGGAGGGGGCTGACAGCACTCAGAGGTAATTAGTTTTCTTGGTTACATCAAACATGATGATCTTGCAGTCGATATTTTCTGAGTTTTGTTCTGTTTTGTTTTTATAAGATTTATCCGCCACCTGAATTGCCAAGAGACTATCGACCAGTGCATTATTTCAGGCCTGTGGTAGCTGCAAGCTCAGAGAACTCCCACTTACTTCAGGTATTATCGGAGTCAGCTGGAAAGCCAATGCATGACCCAGGGACACACAGTAGGCACCAACTGAATGCCTCCAAGCGGGGGGAGTTGCTGGGAGAAACGCCTATTAAAGGTATGTGCCATGGAAAGATTAAAATCATTACATTTATAATAATCTGAGTTATCAAAATGGAAAGTTGTTTTCCTATTGAAATTTTTATACATGATTTCATATTCCCAAACTGTGGGAATAAAAGTGTGGACAGCACAGATAACAGTGTTCACATCCTTTACTTCTTAAGACTTGTTTTCCCATGATCAGTTGGGTTGTGTCATTAAAATCACAATGTTTGTCTTAAATTTGGCAGTTTTAGACTTTTCATAATTGTCCAGGAGTGTGGTGAAGACCAGGCACCTGAGTGCCTTCACTTTCTCTGCACAGCCTGGGAACGTGTGATTTTTTTTTCTAAGGGAAAAAGAGTACTGTGGTTCTTTTCCTGAAAGCCTGAGAGGAAGGAGTGTGTCTGAAAGCGGGCAGATGGGGAGAGTCCCCTCTGGGCTGGAGCAGGAAGACTCTGAGAGGCAAACTGGCGCTCTCAGCTGTAATAGGCCCAAACGGAACACCTGGTTCCCGGTAGGAATCCTAATTCTGAGCTCCTCACCTTCGCTTTCCCCTCCCCTGCGCAGTTCCTCAGCAAGTGCTCTCACGCTCCCCGCAGTATGCGTGGGGAGTCTGTCCACCGTCTGCACTGCCGCTGCTTCCGCCCTGGGCTGAGCGCCCGTCTTCTCTCACCTGGACCGTTGCAGCAGCCTCCTTACTGGTCACCCTGTTTCTCCTCCGCAGTCCTTTCTCCTTGACAGCAGCTAGGTGAAGCAAATTGTATCACTACCCCCTGAAGACGCTCCAGTACTTCTCACACTGAAGGAGGATCCAGACTCCCCCAAGGCCCTGTGGATCCAGCCCTGCCTGCCTTTCCAGCCGAATCTTATACCACTTTCCCTTAACCCCTGTGGTCTAGGCTCAGGATCCTCCTTTCTGCCGTCGGAACCTGCCAACCGTGATGCTGCCTCGGGATCTTCATGTTTGCTGTTTCCTCTGCCTCTGCTCTTCCCTCGTACTTTGGCTCCTTTTTACTTAGAACTTATCTCAAATATTATCTCTTCAGAGGGCCCTTCCAGGCCTTCCCTGCCCGCCGTATAAGCTGGTTCCCTATTCCTCCAACCCCGCCACCAGCCCTCTCATCTGTCACCCTGTTATTTTCACTGTTCTCCTCTCAGGGCCATCCTCTGGCGTTGACTTTTGGCTTTAACGTCCGTCCCCCTCACTAGTGAGAGCAGGACCTTGTCTGTGTTGTTCTCCCAGGCCCAGGCCAGTCCCTGGTACAGAGTGGGTACTTAGCGAGCGTTTGTGACACACGTGAGTGCTTGATGGGCAGCTGTGTCTGAACCAGGGCTTGTGCTGGGCAGGACTGTGGAGATGGTGCTACCACAGGCTGGAGGTCCGGAGTTTGGGAAATCTGCTTCCTCGTTCTCGGACCACTTGCTGGCCTAATGAATGTCCATGTATTAATCTCCACTTTTGCCAACTGTAAAATAGGAATCTCATTATTTTATTACTGTCTGGGTCACAAGGATGTGAATACAGATGAAACACTAAATGTGAAATACTTATTTCCAATTATGTGTTTGTGATATTGAAAATGTCTATAGAGAGAAATGTTAATATAGTTGTCTTAAGATACTTTTCATCACTATTATTGTTTTTCTTTAGGGTCAGCTACTTCAGTGTTAGAATTTCTGTCGCAAAAAGATAAAGAGAGAATCAAAGAAATGAAGCAGGCAACTGACCTTAAAGCAGCCCAGGTCAAGGCCAGGAGTCTGGCCCAGCACGCCTCAGGCAGCAGAGCCCAGCCCTTGCCTGCAGACGTTGGACACTGCTCTTGGCACGTGGCATTGAGCGGTGGGACAGCCACCACAAGAGCCAGCAGCTTCAAACCTTTTGCAAAAGATCCAGAAAAGCAAAAACGATATGAAGAGTTTTTAGTAAATATGAAACGGGGTCGTAAAGGTGGGTGCTGGGCCTGGGTCTCCCGCTTCTCAGCCAGGGGTAGCATTCTGGCTCTTCTGGCCCTTGTCCCAGACTGAAAGTTGACAGATCCTGTTCTGCCAGTGTTTGCTTTTCCTACTGCAAACAGGGCAAAGATTTCAGTCCCTAGCTCTTGACCTTAGAAAGCAAGAACAATTAGCTTATGTTTCTCTATATCTCATGTCCCAGACATAGCTGTTTAAGCAGAGAACATGCCTTGGCAGTGGCTGATGCTAAATTACAGGCCATTTACTGTTTGCAAGGGCTTGACTTCTGTTAGTGTTGCATCTCACACTGAGAGAACAAGATCGGCTCCCACTTCATCTTAAGATCCTAACCGTCCAGCCCTAAATCGTAGTCTAAAATTTGACTTAAAAAGATAGTTGGCTGGTGAACCATTGCATGGGGGCAAAAGTCACTCTCTGATCTGTGCAGTAAACGTGACAAGCGTGCGGAGAGGGCTTGCTGTTAGACGCAGTAGTCCTTGTGAGGGGTCGTCAGCAAGTTAGACAGATTGGTTTTCAGGAGAAGATCTTCGTCTACTGTGCCTTCACTTCCTACCAAGAACCCACACTCCTGTTGTTCGTTAAATTAAAAAAAGGTTAGAGAAAGCACTACTTTTCTGCCAAGACTTTTAATATAGTTGGGATGAACTTATTACTATTTGGGAGTGGTGACAAGTTCCTTGCTTCGAAGATGTAACTAAGCATTAATCCCCCAATGTTTTTCTCTGCTATATGTGGTAGACAGAATTCAATCAAAGCACTATTTTGAGGGAGAGAGCAATGTTACCTGCCAAGTACCTCCTCCCGCTGCTCTCAAAAACCGGAATGAGGATTTGAGTCTCTTCTGGTGAAATCTGCAGGGGTAAAGTGGTGCCCTCCAGGTGTTCTCCTTCAAGCCCCATGCTTTTCCTAGGAGTGAAGCGCTTTCTTGTTCTCTGTACCGTAGATGCTCTGGAACAATGTCTGGATCCCAGTATGACGGAGTGGGAGCGAGGCCGGGAGCGGGATGAGTTTTCCCGGGCAGCCCTGCTGTACGTGTCTTCCCACTCGACCTTGTCCTCCAGGTTCACTCATGCCAAGGAGGAGGACGATTCAGACCAGGTGGAAGTCCCTCGGGACCAAGAGGTCTGTCTGCATCGTGTCCCTACCTGGTGAAGTTTAAAATTAAAAGATAGTATAACCAAACATGTTAAATCCCTCAGTGAAGAGGTTAAATTAGAACTCACTTTATGCTTTTAGCTTCCAGTGTACTTGAGCAAAAATGTTGCAGCATAAGCTGTTTTGTAATTTTGGGAGATTGCTTGAAAACTTTAAGATGGGAGTGCAGTCAGGTCACCTATGTGACCACTTGATGAAACAGAATGAATGTCTTTTCCCAGAATGATGTCAGTGACAAGCAGTCGGCTGTGAAGATGAAGATGTTCGGGACGCTCACCCGAGACACGTTTGAGTGGCACCCTGACAAGCTTCTGTGTAAGAGGTTTAATGTCCCTGACCCTTATCCAGAGTAAGTTGGATAAGCCCGTCCTTGCGTCAGTACTTATTCTGCCATTTTAAAGCTAACTTTTTCCCTCACACACTCATGTCAATTCCCTTTTTCTAGATGAACTTACTTGTAAATGCTTAGAGTTACACATTTTGCAGATTTACTTTAACTTCTATTAATTTGTTACTAAGAAAATAAACATCTAGATAGCAAACTTTACTCCATGTTGAAGATATGAAACTCAGATATGTCAAGGTACAGCGACCTAATGCCTGTCTAGCTTGCCCCCTTTTTCATCATGCACATATAGTTTACATTTAAAATGTGACTGTGTTTTTTATTTCTTTATAAAAGTTCAGCACCTTCTTATTTGCTTTAAACATTGCAAGAAAGCATATGGAGTTGAATCAGAGAGTTTGTCAGAAAATTTAGGTATGTTTTTAGCAGTGGAACTTTTCCTTAGTGGAAATCCATTTTCAAGTTAAGTTCTAACTCTTACTATAGTAAGAAAAAACTCATGGGTCGTAAAGTCCGCCATTCTAAATGTTTAAACTGCTTTGAGAAGCGAAAATAACTTAGGGGGCGTTCTTATCCAAGTCAAAGAGCTACTGGTGAAAAATGCGAGATGGAAAACTTCACAGGAATTTGGATTTGATCCTCACAGTTGTTCTTAAAATGATATTTATGTGTTTTTTCCAACCCTCAGTTCAACTTTAGTTGGCTTACCAAGAGTGAAACGTGACAAATACTCAGTCTTCAACTTTCTGACGCTGCAAGAGACAGCTTCCTTGCCTCCAGCTCAAGGATCAAGTGAAAAAGTACCACAGCCCCGAGCTCCCGACAGTGAGTAGGGCTCCCTCAGCTCCCTGTGCTGACTGTGGTCTCAGCCCCTAGCCTGTTGGGAAGACAGAAGTAAAGGGTCATGTGTTGCTAAGGACACATGTAGTGTGACCTCTCCTTCATTAGGAGAATTGCTCATATGAAAACATTAGCTCATGTTGTAATGGTCCACGTGGGTACTGTTTGGGGTTGGGGCTCTGCCTCAGCACCTGCCACGTTCCCCACACCTTGCACAGCGCCTGGCCTGTGGTAGGTTCACTGATGTTCTTGAATGAATTAAAGAGCCATACTGGAGAGCTTGCCTTTTGCTTGCTAATTCTGATGTTATATCTGTGTGCTGCCTTTCAGAATCAAGAAAACCATCCAGATGGGATACATCTAAACAAGAAAAGAAGGAAGATTCCATTAGTGAATTTTTAAGTTTGGCTAGATCAAAAGTTGGTCCACCTAAACAAGAATCCAGTCCGTCAGTAAAAAAAGAGGAAGAGCATGTGACAGAATCACTCTCAGATCAGGTATGTGGGGCTTCTGGATTCCCTTTGCCAGGCTGACCGTGGCCTTTCTCTATGGTGGTGCCTTCTCATTACTCCATAGTGGGCTCAGCACACTTTTTCTGTGAAGGGCCAGATATTAAATATTTTAGGCTTTGTGGGCCATAGAATCTCTGTCATAACTGTTGAACCTTGCTCTTGAGGGTGGAAGAAGCCACAGACAATGTGAAAACAACTGAGTCCATCTATGTTCCAATAAAACTTTATTGACAAAAACAGGCAGAGGGCTGGATTTTGCCTGTGGGCTGTAGTTTGTGACACGTGCTCTACAGTCCAACAATTTCAAGCATAGCTTTAATCATTTGAGGAGTGGTTATAAACTCCTCTGCTTAGAATGGCTTTCAGTTAGCATCAACCATTGCAACAAAATTCAATATAATTTTCCAAGTAACAAGTATTCTCTTTTATGTAGAATATAGAGAAAATATCCATTTTTTATTACTGATTTAATAGTTAAAAGTTGAACTTAATAAAAAATTGGTTTTATTTCTAATAGCCTCATTTTAAAATTTTCATTTCACTTTTCAAATTAACCTACATTAAAATTGACTCCTTTTTTTTGATGTACAGTTCAATGAATTTTTACACATGTATAGATTCCTGTAACTACTACCCCAATCAGGATGCAGAATGGTACTATCAGCCCAAGAAACTCCCTGAGGCTGTCCTTTTGTAGTCATTCCCTCCCCTCACCCCAAACGTCTGTTGACCTTTGATCTCTTCTCTGTCTCTGTAGTTTTGCTCTTTCCAGAACATTATGTTAATAGAATCAGACAATATACATAGACAGCCTTTGAGACCAGCTTCTTTCACTCAGCATCATACCTTTGAGATTCATCAGTGTTGTGCGTGTATCAATAGTTCATTCCTTTTTCTTGCTGAATAATATTTCATTGTGTGGGTGCGCTACAGTTTGTTGGTCCATTCACTATTCAAGGACGTGTGGGTTGTTTCCGGCTTTTGGCTGTCAGCTAGAGCTGCGGTCAACGTTCATGTGCGGGTTTTTGTGTGAACAGAAGTTTTCATTTCTCTAGGGCAAATACCTAGTAGTAGATTGCTGGGTAACATATATGTACATGTTTAACTTTATAAGAAACTGCTAAACTCTAATCCAAAGTGGTTTTTGCTTCGTGCATTTTGAAGCTTGCTTTTTTTTTTATTTTTTTTATTTTTTTTTAAAGATTTTATTTTTTCCTTTTTCTCCCCAAAGCCCCCCAGTACATAGTTGTATATTCTTCGTTGTGGGTCCTTCTAGTTGTGGCATGTGGGACGCTGCCTCAGCGTGGTTTGATGAGCACTGCCATGTCCGCGCCCAGGATTCGAACCAACGAAACACTGGGCCGCCTGCAGCGGAGCGCGCGAACTTAACCACTCGGCCACGGGGCCAGCCCCCATTTTGAAGCTTTCTTGTTAGGTGCATATACATTTAGGATTATTATATATTTTTGTTGAATTGATACTTTTATCATTATGTAACATCATTCTTTATCCCTGGTAATTAGCATAGTATGTATTTTTCCATCTTTTTACTCTTAACCAATCTATTTCATTATATTTAAAGTGGATTTTTTTATAAACAGCATGTCATTGTCATTGGGTCTTTCTTTACAAATGCATTTTGGTAACCTGTATGTTATAATTTGTGTGTTTTGATCATTTGTATTTAATGTAATTTGTTGGTATATTTAGATTTAGGTCTATAGTTTTAATATTTGTTTTCTGTCTGCTCCCACTCTTTTTTGTTCCTCTTTCCCCTTTTCTGCCTTCTTTTGTGTTACTTGACTAATGTTGTAATTTATCTATTAAATTTATTTTTACTGTATATATTTTTTATCGATTGCTCTGGGGATTACGGTATACATACTTACCTTTGCACGGTCTACTTAGAATTGATATTTTATGACTTCAGTTGGAATGTGGAAACCTTACCACTGTGTAGGTCTGTTGCCTCTCCCCACAGATGTTGTCTTATGTATTACATGTACGTGCACTGGAAACCTCGTCAGACAGTGTTTTATTATGTTTGCCTTCAAGGTTAGACCTGTTTTAGGAACGGATGAGGAGATAGTAGTGTGTTTTACTCACTCGGGTGTCTACCGTTGCAGCTGCTCTTTCTCCATCCCTGAAGTTCCAGTTGTCCCTCCTCTCGTTTCCTTCTGTCGAGGGACTTCCTTCAGTGTTTCTTTCAGAGCACTTCCACTGCTTCTCTTAAGTTTCCTTCATCTGAGAAGGTCCTGTATTTCATCTTCACTCCTGAAGGATGTTTTGCTGGCTATAGAATTCTGGGTCAACAGTTCTTTTCTTTAGCTGTTTAAAGATGTTGTGCCCCTTCCTTCTGACCTTCCTGGTTTCTGCTGAGAACTCTGCATTCATTCAGATCATTGTTCCTCTCCTGATAATGACATGACTTTCCTCTGGCTGCTTTCAGGATTTTCACTTTGTCTTTGGTTTTTAGCTGTTGATTATCATGTGTCTAGGCATGGATTTCTATGAGATTATTTTGTTTGGGGTTTGCTGAGCTTCTTGAATCTTTAACTTTATCTTTCACCAAGTTTGGGACATTTTCAGCCATTATTTTTTCTGCACCACATTCTCATTCCTCTCCTGGGATTCTGATGATCTCACTGTTGTGATTTTGTCCCACAGGTCTCTGAGCCTCTTCCTTTTTTCAATCTTTTTTGTTTCTTTATTGATCAAATCGGATAATCTCTATTGATCTGTCTTCAAGTTCACTGACTCTTTCCTCTGTCATCTCCATTCTGTTATTGATTTTTTTACTTTAGTTATTGTATTTTTCATTTCTAAAATTCCCATTTGTTTTTTTTTCCTATCTTTTATTTCTTTACTGAGACCTTTTTATCTTTCCATTTGTTTGCCCTTATTCTTGGAGGATGGTTATAATAGTTGCTTTAAAGTCTGTCTCATAATTCCAACATTTTCGTCATTTTGGGTTGTCACCTCTTGATTGTTGTTTGCAAGTTGAGATTTTCCTGGTTGTTTGTATACCAAGTAATTTTGGATTGCATTCTGGACATTTTGAAGATTATGTTATGAGACCCTGGGTCTTGTTTAAATTCTAAAGAGAATGTTGATTTTTTGTTTTGCTTTATGAGACAATCAGCCTAATTAGGTTCAGGCTGCAAGTTCCATCTTGTCTTCTGTGGGCTGTGGTTCAAATGTCATTCCGTTTTTCAGAGCCATTGTAGCACTATTCATAGTCCTTATTATAGTACTATTTTTAGTCCTTTCCTGCATGTGTACTTGCCAGCGGCTGATCTGGGACCCGGCTGGTATTTCCTCCCATCGTTCTGTTATCAAAGCCTTTGGTTTGCTATTTAGAGTCAGATCCATGCACGCCTAGCTCCGAGGTGAGGCGGAAGTTCACAGACCGCTCTACGGGATCACCCTCTTGAGCTCTTCCTCTTCATGGTCTTCCTGGCGCTTCCTGACTCAGGGCCCCCTTCACGCCTTCCACTCAGGAAGCGGGGACTCCGTCTCCCTGCTCTGTCTTGCACTGCCGGTGACTTTGTCTGCACTGGAGTCAAGTGGCAGGAGGGCAGGAGGGGGACAAAAGCAGCGGGATTCCATCTCACTGTTGGGACCACAGCTCCTGTGGTCAGAGAAAAGGGCTCCCCTCCTTCAGAGTTGTAGGCACCCGCCTGGCAGCTGCTGCCACTGCGGGCATGACCGTGGGTTTGGAACCTCTGCGTTGGGTTTTCACTGTTACTTTTTCATGGCATAAGCCCTCCTCGGGGATTCTGGTTCTGTGATATGGTCGTTAAATTAGAAAGCCTTCTAGGTTTGCCCAGAAATCATGTTGAGATAGCATTTAGATAGTTTTTCCTGGAAAAAGTCGTGGTTCTTGCTGATTCCGTTTTTAGCCATGTGACCTTAGGAGGGTCTCTTCCCCTCCCTGGGTTACTTAGTTTCTTTCTTGGACAACTTTCTGAGTCAGCACGACTGTGAACAGGCACACCTTTTGGTGAAGGCGGGGTTGCGGGAGAGCTTTGTAGATATCGATGCATGTTTGGTGTGTGTTGTTGCTGTTCTTTAATTCCAGTACAGCTCCTATTTTATTCCAGAAAAAAATAAAAACAAAAAGGTTAGTTCCTGTTGCTATCTAAGAATTGAAAATTTCATGTACTTATGACAGTTCTGCCTGTACATTTAATAATATAGGTACCATTAAAGGCCAGAGATGCCTATGAACACAGATGTCAGCCAGCTGTCATTCAGTGTATGGTCCATGCATGTGACATTGGTGTCTGTGGTTTGCCATAAAGATTCAGATTCATGACTTTTCTAGGAGATTGTTGCCGTGGTTTCCTGTGCTTCACTGTCAGGCTCTCTCTCTTGACTTTTTGTATGATTTTTAAAAATTTTAAACAATCTCAAAAGTTTAAATATGGTATAGTTTTTTTCCTGAACCACTTGAGCATAGGTTGCCAACCAGATGCCCCATCACCCCTGTGTGTCCTTCAGAGAAGGACATTCTCCTATGTAATCACAGTACTTCTATCAAAATCAGGAAGTTAACATTGATGTATTACTACCATCTAACCCTCACACCTGTTCAAGCTCCACCAGTTGTCCTAATAATGTCTTTTATAGCAATAAGGACGCAGCTCAGCATCACAGGTTGCATTTAGCTGTCACGTCTCTTTAGTCTCCCTCAATCTGGAACGGTTCCTCAGCCTTTCCTCGACTTATGATCTTGACACTTTTGAAGATTACAAGCCACTGTTTTATGGAATGTCCCTCAGTTTGGGCTTGTCTGATGTTTTCTCAGGATTAAATCCAGGTTCTGCATCTTTGGCAGGAGTCCCTCAGAAGGGCTACTGCTGTGCTCTCATTGCATCCATATCAGGTGGTGCATGATGTCAGTTTGTCCCATTACTGATCTTCACTTTGATCACTTGAGTGAGGTGCTGTCTGCTAGGTGTTTTCACTGTGAAGTGAGTCTTTTCCCCTTTGCAGTTAGTAAGTACTTTTATTTATTCTTTTCTTATTAATGTTTACTTTATTATTATTATTATTATTTTTGCTGAGGAAGATTGGCCCTGAGCTAACATCTGTGCCATTCTTCCTCTATTTTGTATGTGGGTCGTCACCACAGCATGGCCGCAGACAAGTGGTGTAGGTCCATGCCCAGGGACCAAACCTAGGCTGCAGAAGTGGAACATGCCAAACTTACACTAGGCCACAGGGCTGGCCCCTTAATTATTTTTAATAAGTATTTAGGAGCTTTGAAATATGTAAATACCCCCTTCCTCATGAAACTACTTCTTTATATCACTGTGGACCCGTGGCTTCCTATTTTATCCAAAGGGATAAATGTAGTACTACCACTATTTATTTTAATGCGTAAGTTCTCCTGGTTTGGCTGGTTGGAGCCCTTTCCTGTTGGCTTCTGTGTCGTTTTGATAGGTCCCTCTTACTCTCTGAGCATGTCCCTCCTTTCTGGGTACAGTAAGATGTTCTGGGCTCATCTTCTTATTTCTCAGCCCCAGCTCTAGAATCAGCCCTTACTCCAAGGTGCCCTGGTTATTTTTAGTGGGGAATGGTATAATTTTCTTTTTAAATTTTCTTCCACGAGCAGAGTTTACTTTAAAACTACAAACTCTACTATGTTGTACCAGTTTTCCTCCTGGGGGTGTTTGAAACTCTGCTCCAGAAACTGGAGGTGGCGTGGTCCAGGGGCGTGACCACTGGCGGAGAGTGAAGAGCGCTGGCAGGGACCAAGCGTGCGTCACTGACAGAGGCTCTAGGCTCGCTGACTGGGTTATTCAGTGGTAAAAGGGAAAGACTGAAGTGGATTCTGACGGAGGCTGGTCCTGGAGCTCTCCTGGATCGCTTGCACCTGAGATCACCCCATGTCCGTCTGGGGATGAGCTGTTGGAGGGCGGGAGCCATGTCTGCTTCATCCCTTTGCTCCTTGTTTATTGAGCTGAGTGTGCACAAACTGACTGCCTTTGCTCCTTGTTTACTGAGCTGAGTGTGCACAAACCTACTGCCTTGGTTTCACTGATCTCAGTGTCCATACCTGGGCTGCTTTTAGGAAGAGTGATGTGTAATTGCAGAGGCAAGTTCCGTAACCATTTTATCTGCGTGTGCTGGCTCCCTCCCCGTTGTGCCGAGGGCCCCCAGCTTTCTTCTCATCATTTTCATACGAGTAAGGTGTCTCCCTCACCTTCAACATTGGACCTCGGTGGCTCAGATAGACTCTTGCAAATAGGACAGAGGCACTGCTCGTCCCTCCTGCAGTTTTCTGGGTCCTTTGCAATTCTGACTAGTGACCTCTCTCTGTGAGAGGCTTCAGCTGCTTCTACCAGTTGGCATGTTCCGCTGAAACACACTCTCGTTGTTGACTCAGAACCACCACAAAAATTACTGCCATGTGAGAGATCCTTGTTGAGTTAGGCAGTGGGTGGGTGTGGAGACCCATGTACATGAGCAGAAACACAAATATGTGCGTGTGCATGTGTGTGTGCATGCGTGTGCGTGTGCTCTAGAGTGTTGGGCTCCTTTCACCCTTGCTTCTTCATTCCTGACTCTTATTTCACTGTTAATACAGATGGTAAACAAAGAAGTGGATTCACAGCCTGAGGGAGAAGGTAGCCGCCCATCCATGGACTTATTCAAGGCCATCTTTGCCAGCTCCTCTGATGAAAAGTCCTCGTCCTCCGAGGATGAGCAGGGTGACAGCGAGGACGATCAGGCGGGTGTCAGGGAGGCTGACTTCAAAAGTTCCCAAGAGACTGACTTGGTGGAAACATCATCTGGGGCACACGGTATGTCAACATTTCAGACTTTGGGATCCAAAGAAGAAAATGATGGTGTCTCTAGAGAAGCTGCTTCTTTGTTTACCGTGCAATTTTAAACCAGGGTAATTAGCAATTGATGTTTTTTCATCTTATATTTTTAATTTGAGGTGGAGCTGAGTTCTGTTTTTCATTTCTGGTATAAATCTCTAGTATATTTTTTGGATAGCTGTGTTTGATAATTCTCATTTTCTTACTTATTCTAGTTGAGAAGAATTAAAGCATAGTAAAGCCCTCATTTGAAAGACAGCTTTTTGTTTTAGCTTGGTCACTGAGATGCTAGGATTGCGGAGAAGGTTAGGTCATGACACACCCTGGGCCCGCCCTGCCTGCCTCTCTCGGGCAGAGTGGATGCTCCGGCTCGGCCATCAGATGAGTGCTGCCTGGCGCCTAGTAGCACTTGGGAGATGGTTAGTAGCCATCTACTGTGGGTTAACGCTTGGTTAGTAGCCTGTCCTGCTTGTTCCGTTTACAGCAGCCAGGAGTTTTGGTGCAGGAAAGAAGGCCATCTGGCGCTTGCAAGAGTGGGAGACTTTTCAGATGCTTAGATGGGTGGACAAAATTTCCCATCTCAGTCTTAGCGTATTCCGCCTGCCCCTGTCAGTCTGTGGTGGACTTGGGTATAATTTTTGAGGGCCTTTTAAGCAAAAAGTTACATGGAGGTATAAAATATTGTTTGTTCTTAGGTGATTGCAAATGTCAGCCTATTTCTTATTTCTGTGGGAAAAAAAGCAACTTATTTTTTATTATAAAGTCATATATACTTGAGTTTTAAAGTTTAAAAATATAGAAATGTAAAAAGCTTAAATACCTTGAAATCCTACTTCCCGCAGATAACCACCATTAACACTTTGATACGTATTTTTCCACACTTTTCCCATTTTTATCTCTTCTGTCTGAAAATGTAGTAATCTCTTTAAACAAGATTATTAATGTGACCATGATAACTTGTTTATTTTCGGTTTTTCTCCTCTTTGATAATTTGATTGAAATTCAGCTTTTTGAGCTGGGACATAGTCGTATATCCCTGTTTGTTTGTAAGTTTTTATTCTTCTCACATGGCCCTTCGTTGAGGACATCTTTCAACCCTCAGGTCTCAGGGGATCCAGAGTGTATGCTGTACACACCCCTGTGTTACAGCCACTGGTGCACTTGGCTGCAGGTGCCCTTGTGTGACTGGCTTCCCAGCTCAGATGTCCGTGGGGTTGGAGGTCAGGTCTGCGTGTTCACTGTGTGTCCCCAGCACCTGGCGTGAGCTGGTTTAAACAAAGTGGTGAAGAAAAGCACATGTTATCTGGTGGCAACAGACATTAGTTAAAGACTCAACCCATTAATAATTGGCAAGTTATGAAATTAATACCTTGGTGTTTTTCAGATAGCAAGCTGCCACCCCAGGACCCTGCACCTTCCTTCCCGATACAAAAGATGCAGATAGATCAAAGAGAAGAGTTCGGCCCGCGGCTGCCACCTGTCTTCTGCCCCAGTGAGTGGAGAACTCCTTGGTTCACCTGTTTGCATTGGCACCAATGTCTCCCCTTAGATATGACAACTCCAGCCATGTCCTTATATCCGGCCGTCTAATCCAACACCAGGCCCACCAGATAGACACATTTATTTCTCGTTTATCTGTTCTCAGCCACATTTTGAAACTCGTTACTTCCACCTAGTGCCTAAATGATAGTTGTTGCTTTACAGCTTCAGAGACCTTTAAACCTTTTTTTAAACTTTCAGATACTTAAACTAGAGTCCTAAGTGTCTCAAATGCTGCCAGTTACAGAAATAAAAAAGTAAAAATCCAGGACACAAGGATGGGAGGACACAAACATTGCAGGAAGAAGGATATTCTGAGACTTGTTCATGCTTTGGCTAATGTTGCAAACCAAATAAAACTAATCCTTTCAGAAGTGAATACAGCCCATCCTCCTCCCCGTATCTGTTAACCGCCTCTGTTCAGTGGCATCTGAAAGTGACATCTCTCGTGAAAATGTGTAGGCTGGTTTATCGTATCTTTGAAGGCTGGGTTGAGAAGCCTCTGATCACATGGCCCAGGTATATAAATTACATATAATTCTGTCATCTGCTTTATAGTTTCCTATAGTGCCCACATATAAATACTGGTTTGGATAATTAACCCAGCTTTCAAAGAGATGATAAAAAGCAGAGAGGAGTAAAAGTGTGAAGTTTGGGGGGTAAAAAAAAAGCAGTGAATATATTTCTTACTGGCTTTAGTTATTCAGATCTTTAGCTTAAAATGTGTGTCAACACTTGAAAGCTGTGTTACTTATGCCTGTTTCCCAGACCATCCTTGATATTCTTGTTATAATTAATAGCTTAATCTGGTTTATAGGTTACTGAGGGGAGATGGTTGTCCAAAATCCAGCATTTAAAAAAAGAAGTCGCGGGAGGTCAAAGTTTGAAATTTCTGAACAAACTATAAGACTAGAAAATTGCAGGCACCTGTTAACTGGGTTTGGAAAATATCCACACTTCTGAAACACCTTGGGACTTTTCTTTAGGTGGAAAAAGTTGAATTAACGATTTACACTGCTTCTACTATTATGAATTTTTACTAGTTTGGGTACCTGGATATTAATAACATTTCAGTCAGAATTTAGGGGTTTAGGTGCATATAACTTGTTTGGTCATTTTTAATGATTACATACATTATGTTATTTTGATGCTAATTTTTTGGTGTTTCCACTTATATGACAAATTCATAGAAAATGTGCTTTTGTAAAGGGAGGATGATGTGAGAGAAACTGACATTTCTGTGCCAGATTCTGGCCTATGGGATTCATGTGCACGGCCCCCTCTAATCCTCTCTCTGTCCCTAAGAGGATGGGCTTCCTTTTATTTCAGTTTATGGATGGGGAAGCAGAGACTTTAAGAGGGTAAGCAGCGACTGTCAGAGCTGGCAACAGGCCGAGGTTCAGACGCTGGTCTGTCTGTGAGTTCACCTGGGGATCTTAAGTTACAAAAGGCTTGTGGACCTTCTGGTCTGACTTCACCTTCATCTGACGTCATCTGGCGATAAGGCCATGGCAGGAGACTGGTTGGATCACACAGGTCTTACGTTGAGGTTTCTGGCAGTTTCTAAATATAGAGCTACGGATGAATTAATCTTAATCCGTTTGTTTATCAGTGAGGCAGGGCAGGAGTTCTGCCTTAATGTCAAACATTCCATCTAAGTCAGGCTCCTAACTCAACAATTTCACCTTTATTTTCCCCTGTGGTTCATGTGCTTATTACATTTGTGCTTCAGATGCTCGTCAGAAGCTTGAAACACCTCAAAAAGAGAAACATAAAAAGAACAAAGAAAAACACAAGACCAAGAAAGAGCACAGACGGAGGAAAGAGAAGGTAACTTCTGGGTGTCCTCGGATCAGTGTGTGGGTCCGATGGTCCTGCTTCTGCCGTCCAGACGAGCATGACGGGCGTGACACAAGAAGCCAGTCGAAGGGAACATTTGGTGGCCAAGATTGGGGCGCACAGGTCTCCCTGTTCCTTGACAGAAATGTTGACATTCAGTGTAAACCCTCGATTTTCAGAAACTGGTTTTTTTCCAGACAGAACATTTTAATTTATTGTTATAGTTTAAATAAACATTTTTTATTTGTGAACATTAAAAAGTAGGAAAAAAGAACATTTAAATATCCTAGAGTAATGGTTGAATATTAAATAAGAAAAGAGTATTAATTGATTATTCATTCAGTATTAAATGAAGATATTCTTTTGAACATTTCACGATGACTTTATCTTCATTACAAATGGAGACTGGTCCATAGCTTGCTATTTGAAGTAAAGGGATCTTGAAGAAGGAGTAGTGTGTGCTTTTGCCCTTGACATCCCTTTTCCCCTCATCCATGTCTTCTTTTCAGTGATTGCATGGGCTTTTAATTAGAACAATGTTAGTGTTGGGTACCAAAGGGGTCTGAGCAGTAGTAGAATTGATTAGAAATAGCTCCATCATTGGTTACCAGACAAAAAGATTCCTGAGCATGGAAGATGTTGAAAGTTCTCTTGTAGTAAAAGGAAAAAAATTGGTGCTGACAGGTTTGAAAATCAATTCACTTGTCTCTTACCAGTGTATCTGCTTTTCTCTGACCTTCTGCCAGTTTCTTCTTTGTGCTTTTCCAGGGTGCTTGCCATCCTGATGCATAGTTCATTGCACAGGCCTAACAAAATGGACCAGTGAGGTTCATAGGAGGTGGCAGGAGTCACCTTGGATAAGATGAGGGCTAAGTGTCAGGATGGTGTCCTGCCTATGTCTGCTTGGTTCTGCTGTGTCTGTCACTAGAGGATCAATTCTGTGAATGTGTATATGTAGGATCTTCTCTGTGAGTGTGTGCACGGTGGAGAGTGTGCACAGCTGCGTGTCCTGGTCTGTCCCACGTAGGGTGGGCTCTGTGAGTGTGTGCACAGTGGAGAGTGTGCGCTGCTGTGTGTCCCGATCTGTCCCACATAGGATGGGCTCTGTGAGTGTGTGCACAGTGGAGAGTGTGCGCCGCTGTGTATCCTGGTCTGTCCCACGTAGGATGGGTTCTGTGAGTGTGTGCACAGTGGAGAGTGTCCACAGCTGTGTATCCTGGTCTGTCCCATGTGGGGTGGGCTCTGTGAGTGTGTGCACAGTGGAGAGTGTGCACAGCTGTGTATCCTTGTCTGTCCCATGTAGGGTGGGCTCTGTGAGTGTGTGCACAGTGGAGAGTGTCCACAGCTGTGTGTCCTGGTCTGTCCCATGTCGGGTGGGCTCTGTGAGTTTGTGCAAGGTGGAGAGTGTGCGCCGCTGTGTATCCTGGTCTGTCCCATGTAGGGTGGGCTCTGTGAGTGTGTGCACAGTGGAGAGTGTCCACAGCTGTGTGTCCTGGTCTGTCCCATGTAGGGTGGGCTCTGTGAGTTTGTGCACAGTGGAGAGTGTGCACAGCTGTGTGTCCCGGTCTGTCCCATGCTGGGTAAAGCTTGCTCCACATAGGTTTTTTGTTTTTGTTTTTGAATGACTCCAGCAACCGAATGCCTCATTAGCCTGTCATTGTACTGAATTAGGGAGGGAGACACCCATTTCTTCCTCCCACTTTTTTTTTCCAGAAAAAGAAACACCGGAAGCACAAACACAAAGGCAAACAAAAGAATAAAAAGTCAGAGAAAAGTAGCAGTTCTGAGAGTACCGACAGCAGCGACAGCCAGAGTGATGATGAAGGGACTGCAGACCTGTCACCTCAGGAACTGCTGAGACGGTAGGCGGTGGGAGACGTGGTTTTCAGAAACCTTTCAAAGGCTCGTTGAGATCTTGCTGTATTTGCACAGAGGCAAATGTCAGAAATGATAAATTTGTATATTAATTAGGCTTTTTTTAAAGTTATTTTTTAATTATGTAAGTAATATGTGAATATATTGTCATTGTGGAAATTCAGACCTTACAGATAAAGCCTGAAGTGGCCCTTGACCTACTCCCCAAACCTCCCCTCTCCACAGTGACCTCTGCCATCAGTTTCATATGTAACTTTCAAGACTTTTTTGTGCAGCCACGTGCACAAACATTTTTGGTACACACACATTTTGTTTTGCATTTTTAATATAAATAATGTAATTTTATATAGCATAAATCTGTAGGGTATGAACATTTAGAATGAATAAATACTGCCAAATTGTTTCCAGAGTGGCTGTGTCCATATAAGTTATGAAAGCTCCTTGTTGTGACATCACTTACAAATAGTACCAAATGTTTGCCAGCGTGGCGGGTGCAGAATGGCATCTCATTGTAATTTGCATTTCCTGGGCCACAGATGCGGTGAGGGGCCTTTCTCGTGCGCCTCAGCCTTTGCCATGTGCTTTGTTGTGAATAGCTCACACGTGGTCTGTGCACAGTGTTCTGTTTTCTGTTAGACTGTTTGTTCTACTAGTTTTTAGGCACGCCTTTACTGATTTTTAGGGATTAGAAAATAATTCTGGGTACAAATCCTTTGTGTTTTAGTGTGTTACCTGTCAGATGTCTTTTAACTGTCTTTGTTGTCAGAAGCTCTGATTTTTTGTTGCTCTCAATTTTACCAGGTTTTTTTGTTGGTATGTTTTTCATTTTTGTCTTTTAAAGGTCTTCCCTAACCCAGATTTCATATATGTATATAGACTATTCTCATGCTTTTATAGTTTCATTTTTGTTTAATCTATTTGGATTGTTGGGTTTTTGCAAACAGAGGCGTCTAACTTATCTTTCTCCAGTGCACAGCCAGTCGTGTTAGTCAGGGTGAGTCGGCTGTGACTGAAAGGAACCCTGACATCCCAGTGGCGTAGCACAGTGAAGCATCAGTAACTGAGAAAGAGACTCAGGATCCCAGTTTGTTCCTCTTCAACATGTGGCCCTCACAGGAAGGGAATGGGTGGGAGGATGGCGCCAGAGGTTCTTGTGGTCCTGTAGTCTTCCCCCCATCCCCCGGCCCACGGGCCAGAGCCAGCTGGACGGCCCCGCCTGGCCACCACAGGGCAGGCAAGGGGAAGTCCAGCAGTGGGCCCAGGATGAAGGGGGAGAGGGCGAGGGTGAGCCCTGGCCACCTCAGCCTCATCTGCTGCTCTGGCTCCTCGGGGAAGTGCAGCTTGATCACGTACTAAATCCCTGTGCCCATGGAGCCTGTTCCTGGGTCCCCTATTCTGGTTTCTTAGCCATTTTGAACTTTTCTTTTTTTTCTTTTTCTTTCTCTTTTTTTTTTGGTGAGGAAGATTAGCCCCAAGCTAACATCTGTTGCCAGTCCTCCTCTGTCTTTGCTTAAGGAAGATTAGCCCTGAGCTAACATCTGTGCCAGTCTTCTTGTACTTCATATGTGGGATGCCGCCACAGCATGGCTTGATGAGCGGTGCGTAGGTCTGCATCTAGGATCCGAACCCACGAACCCCGGGCTGCGAAAGCAGAGCATGAGAACTTAACCACTGGGCCATCAGGCTGGCCCCCGTTTTGTATTTTTCTGTCTGTCCTGTTTTGATTAGTCTGGCCTTACAGTATATATGGCTGTCTGGAAAGACAACTGCCACCCCCTTACTCTTTTTCATTTATTTCTTTAGACTAGACGATACACTTTCATGGTTCAAAAATACAAAGGCTATGAGCTTTTCAGTTTAACCCCAAGCCCCCAAGTGGCTGTGCTGTTCCTGTTTCCGTTTCCTGCTGTGCGCCAGTGCTGACAGCGATGGTCCAGGCACTGTGGAAGCCCACCAGGGCATCGGCTCATTGAATCCTCACACAGCCTGTGAGGTCGACTCTCGTGTTGCCTCATCTTGCGGGGTGGAGGGAGAGCATGTGGGAGGTTAGGAGGTTGCATCATGTGTCCAGGCCCACAGAACCTTACCAGCTGAGGCTCAGCATCTGTGACTTACCACGAAGGGACCAGAAGCTGCAGAACAGTGCACAGGCCTTGGATGTCCCTGCGTGCACATATGTGTCTGCCCTCACGGGGAAGAGGGCAGGAGGCGTTACCACACCTGGGAGCACTTCTCTGGGAGGCAGGGCTGGGATGGGGGAAGGGAGGGTCGGAGGAGTGGCGTGTGCTTAAATATTACTCCTGTGGTTGCTGAAGGTACTGTTCCCACAGCCCCTCACCCCGAAGCCTCCTGGGTTCTCCCAGGGAGCCTGGATGGGCCCCTTCGTCTTTGGTGCCTCGCCCCACTCTCTCTGCATTGCCTGTCTGCCTGTGTCTCCTGGAAGGGGCGTTTTGAGGGTCATGACCAGGTTATCTTATTTGCATGCCCAGCACCTGGCGTGGGTCCCCCTCTTGGTAAGGGCCCCTCACTCTTGTCCAGTGACAGTACAACCTGCCTCTGGATGGAGTTGCAGTCTGCCCCCTCCGCCCCTCCTCACGAGACACTCAACTACCTCCTGACCCTGTAAGTTCTGCCATTCTAGAATTTCATGGGCATGGAGTCATACAGTTAAGTAAACGTTTAGTGCTCACACATGCATATATGTACACAGATCCTAAGTTCACAGCTCCTTGCATTCTCACGACCTGAACACATCCAGATGAAAGAATAAACCAGCCCCCCAAAAGCCCCCGGGTCTCTCCTTCACTCACCATCCCTGCTCCCATCCCCAAAGGCAGCCACTCTTCTGGCTTCTGTCACCATGGATTCCTCTTGCCAGCGTTTGAACTTTACTGGAAGGAGCCACGGAGTATGAACTCCTTGGCATCTGGCTCATGAGAGTCCCCGTCTTCTCGTAGAGCAGCAAGAGGTGCGTCCTGGCCGCGGAGCACTCCTTTATGTGGATACACTGCAGAGTGTTCATCTAGTCTGTGGTTGGGATGTTTGGTTTTCCACTTTGGGGCTGTAGAGCAAGGATTCCAGAGCCAGTGTGACCCAGCTCTGCTCGATAAGTAGAGCTGCCGTGAATGTCCCCGTGTGCGTGAAGCTGAGATTTAAGGCTGACAGCCTGGCAGCGTTTGGCCTTGGAGCAAACATGTTTTCTTTAGTTCTTTCCTGATCATCATATGTGAGATAGGTGAGTGAAACCAGGGTTAGAACTTCTTTTGATAAGCGGGTCCTAACATGAGATGGGGTGAGTGAGTCTCTCTGTATAACAGAAGCAGCACTGTAGGAATGCAGATTAGACGACGCTTCCATGGTGTATGGTCATCCTCTGTATTTTATGGGTACAGACATGCCCCTGTGACTCGGGGGAGGGCGCCTGGCACACTCGCCCCCCTGGGGCTGTCTGCTTGTTCGGTTCGTAGCTAACTTTCCCCCTCTGTCTGATTTCCTTTTCCAGGCTGAAACGTCTTCCACTAAGGAGGCAGTGATCGAAGCCCCCCACCCTGGCCTGCGCCAGCACCACACCCCCTCCATGGTGGCCGCTTGTGGGTCGCTCAGTCAACATTGTACAGATTGTATTTAGATGTAAATCAGCTGTAAAATAGTTTTTAAACCTTATCTCAAAGCTGCCTTGGAAGGTTGAAAAGATTGATTTCTATTTTTAACTTCAGTTAGTGTCAGAGGAAAAAATTCAGACTGTACAGTTTAATTAAAATGGACTTTTCTGTCTTCTTCTGATTTTTTATTTCCTGAAGTTGTAAGAAAGCAGTGAACAGCGGGGCTTTTCTCTGGTAGTGTTGGAAGGAAGCCGAGTCCAGATGAGGACAGTTGGACTTCCCCAAGGGCCTGTGTGGGAGGGAGGGGTCACTTTCCCACTCCTGCGTGTCCTCTCCGTGCTGCTGCTCCTTCCCTTGGTTAATGGTGGCCAGGATCCCAGCTGGTGGCCTCAGCCTCTCAGGGTCGATGTCACCAAAGAGCAGGAGCCTGTGCAGGTACACTGGGTCACTGGCTCCCCCCTTGCTCTGCAGCCCTGGGTCCCTGCTCTGAGGCATCAGCATCTGCACTGATGAGACCTTTGGAAAAGAGTGCAGAGTCTTTTTACATTTTCACAATAACATCATAGAAAGATCAGAACAATTTTAAAAGGAGGAAGAAAGAAGAAAATCGCTTCTACTTCTCTCACCTAGAGATGCTAGTGCTGAATATTTTGGAATATCCACCCAGGCAGTTTCTAGCAATGGGGCCGCCACCGGCTGGAGGCGACCTTTGTTCTCCAGGACATTCATTGGCCTTGTGGCAGGTATTTCCCTCCTGCTCTTGTATCTTGTGTGTACCCACTCCTAATAGCTGCATCTTAATTCATCCCAGCCCTATTCTATACCTTAGTGAACGTTTCTCCGTCGTTGACAGACACGGGTTGGCCAGGAGCCCCTTCACAGGCAGAGGGCACGTTGAACTCGCCCTGGGAGAGGGAGCCGGGAAAACCCAAAGTGGGGCCGCGAGGATGGGGCGCCCGGTTTCACACCCTTGGCCTCGTGCCTTGTGTGCTCATTTTTCTGGGGGTCACCGTGTTCTGCGTTGAGAGGGGGCAGCGCGATCGGTGGGCCAGGCGGGGGCGTTAGTCTCAAGGGCTGGGCGCGGGGGTGGGCGCGCGGCGCCACCGTTCGCGGCCAGGCCTGGCTCCGAGATGGCTTCCCAGCCGCCATGGGGCCGCAGCTTCGCAAAAGCCGCGGAGGAGCGCGGGAAGACAGCGCCCCGGAGGGGGGGCATGCAGCCACCCTTGTTCCCCGGCGGCGGCGGCACGTATTGGTCCGGCAGTCTCCCTTGGTTGACCGTGATCAAGGCCTGTGGCCGCTTTAAGATGACAATCTCGGAGACGCGCCGAGCCCGGCGGCTGGACTCCCTCAACCCCTTGGCCGTGACCTTGGACGTGCCACTGCCCAAGAAGCGCCTGATGCCCAAGAAGACGTTCTGGGGCGACCAGGAGCCCCTCTCCAAGGTTAGAACCGCCCCCGGAGGGAGGGGGCGGTGGCTATTTCCACGCGTGGAGAGGACCGGCCGGCCAAGGGGACCCACGAGGGAGCCCCTTGGCTTTGCTAGGACTCCCGAGTGAAGCCCTGGGCCCGGTCCCCGGCCTGAGGCTCACTAGTGGGCAAATGCTCAAAAGTGGCTGCGGCCCTGGGGGAGGAGGACATGTTCCAGAGCGGCCACCATGACCCAGTGGTCTCTCGCGGAGCCCCCCAAATGTCCCCATGGGGACACTCCCAATGCATAACCCGGGGTCAGTGAGGAGCCCTCTGCTCCCATGAAACAGCACCAGAAAACTTAGAAGAATAATAAAATAAAATTAATAAAAACCTAACGGCACCACTTTGTATTCTCAGTGATGTTTGAGAAGGATGTTGTGAACAGAGATGTTTCCTCTTCCCAGCCGCCAGCCTTTGTTTTATCAATGCCCTGTCTTGGAGATGAAAAAGATGATTTCCAAACCAAAATCCTCGGGCCTGGGGGGGGGGGGGGGGTGCGGGGCGGCGCTTAAAATCGGAGCAGAGAACCGAAACAGAAAATTGGGAAACGAGCTCATAGGATTCTCCTAGAACTCATAGAAAAAGTAGAAAGAAACAATAACTACGAGAGAAAGATGATAGGCATGCAAGAGAGATCCAGAAGAGCCAATAAGACGCGATGGAGAGAGAGAGGGAGCAGGAGGAGGAAAGAAACACAAGAAACGAGAAAAATCTCTCTGGGCTGAAGACAGACTGGAGTGCTCGCTGGAAAGAGAGGGTCAAGTTCAATGCAAGACTGGAGGGAAATGCCACCCCCACCTGGCGGATGGCTGCATTGCAAGGATAGCCGCACGGCTGCCCCGCGGGCAGACCGAGGGAAAAGCCCGGGATCCAATGGGATCGAGGCTTCTCCAGCGGTCTGAGGACCGCGGAGCAGAGTCCGCAGCAGGGACTGTCACTGGCTGACTGTCCCCTCGCCCCCACCCAGGGCTGCATTGAGGTCTCCGTGGGAAGTCTGTCTGAAGAAAAGGCAAAGTGTGCGTTAGTGCTTTGTTATGCTTTTAGTCGTGATATTTATTCTGATTTTTAAGTAAAATTAAAGGAAAGCACAGAAACTTTTATTTATATTCTTGATAGAACACCCCCAAGATCCAAATTCAACAGATATGAAAGGTTTTCTTTTCTTTTCTTTTCTTTTCTTTTTTTTTTTTACAACTGAAAGCCCTCATTTCCCTCTACAGAGCAACGAATGTTTCTAGTTTCTTTATCCTTGCAGAGAGATTTGATGCCCATACCAGCACATACGCGTATATCACCGCCCTGTTTTACATAGATGGAAGCATATCTGAGACCCGTTCTTCGCCTGGTTATTAATTCTTTCTTGGTGTATTTTAGAGATCTTTCCATGTCGGTAAAGAAATAGCTCCCCTGTTCCTTTTACGACAGTGTCCCACCGGCCAGCTGTCCCGGGGCATTCACCCGGTGGTCTCCTGTGTATGAACTAACATTCAGGTGGCCTATGACTTTTCTGGCCCGAGGTTTTTATGATCCGTTAAGTTGACAGAAGTTGGTAAGTTCTGTAAGGCTCTGAGAGGAAGCTTTTGTGCCCTAAGCTTTCAACCTAAGAACTCTGCCCAAACTGCTGGTCCGGAGTGAACGCAACCAAGGCATTTTCTTCAGAGCTGCAAAGACTCAGAAAGGATGCCTCTCTTCGAGGAAAAAATTACCCAAGGGAACACTCTGGCAAACAAAAAATCGGAATTAAGAACTCGAGTAAGAGAGTGGTTTAGATGAACGGAGGGGAGCAGCGACTGAAAACACTCCCCTCCGGTGGTGCTGATCCAGCGAGGTTATGAAAGTGTCTTCTAAAATGAAGGTGCACAATGCAAGAATAATGTTCCAGACGATTTCATCAAATCTCTGAGATGGTTGCTAAAGGCATCCTCAATAGATAAGGTTTAATTCTTGGTCTTTAAATGACGCACACTCACACGCGGGTACGTCTCAATTTTTTTAAAGACGTGGCTCAGGCCCTCCCCCTGGCTTCCTGGCACGTTTAAGGTGAAGTCCGGAGATCTGACCGTGACCTCCAGGCTTTTCGAATCCGGCTCATCTCCCCGTTCTCCTCTGACTTGCTGACCTTGGGCAGGTCCGGCCTCTGGTGTCCTCGTAGTCCCCTCCCGCCACGGTGGCTGCGCTCACACGCTCCCTGCCCGCCCATCTACAGCAGCCGGCTCACTCGCCTCTCCTTCACGCTCCCGCCGTGACCTGGCCTCGCACCCCGGCTGTTTGACGTCTGCCCCATCTCCCACCCCGGCCGGAGAGGGCAGGAGCCCGTTTATGCCCCGCGGGGCGCCCACGCCACCCGGAGCTCACTCCTGCAGGCGGGCCCTTTGCTCCTGGCTCCGCCGCAGCCGCAGCATCTAAATCAAGCCTGACCAGGGCAGACGCTCAAGACATATTTGTTGAACAAACGAAGGAACGCTACATATATAAAAGTACTGTTTTTGTTTTTACCAAAATTGGAGTGTCTTCTAAATGCTGTTTTTTTTTTAGCGCCTCCGAAAATGGATCCATGTATTTGGAACGTCTCTCCGCAGCTCCTGGGGTTCCTTTCCCTAATGGACTCCAAAAGTACTAAGCGCAGAAGAAAATCTGAAAGGAGGTCCCCAGAAAGGTCCGGATGGGGTTAGAGAGATTCTCCCCTCTTGCTGATCTGGTCTCCCATAAGGAAGCTCTGTTTTTGTAACGGGAGAAATAACGAACTGCCGAGAGCTTTGCCTAGAGGCGGAGCCGCAGAGCGGGTCGCGGAGGACTGAGGGGTGGCGTCCGCGGGGTCGGCGGCGGTTCACGGCGGGATGCTCGCCGCCCGCGCCCCCGACAGGCCCCCGCCCCCGGTGCGCCCCACGTGAGCCCCCGGGCTCGCCTCGCGTCCGCCCCCGGCCCCCTTTGCCTCCGGCCCCCGGCATCCGCGCCCAGCATCCGCGCCCCCTGGCGGCCGAGTCCGTGTCCCACCTCTGCGCGCTCCCTGGGGCGAAGCGTCCTCCCCTTCCCCGCGCCCCACACCCCTGCGCGTGCTGGTGCACTTCCGCGTTCCTCACAGCCCTGCAGCCACCCCTACCCCGGACCCCCACCACCCCTCATCCCTGCGCCTCCGGCTGAGCCCACCTCGCCCGAACTGGTCCCCACATCCAGGGTCCCTGCATCCCCGCACTGCCTGGCAGCAGAACCCCAAACCCCTCGTTTCCGTGTCGCACGTTCCCTTCACATCCCCACAACTCAGTACCCCCATATCCCCGACACAACCCCCGGACCCCGGATAATACGAAGCCATTGAGGAGGGGAGGAGTGGAACGTTTCAGACTTGCTCCTTCCATCCTTTTTTTTTTTTTTTCAAACAGGGCTTTATTGAGATATAATTCACATGTCATACAGTTCACCTATATAAAGGGCAGAGTTCAACGATTTTTGGTGTATTCACAGAGTTGTGCAACCAGCACCACAAACGTTTAAAAACATTTCATTATCCCCAAAAGAAACCCCATCCGCATTAGCAGTGTTCCCCATTTCCCTTCAAGTCACCGTCCTACCTCTACGCAGTTACTCCGTTACCTTCTGTCTCTGTAGACTCGTCTATTCTGGACCTTTCATAGAAATAGAATCAAACAATACCTGGTCTTTTGTGTCTGGCTTCTTTTCCTTAGTATAAGGGTTTCAAGTTTCCTCCATGTTGTAGCATGTATCAGTAATTCATTCCTTTAAATATATATATATTTTAAATAGACTTTATTCTTTAGAGCAGTTTTAGGTTCACAGCAAAACTGACCAGAAGATACAGAGATTTCCCATATATTCCCTACCCCGACACATGCATGTTCTCCCCATTATCAACATGGCCCACTAAATGAAATATTTGGAACACTTGATGAACCTCCAATAAACCCAAAGTCCACGGTTTACCTTACAGTTCATGCTTGGTGGTGTACGTCTGTGGGTTTGGACGAATGTGTAAGGACATGTACCAGTCATTATGGCGTGCTACAGAGCAGTTGCACTGCCCTAAATCCTCTGTGTTCTGCCTACTCATCCGTCCGATCCTCCCAACCCCTGGCAACCGCTGATCTTTTTTACTGTCGCCCTAGTTTTGCCTTTTCCAGGATGTCACATGTGGTCTTTTCAGACTGGCTTCTTTCACTCAGCGATATGCGTTTAAGTTTCCTGCATGCCTTTTCAAGGCTTGATAGCCCATTTCTTTTTAGTGCTGAATGATATTCCATTATCTGGATGTGCCGTAGTTTTTTTAATCCGTTCACCTTCTGAAGGACATCTTTAGGTTCCTCACGTTTGCTTCCAAGTTTTGGCAATTATGATTAAACTATTGTAAACATCTGTGTGCAGGTTTTTGTGTGGATGTAAATTTTAAACTCCTTTGGATAAATACTAAAGAGTATGACTGCTGGGTTGTATGGTAAGAATGTATTTAGTTTTGCAAGAAACTGCCATACTGTCTTCCAAAGTAGCTGTACTATTTTGCATTCCCACCAGCAATGAATGAGAGTTCCCCTTGCTCCACAGCCTCACCAACATTGGATGTCATCAGTGTTCTGGACTTTGGTCGTTCAAATAGGTGTGTAGTGGTATCTTATTGTTGTTTTAATTTGCAAATCCCTAATGACATATGATGTGGAACATCTTTTCACATGCTTATTTGCCATCTGTATATCTTTGTTTGGTGAGGTGCCTGTTGAAGTCTTTGGCCCATTTTTAAACTGTTTCGTGGTTTTTATTTTCTTGTTGCTGAGCTTTGATGGTTCTTTGCGTATTTGGATAACAGACCCTTTAGCGGATGTGTCTTTTGCAAACATTTTCTCCCAGGCTGTGGCTTATTTTCTCATTCTCTTGACATTGTTTTCCACAGAGCAGAAGTTTTAAATTTTTATGAAGTCCAGTTTACCAATTATTTCTTTCATGGATTGTGGCTTTGGTGTTGTATCTAAAAAGTCATTGCTATACCCAAGGTCATCTAGATTTTCTCCTGTGTTACTCTTTAAGAGTTTTATAAATTTGTCTTTTACATTTAGGTCTGTGATGCATTTTGAGTTAATTTTTGTGAAGGATGTAAGGTCTGTGTCTAGATTTATTTCTTTGAATGTGGATGCCCAGTTGTTCCAATACCATTTTTTGAAAAAACTATCATTTCTCCCTTGTATTGACTTCGCTCCTTTGTCAAAGAGCAGTTGGCTTTATTTATGTGGGTCTATTTCTGGGCTCCTTCAATATTATGTTAGCTATTCTGGATCTTTCTCCTCTCCATGTAAGCTTTAGAACCAGGTTGTCAATATCCACAAAATAACTTGCTGGGATTTGGATTGAGACTGTGCTGGACCTATAGATCAAGTTGGGAAGAACTGACATGTTGCCAACATTGTCTTCCTATCCATGAATATGGAATCTCTCTCCATTTATTTAGTTCTTCTCTGATTCATTCATCAGAGTTTTGTAGTTTTCCTCACATAGGTCTTGTACATATTTTGTTAGATATATACCCAAGTATTTTATTTGGGGGGTGCTAATGTAAATGATACTATGCTTTTAATCTAAAATTCCACTTGCTCATTTCGGATATATAGGAAAGCAATTGACTTTCGTATATTAATCTTGTATTCTTCAACCTTACTATAATCGCTGTTTGTTCCAGGACTTTTTTTAGTTGATTCTTCCTGATTTTCTACATAGGGGATAATGTTATCTGTGAACTAAGACGGTTTCATTTCTTCCTTCCCAATCTTATACCTTTTATTTCCTTTTCTTGTCTTATGGCCTGAGCTAGAACTTCTGGTATGATGTTGAAAAGGACGGTGAGAGGAGGTGTCTTTGTCTCGTACCTGATCTTAGTGGGAAAGCTTTGAGTTTCTCACCCTTACGTATGATGTTAGCTGTAGGATTTTTGTAGATATTCTTTGTCAAGCTGAGAAATTCCGCTCTATTCCTAGTTTGTTGAGAATTTTTTATCATGAATGGGTGTTGGATTTCTCAAATGCTTTTTCTGCCCCTATTGATATGATCATATCATTTTTCTTCTTTAGCTTATTGATGTGATGGATTACATTAATTGATTTTTGAAAATTGAACCAGACTTGCATACCTGGGATAAATCCCACTTGGTCATGATGTATAATTCTTTCTAAACATTGTTAGATTTGATTTGCTAGTATTTGTTGAAGATTTTTGTTCATGAGAGATATTGGCGTGTCGTTTACTTTTCTTGTAACGTCATCATCTGGTTTTGTTATTAGAGCAATGCTAGCCTTGCAGAATGAGTTAGGAAGTGTCCCTCTGCTTCTGTCCTCTGAAAGAGATTGTGAAGAATTGATATAATTTTTCCTTAAGTGTTTGGTAGAATTCTACCAGTGAACCTTTCCAGGCCTGGTGCTTTCTGTTTTGGAAGGTTATTAATTACTGATTCAATATAATAGATAAAGGCCTGCTCAAATTGTCTATTTCTTCTCGTGTGAGTTTTGGCAAATTGTGTCTTTAAAGGAATTAGTCCATTTAATGTCAAATTTGAATTTAGTCCATTTCATATCAGGGTATCAGATTTCTGGGAATAGAGTTGTTCATAGTATTCCTTGATTATCTTTTTAATTTCTATGGGATCTGTGGTGATGTCTCTTCTTTCATTTCTGTTTTTACTAATTTGTGTCCTGTCTCTTTTTTTCTTAGTTAGCCTAGATAGAGGCTTATCAATTTTATCGATCTTTTAAAAGAACCAGCTTTTGGGTTTATTGATTTTCTATATTGATTTCCTATTTTCAATTCCTTTGATTTTTGCTCTAACTCTTATTATTTCTTCCCTTCTGCTTGCTTTTGGATTTCTTATTTTTCTAATTTCTTAAGGTGGAAGTTAAGATGATTGATTTTTAGATTTCTTCTTTTTTAATATATGCATTCAATGCTATAAGTTTCCCTGTAAGCACTGCTTTTGCTGCATCTCACAAATTTTGATAAGTTGTATTTTCATTTTTGTTCAATTCAAAATATTTTAGCATTTCTCTTGAGATTTACTCTTTTTGCTTTTTTTTGTTGTTTAAAAATTGGCACCTGAGCTAACAACTGTTGCCGATCTTTTTTTTTTTTTCCTACTTTTTCTCCCCAAGTCCCCCAAGTAGATAGTTGTGGGTCCTTCTCGTTGTGGTATGTGGGACGCCGCCTCAACGTGGCCTAATGAGGAGTGCCATGTCTGTGCCCAGGATCCAACCGGTGAAACCCTGGGCTGCCGAAGCAGAGCTCGTGAACTTGACCACTCGGCCACGGGGCCAGCCCTTCTTGAGATTTCTTTTTTGACCCATGTATTATTTATAAGTGAGTTGTTTAATCTCCATGTATTTTGATATTTTCCAACCATCTTTCTGTTATTGATTTCTAGTTTAATTCCATTGTGTTCTGAGAGCAGACATTGTATGATTTCTGTTCTTTTAAACTTAAGGTGTGTTTTACAGCCGAGAATGTGGTCTATCTTGGTGAATGTTCTGTATGAGTTTGAAAAGAATATGTAGTCTATAGATGTCCATTATATCCAGTTGATTGATGGTGTTGTTGAGTTCCACTACGTCCTTATTAATTTTCTGCCTGCTGGATCTGTCCGCTTCTCAAAGAGGGGTGCTGAAGTCTCCAGCTATGAAAATGAACTAATCTATTTCTCTTTGCAATTAGTTTTTGCCTCACATAGTTTGATGCTCTGGTGCTAGGCACATACACATTAAGAATTACTATATCTTCTTAGAGTATTGACCCCTTTATCATTATATAATGGCCCTCTTTATCCCTGATAACTTTTCTTGCTGTAAGCCTGCACTGTCTGAAATTAATATAGCTATTCCTGCTTTCTTTCGGTTAGTGTTAGCATGGTATATCTTCCTTCATCCACTTACTTTTAATCTATATGTGCCTTTATATCTAAAGTGGGTTTCTTGTAGACAAATTATTGTTGAGTGTTGTTTTTTGATCTACTCTGACAATCTCTATCTTTTAGTTGGTGCGTTTAGACCATTCAAAGTGATTATTGATACAGTTTAATTAATTCCTACCATATTTGTTACTGTTTTCTATTTGTTGCTCCTGTTTTTTTGTTCCTATTTTTGTCTTCCATTCTTCTGCCTTTTGTGGTTTTAATTGAGCGTTCTACGTGATTCCTTTTTCTCTTCTTTCTTAGCTTATCAGATTTACTTCTTTCCTTACTTTTTGAAGTGGTTGCCCAAAGTTTGCAATATACATTTACAGTTAATCCAAGTCCACTTTGAAATAACACTATACACTTCATGGATAGTGTGAGTACCTTAAAATAACATAATATTTCTAATTCCTTCCTCCTGTTCCTTGTATCTTTGCTGTCATTCATTTCATATATACATACACAAATGCATTGCTGCTATTATTGTTTTGAACAAACTGTTGTCTGTTAGATCAGTTAAGAATAAGAACATTTTGGGGCTGGCCCTGTGGCTGAGTGGTTAAGTTCACACGCTCTGCTGTGGTGGCCCAGTGTTTCGTCGGTTCGAATCCTGGGTGCGGACATGGCACCACTCATCAAGCCATGCTGAGGCGGCATCCCACATGCCACAGCTAGAAGGACCCACAACTAAGAATATACAACTATGTACCGGGGGGCTTTGGGGAGAAAAAGGAAAAAAATTTTTAAAAAAAGAATAAGAACATTTAAAGTTTTTATTTTATCTTTGCTTATTCCTTGTTTGTGCTCTTCCTTTCTTTATGTAGATCCAAGTTTCTGATCTATATCATTTTCCTTCTCTCTAAAGAACTTTTAACATTTCTTACCAGGAAGATCTACTGGTAACAAGTTTCCTCAAATTTTGTTTGTCTGAGAAAGTCTTTTTTTCTCCTTCGCTTTTGAAGGGTATAAATTTCTAGGTGGGTGGAGCTTTTTTCCTCAATACTTTAAATATTTCACTTCAGTCTCTTCATGCTTGCGTGGTTTCTGAGGCAAAATTGGATGTAATTCTTGTCTTTGCTCCTCTATTGGTAAAGTGTTTTTTCCTCTGGATTCTTTCAGGATTTTTCCTTTCTCTTTGATTTTCAGTAGCTTTGAAATGATACACCTAGGTGTAGATTTTCCCCCTACTTGTCCTGTTTGGTGTTCTCTGAGATTCTTGGATTTTTGGTTTGGTGTTTGAAATTAATTTGGTGAAAATTCTCAGTCATCATTGTTTCAAATGTTTCTTCTCTTCCTTTCTCTCTTCTCCTTTTGGTATTTTCGTTATGTATATGTTATACTTTTTGTAGTTGTCCCACAGTTCTTGGATATCCTGTTCTGTTTCATTCAGTCTTTTTTCTGTTTGCTTTTCATTTTTGGAGGTTTCTATCGATACAGCCTCAAGCTCAGAGATTCTTTCCTCAGCCACGTCTAGTCTAATAATAAGCCCATCAAAGATAGTCTTCATTTTTGTTACAGTGCTTTTGATCCGAAGCATTTCTTTTTGGTTCTATCTTAGAATTTCCATCTCTCTGCTTTCATTGCCCGTGCGGTCTTGCGTACTGTTTACTTTTTCCATTAGAGCACTTAGCATATTAATTATAGTTGTTTTAAATTCCTGGTCCAATAATTCAAACATCCTTACCATGTCTGAGCCTGATTTTGATGTTGTGTTTGTGCTGTCTCTTCAAACTGGGTTTTCTGCTTTTTAATATCTTTTGTAATATTTTCTTGACGGCCAGACATGATGTCCTGGGTAAAAGGGACTGCTGTAAATAAGCCTTAGTAGTGTGATGGTGAGGTGTAGGGGAGCAGAAGCATTCTGTGGTCCTGTGAGCGGGTCTCAGTCTTAGTGGGGCTGTGCCTCTGGATCCTGAACGTCACACGTGCTCTCAGTCTGCACCCCGCCCCTCCTCAGGTGGGGCAGGATGTCCAGAGTGGACAGAAGTTGGGTGCTTTCCTTCTCCCATGTGGAAGGCTAGAGCTGGCTGGCGTTGGGTATTGCCCTCCCCCGGGTCAGTTAGGCTCTGATAGAATCCCAGCAGGTTGGGCTCTGGTTAAATAGTTTCCTGAGGGCAGAACTTGTTAAGAAGAACAAAATGGCTCCCTGCCCGAAGCACAAGGGCATTTTTCACTGACATTCACTTTGAGGACCAGGACTGTTCCTGGAGGCAACACTCACAAAAGTGTGTGGGCCCCCATGACTGGGAACCCTGGAGTTCTTAACTCTCAGAGTTATCCTCACTGAGCCCCTGGCCGTTTGTCAGTTACAGTTCGGGGTTCCCTGTCCTGGCCCTGGTTCCATTTCCATGTGCTTATAGATCATGGTTCTGTGGAGGTTGCTGCTCCTGGATTTCTGCTCTGATAACTTGGGATTCTCTGTATCCATCTTTCTGTCTCTCCAATTTTGGGGGCAGCAGTTTGCCCTGTGACCTCACTTGTCGTACAGATCTAAGAGGAGTTGTTGATTTTTCAGTTTGTTTAGCTTTTTACTTGCTGTGAGGATGGAGTGGTATCTTGCAAGCTTCTTACATGCCCGAATGGAAATGGGAGGTTCTTCATTTCTTTTTTGAGTGCCTAGTGCTATTCCATTGCATGGATATACCTCATTTTATTTATTCATTCGTCAATGGATGGACATTTGGGTTGTTTCCATTGTTTGATTGTTATGAATAATACTGCCATGAATACTCATGTTCAAGTTTTTGTGTGGAAATACATTTTCATTTCTCCGAGTTATATAACTGGGAGTGAAGTTGCTGGATCATACATTAGCACATATGTTTCACTTTTTGTAGAAGTGCTCAACTATTTTCCCACCGGCAACGTATGAGAGTTTCGAGTTCTCCGCATTCTCGCCAATGCTTGCTGTTATCTGACTTTGTGATTATGGACATCCTACCCGGTATGAAGTGGTATCCCAAGATGGTTTTCATTGACATTTCCCTAATGACTAATGATGTTGAACACATTTCCATGTGCTTATAGACCATTTGAATATCTTCTTTGGAGAAATGGCTGTTCAGATCTTTTGCCTATTTTTAAACTGGCTTGTTTATCTTTTTATTTATTGATTAAAACGAAAGTTTTTAATATTGATAATGTCCCATTTATTATTGTTGTTGTCGCTGCTGCTTCTGCTTTTGGTGTCGTATCTCAGAAACCATTGCCTAAACGAGTTCATAAAGATTTCTACCTATGTTTTCTTGTAAGGATCTTGTAGTTTTGACTCTCACATTTAGGTCTTTGATCCATTTCAAGTTAATTTTTGTATATGGTGTAAGGTAAGGGTCCAATTTCATTCTTTTGCATGTGGATGTCCACTTGTCCCAGCATAATTTATTGAAAATACTATTCTCTCTCTTTTCACTTAACTTGGCACCCTTGTTGAAAATCATTTGACCAAAATTATGAGGGCTTATTTCTGGATTCTTAATTCAATTTGCACTGACTTGTGTGTCTATCTTTATGCCAGCCCTGCACTGTCTTGATCACTGTCACTTTGTGTGTAGTAAGTTTTGAAATTGGGAATCGTGAGTCCTCCACCTTTGTTCTTTTTCTAGATTTTTTTGGTTATTCTGCTTTCTTTGAGTTTCCGTATAAATTTTAGGATGAGTTTGTCAGTTTTGAAAAAGAAATCAGTTGGGATTTTGATGGGATGGTGTTGACTCTGTAGATCATTTTGGAGGATGTTTTCATCTTCACAATAGTCAGTCTGCTAATCCATGAATGTGGGATGATTTCCCATTTATTTAGGTCTTTTTAAATTTCTTTCAACAATGTTTTGTAATTTTCAGAGTATAAGTTTTATACTTTTTTGTTAAATTTATTCCTGTTTTGTTGTTGTTCTTGTTCTAGATTGGCACCTGAGCTAACATCTGCTGCCAATCTTTTTTTTTTCTTATCCTTCTTCTCCCCAAAGCCCCCCGGTACATAGTTGTATATTTTTAGCTGTGGGTCCTTCTAGTTGTGGCATGTGGAACGCCGGCTCAGCACGGCCCGATGAGCGGTGCCATGTCCGCGCCCAGGATCCAAACCGGTGAAACCCTGGGCCACCGGAGCAGAGCGCACAAACTTAACCACTCTGCCACGACGCTGGCCCCTATTCCTGCTTTGATGCTTTTGTAAATGAAAAATTTTTTTCTTAATCTTTTTTCCAGATCGTTCATTGCAAGTGTATAGAAAAACAGTTGATTTTTCTATACTGATCTTGTATTCTGCAACCGCTGAGCTCATTCTGTCTTTTTTTCAGATCCCATTTAAGATTATGAGGGGACACAAGCACGTCGTGAGCTCCTGTCACTTCTGCGTGGATGACACAAAGCTCCTCAGCGGCTCCTATGACTGCACCGTGAAGCTGTGGGTAGGTGGCCTGGGGTTGGGTGGAACCAAAACATCTCGTAAGCTTATGTCACCGCTCCTGGAGAGGCCCAGTCCTGGGTTCCCAGACGCTCAAGGATCCCAAAGACCTGGAGAGGCCTTTCTGAGCAAAGCACAGGCAGGAGAAGCAAGGCGAGAGTTCGCCCTGCTGTCAGGCGCCGGAGAGAGAGGAGGTTGGTGTAGCTGCTGTCGGGCTGTTGATTTGGAGACAGCGGGACCGGGGGACGGAGACCACTGGACTGGCAGTTCCCCGCCTTTTATTGGAGGGTCCCAGCTGTGCCTAGGGCCTACCTGGGGTCTCTGTGCCGTGTCATCTCTCTGGGTCTCCTTCTCATTTGGGAAATTCAGTTCCATCCACAGAGATGGTATGACTATGCCTGGGTGGTGACAGAAGACAGAAAAGTGGCCAAGCCTGGGACCTGTCCATGAGGGGTGGTTAGGAGAGGTAGGTCCAATCACGGATCAGTGTCCCAAGGGGCAGGAAGCAGGAAGCAGAACAGGAATGTGATGGTCAGATGAGGTTGCAGAGAAGTGGCCACCAAGAACTCATCTGAAGGCTTCTGGGCATAGCCAGCAGACCCTGGCAGGCCTGTGTGGCGGCATTGCTGGTCACTTAGGAGAGGGTGAGGAGGGAGGAGGGCTGGAGGATGGCAATGGCCACCGGGTGCCAGGTCACAGATGACCGTGTGGCTGGGCCGAGCCCAGGGCAGAGGACAGTCAGTTCTGAGTTTAACCTTCTCCGCTGGCTGCAGGGGCAGGAGGGGGCAGGGTGGAGTGAGTCAAGGCTGGTTCCTGGGTTCTGAATCCGGTACCTGGATGGAAGACAGCTCCTCACCTTCCAGATGGCCTTGGAAGAGCATCTGCTGGGTCATCAGTGGGTACCAAGGCCAGGTGGATTAGGCAGGAGTGTTTGGGGATTCTCCAAGTGGTTCAGGCCTCACATTTGGGACCCAACAGCTGTGTGACCCTGGGTGGTTACATGACGTCCGGGGCCTCCCTGAACCTCCCCTGCCTCACAGGACCTGCTGCCTGCTGGGGCCGCCCCAGGGCCTGCCTGGCCCACACCAGGTCCCCACAGACATCCACTCCCCACTTCTGCTGTGGCCCCTATAAATCCACACCCCCCTCCTTAGCCCCACGATCTCCTTGTTGGGGAAACTGCTGGGTCCTGCGGGAGCCTTAATCCCTTTCCCAACCCTCAGGGGTGACTGAGAAGCCCCAGGGGCCAGGGCGTCTCTGCTGTGGTCCTCACCCAGGGGAAGGGAGTTGGGAACTCTCCAAGTGTGAACTTTACTTTGCCATCTTTGAATCCTTCCCACACTCTTCTCATCTTTTGAGTCAGTGGAAGGACTCACGGGGGTTTCTGTCTGTTTTGGCCAAAGGGCTCTTGTCTTTATAAGGGGAAATCTACCAGTTTTCCCTTGTTGTCCCAAGATTAGGGACCATCCATCGAGGTGTTCTCGGTTCCCAGTGGCGTCCTCATGGCCCTTGCTCCCTGCCTATTCCGTGCCCACATCCAGGACTCGCTTGGGCAGTCTCGCTTGGGCCTGTCCAGGTGTCCTTGACACCTGCCTCACCCACAGCCCTACCCGCTTCCACTTCTTTCTCCAGGCTGCTCCCTCCCTCTGCCCCCCTTCACCCCTTCACCTCTACTTGCAGAATCGCCAGTTCTCTGGGCTTCCTGCCTGGACTGGCCCCATTGACTGCCCCCTCCAAGAAGCCCTCTTTCCTCCCCCGGGTTCTCTCCCCACATCTTCATCCCTTCTGCTGGCTCTTCCTTGGCTCTCCTGCCCCAACTGCAGCTCTCATGGCACGAGTAGATGACTAAGCCGTTGCCCCACATAGCCAGCTTCTCCCTTGGCCAAAATGTCCCCTTGCCTCTGCCATCTCTCCCCCTCTCTCATTGCTGCCCATCTCCGGTCTTTCCTCTCAACCCCATCCCAAACCCAAACATCTGATTTAACCTTTTAAAAGCTCCCTTTCCCTTAATTGCAGATCAGTGTGACTCATTTGTAGAGTCCATAAATGTATGACGAAGCTGGGGAAAACATCACTCTTAATCCCGCACCCAATGTCCCTCCAATATGTTGGCACATTTCTTTCTAGTCATTTCAAAAATAACTTTGGTAGTTTTCTCATATGACAGAGGTCATATGGTTTTATTACAAATAAACACATAGAAGTTGTGCTTATTTGAGATAAAACACAAAGAAGAAGAAGGAAAAAATCATCATTCCATGACCCCCGAGTTAACCTTTGTGAAAATATTGGGGTGTATCTTTTTTTTCTTGTTCTCACACATATACACCCATTTACGAAATTGAAACCATACAGAAATACTGCTTACATGACCATAATAAACCTGGGATACAAATACTGTCACATCTTTATTTTTCCAGCTATTTGTTAGAGCCCCTTGTTTCCCATCCATTCAAAGTCCGAGCAGTTTCCCCCTTAACCTGTCTGACTCTGCAGGGGTGGCCCTTGCTTCCAAACGCCAAGGGAAGAGGGAGCTGTCTTTTATGTTTTTATCAATTTTGTCCACACCCCTGGCCAACGGCGCATTTGTTTCAAGAAACATTCAATACAAAACAGAGACATTTCTACTGTCTTTGGAATTCACTAACAAAATCTGGCTCTATGGCCATGTATCTCCTGCCAAAGGACTTGCATCCGTGCACATTTTCCGAGTTACCTGTGCCGGCCGCTGTTCCTTCTCTTGGCCGTGTGGAGTCACTGTTGAACGCTGGACCCCTGCAGCCCTGTAGACGCTGGTCTTCTCTAGGGCTGCCCTTAGCTTGCCTGGGGCCCTGCACAGACTGCAGTGGGCCTCAGTCCCAGGCACTGGGATGATCATTTTCTTAGTTCCTGATCACACGTTAGTCCTAGAGCAACACACAGCCAGGGAGGTGGGGTCACAGGCTGTCCGAACCAGCCCTTTCTTCCCAAGCCATTGGACTCATGAGCCTGGGCCCCCTGCCGGGAAGTCTTCTGGCGCCGGTGAGTTCTTCTTCTGGATTGCTGTTGTCTCTTCCTGCCAGCGGGCTTTGACTAGGGCCTGCTGGGTTCATCCAAACACAACCCCACTGTTTCAAGTCTTATGGAACAGGGGCTGGGGGCTGGGTTTGTACAGCAAGGAGTTCACATGGCAGCCTGCAACCCCCGTTCTTGGAGAGGCCTGCTAGCAAGCTGACCTTGGCTGACCTCTGGGAACTTGGTGGCTTAACAGTGTCCTGCAATCATATGAAACATCCCCTAAGTGATGCAGGGGCTCACTGTGCCTGGACTGTTTGCGCAAACCATGCTGATTGTGCTGAACACCCACTTTCCTTCTGGAGTCTGAATCTTGGTGCATGCAAGAGGGTGCCCATGTGACCAGCCCCCGATAAAAACCCTGGGCCCCTTGGCACAGGTGCACCTCTCTGGTGGACAACACCTCATGTGTGTTGTTACGACTGGTTGCTGGGGAAATTCAGCGTGTCCAGTGTGACCCACTGGGAGAGACTCTTGGCAGCCCGTGTCTGGTTTTCTCAAACTTTGCCCCGTGTGCCTTTCCTTCTGTTGATGTTGCTGTGTGTCCTTTGGCCACAAATCAGAGCCCTGAGTGTGGCCAGATGCAGATTCCCGTGGGTCCTGGAGAATCACCAAACCTGGGGGTGGTTTTGGGACACCGAGACAGAGTCCTTTGCCTCCCAGCAGACCTTGGGGTCTTCTTGCAAAGTGGTCTCTGCATATCAGGGAGTATTGTCACTGGCCTGCCCTGTTCAGGCCAAAAGCTGGCCCAGCTGTGCACCATAATTTCATATAACTAGACCTTTCTAGGAATTTGTAGTTTTATCAACAACAATCATTTCAAGGGGACTTTCCATACCTGCTTATCCTCAAAAACTGTTGGCATATTTCTTACTGAAAATATTTCATCTCTGCTACAACAGGCACCCTTCACATTGGTACACTGCTTTATCTCATCACATTGTCTACTTATTACTCTGCTTGGTCCCGTGATGTTTTCTAGTTGTTACCCTGCTTGGTTTCCGTGATGTTCTCTAGTTCTTGCCCTGCTTGGTCCGTGATGCTCTCTAGTTCTCGCCCTGCTTGGTCCCGTGATGCTCTCTGGTTATCACCCTGTTTGGTCCCGTGATGCTCTCTGGTTATCGCCCTGTTTGGTCCCGTGTTGTTCTCTAGTTATTACCCTGCAGCGAGGTGACACTGCTGGCCCTCACTGTGGGCGGTGCTGGAATTCCTTTTCCCCGTCCCCGCCCAGTGGGCGCGTAGACCGTGGCCAGTGTGTTTGCTGTCCCCTATCACATGTAATGAATCTTTTCTCACATGTCATGACCACAGTTCTGACTACCTCCTTACGAGAGACCCTTCAGAGTAGAATTGCTGTGTCAAAGGGTGTAAACTTTTTAAAATTTCTTTAAAGATACTGCTACATTCTGCAAAACCTCTTTAGCCAGTAGAGAATGAGAACATTTTCTGTTGCAGCCCCCACCGAGAGGCCTGTGTCCAGCAGGGGCCTGTGGAATGGAGGGGAGGCTGTGGATGGCGGGGGTGTCCTTCCTTCTCTGGGGAGAGGGTGGGAAAGTCCTTTTGCACTCCTGAGCTGGACAAGTCACAGCACCACCACTTCTCACACTTTGCTGTTCAACTCAGATCACAACTCAGCCAGTGCCTCGGTGACCTCTCGCTCTCTCTTGCTCTCTCTCCCGCTGGTTTGAGGATGCTATGGACGGATCTGTCGTGCAGGATTTCAAGCCCAGTCCCGAAGGACCTGTGTTAGAGTGCAGCGTCACGGCTGACAGCAGAAGGTGGCTTTCCCTCGCTTTCCACTGCTCAGGAGCCGGGCAGGGCGGCAGGCCAGTGTGAGGCACACCAGGGATGGCTTTTCGTTTTTTTCAGGAAGATTAGCCCTGAGCTAACTGCTGCCAATCCTCCTCTTTTTGCTGAGGAAGACTGGCCCTGAGCTGACATCCATACTCATCTTCCTCTACTTTATATGTGGGACGCCTACCCCAGCATGGCATGCCAAGTGGTGCCATGTCCGCACCCAGGATCCGAACCTGCAAACCCAGGGCCACCAAAGTGGAGTGTGCACACTTAACTGCTGCACCACCCGCCGGCCCCGGCTTTTCATTTTTTAAGCAAACGCAACCATGCTTCCCTGTGTTGGTCTCATGGCTTCCATTTTGTGACAACTCTTTGAAAATTAAAAATGCTAAAAAGACAAAATTTATTGTGGCTGAGACACAGCCAGCCTGAATTTTCTTCATAGAGTGTCTTTTCCACAGTCCCACGTGGGGACTGTGGTAGCTGCTAGGGGCCTTAGCAATTTAATCCAGGCCCTCTGGGATGCAATATAATGTCACAGAGGAAGCTGAGGCCCAGAGAGCAGAGGCATGCCCAAGCTGTCACCTGGGAGGAGTCGGGGCTGGGGGACAGTGACACACTGACACAAGCCTCTGGGATGCATTTGCTTAAGTCCCCTCACATGGGTGAGAGATGGGCCTTTCGAAGACAAGGGAATTGCTTTAAAATGGATTTACTCTTACCTTGAGCAACAACTACAAACCTAGTATGATAGTAAAAGCTAGTATGGTATTTAAGCTTCCTGGGAATTTATCTTATATAGAGGACAAAGATTGCTCCAGGATGCAATATAAGAAAGGTACATTTATATTATTTTTACTAAATGTACAAGAAAACATTTCAGAATGAAAGTAGCTGTCAAAATATCTTCCTGTAAGAAGAAAGACCTGTGAGCAGAGAAGGAAATGGCTGGTCCTTGTGAGGCGCGGATCTGCCCTTAGCAGAGGACAGTCAGTTATGGAACAGGAGAAATGACGCCTTTAACACCCTGGATGTGAAAGAACATACCTGGGTGGCCGAGGGATTAGAGCCTGCGCTGCAGTGAGATTCTCTCTGTTTGCAGGGAGAGCCCACCGCTCTCCAGGGGGCTCATGGAGCATCTTTAGAAAGATTCAGTTACAATTTTCCATCTGGGTCCTAAATATAGTAGAGACATTTTCAATGAAGAATTTTCTATGGCTTTTTTGTAGAAACCATAGGCACAATTGTCTGGATCATTAAGATCCGATGTTTTTCATTTTATTTCCAGAATTGTTGCAGCATCCTATGACAAAACCGTGAAGGCTTGGGACCTTGAAACAGGCAAGCTGCTGGTGAGTCTGCCCTGTCCCGTGGAAGCGTCACAGCACGGGCCTTGCTGGGCTGTAGGCAGCTTGGGCTGGACGTGGGGTGGGAAGAGAGCCCAGGCTTCCAGGAGAGAATTTTCTCAGAGACCCCAGATGATGGAGGGCGGGTGTCGGGGAAGGAAAGCTTCCTGCGGCAGCCAGAGGAGGGCTGTTTGGAGGGTGGGAAGGACGGACACACGGGAAGAAGCGGAGGTGGGGGCAGGAGGCGGGGCGTGCCAGGCCGAGGGAAGTGCACTGGAGAGAAGGGAGAGGAGACCCTCCCCTGTGGGGTGTTTGCACTTGATGAGGCAGGAAGCAGTGCTGAGGCCATGGGACAAAGGCCGCATGGCCCAAGCAGGAGGGTGCTGGGCCCTTCCCAGTCTGTTCTCCATCTTGGAGGCAGCCACCACTCACTCACCCAAACCACCCTGAGATCCCGCGTCTCTCCCACCCCCAGACCCAAGCAGCCCCGGCCTGCTCAGGGGCCTCCTCAGGGCCTCCTGTCCCATGGCCGACACCCTCTGACCAGCAGCTCCATTGCCTCTCCTCTCTCTTCCTCTTTTCTCTTCTTAAAAAACAATCTTGCTTCTTAGTGCAAAGATCAATTGACATTCGTTGTAAAAAATTTTTAGAAAGACAAGATAAGCCAAGTTTAAAAAAAAAAACCCAGCAATAAAAACTGTACAGCCCCCGGAAGTTATAGTGGACATCTTGGTGTCTCTTTTCCTATACGTGTTTGCATATGAACACAGGCAAGTATGGTCTGTACACAACATAGTGTCATGATATACACACTTTCTGGACCCTGACTTTTTTCTCACTTAAGGAATGGTGAATAAGCATCCGTTGACATCATCCTTTTTAATGGACACGTGGATTCCCCAAGGTAGATAGGTCGTGTGTATTTCCCCATCCCTGTTAGCGGACGTTAAGGATGCTTTGCCTTTTCTCTGTCGTAAACAATGCTACGATGAGGAAAGTTTGTGTATCATTTTTTAATGCTCCGATCTCTTTTAGGGTATATAGCTGGATTTTATTGCTAATTCAGTATAGAAACATGGAGCTTTTTAAATCACCCTCCAGAAACCTGTGCCATCTCATACCCTAAGCACCGGAGGAGAGCTCACCGTCCCCTCCCCTTACATGCCAGATACCATGATTTAAAATTTTTTTAGCCAGTTTGGTAGGTGAAAAATAAGATTAGCATTGATTACTCCTGATTTTGAGCATTTTTCCAAATGTTTATTTCGTCAGTTGTAAATTTCCTGCTCTTGTCTCTAGCCAGTTTTTCTATTTGAAATGATTTTCTTTTTCTTTTTCTTTTTTTTAAATTAAAGATTGGCACCTGGGCTAACAACTGTTGCCAATCTTCCTTTTTTTTTTCTGCTTTATCTCCCCAAACCCCGCCTGTACACAGTTGTATATCTTAGTTACATGTCTTTCTAGTTGTGGGATGTGGGACGCCGCCTCAACGTGGCCTGACGAGTGGTGCCATGTCCACGCCCAGGATCGGAACCCTGGGCCGCTGCAGCAGAGCGCGCGAACTTAACCACTCAGCCACGGAGCCGGCCCCTCTTTTTCTTCTTTAAACGTTTTTTTGGTACTTTTGTTTATTTTTGTTGCACAAGCCACCCTAGCCACTTGCCAGATATAGGTCGAATTAATTATCCACTGCTGCTGGACAAATTACTAAAAAACGTAGCAGTTTCAAACAACAAGCACTTATCTCACAGTTTCTGACAGTCAGAAATCTAGGAGCAGCTTGGCTGGGTGGTTCTGGCTCAGGTCTCTTGTGAGGTCACAGTTGAGATGTCGTCTGGGGCTGCCGTCATCTGAAGGCTCAGTTGGGGCTGAGGATCCCCTTCCAAGATGGCACACTCACACGGCCATTGGCCGGAGCCTCAGTTTCCCTCCAAGTGGGTTTCTCCATAGGGCTGCTTGCACATCCTCAGGACGTGGCAGTTCACTCCCCCAGAACAAGCGATCCAGGAGAGGGCAAGGAGGAAGCTGTGGTTTCTGTCATACACTGTCACTTCTGCCATGTTCTATTCACTGGGAGGGAGTCACTAAGCCCAGCCCACACTCACAGGGCAGGGAATTAGGCTCCACTATTTGGAGAGAGGACTGTCAAAGAATTGGAGGGCCTAGTTTAAAATTCTCACAATGGCAATACCATAATTTATAGCAGACAGAGAGAAGATCCTTTCCCTGAACACTGAGCAGCGCATTGTCCTCTTCTCGTGGTTTGGTGCCAGCCTCCCCCAGGGAACCGTGAGCTGCCCAAGGGGCTGGGGCTGCAGTGTCTTGTCCATGGTGCCAGGTACAGGGCAGACGCTCAATAAACACTTGTTTGTCAAATGGCACAGTAATAAAGTTAGCCGTTACTAGAACCTCGCTGCCAGTTCTGCTGGGTGCTCTCTCTATCCTTGGTCATCTGTCCTGCACACAGATGTGTTAATTATACTTGTTAATTAAATTGATTAGTTAAAACTAAACAAAAATTCAGCTCCTTATTTATACTAACCCATTACAAGTGCTCCACGGCCACATGTGGCCAGTGCCTAGCATATTGGACAGTGCATCCATGGAACATTTCCATCACGGCAGAAAGTTCTGCGGGACAGCTGGGCTGGTGAGAAGACAACCTTTTGATTGTTGCCCCGTTTCAGTGGGAGATCAGTCACGAAACCTTCATAGCTTCCTGTAAGTTTTCTCCTGATGGTAAATATGTGGTCTCAGGCTTGGATGTGGACTGCGGAATCTGTATAACAGATGCGAAAAATGCCACCACTGTGTCACACATCAAAGGTGAGTTTGCATGGACTCCCTCCTCTGTTTTGTGTGCCTTGTTAACAGCTGCTTGTCACTTCCCTGACAGCCACTTCCCACTGCTTTATTTAGTGACACTCTAGTGGTGTGAACCCCGTCATTGAGGGGACACTGGTTGATAGAAGCCCCAGCAGTTAAAACCAAGACTGCTCCTCATCAGTGAAGCCCTGTCCAGTCTCACGCTTGTAATAAACAAAGCAATGCTCTGCTCCAGCCTCACGTGGATATTGAACGCCCAATCTTTCACTAAGTGGAGGCTCAGCCTTCACTACGTTTTTACCTGTATTTTTAAAGTACAAAAATAATCATGATTATTAATTCACATAAAGTGTTTATTCTAGTGTTTTACACATACTGATGATTAACAATATTATCATTATTAATTGTTAAGTAGAAAGAAACAAAGTAAGATGATTAAAAACAATAGAATGCCATCTATTGAAAAAAATCATCCTATGTCAACTTTCTGGCTGTGATCCTGTGTGATCATTATGCACGGTGTCACCATTGGGGGAAGCCAGGTGACGGGCACACATATCCCTCCGTATTATTCTTTATGACCGCTTGTGGTTTGACAGTTCTCTCAAAACAAAAAGTTGGAAAAATGTGTAATCACTGTAAAAATGTTGGTAAGTGTGTAAAGTAAAAAGTGTAAGGCTGCTGTTCCTGTCTGGTCTCCTCTCCAGAGCTGCCTATTAGTAACAATGTGTTGCTGGGTGGCCTTCCTGAACTCTGTGTGTGTGTGTGTGAGTGTGTGTGTGTGTGTTTGCATACACACAATGCTAGCTCCCATATGGGCTTTGTTTATAGCTGTCAACACTGAGCCATGATATGTACAGCCCCATAGCTTGCATTTTCCCCTTAATGCATCTCCTCATACTCTACCTATCCTCACACCACGCTTCTCCATGCTCTGTCCCACCTCTGGGCCTTTGCACATGCTGTTCCTTCTGCCTGAAACATTCTTCCTTTCCTGCGGCCCTTGCTAACTTCAGGGCCCTTCCTTGACCTCTTGGGGCTGGGCCAGGCTTCAGCTGGCCAGGAGCTGGGATGTGCTGTACCCTCCTCTCCTGGCCCCCGGCGTGCTGTGGGTCGTTGCCTGCAGCGGGGTGTCTCCTCATCAGACTGGGAGCTCTGTGGGGCAGGCAGCAGTTCGGCTGTGCTCTTGTTCAAAGCCTGGCACATAGTAGGGACTTGGGAAATATTTGTGCGAGTGAACAGTCCCTTGTGAAAGCTGGAATTGTGTTTCTGTGACATTGTCGCTGTCTGGAGGAGTGGGGGAGTCTCTGGGCCACATGAAGCGTGGGGCCCAGAATGTGGAACATGCGCAAATGGTCTTTTTCCCTCTGCCTCAGATCATCATGAAAGGTCGGTCATGGCCTGCTGCTTCGACCCCGACAGCCAGAAGGTGGCTTCGGTCTCGCTGGACAGGAGCATTAAGATCTGGGATGTTACGTCCCAGGCCACACTGCTCACCATCACCAAGTGAGGGGGGCCTGGAGGTCGGGCAGCATCGTGCAGCACGGAGGCGGGTGGCGGCTCTCATGCGTGCCTTCCTGAATTTGGCCTGCACGCCCTCAGCTGGCAAGCCAGTGTCCATGTGGGGCCATCTCCAACTTGCTCATGGGTGCTATGAGGAGGCTGGAGCTGGGGAAAGTAAAGGAGGCGCCAGGCCCGGGGAAGCCCCCCGCTGGGGTCTGTGGGCTGGGACAGGCCTCAGGTGCATTTGTTACATGGTGGGCCAGCCCTGGAAAACACTGCAGACCCCCCCTCACATGTGACTTTCCAGCATCTCCTCTAAGATGGGAGATCTGATAATCCAGGGCCTGCGAGGGTCCCCTACAGCTGGCCACCACTAGGTGGACGGCCAGTCCTCTCCAGCAGGCCCTGGAGTCAGGATCCCAGCACACGTGTACTCTGTCACCCCTCCTGCTCCCCTTGGTTATGAGCCCTGCTGGCCTGGGCCAGGCTTTCCCATGGGGTCTGGCCAGGGGTTAAGAGTGTGCAGATTCCCATCCCTGTGTGACCTTGGAGCTCAGTGTCCCCACCTGCAAACTGAGCAGAGGTAAGGTCTGAATGAGATAATACACGAAGGTCCTTGTACAGGCCACACGGCGTTAATGAGAGTGACTCCCTCGGAAACCCAGTTCGGGAGGGGCTGTGGGACGCCCACACTGCTCCTTCGAGCTGCTCGGTGGGGGCAGTGAAGGGCCAGGGCAGCAGAGGCGGCCACAGCTCCAGCTGTGGGCAAGGATCGCAACCTGCTCCATTCTGTTGCCCCAGGGTGGAAAAGGAAATAAGCAGAATGTCTACTGGTATTTTTGATTGACTTGAATTTATGATTTTCTGGAAATGTAGCTTTTAGCAAGAAAATTTAGAAGCAAGGATTCTCGGTGCTACAGGACAGGGCTGGCTCCATGACATGCCACCTCCGAGGTTACACAGGGGCCCACACTCAGAAGGGCCCCACAGCTGATTTAAGGCTCTGCTGTCCACATCTTGAAATTCTTAATAATTTTTGAACAAGGGACCTTGCCTGCTTTTATTTTAAAAATATGTAATTTACTTTTTGAGAATGTAAAACATGCAACACAGTTCAAAACTAAAAAGGTACAAAATGATATACATTGAAAAAATCTCTCTCTTGCCTGTCTTGTGACTGTTCAGTTTCCCCAGATGGCATCACTTTTTCCCCTTCCTGCCTCCCTGCCTGCCTTTCTTTCTTTTTTAACCGCTTTATTGAGATAAAAGTCACACATCATACAATTCACTCAAAGTGTTCAATTCAGTGGTTTTGGGATATTACATTATTATTTTTTTAATTGTAGTAAAATATATATATAACAAAATTTGCCATTTTAAGTATTTTTAAATCACTTCGCTGGCATTAATGACATTTGCAATGCTGTGCAACCATCACTGCTAGCTATTTCTAAAACCCTTTCTTCACTCAAACGGGGAAAATACTTTGAGGATCACAAACAAAATGAAAAACATCCCAATTCTAACAGATTTTTTTTCTTTTCAAACAGACATTTAAATTTGAGAATGGATAATTGAAAATTTTGTTAATTAAATGCCCAACATTAAAATCCGCTTTCATGACACTGAAGACAGCTGAGGAGAGAGGGAGGGGAAAGGAGAGAGCAGCTGGAGTGCAGAGAAGTAGGGGTAAGCGGGAGGGGTGGTGGGTGCTGAGCCGCCCCGTCTCGGAGAGGATGCAGGCGGAGCACGAGCAGGAGACCCACTCTGTCCACGTGATCCAGCACCAAACCTGAAGGCTCTTAGCCCCTTGACCATCCCTGACAGCTTCTCCAGCTGCTTTTGGGCCTCAAGCAGCCGTGAATAGTGCAGAGGTTCACAAGCTGGGGCAAGTTCGTCCCCCGTAGACGTTTGGTAGTGTCTGGAGACATTCTTGGCTGTCACAACCGGATGTGGGGCTACTGGCTCTAGTGGGTGGACTCCAAAGATGCTGCTAAACATCCCAGAATGCACAGGACAGCCTCCTACCACAAAGAATAATCCAGCACAGAATGTCAATATTGCCTGATTGAGAAATCCTGGAAGAGGGTGACACAGTGTGACACAGAGCAGTTAATATCTGGACCATGGTAAGCAGGGAGCAAAGGGATGATGTCCATTAGGTCTCAGGAGATCGGCTGCAATGCCCCCTCTGCTCGCCCCCTTAGGCGTGTCCTCAGCTCCTCCGGGCGTGAAGTGCTCACGTGTGCCCTTTCCATCTGTGTTTCAGGGCGCACGCCAACGCCATCTCAAACTGCTGTTTCACCTTCAGTGGCCATTTCCTGTGCACAAGCTCTTGGGATAAAACCTTAAAAATATGGAACGTCCATACAGGGGAGTTTCGAAACCAGGGAGCCTGTGTGACTCTGATGCGGGGCCACGAAGGCTGCGTGAGCTCCTGCCACTTTGCGAGAGACAGTGAGTAATCCGCGTGCAGGAGGACTCTGTGCCCGTGGGCGTGCCAGGCGGAGCTCCTCGTGTTCCGCTCGCGTGGGCTCTCCTCGGTACAGAGGAGCGATATCCAGTGACGCCGACAGTGAGGGTGGATTTACTTTCCATGAGAACAAAAAACCAAGGGGGAGATTCACAGGCATGAGTTTACAGGTGACAGAAACTCAGTTCAACATGGCTTAATCAACAAAAGAAATTTCTTAACTCCTGTAATGGAGAAGCCCGGGAGGGAGCGGATCTCACGTCTGCTGTGGTTGGGTCCCGACGCTCAGAAATACTGTCAGGAAGCCCGCTTTCCTGCTCTGCCCCTCAGCTCAAGATGGCCTCCCGTGGTCCAGGCTGACAGAGGGTCCAGTCCTTGAGAAGAAGAGACCCTCTCTCTGATGGTGCCAACACAAGTCCCGGGAAAGGCTCCCACTGGCTCTGCTTGGGACACATGCCCATCTCTGAACCCATCACGTTCGGAGGGGATGAAAGGCTCTGACCAGCCAGGTCTGAGTGACTTGCTCACCCTCAGAGCCAGAGGTTGGGCTCAGCACCCTCTGAACCAGAAGAATTGAGAGGGGGTGAGGGGTGCTTCCCATGGGGAATTGGAAAGCTATTTCCAGATGAAGGGGCATGGATGCGAGCAGGGGCAGTGACAGGAAGCTGCCAGGGCAGTTAGCCCCATGAGGGAAGTGACTGCTCCTGACACCCAGGAGCCAAATGTTATGCTCCTCCATCCTCGTGGGGAATGCGGCTGGTTCTGTGTGTGCGTTGGGGGGACCCAGCAGGTACACACACAATCAGGGCCTGGCTGGACAAGAGCTAGGGCGTCTCTGAACAACTTTCCCTCTTCAGAAGCAGCTCTGTGTGAGCTGGACCCCACTCCAAGGCACCCCACCAGCTTCTGTCCTTGGCTTCACCAGGTTCAGAGTCAGTTATCACTATTCGCGGATTCCATATTTGTCACTTCGCCTACTGGCTAAAATTTGTCTGTAACCCTAACCCATTCAATACTCATGTCGCTTTTGTGGTCCCTCATGGCTACGCGCAGAGCAGTGAAAGTCTGAGTCAGCCTGTGTACTCGCTCCCAGCCGAGGCTGAACAAAGCGACCCTCGGCCTTCTTGTTTCAACTCTCTTACCATCAAGTGCCTTTTTTGTGGTCTGTTGAGTGCCATGTTCTCTGTATTTTGAGCTTTTTATTGGTGATTTTGCTGTTTAAACTGGTTCCCTGGCATAGTGCCGAAGTGCTGTCCAGTGTTCCCAAGGGCAAGAAGGCCGCGGTGTGCCTCACGGGGCAGACGCTTGTGTTAGATAGACTTCACTCGGACATGAGTTACAGCACAGACGGCCACGAATGCAACGTTCGTGAATAACAATATATATCAAATAAGGTGTCTTTAAACAGAAACGGACATCACCAAGGTTACGTGTTGATTGGATAATGAAATGTTGCGACCAGAGGCTCACAGGAGCCAGGCCCTGTATTTTCCGTAGGAGCAACGGTCCAGCATGCGCTCAGTCAGCACTCGCAGTAGCTTTATAGAACGTGACTACCGTGAATAGCGAGAGCTGACTGTAGCTGGTTGGAGGTCATTGAGCCGCACCAGGAAGGGGTGTGAGTGTCCTCAGAGCGAGCCACGGTGGCATCACAAATGCATCCTCAGCCCGTTTTGGCCTCCCCGGAGCAGGAAGCAGTTGCTGGGAATGTGACCCTCTGAGACTCTTTCGTTTTATGTTGCAGCCTCTATTCTCGTGTCTGGAGGGTTCGACAGGACTGTGGCTATTTGGGATGTAGGAGAAGGCTACCGGAAGCTCTCCTTGAAGGTACAAGTGCCAGCATCAGATCGAGGCGCTCAGCTTCATTCCTTAGTCATTCCAAGCTGGGTGCCGGGTGCCGGCTGCTGGGGGTACGTCAGTGGGTGAGGCAGACCTAGACGTCCCCGGTGGAACTGACATCTCTGTGGGGAAGGACTGATAAGAAACTAACAAATGAATCATCAACGGTGGTGAGTGAAATGGAGAAACCACACAGAGTGGAATGGCAGAAAGAGACTCTGGGGACTAATCCACATTGGGTGGGCAGGGACGGCCTCTTGGACAAGGTGGCATTTGTGCTGAGAAACGGATGGCAAAGGGGGACTGGATGAATGAGGATCTTGGGGAAGGGCATTCCAGGCAGATGGAACAGCAAATGCAAAAACTTGGAGATGGGAAAGTGTCTAGGAACAGCAGAAATAACTGTGCAGAAGCACGAATGCCATGAGCTGGCACAGAGAGCGGTGGGGCTCCAAAGTGGCGGGTGTCAACTGAGTGCTTTTGGCTGCAAGTTAGAAGAGACTCAACTCAAAGTAGCTCTATAACATGGGGATGGATTATCCAGCACAGCAAGAATCCAGAGGTTAGGCGGTCCCAGGACTGGCCACTGTGGTGCCTGTGTTCCGGGTGCCCCCACCCTGAGATTTCTGCATACCCCCTGATCCTGTGAGCTCATGGCTGCCTTTGGCGGCGAATGCTTGCATGCATGAATCTCGGTCTCTCTGTGCCCTGTGACCCAAATGTAGACTACGTCCCCTTGATCACCACAAGCTACTGGCTCCCAGCGCTGGTCTCCACCCTTCTGCTCCGAGGGTTTGGAGAGGCAAACGGAGTTCACACAGCAAATGAGCAGCTTAAAACTGACTGTTCAACCGCCCTGTGTTTAAAAGTCCCTTTGTCCTCTAGCAGGTTGACCTGTCTTCCCTTCTCCTCTCTCCTCTGTGTCTATTCTACCCCCAAATTCCTGTCCCTTTGTTACACACAGCAGTTTAACCTTCTCTGTGCTCCCTACGCTGTCTTCCCATCATACCGCTCTGCCTCACCTTCCACCTCTTTCCATAAGGGAAGGCCAAACAGTGATAACGATGCAGGGCCCTCACGTCCTCAAGTGTCTGAACCAGCACTGGTCTCTGTCTCCTCCGACTCCTTGTCCCCGAGGAAAGCATCTCGCATTTGCGTAAGCCTCAGTGGCTGGGTCCGCAGTTCCTGGAAGCCAAAGCCCCCTCACCAATAGCAACTCTGAGTGGCATTTTCTAGAACACAGAGTGTGAACAAAATCCTGCAAGAGGTGCTCCGGGCCCAGCTGGGATATCTTTTTTTTCCTGTCCTACTAACCACCAGAGAACTGTTTTTAAAAACACATGCGACACAGTGTACACACATCATAAGCCTTTACACTTTGTATCCCACCTTAAATGTCATTGGTGAAACCAGGGAAGCACGATTAGTTGCTCTTAAACATAAGCAACATTGGTTCCTGGCTTTGTATTTTTGTTGTTCTTAGTAAAGCTTTTTCTCTATGTCATCCCTAACATTCTATTTTTCTTCAGGGCCATAATGACTGGGTGATGGATGTCGCCATCAGCAGCAACAAGAAATGGATCCTGTCTGCTTCAAAGGTAAAAGTGGCCAACCTTTAAGTGACTTAAAATCTCTCTCACATTGTGAGAATTGGTGTTAGCGGAAGAGTTACTGTAAAGTAAAATTCCTGAGCAGCCTCTGTCTGAGGGCCACACCGGGCCAGGCCACCCGCCTCCAGGGAGCTGCCTGGGAAGGTGGAAGGCAGGGCCTTCCATCTGCTCTTGTGGGGAGTTCCAGGTATTTCTGTGTCTGCACCACTGACACTTGAACTTTGTTGGAGGAAGAGCCTGTCTGGACTGCTGAGTGATGGAATCAAAAGGGGCCCTTGGAGGGGACGCATCAGCTCATGGACAAGCAGCAGAGACCCCCCGAGGTCCCCAGTGGGTCTTTCCCGCCCCGCTCCACTACACCCTAGGATTCCCATCCCAATGGTGCATAATGGCCACCCCAGGATATCCTGAGGGCCGTCCTCTCAGGGTGAGCACCAGAGAAGTGGGGTTCCACCTTCCCCCCACCTTTATGAGAGCCACTCTCTAGGCTGGGGATTTCCAGGTTTGTGAGACTGTGTGCAAGGCTCTGCCTACCACGACCAGCTCGTGAGAGAACAAACCCAGGATACCGCACGCCCAACAAGAACCCATAATCATATCATACATTATGAAAATTCCATGCCTATGTGTTATTACTTTAACATAAAAATATGAAAAATGATTATGTCAATTTTATCTCCATAAAGCTGGAAAAAAGTGAAAGTACAGTACAAAGTGTAAAAATGAGCGTTTATTTGAAATTTGAGCGTTTATTCTGTGTTTTTTACTTTTCTCTTACATGAACGCTATAATTTAAACAAAACAACAGGACTAGTTAACAGCAATAATTAATAGGACTAATTAAACAAATATGTTTAGGAAAATTATAAAAATATTTTGTAATGTTCCTTTCTGTCTTCTGATACAGCAAATTATTTTGACTTAAAAAAAGGATTTATTGGCTATTTAAGTTTTGTAGGCTGTATTGTTGTATATTCTTATTTTTTTTAATTTTTATTTTTTTAAGATTTTCTTTTTCCTTCTCCCCAAAGCCCCCTGGTACATAGTTGTATACTTCTACTTGTGGGTCCTTCTAGTTGTGGCATGTGGGGTGCCTCCTCAGCATGGCCTGACGAGCAGTGCCGTGTCCATGCAGAGGACTCGAACCGGCGAAACCCTGGGCTGCCGAAGCAGAGTGTGTGAACCCAACCACTCCGCCACGGGGATGGCCCCTGTATATTCTTAAGATATATAAATGTAGGGCTTTTTGAAAAAGAGAATAGAAATACAATAGGATCAATTAAACAGATATTACTTATATTTATTTATGTATTTCTTTTTTCCAGCTTTATTGAGATTCAATTGACATATAACATTGTGTAACTTTAAGGTGTACACGTGTTCATTTGATACGTTTATATATTGCACAATTGCTACCACCATGGTGTTAGCTAACACCCCCATCATGTCACATAATTACCACTTCTTTTTTGTGGTGAGAACATTTAAGATTTACTCTCTTAGCAACTTTCAAGTATATAAGAAAGTGTTATTAACTATAACCACCATGCTGTACCTACATCCCCTGAACTTACTCATCTTATGACTGGAAGTCTGTACCCTTTGGCCAACATCTCCCCATTTCCCCCGCCCCCAGCCCCTGGGAACCACCACTCTACTCTCTTTCTCTGAGCCCGGCTTTTTTAGAGTCTACATCTGAGGGAAACCATACAGTATTTGTCTTTCTCTGTCTGACTCATTTCACTTGGCTAATGCCCTCAAGTTTCATCCACTTTGTTGAAATTGGCAGGATTTCCTTCTTTCTCGTGGCTGAATAATATTCCACTGTATATATACTACATCTGCTTCATCCGCTCATCTATTAGGGTGTTTCCCTACCTTGGCTGTTGTGAATGATGCTGCAATGAACATGCGGGTGCAGAAATCTCTTCAAGATCCCATTTTAATTTCCTTTGGATATATACTCAGAAGCAGCATGGCTGTATCATATGGCAGTTCTATTTTTAATTTTTTGAGGCACTTCCAGTACCTGTTTCCATAGTGGCTGTACCAAGTTATATTCTCACCAACAGTGTACAAGGGTTCCCTTTTCTCCACACCCTCAGCAACACTTATGTCTTTTCTTTTTGATGATAGCCACTCTGACAGGTGTGACGTGATATCTCATTGTAGTTTTGATTTGCATTTCCCTGATGATTAATGATGGTGAATACAATTTCATGTGCTTGTTAGCCATCTGTATGTCTTCTTTGGAAAAATGTCTATTCATTTCCTTTGCCCACTTTTTTTTTTTTTTTGAGGAAGATAGCCCTGAGCTAACATCTGCTGCCAATCCTCCTCTTTTTTGCTGAGGAAGACTGGCCCTGAGCTAACATCTGTGCCCATCTTCCTCTACTTTATATGTGGGACACATACCACAGCATGGCTTGCCAAGCAGTGCCATGTCCGCACCCGGGATCCAAACTGGCGAACCCCGGGCTGCCAAAGCAGAATGTATACACTTAGCCGCTGTGCCACTGGGCCGGCCCCCTCTGCCCACTTTTTAATTGGATTTTTTTTTTCTTGAGTTGTGTGAGTTCTTTATGTATTTTGGATATTAGCCCCTTATCAGATATATGATTTGCAACTATTTTTTTATTCTGTAGATTGTTTTTTCATTTTGTTGGTTGTTTCTTTTGCTGTGCAGAAGCTTTTTTGTTTGATGTAGTCCTACTTATTTTTGTTTTTGTCGCCTGTGCTTTGAGTGTCGTATTCAAGACATTGTTGCCAAGACCAACGTAAAGGAGCTTTTTCCCTTTGTCTTCTTCTAGGAGTCTTATGGTTTCAGGTCTTATGTTTAAGTCTTTAATCCATTTCAAGTCAACTTTTGTGAGTGGTGTAAGATAGGGGTCCAATTGCATTCTTCTGCATTTGGTTATTCAGTTTTCCCAATACTATTTATTGAAGACACTAACCTTTCCCCATTGAGTATTCTTGACTCCCTTGTCAAATATTAGTTGATCGTATATGTGAGGGTTTATTTCTGGACTCTCTCTGTTTATGCCAGTACTATACTGTTTTGCTTACTAGAGCTTTGTAGTATAGTTTGAAATCAGGAAGTGTGATGCCTCCAGCTTTGTTCTACTTTCTCATGATTGCTTTAGCTATTCAGGGTCTTTTGTGGTTCCATAGAAATTTTAGAATTTTTTTTTTATTTCTGCGAAAAATGCCCTTGGAATTTTGATAAGGATTGCATTGAATCTATAGACGGCTTTGGGTAGTAGGGACATTTTAACGATGTTAATTCTTCTGACCCATGAACATGGGACACATTTCCACTTGTTTGTGTCTTCCTCAATTTCTTTCATCAGAGTCTTGTAGTTTTCAGCGTACAGATCTTTCACCTCCTTGGTTACATGTATTCCTAAGTATTTTATTGTTTTTGGTGCTATTGTGAATGAGATGGTTTTCTTTCTTTCTTTTTCAGATAGTTAGTTGTTAGTATATAGAGATGCAACTGATTTTTACATGTTGATTTTGCATCCTGCAACCTTACTGAATTTGTTGATTAGTTTTGACAGTTTTTTGTGGCGCCTTTAGGATTTTCTACATATAAGATCATGTCATCTACAAACAAAGACAGTTTTACTTCCTCCTTTCTGATCTGAATGCCTTTTATTATTTTTTCCTTGCCCGATTGCTCTGGCCAGGGCTTCCAGAACTCTGTTGAATGGGAGTGGTGGGCATGGGTACCGTCTTCATGTTCCCATTCTCAGAGGAAAAGCTTTCAACCTTTCACTGTTGAGTATGATGTTGGCTGTGGGTTGGTCACATATGGCCTTTATTATGTTGAGGTTTGTTCCTTCTATACCCGGTTTTTTGAGGGTTTTTATCATGAGTGGATGTTGTATTTTGTCAAATGCTTTTTCTGTGTTTATTGGGATGATCATATGATTTTTATGTTTCACTCTGTTAATATGGTGTATCACATTTATTGATTTGCATATGTTGAACCATCCTTGCATCCTAGGGATAAATCCCACTTGATCGTGATGTATGGTCCTTTTAGTATTACTTATATTTAATATAAAACAATAATAACCTCATTTAATCAAGCCAGCATTATTCTGATGCCAAAGCCAGATAAAGACATCACAAAAAGAGAAAATTACAGGCCAGTATCCCTCATGAATATGGATGCAAATACCCTCAACAAAATATTATCAAACAGAATTCAAAAGAACATTAAAAGGACTATTCGCCATGACCAGAAATAGCCGTGCCATTTTGCATCCCCACCAGCAACGAGTGAGAGTTCCTGTTGCTCCACACCCTCACCAGCAGTAGGTGTTGTCAGTGTTCTGGATTTTTGCCATTCTAATAGGTGTGTGGTGGTATCTCGTTCTTTTAATTTGCAAATCCCTGATGGCATATGATGTGGGAAATCTTTTCATATGCTTATTTCCATCTCCATATCTTCTTTGATGAGGTGTCCATTAAGGTCTTTGGTTCATTTTTTAATTGTTTGTTTTCTTACTGCTGAGTTTTCTTTTTTTTTTTTAAAAAAGATTTTATTTTTTTCCTTTTTCTCCCCAAAGCCCCCAGTACATAGTTGTATATTCTTCGTTGTGGGTCCTTCTAGTTGTGGCATGTGGGACGCTGCCTCAGCGTGGTTTGATGAGCAGTGCCATGTCCGTGCCCAGGATTCGAACCAACGAAACACTGGGCCACCTGCAGTGGAGCACACGAACTTAACCACTCAGCCACAGAGCCAGCCCCTTACTGCTGAGTTTTAAGAGTTCTTTATATATTTTGGATAACAGTCCAGATAGATGCGTCTTTTGCAAATATTATCTCCCAGTCTGTGGCTTCTCTTTTTATTCTCTTCTGTCTTTCTCACAGAAGAAAAATTTATTTTTTACAAAGTTTAGCTTATCACTTCTTTCTTTCATGGATCTTGCCTTTGGTGTTGCATCTAAAAGTCATTGCCAAACCCAAGGTCATCTACACTTTTTCCTCGGTTAATTCTAGGAGTTTTCTAGTTTTGCGTTTTACATTTAGGTCTGTGATCCATTTTGGGTTAATTTTTGTGAAGGGTGTAAGGTCTGTGTCTCGATTCAGTTTTTTGCATGTGGATATCTAGTTGTTGCAGCATCATTTGTTGAAAAGACTATCATTTCTCCATTTGCTCCTTTGTCAAGATCAGTTGACTATACTGAAGTGGGTCTATTTCTGGGCTCTCCCTTCTGTTCCTTGATGGATTTGTCTGTTCTTTCACCAACACCACACTGTCCCGATTACTGTAGCTTTACAGTGAGTCTTGAACTGAGGTAGTGTCAGTCCTCCAACTGCGTTCCTCTCCGTCATTATTGTTTTGGCTATTCTGGGTCTTTTGCCTCTCCATATAAACTTTAGAATCAGTTTGTCAATATCCACAAAATAACTCACTGGGATTTTGATTAGGACTGCATTAAACCTATAGATCAAGTTGGGAAGAACTGACATCTTGATAATGCTGAGTCTTCCTATCCATGAGCATGGAATATCTTTCCATTCATTTGGTTATCCTTAATTTTGTTCATCAGAGTTTGTAGTTTTCCTCATATAGATCTTGTAAATATTTTGTTAGATTTATACCTAAGTATTTCCTTTTTTGGGGTTCTAATGTAAATGTTACTGTGTTTTTAATTAAAATTCCACTTGTTCATTTCTGGTATATAGGAAAGTAAGTGATTTTTGCATATTAACCTGCAACTCTGCTATGATCACTTATTAATTCCAACAGTTTTTTTGCTGATCCTTTCAGATTTTCTACATAGACCATAATATCACCTGTGAACACAGACTTTTGCTTTTTCTTTCCCAATCTATACATGCTTTCTTTTGTTTTGTTTTGTTTTTTTTTTTTTGTCTTATTGCATGACCTAGGAGTGCTAATTTACTTTTTGTTTCTATAAACTTACCTCCTCTGGACATTTCATATAAATGTAATCATACAATATGTGGTCCTTTGTGACTGGCTTATTTCACTTGGCATAACGTTTTCAAGGTTTCTTCATTTCTTTTTACTGTTGAATAATATTCCATTGTATGGATATACCACATTTTTTAAATCCATTCATCAGTTGATGGAAATGGGATTGTTTCTACCTTTTGGCTATTGTGAATAATACTGCTACAAATATTCATGAATAAGTTTTTGTTTGAAAACCTGTTTTTTATTCTTTTGGGTGTATACCCAGGAGTGGAACTGCTGGGTCACATGGTAACACTACCTGTTTAACCATTTGAGGAACTGCCAGCCTATTTTCCGAAGTGCTGAACCCTTTTACTTTCCCACCAGCCGTGTAGGAGGGCTCCGATTTCTCCACGTTCTCACCCATCTTGTTATCACCTTTTTGATCGTAGTCATCCTAACGGTTGTGAAGTGGTATCTTGTACCTTTGCTTTGCATTGCCTGATGTTAATGATGCGGAGCCTCTTTTCACGTGCTTATTGGCCATTTATATAACTTTTCACCTTTTTGATGCATGTCCTTTGAAGCACAAAATTTTTAATTTTGATGAAGTCCAGTTTATCTATTTTTTCTCTTGTTGCTGGCGTTTTTGGTGTCAGATCTAAGAAACCACCACTTAATTCGGGGTCGCAAAGATTGACCCCTATGTTTTCTTCTAAGAGTTTTACAGTTTTAGTTCTTGGAGCCCCATCAGAAATCAATTGACCATAAATGTGAGAGTTTATTTCTGAACTCTCAATTCTATTCCATTGACCTATGTGCCTATCCTCATGTCTGTACTGCACTGTCTTGATAACTGTAGCTTTGTCATAAGTTTTGAAATAGGGAAGTGTGAGTTCTCTAACGTTGTTCTTCTTGTTCAAGATTGTTTTGTCTATTCTGGGTCCGTTTAATTTCTCTACGACCTTTAGGATCAGTTTGTCAATTTCTGCAAAGAAATCAGCTAAGATTTGCACAAGCGTTAAGCTGAAACTGTCGATCATTTGGGGGAGTGTGTCATCCTAGCAATATTGAATTTTGTGATCCATTGAACATTGGATGTCTTTCTATTTATTTCCATCTTCCTTAGTTTCTTTCAACAATATTTCTTATTTTTCAGTCTATAAGTTTTGCACGTCTTTTGTTAAATTTATTTGTAAGCATTTAATTCTTTTTGATGCTATTCTAAATAGAACTGTTTATTTAATTGCATTTTCAGATTGTTCATTGCAAGTATATAAAAATACAATTGATTTTCTATCTTGCCACCTCGCTGAACTTGTTTAACAGTTCTAATAGCTTTTTAGTTGATTCCTGAGGATTTTCTATACACAAGGTCATGTAATCTTCAGATAGAGACGGTTTCACTTCTTTTCCAATCTGGATGCCTTGTATTTCATTTTCTCTCGCATCAGTGTCTTTCTGGAAGGTGAGAAAGCGTTTGATTGATTTGGAAGAACTTGCCTGTGTGAAGCGTGTGAGGCTCACACGTGTGTGAGGCTCAGGTTCCATGCGTGCTCCCACAGCCCCTTCTCCACCACACCTGAGCCCAGTCTTTTCTGTCGGTTGTGCGGTATGCTTTGTTCTGGTTATTTCCCCCCAATCTAGTTTTACGTACCTGTCCCTCTCTCATTAAACACAGCTGTTTAACCTCCTTTGTTGGTGATGTCTGGGGCAGGCTGGCATCGGCCTTGTAATTGTTCTCATTTTCATTATCTGAAGTCTTAGAAAACATGATCACAATATTCACAATGTTAAAACTTCTACTAGCATGATCTTGAAACAAAGCACAACAGTTAATCCACAGGCCAAATCAAAGGCAGACTGTTAACACTGCCAATTACGACGCAGTTAGGTTGAATACTTCACCACGTTGCTCAGAGGGATTCACAATAATGATTTATCCAAACTGCAGAAAACAGTGACAGCAACTACAGAAGGTGGGTCATCTGTGCATATCCTCCAGGTTAAAAATAGTTTGGCTTTCAGCTGCTATTTTTGGGATTTCTGTTGAGTTTTGTACTTTTCCTCCAGAACTTCCACATTCATCACTGAAAAATGAGATTGTTTTACCCTGCAAAGGGTTTGCTGGGACATGAGACTTACAGCACTAAAGTGGGATGGTGCTGGAGGAACCAGGGCAGATGGTCACCCTCTCTCTGCTTCTCTGCAGGTCGAGGTCCTCCACACGGAATCTGGATGTGGGGCACCTCTTGGGTCCTCCCAGCACAGCGAGCCCACTTTGTGACTGTGGGTTTGCCGTTTGACTTGTTTTTAGGACAGGACCATGAGACTATGGAACATCGAAGACATTGACGAAATTCCTTTGGTAATGGAGTGCAAAAAGACCTTGGGCATAAAGGTGAAACAGGTCGGTATTGGGTAAAATTAAGCCCAGTGAAGGCTTTCATTAGTTCCCTCTACAAATTAATTTATTATTTGAATACACATTTACTGGACAACTGGGGAGAAACACCATGAAGAAAAAGATTGAAATTCTTGCCCTCAGGGAGCTTAAATTCTAAAAGGGGAGACAAATAACGAATAAATAAGAATTATGCATAGTGAGTTGCACGGTGATAGGAAATTTGGAGAAAACTAACATGGGGAATAGGAGTGCTGGAGGCTGCCGCATTTTAAAGGGTGGTCAGGATGCGTCTCACTGAGAAGGTGACATTTGTTCACAACTGGAAGGTGGTGAGGGAGTGGGCTGTGCAGATGTGGAGGGGAAGAACTTCCCGGCAGAGGGAACAGCCAGTGGGCAGACCCTGAGGCAGGAGCCAGCTGGGCGTGTTCGAGGAGTGGAGTGAGTGAGCAGAAGTGGGAGATGAGGCCCGAGGGAGCAGGGGACGAACGGCTGGGCACATGGCTGGACATCAGCTGAGCCTCCTACACCCCGCAGCAGACCCCATCGCCAAGTAGCACCCCCAGGACCCCGTCTCTCATGGGAGGGGCTCAGGTGCCTGTTTCTCTAGTGGAAGATTGGGGTAGAGTGGGCACATCTCCTGCTTCACCAGGTGAGCCATGCTGGCCACAGAGCTCTCCCCAGGCAGTGGAGGTCTGCCCCTGCCGGGGCTGTGCTGCAGACACCGGGCTGCCACCTGGAGAGGCTGAGGACTCTATGCTGGGCCCTCTTGAATCCTTTGCCCCTCAGAATCCTGGAGCCACCGAGGCTTGTCTCCCCTCGGAAGGTCTGGAGGGGAGCCACTGCTCCTGAGAACGGCTAATTTTGGAACAGGACTGAGGGGCAGGGAGGTGGGGGGGGGTGCCCACATGGACCTCATCTTTGTGGCCAGCTGGTCCTCAGGGTCTTTGTGGCCATGTTGGCCCTTAGGCCCTGGAAACTGACTGGCTACAGAGCAGCGCTTGCCCATGTCCTCCACCTGCCAACAAGATCTGCCCCCTCTGAGCCCCGTTGTTCTGGGGTTGGGCCATGGGAAATTATGCCACAGGAAAAGGTAGGTAAACGATTTAATTTCTTTCTTGCAAAAGAAGGAAAAGAAAGAGACTGACCTGAAGCTGTAGCAAAGATTAGCCCTCTGCATTTGACTTGCCCTGAATTAATATGAGACCTCTCGGAGGCCAGATTTTCCGGAGGGCCTGCCCTGGTGGGGTTAGCCCCTGTCTGCTGCAGGCCCAGTGCCCAAGAGTGGGCCAGGTGGCAAAGCACAGGGCCTTGGAGTGCCAAGGCTGGGGCATGCCACCTTGCAGGCTTGTCTCAGGGGCACCGTGCTGTGGTAGGAAGCTCTGAGAGACCTCTGCCCATGGCGGGAGAGCCCACCTGGTGGTGTTGCCGAATTCTTTGTGGAAGCAGATGTGGTGAGAGCAGCTGCCGCTGTATCCGCTGTTCTCATGCACTTGAGCCAGAAACAGGCTGAGATGGAGGAGGATGCTCAGCAACTCCCTCATTTTGTTAAAGTCCCTGCCTTGTTTAGAAGTCTTGCCTACTCGCCTCTCACGGTTCTGTAAGTTAGGGATGTCAGGGACTTAGGACATCCCCTCGGCCCCACAGTTCGCCCTGCAGAGCAGAGGACTAGGTCAGACACCCACCCCCTGTACTTTCCACGCCAAGTGGCTTGCCACTCCTGCCCCCAGGGCCTCCATGGCAGGGGACACGAGCTGGCAGTACCTGCACAGCTTTTAGTGGGGGAAGAGAGGGAGAAGCCTGTGCTCATTCTCGCTCAGCGGCCTGCACTTTCCACCCTTGTGGGGTCAGACCCCGAGACGAGAGGCAGCTCTGGGCTCGGCCCAGCCCAAGGTCACTGGATCTGGTGGGAGAATTTGCATTGCATGCCTTGATACCTCCTGACCAGCACCTCCTTTCTGCTTTTTAAAAATATTTCATGTCAGTGCGAAGGATGTGACAGGCCTTTCTCCATCTACGAAAGTGACATCTTTTCTGAAACAGTCACCCAATGCGTGTTCTGCCGCATGGAGGCAAAAGACTTGGCAGAGGCCTCATTGTCATCGGAAAGGGTGGGCTCACTGGCAAGTGAGTGCAGCCTGGACAAGGAGGACCATGGCCACTGAGCCCTTCGAGTGACTTGAGCACAGGCCACCTGTCATGGAGGTTTTGGGGCTCTGCAGGGACCTTTCTCTCACCCCTCCCTGGCCAGGTGGGCCTGTTGGACTGAGGCAGGGGCCCAGCCCTGGCTGGGCTCCCAACACCATGCCACCTGCTCAGCTCCACAGCACCCTTAGAGACTGACTGCCTTGTTTTCAGTTTTCATGCAGAATAAATCTAGATTTGTTTGGGAAACAAGTGTGCGTGTGAATTCTAGAACATTTTTGCTGTTTCTAAGCCTTACGTCTTGGTGTTCATGCTATCTCATTTTTGGAACATATTCTGGACTCTAGAGTTGCCCTGTAACGCATATTTTGGGGGTTGGCACCAGCAGCCCTGAGGAAGGGCTTGTGGAATGAGTAGGAAGATGTGTGGGTCCCCTCTGTGGAGGACACCATAGAGTGGTAAGGCACTGTGGGTGCCTCCCTGGCCAACGCTCCCAGATGTCCACCTGCCCAGAGCTGAAGAAGATCTGGTTAGGCAGGCAGGTGGTGGGCATTTCCATCACGGAATGTTTCGTGCTCTCCACCCCAGACTTTTCAGTTTCCAGAATGCCCATGCACAGCCTTCTTCCTGCTTCCACAGCGGATGGTACAACATAAATCAATTACTTCAGAAGCAGCGAAGGTTTCAGTTACACGTAAAGGGCTCCCTCTTCCGTTTGGTATGACTCACATGGTTTCCATCAGATCTCCCTTGGTCCGTTTTTAAAGCTTAACTACAGAACTGACTTATAGAGCGTCAATTGACTGACATCCACTAATGGCGCCCCTGAGCACCGTAACCTGGTCGTCATTATTTGGGCGCGTCTTGCGCTCCTCAGTCACAGCCTGGGTGATTGCCCAGACTCGAGCTGGCTGCTCAGCGTTTACCCATTTATTTACATGAATGATGTACGAACGCGTCAACACGCCACTTCACGCCCTCCCAGCAAGGGGGCTCTCTCGCAGAGGAGTCCTCCTGCTGGTGGTCTCCGTCCGCCCCCGCAGGAAGACGCGCAGAAGTGTTCTCCCCGCCGCCGCGGAGGCTGGCGGGACTGTGGGGCCCTTGGGTGGTTCGTCGTTTTCTCCTGTTACAGATAATACTGGAGCGCACTTTCCTGTGCATCTATTTTGCAGAGTTTCGTTTCTGTGGGTGAGACTCTCCCGCCGGAGGAATTGCTGGGAGACTGGATTAGCAGTGTTTGGTCTTGCCGTTGCTCAAAGGCCCTCTAAAAAGTGTTGGGGCGAAGTGGCTGATGTGTCTGAGCGAGGAGACCCAGAGCAGGCGAGTGAGACGCCTGTGTGGGGAGGGCCTGGCCGTGCTCCGGCAGCCGAGACCTCCCCACTGACGCGGCGGCGCTCCAAGGCCAGCGGCCGGGGCCCTTGAGGCTCTCCATCCGTCGGCGCCTGCTCGGGGTACCCCAGCGCCCCGGACTCTGCCCGGGCTCAGGCTCCGCGGGAGAAGCCAGGGGTCTGGTCCCACAGGCGGGCGGGTTCGCCCCGGGGCAGGCAGGGCCGGTGACCCTGATGGTCCAAGCGCGACCGAGGCGGCCGCCGGCCTCCCAGCCGAGGGGGCCAGCGCGACGGGTCGGATGAGCGGTCCCCGCGGGGCCTCGGCCGGTGTGCGCCCTGAGCGGACCGCGGAGGAGCCCGCAGGCGGCCTCGCGGGACAGCCTGGGGGGCCTCCTGCGCCAGTTCTGCACGGCAGAAGGCGCGCACCTTGTGCGACCATCTCCCAAAGACGGGGCCACCCCGGCTCAGGTGCGACCACTAAAGAGACCGAAAAGTCAAGCCCGGCTCGGCCTCTGTGCACCGCCCGCGCCTCCAGCCTTGAGGTCCGACCGGTCCTGTTAACACGCTTGCTAGCCGGGCTCTGCACTACGCATGCGCCTGCAGCGGACAAAACTTGTGCGCATGCACTGGGCGGATGGAAAACCTAGTGATGGGGCCAAGATTCTCGCGGTGCTTGTGCGGGCGGCGCCGTGGCTTAGTTGGTTAAAGCGCCTGTCTAGTAAACAGGAGATCCTGGGTTCGAATCCCAGCGGTGCCTCAACCGAGCGTCCCGGCTCTATTTTTTTCTTGCTGCGGCTGCTTTTTGCTCTGCGCTCTTCCGGGCTCCCCCTCGCTTTAGGGGTGTGGGTGCACCCGAGAGGCCGTTTCAGCCGGCGCCCTGCCCGGCGGGAGGAGGCGTGCGCACCTTGGAGCCGGCCCCTCGGGGCTCCGCGACTGCGGTGCGCTGGGGGTCGGGGGCGGCCGGGTGGGGACGGCCTGCGAGGCGAGCGAGGGGCGACTGTCTGCCCGCGGCCGCGGCGGGAGGGCGAGCAGGGCGCTCCTCCCTGGGTTCCCCGGGAAGCGGCCGACCAGGCCCTGTGCGCGCAGCGCCACCTGCGTTCGGTGTCACCATTTCCGACTGGAGACTGGGGCTTGGCGAGGTCAAGTGAGGCCAAAGTCCCGGGCGCCGCGCAGGGGAGCGGAGGATGCATCCGGCCGGCGTGGGCGTCCGGCTGGTGAAAGGATGAAAACTCCAGGGAGGGCGGTGAGGTGGGACTCCCGCGGCCGGGGTTAGGGCCGGCTTCTCCGCAGGGCCTGGCTGAGGCTTAACCCGAAGGCCGGGGCTGCGGCGGCCGATCTCCGGGACTGTGCAAACAGACGGCGGTGGGGCCCGAGCCAGAGCAATTGCATCCGAGTCTCTGGGGTTGCGGCGAAGCGTTGGAATTAAAAGAAAGAATGATCCAGAAATTCGCATATCAAACTCAACAAAATTCATGTCAGATGCAACGGGACAGTCCCAACAAGCTGCAGAAATTGCAGTGATGGCATCAGAATAATCAAATTCACCCGCCCCAGAAGTAGCTCTTCCTTCTGCCTCTGCGTGGGTCTGGGTTTATTGTCTATTGTTTATTGCTTATTTTTCCTCTTCTTTTGGGTCAGTCCTTGCCCTTTGCAGCTTGCTTGTTTTTGCAGAGGAAAACTTGTGGGCGTACTTTGAGCCTTTGCAGTTCTGAGAGGAGTCTTCTCCCCTGTCCACAGAGATGAGGTTACTGGTAACAGGGCTTGGGGGGTTGCCCCCACCCCCGGCACATCTTTACTGCTAGCCTGAGGTCTATGGGGTCAGTTGTGAGCATTTGCCTGTTAGGTGGCCCAGGGGAGATGTTGGTTGGCGGTGTGAGCCTGGGTCTTAGGGATGGTTAGCTGGAGAAAAGCATTTGTGGCAAAGCCTGCAGCAGGTGACTGAAGCCACCCGATGGGGTGAGCACCCCTGGGCAGGGGGCGAAGCCAGAGAAGAGAAATAGGCCCAGGGTCAAGTCCACCCCTACTTCTGTTCTTTAAAAATGCCACGCTGTTCCTGCCTCAAGGCCTTTGCACTTGCTGTGCCCTGTGCTTGGAATGCTGTGTCCTAGGCCCTTTGCAGGAAAGGGTCTTTTTCAGTTTCTGGTCTTCATTAAGTGTATCACCTCTTTGGGGGCCTCCTCCCCTCACTGTGCTCTGCCGCGGAGTCCCTGCCTCCCCTGGGCCAGCTTCCAGTACATCGTCCTGCTTACTTCCTTTACAGCCTTTTCACAGTCTAAAACTGTCTTGTCTATTGTCTGTTTCCTCAAATAGAATGAAGCCCCAAGGAGTGGGGACCCACATATGTCTGTTTACCTCTGTGTCCCCAGCATCTAACAGTGCTTAGAACAAACTAGGCATTGGTGGACACAGGACTTTTTTATTTTTGATCATATTATCTTGATTGGATTGTGGTGCTGTTTGAGATTTGGGACAGCTAGTCCTTTTTTTCAAATGCTGTAAGGCAGCAGTTCTCAAAATGTGGTTCACCCATCCCTGGGGGTCCCAGAGACTCTTTCAGGGGGTCAAATCTAGTTTCATAATTGGACTAAGATGTTACGTGGTTTTTGCACTGTGTTGACACTTGATTGATGTGCAAAAGCACTGGTGGGCCAAACTGCGGACACCTTCGCAGGAATCAAGGCCGTGGCACCAGAGGACCCTACCTGTCATTGTGTTTATTCCTCACCATCACACTTTGGCAGAAAAATAAAAAGGCAGTTTCATTTAAGAATGTCCTTATGAAGCAGTAAACAGTGTCATTTTTATTAAATCTTGATGCCAGTACCTAGTTGTTAATATTGTATGCGAGGAGACGGGAGGCGGGCAGAAATGCCGAGTACTGGGGTGCCGTGACAGTTCTGAGAAGAGCTCAAGCGACTGAGTCATCAGCTGAAACGGCTGCGTTCTTCATGGAGCACCATTGAGAAAATAACCAGCGGGCAAACTGTGCTGCCTCAGGCCTGGGTGCTTAACAGGCAAATTGAAAACGAATAAAGCGAGTCTGTCAGTTCAAGGAAAACAGCTGCAGTATTTGTCATCAATGACAACATCTGAATTTCCAACTGAAAGCTATGATTTTGGAAAAGTTGTGTCTACCACTATGAGCTTGACGGCTTTCCAATATTTAAAAAGTTTCCAGTGAGGTCGGCAGTTGTGTTAATGAATTTTTTTTTGATATTGTATAATGAAATACGTCAATATTTGAAGATATGCATAATTTGGTGAACCAGTATTTTCCAAATGGCCAATGCATGATCCACTTAAAGAGCAAAGTATGCCAGTGTATTTTAGTGGAACAGACTATGAACAGCTCGTTGGTATGGTTTCAGATTCCACCCTACCATTTATTTAGTTTTGGTGTAGTGTGGAAGAAAGGTATCCACACTTTTCCAACAACATATCTGTTTGTGAACAGATTTTCTCTTCTACTTCAACCAGAACAACACATCACAACAGACTGACTGCTCGAGTCGATGTGACAATCCTGGTGCCGTCTATTGAACCCAACATGAAAGGGATTTGCAAAACATACGACAATGCCATCCTCCTCAATCAATTTTGTTTTATTTTGTAACTAGTTTCATAAAAATGTTATTTATGTTAACATGTAATGGGTTTATTATTATTTTAAAACTAATTAATAAATATTCATGTTTTTCTCAGTTTTAATTTCTGATATCTCAATATTGATAGTATATTTCGGATAAACTAAAGCTTCTTTGAAATCCTCAATAAGTTTTTTTTTTTTAAAGATTGGCACCTGGGCTAACAACTGTCGCCAATCTTCCTTTTTTTTTTTTTAAGGATTGGCACCTGGGCTAACAACTGTTGCCAGTCTTTTTTTTTTTTCTGCTTTATCTCCCCAAACCTCGCCTGTACACAGTTGTATATCTTAGTTGCACGTCCTTCTAGTTGTGGGATGTGGGACGCCGCCTCAACGTGGCCTCACGAGTGGTGCCGTGTCCGTGCCCAGGATCCGAACCCTGGGCCGCTGCAGCGGAGCTCACGAACTTAACCACTTGGCCACGGAGCTGGCCCCCTCAATAAGTTTTAAGAGTACAAAGAGACCTAAAGATCAAAAACCACTCAAACTACTGTTTTGGGGCCTCAAGAGTCTTAAAAGAGGTAGGAGAAGGGCGAGTGTTGGGGGTGTCTGAGAGTTGCATGGATTCCTCTCAATGGAGCAACTTTGAGTTACGGTGACGGTGGATTGGAATAAAATGACATCTCCGTTTTCGTCGATTGATGACTCCTTTGATAATGTTGAGTGAATTATCTTGATTAGATCACAGAATTATTTAAATAAAGTTTTAAAATTATACAATCCTACCAATAAATCCTCATGATGAAAATTCACGTAAGAAATATGTAAACCAGAATATATGAGAAGAAGTATAGTGTAATGGGTAAGAACACAGACCCTGGAACCCGGCTGCTTTGCCAGGTACTAGCTGTGTATTTGTTGCCAGAAACAGTATTTGTTGCCAATGATCCCTATTGAGCGCATTTCTCAACCTCTTGGTGACTCAGTTTCCACACACGTACAATGGAGATAAAATAAGAAATACCTCATTTGGTTGTCCTAAGGACTAAATGAGTTATGTTCACCCTTAGGTCACCTAGAGAAAGTGCTACACAGGGTTTACTGTTCTATTTAGTTCTTTAATTCATTGGACGAGGCCCACCCCCATTAGGGCCGGCCATCTGCTTTACACAGTCTGCCTGTTCAAACGTTAACTTCATCCAGAAACACCCTCACAGATGCACGCAGCATAATGTTTGATCAAGTGTCTACGCACCCGAGTGGCCCAGTCAAGTTGACACATAGAATTAACCATCACCACCACCCCCAAAAAACACCCCATACCCTTTAACTATGTGGGTTCTAATTTCTCTACATCCTAGACTTGTTGTCTGTTTTTTTTATTAGAGCCATCCTAGGAGGTATGAAGTGGTTTTGATTTGCATTTTCCTAGTGACTAATGACATGGAGCATCTTTCATGGGCTTACTGGGCATTTGTAGATCTTCCTTGGAGAAATGTGTATTCAGATCCTTTGCCCCTTTTAAAAATTGAGTTATTTGTCTTTTTACTATTTCGCTATAATAATTCTTTATATATTCTAGAGGCAAGTCCCTTATCAGATACACGATTTGCAAATATTTTCTCCCATTCTGTGAGTTTTCTCTTCACTTTCTTCATGCTGTCATTTGCAGTAGAAAAGAATTGTAATTTTGATCAAATCCAATTTACCTATTTTTTCTCTTGTTGCTTATGCTTTTGGTGTCATATCTAAGATTCCATCTCTAAATCCAAGGTCACAAAGATTTACACTTATGTTTTCTTCCAAGGGTTTTTAACTTGTTACTTCTACATTTAGGTCTCTGATCCCTTTTGAGTTAACTTTGTATATAATGTGAAGTAAGGGTCCAACTTCGTTCCTTTGCATGTGGATATCCAGTTGTCTCGGCACCGTTTGCTGAAATTCAATTGACCATAAATATTCTTTCCCCGAGGGTCTTGGCACTCTAGTTGAAAATTAATTGACCATAAATATGAGAGCTTTATTTCTGGAGTCTCAGTTCTGTTCCGTTGGTCTATATGTGTGTCCTTATGCTGGTAGCACGCTGTCTTGATACTGCAGCTTTGTGGTAAGTTTTGAAGTTGGCAAGTGGGAGTCTTCCAACTTAATTCTTCATCGAGATTGTTTTGGCTATTCTGGGTCCCTTGAATTTCCATATGAATTTTAGAATGTTTGTCAATTTCTGCAAAGAAGCCAGCTGGGATTTTGAAAGGGGTTGCATTGCCTCTGTAGGTCGTTTTGGGGAGTTTTGTCATCTTAACAACAGTGAATCTTCTAATCTGTGAACGTGAATGCCTTTCCCTTTATTCAGACCTTCTCTAATTTTGTTCAACCCTGTTTTTTTTTAGTTTTCAGAGTATAAGTTTTACCCTTTTGTTAAATTTGTTCCTAAGTATTTTCTTCTTTTGATGTTATTGTAAATGGAATTGTTTCCTTAATTGCATTTTCAGATTGTTCATTGCAAACGTATAGAAATACGATTGATTTTGTATCTTAATCTTATATCCTGCAACCTTGCTAAACTCACTTGTTAGTTCTAATAGTTTTTTAGAGAATTCCTTCCGATTTTGTATATACAAATCATGTGTTCAGTGAATAGTTTTACTTCTTTTTTTCCATCCTGGATGTCTTTTATTTCATTTTCTTACCTAATTGCCTTGGCTAGAACCTTTAGTACAATATTAAATAGAAGTGGTGAGAGCACTTTTTCCTGAGGTTAGGGGCAAAGCATCCAGTCTTTCACTATTAAGTATGATGTTGGCTGTGGACTTTTCATAGATGCCTTTTCTCAGGCTGAAGTTCCCCGTCTATGCCTAGTTTGTCGAGTGTGTTTATCATGAAAGGGGGTTAGATTTTGTCAAATGGTTTTTCTGCATCTGTTGAGATAATTATGTGGTTTCTGTTTTTTATTCTACTGATATGGTATATTACATTAATTCATTTTCAGATGCTAAACCAACCTTGCATTCCTGGGATACATCTCATGTACACGTGTTTGTAACATAAATGATTGGTTTGTAACCTAAATCTTCACCTTGGAAGTCTTTCCAGGTGGGTGCCCCTAGATTCCTTATCTTATTTACCACTCTCCAGCATTCCTGACTTTGCTGTGGCTGTTACATGAATCAGAGGACCACTCCCTTGTTGGTGAAAATTGTGGTGATGTCGGGTTGTCTCTGAATTTCATCACAATGGGCAAAGCTGGGATGGCGCTCCCTCACACACAGATTTCTTTGTGCACATGAGTTTTTCTAAGACAAAGTTGACAGAGGACTACTGAGTGTAGCATGTACAAGCCACACTGATTTCCCCCTCCTCCACACCCTGCCAGCACTGGACTCTGCCAACATCAGGGACAGTTTTGCAAAATGCCATCTCATTGTTTTAATCCACATATCCCTTGCCTACAAGTGTAGTTGGGCATTCTTCTATATGTTTATTGGCCGTTTGTATTCCTTCTGTGAATTCCCTGTTCATATTCTTTGCTCAGTATTTCAGGTGTGTTGCTTGTTTTCCTTACTGATTTGTAGGTAGAATTTGTGTTAGATAAGAATTCTTTGCTTTTTGTATATTTTTATATATGTAATCAATATCACGTCTCAGTCTGTCAGTTGCCTTTTAACTTTGTTTCAGAGTCTTTTATCTTTTCATTCATTTCCATTATCTTTCAAGTCCTTTGGTTAGTTTACAGTATTCTCAATCTGGGTCTTGTATATTTCTTGCTGGGTTTATTTCTAGGTATGGTGAATGGGATAATTTTCCTATTTTTTTTAATTCCTGCACTCCTGCTGTGTAGGAATGCCCTCGATGTTTGGATGTGACCCTTTAAAGCAGCCTTCTTGCCTGCCTCTCTTGTTACTGCCAATAGTTTTTTAGATTTTTTTGGGCAGATTCTAGGTTGTGCAAATTGAGATTTTGAATGATAAATTTAATCTTAAGGGAAAAAAAGGTAAGTTACAAACTGGAAAATATGTCTGCAATATATGGAAGTAAAAAAATAATTTTGGCAGAGGAAGGGCCCAATGGGTTTAGCAGAGCAGTAGAAATTACGTCACTTTATCAGTATTTGAAAAGCCAGGTTATCAACAATCCCACTCTTTCATGTTTACCCGAGAGAAATGAAAACCGTATCCACAAGAAGACTTGTACCCAGATAGTCACAGATGCTCTCAATGCAATAGCAAAAACGGAGCAGCCCAGGTGTCCATCACAGCAGAATAAGCTGTGGTGTATCCAGGCAATGGACTTCCACACAGTAATGGAAAGGAAGGGACTCCACATACTCACACTGACGTGGATGAAATCTCACGTTGTGCAGAGTAAAACAGTACAGAGTGTATGACTCCATTTATATGAAACTCGAGAAAATGTCAATTAATCCATAGTGACAGCAGATCAATGGTTGCCTTTGTGGTAGAGAGATTGAGAAGGGGAAGAAAAGCTCATTAATTGCACACTTAAGATCTATGCATTTCACCTCAGTGAAAATGTTGAAACAATCAAAGTCCTGTTGACAGCAGCCTGCATCTGCCCCCCGAGTCTGCCCCCCAGCTCCGTGCAGATTTGACTCTTCTTGCCCGTTGCCTGTGCCCTCACAGCAGGGCCTGGCCTCTGTCTGGGGGCTGTCCCGTCGCCCCCTATTTCTGCCTCCTGTGCAATTCCAGCCTAAGTGGTTCTGGATGGAGGTTCGGCTAGGAGGGCAGAGATGTGCACATCCCGTTAGCTGCTTCCTGGGAAGGGCTTCACATTTAATGCTTGTCTGGAGAAGTGGCCTCAGCCTTGGGAAGAAGCCCCCAACATGCTGGTTTCTCAGCTGGGGGAGACACAATCGGGCATCGATTCCCCTCCCCCACCCCTGCTCGATCGTGTGGTTATTTTTATAAATCAAACTGCAATATTGAATGTATTTGTACAAATGGTATTTTTAAGATTTTATTATTTAATTTAATAGGTTAAATAACGTAGAAACAGAAAACATTTCACACCACATTTTGTTTCTTATAATTAGTGAGATTATATTTTAATACAAAAAACTCACCAAAATGTAACTTGAATTCAGCAAACATGGAGCATCTAGTAGGTGTAGAACGATTTGCTACGTGCTCTGGGGCTGTGACTGTGGGGTTAGAAGGTCTGGGGGCGCAAATTCAGGCTGGTGGGGCGTTCAGACGGGGAGCGAAGGGCGGGTGTAGGAGTTAGTGTGGACTGGGTGCCAGCCTTCACCTTTCGGTTCCTCACAGCCTGTGCCCCTGAGATAGTCGCTCACGTCCCTGGAAACCGAGAGTGGCTCCTTAGCAGGCTGTTGCGGTCAGTTATTTTAAAAACTAAAATGGTACCCCGTCAGCCCCCAGCTGTGCCTCCTCTGCTCTGTGAGGCGGGTTACGTGGTGCGCCTGTGTGTATCTGGGACTGAGTTGTGTAAAGGAACTTGGGGACCTCGCTCTAAGGAGGAGTCTGGAGGCCGTTGATGCTCCAGGGAGCGAGTCTGCTGTTGAATGCCTCAGCAGGGCTTCCGTGGGTCAGTCCCACGGGCACACAGCTAAGGGTGGTCTTGGGCGCAGGGGCGGGCACCTCGGAGGGCTGCCAAGCAAGAGACTTTCAGTAAATGCCCACCCGTGAGGAGCCAGCCCTGGGGGTGGTGGGGCTGATTAGACTCACGGTGGGGTGTCCGCCCCTGATTTCCCTCTTTCACTGAATCCCAAAACTCTTTTTAATGCACGATGGTAAAAGAATTTTGTTTTAAGCACTATAACTTATAGAACAAAAATATAATTATATTAACACATTTCATCAAACCAATATTTCTAGACCACATTTTCTAAGTTTATAAAATATCCCTGTTATTGAGCTAAGAATTTATTCTAGATCACGGCATTTCAAAATGAGATTGGAGGTAAACAAATGAAGAGACTTGCAATTATGATTATTATAGTCTTTATTCCTGACATTCTGAAATGAACAAATTTGTAATTAGCGTGTGGTAATCTATTCGTTACACTAACGGGTACAATTTCTCCCTATAATTTTGAGGTTATGCTACATTTTTCATTCACAACCAACCACAACAGGAGGGCATATACACGTTTATAGTTGCATCTTCTAATCTATAATTTTTGTAACATTTTTTAAGTAACAGTATAATTCTTTAAAACTACTTCCACCACCCAAACACTAACCATGCCACGTCATGGAACAGAATGTGCAAATGCGGGTCCCAGTCCTCCATGAAGAGGACGACGCCTCCGACAGGTGAGGTGGGTGTGAACAAGGCCTGTCCTACTGGCTGGATTGTGTTTCTGGCATTTTCATCAGCACCCTTTGGAGACGGGTCCAATCGAAGCAGAGGGTGACAAGGCACAGGGACGACGCGAGAGCAGCCGCAGGACCAAAGCTCTGACGGGAAGGGAGGTGACCTCTCGGGTGGGAACGGGTGCCCTGCAACAGACACCCGGGCCTGAGCTCTGCGGCTGACGCGTGGGCTCCTGTGCTCCGTAGGACTCCTTCGACTGAAGAAAAAGAGACCTTCATTAGCTTCTGACACTGAGATGTCCCCGGGGGGCACTGGCTTCTGGTTGGGGTGGCTCCAGTCTCCAGCAATGCTTTCAGGACCCACTCGTTCTCCATCCTTTGACTCCATCCTTTGGGGTTGCTTCTGTTTCAGGCAGAAGGGGAGCTGGTTGCTGGTGGCTCCGGACTGACATACCGTTGCCCCAGCTCACGGTAGAGGGAGCTTCTTGCTGCTCTGAAATCTTGGGCTGAGCCGTGTGAGCCAGAGTTGGGGCCTCAGGCCTTTCCTGGATGTGATCTCTGAGACCAGCGGAAAAAATATAAAATGTGCAATGATTGGCTCAGGTCTGGATCACAGGCCAGTCCTTGAGACTGGGTGGTGGGGAGGGCTGATCAGCTTCACTCATCCCTGGGCTGAGCACATGGACAGTGGGGGCCCAAGATGCTATTAGAGACGCTGTTACCTGGAGGAGGGGAGGGAGGGCTGGGAGGGTGAAGCCCACAGTGGCCTTTCGTGGTCCTGCCCACACATTAGCATCTGCTCCTGAATGACTCGAGAGACCTTCTGAAGGGCCCCTTGAAAATCTCCTTGACTGCTGAGTGCAAAAAAATAGAGGAAGGGGGCCAGCCCCGTGGCGCAGCGGTTCAGTGCGCACGTTCCACTTTGGTGGCCTGGGGTTCACCAGTTCAGATCCTGGGTGTGGACATGGCACCCTTGGCAAGCCGTGCTGTGGTGGGCATCCCACATATAAAGTAGAGGAAGATGGGTATGGATGTTAGCTCAGGACCAGTCTTCCTCAGCAAAAAGAGGAGGATTGGTGGCAGATGTTGGCTCAGGGCTAATCTCTCTCTCTCAAAAAAAAAGGAAAAAACAGAGGAAGGAAGATACATGCAATGTGATAGGGTTTATTATGCTTAAAACAAAAACAAAACCAAACTCAAATGGTGTATTTCTATGGGTACACATATAGATACGTCCAAAAAAATTTTTAGGGTCAGAAAAGCAGATATTAGATTCATTTCAGTGGTTACCTCTGGAGTAGTGGAGAGGAAGCTGGGATCAGGCTTCAAGAGGGCTTCGGCTTTATACATACTGGACTAAAAGTTAACTAAAAAATAATTTACATAAAATAAAATTCACTCTTTTTGGTGTGTGGTTTGGAGTTTTGACAAATGCAGAAAGTCACGTAACCATCACTGCAATCACCATACAGAACAGTTTCATCACCCCAAAAACCTCCCTGTAGTTAACGCCTCCGCAGATCCCGGCTTCTGGAGACCCCTGGTCTCCCCTCCAGCCCCAGAGTTTGCCTGTCAAGAGAGCACCTTGTAAACGGACTCACGCAGTGTGGAGACTTTAAGGCTGTTTCTTTCATCCATGTTGTCTATGTGTATCAGGATTTTGTTCTTTGTTCTCTGCTGAGTAGTATTCCATTGTTTGGATGTACCGTAGTTTGTTTATCTTCTTAAAGGGGATTTGTTTTTTTTCCAGTTTTTGGCTACTGTGAATAAAATTGCTATAAATATTCGCAGACAGATTTTTGTGTGAACAGAAGTTTTCATTTTTCCAGAGGAAATACTTGTGGGATTGCTGGCCATAGCGTAGTGTGGGTTAATCTTTATAAGAAACTGTACACAGTTTTCATAATGCCTACACCATTTTGCATTCCCACCAGCAATGTATGCGAATTCCAGCCGCTCTGCAGCTTCACCAGCGCTTGGTATTGCCAGTGTTTTTATTTTAGCCATCTAATAAGTATGTCGTGGTTTCTATTTGTGGTTTTAAAAATAGTTTTTAGAGCCAGCCCTGACGGCCTGGTGGTTAAAGTTCGGCGCACTCTGCTTCGGCGGCCTGGGTTCGGTCCCCAAGCGCAGAACGACACCACCCGTCTGTCAGCAGCCCTGCTGTGGCGGCTCACATGGAAGAACCTGAAGAACTTACAACCGTACACAATTATGTACTGGGGCTTTGGGGAGGAAAGGAAGAAGAAAAAAAAAGGAGGAAGATTGGCAATAGATGTTAGCATAGGGCCAATCTTCCTCTGCAAACAACCGCCACCACTTTTTATTTTGAAATAATTTTAGACTTACAGAAGAGTTGCAAAAATAGCATAGAGAGTTCCCATGTACTCTTTAGTCGGCTCCCCTAATATGAACATATTACATAATCATGGTATGTTTATGAAAACAAAGAAATTGGGGCCGGCCTGGTGGTGCAGCAGTTAAGTTCGCATGCTCTGCTTTGGTGGCCCGGGGTTTCGCTGGTTCGGATCCTGGGAGCAGAGATGGCATTGCTCATCAGGCCACACTGAGGCGGCGTCCTACATGTAAAGTAGAAGAAGATGGGCATGGGTGTTAGCTCAGGGCCAATCTTCCTCAGCAAAAAGAGGAGGATTGGCAGCAGATGTTAGCTCAGGGCTAATCTACCTCAAAAAAAAAAAAAAAAAAGAAAGAAAGAAGAAATTAACATTGCTGCAATACTAGTAAGTTAACTACAGACTTTATTCAGACCTCCCCAGTTTTCACTCATGTCCATTTTTGGTTCCAGGCTCCAGGCTAGGATCCCATCGCCTGCAGTCTCCACGGCTCCCTAGTCTCCCGCACTAGGTGACAGCTCCTCAGTCTTCATGACTTTATCGTTCATGACTTCGACACTTTTGAAGAGTACTGCTCGGGCATTTTGTGGGATGTCCCTCAATTTAGATTTGTCTGATGTTTTCTTATAATTAGACTGAGATTATGGGTTTGGGGGAGAATACTGTACAAGTTTTGGGTTTTTTTAGCATTTTATTATTTTCTGGCTCTGCTAGCTCATCGGTGTATTCTCTGCCCAGCACTAGAACCAATCTCTTCCCCAAGGATCCCTGGTTCTGCTTCTAGGCCCTCTCAGCAGACAGAGCTGGGAATGTTATGTGTGTATTCCAAACACGCATACACACGTCTGCATCTCCATCTGCGTGGATGCCTACTCTAACAAGCGAGTTCATGCTGATGTTTCTGACTCCAATCCAGCACACAGTGTCATTCTAGCGTTTCCCCTCGCTTTTTTTACACATTTTTCTCAATGAAAAACCTGTCTCTCTCCTTATCTTCAATACATTTACTTATGTGTTCAACTCTACTATACATGTTAAACAGTTTCAGAATTCATAGCCTGCATGTGTTTGAGAAACAAATTTATCAATTAAAGCAGTTTATGTACGGTTCTTTTTTCCTTTAGTCTTACAGGATCTGGTCAAGACACTGTCTTAGCTCCTTTCTTCCTCACCAGTTTCAGTGTGGTGAAGCTGGCTATCGATTTGTTCACAGATTCGTTTGTCACAGTGTACATTCCATCTTGGATTCCCTTGACATTCTGGGTCATTTCTAAAAATTTGCATACAGTGAAATTCACTTTCACTAAATTCAAATTCACTACACATCTGCGGTGTACAGATCTATGAATTTTTGACAAATGACGTGGACTGATTTTCGAATGTCGAGCCAGCCTTGCATTCCTGGGATAAACTTGATTTAGTTGTCATATACAGTCACGTGTTGCTTAACGATAGGGATGCATTCTGAGAAATGTGTCGTTAGGTGATTCTGCTGTTGTGCAAACACGATAGTGTGTACTTACACAAACCTAGAAGGTCTAGCCTACTGCACACCTGGGCTGTATGGTACTAATCTTTTGGGACCACCATCGTACGTGCAGTTTGCTGTTGACCGAAACATTGTTACGCAGAGCATGACTGTATTATTCTTTTAATATATTGCTGGATTAAGTTTGCTAATATTTTGTTGAGGAATTTTGTATCTATGGTCACTTACCATATTGATCTGTAGTTTTCTTTTCCTGTAAAGCCTTTCTCTGGTTTCTGATATTCGGATAAATCTGACCTCATATAGCAAGTTGGAAAATTTCCCTCTGTTTTATTTTCGTGAAAATGTTGTGTAGCATTGATATGATTTCTTCCTTAACTGTTTGGTAGAATTCAACAATGAAACCATCTGGGCATGAAGCTTTCTTTGTTGGAAGGTTTTCGCTACAAATTCAGTTTCTTTAATAGACACGGCACTATTCGCTTGATCTGTTTCTCCTTGAGTGAGCTTTGGTAGCTTCTTATAAAGTTAAACATTCATTTACCAGAGAATCCAGCAATCCTGCTCCTACATATTTACCCAAGCGAATTGAAAACTTGTGTTCACATCAAAACCTTTCAATTCAGAAGTCCATGGCAAGTTGTAGGACACACTACAGGAATATCCAGGAATAGCTCTTGCTTGATGCCAGTTCTCGGGGGCTTCGAGACCAGAAAACCCAGCCTTTGACCAAAGCTGGATACCTGACCCAGGAACGCCTACACAGGAGAGCACCTGGCCAGGCTGGGCCAATGAGAGCCCTTCCGTAGAATATGGAACTTGAGTGGCTCTTCCGTAATGCGCAGATCCAGGTGCTGTGGGTGATGGTGGTGCTGGTAGGGCGCCATGTTGTTGCAGGAAACAGAAGATGCTGGAGAAGAGAACAGAATAGGCACAGGGAGAGAGGCTGGGATAAGAGACCCAAGCCACACAGTTTGCTCCCAAGTTTCTCTCTGCATTCCTGTCCTGAGTTCTGGGGCACATCCCAGGCCAGAGTCTCTTAGGAAAAGTCAAGTCAGGTTTTCATTCCTTGCAGCTGGAAGTGTTCTGATGCTTAAATGTCTCTCCTTGGACAACTTATGTTTTCTTCTAGAAGAGGAGAGTTTTTCCACATCATGTGTCCGTTCCTCTCAATTGGCCTCCTCCTCCTTAGTCTAAGTGGTGGGTCACTGTGGCTGAGCCATGCCACGCTGCTCCTCACTTCTGTGTTTCATAAAGTGAGGAGGAAATCCTCTCTGACTTGTTGCATTCGGGGGTCTTACGTGGAGAGAGCGCTCAAAGGACAGCCAGGACAAAGCTGCTGTAAGGAGGGGCACCAAGACTTGCCTGTTGTCCCTCCTTAAAGATCAGAGGTCATCTGAATTTGGGGCTGAGATATAGCCAGGGGTGACAATGATAATGGGGATAATGATTTGGGATTTTTGCCTCTCCAGGAGCAGCAAACAAACTTGTTGCCTTGAAGGTGTTACAATTCTCTTGAGCCGTTATTATTATTACTATTGTTGTCATCATCATTATTGTCACGAGACTGGACTGAACACCCTGAGTTAGGAGAGGTTCTGGGTGTGCCTGTGTTCTGCCTGCCTCCGGAACTTGACTACTCACGGCCACCAGTGGCCGCACTTCAGATCCAATCAAATTAGACTTTGGCTTAGGCTGACAAAATTAAGGAAACTGCGATTATTTTCTCCTCTTTATTTACAGAAATAAAAAACAGAAATATGATAACAAATTATCTCTTAGTTTTCCAAGTGGCACAGAACGTTATTTAAATAAACAGTTGCATTATCTTTTGGGATAGACGTTTCTCATGCTTTTTCTCCAGGGGAAAAAAATGCCTCTCTTGTTTTTTGCACAGTTTCCTTTCTACAATATAGGGATTCAAGTGGAAGAAAGCCCGCCCCAGGGATCTTGGTGACTTCCTGTCTGCACACAGTTCACTGGGTGTCAGGGATGATGTTACGTTGAACTTGGCTCCAGCTACCAGAGAGAATGTAAATTTGTATTTCCAGTGCTAAATAGCTTGCTTTTTTTCCTTTGTTTTCTGAGATTTGGGAGATAGAAGGAGACCCCTAAGCTTCTTGGCCCTGGTCGCTTCAGCTGCTGCAACACTGACGATTCACATATTGAAAAGCCGAATCTCCTGGAAACCTGCTGCAGGAGGAATTCAAAGCGCGGCCATTCTGTTGGCAAATGTGCCCTCCGAGGGGCTGAAGGAGGCGCAGTTTTGTTTGGTCTTGTTCCTGAGGGTAGTACACATACTTCTATACTTCTGAATGCTTGTTTTCCTTGAAAAATCGTAAAAGACAGGCATAGGCAATTCTCGAAGGAAGAAAGGCAAATGGCCAATAAACATATGAAAAGATGTTCAATCGCATAAATGCAAATTGAAGCAGTGAGATTTTTTTTCCTCCAGCCACTTAAGAAAATATTATATAAGGGCCGATGAGCGTCCCCAGAGTCGTGGAGAAAGCGAGTCCTTTTCATATCCCACCTTATAGGCGCGATCTGGCGGTGTGCAGCGGTGTTTGAACTGTTCCCTCTGGCTCGGAAACTGTACCTCCAGGCACTCGTCTTAAAGACCCGACTGGATCCCTTTGTGAGGATGAAGACTGAGTTTGTTTATGGAAGGTCGCTCAGGAGAGAGACTGGAAACAACCTGATATCCTCCAGCAGCTATGCCTTAGACAATGACGGATGCAGCTCTCCGTGGCCGCGGGGCAGGCGCTAAGAATGAGGGCACAGAACCTTACATGCAATGCGGAGACGTATCTTTGGTGTACTGCCAGGTGAAAAATGTTATAAAACGGTGCTTATTGTGATTCCATTTCTGTGAAAAATCTGTATGTGTGTTAAAAAAAGTAGTCTGGCCAGTCACAACAGGACAGATACTGCGTGATTCCACTTATATGAGGTACCTAGAGTCAAACGCACAGAGATGGAAGGTAGACCGGCGGCTGCCAGGGGCCGTGGGGAGCGGAGAACAGGGAGTTGTTGTTTAATGGGCACGGAGTTTCGGTTTGGGAAGATGAAAAAGTTCTGGAGATGGATGGTGGTGACACTTGCACAACAGTGTGAAGGTTAAAAATGGTTAAAATGTCACTCGTCTGTTATGTATATTTCACCACCATACAATTTTTTTAAAAAGCAGCTGGAAGGATATTTGCCAAAATAACGGTGTTATTCTCTGTGTGGCCAGTTTTTGTTTGTTCGTGTTTTTTACAACAAGCATACGTTATTTTTATATTCTGTGAGCCCATCTTGGGCAGCCAGTGAGCTGTGGAGTCATTGAACACCTCCATTTCCATTTAAAATTTCAAACGTTATTCTATAGGCTTGGAGCCCGCCCCCACACCCTCCCTCAGGTGTTTCGGTCTGTCAGATTTTCCCTTGGAAACAAATGTGTAATTTTTGTTCCCCTTACGCCTTCCACCCCCACGCCGACTTCCCCACACCAGACTCTGGGCGCGGGTCCTGCCACACGCCGGGTAGAACATCAGTCCTCGCCCCTGTGGACTGCTCGTACCCATGGTGGGCACCACCACCTGTTGTAGCCACCAGGGGAATGTGTCAGGGAGGGAGAGAGAGGAGGACGTTTGGGGGTGGCAGCAGCAAAGCCGGGCACGAGCGTGGCACTGGCAGAACAAGGAATGGTCCCAAGGACCAGCCACCAAACTCCCCATCCTCCCCACCCCCAACTTCCTGCCCCCACTTTCCCACCTGTACCCTCCCCGCTCTGGAACCAGGGCCTGAGAGAGGGTGACTGGCTGATCTTGGTCATGTGTGTGTCCCTGCTTGCACGGAGCAGAAGAGAGAGTGTCGGCTAAGGGACCTCTGCACTTCCTGCAGTGGCATGAGGCAGAGCATCCTTAAAAGGAAACTTTTAAGGAAGGGAGAACCACCTAAACCCTGCACCTGTCCACTCAGCTGTTATCTTCCAGAGCTCAGGACCTTTGCACGAGCTGTTCCCTCTGCCTGTAACCACCTGTCTCCAAACCTTTGCCTGACCAGCTTCCTGTTATTCACTTCGCAGCTTGAAGGTCACCTGTGCAAGCCTTGGCTGTGCTGGTGCATTCCTCTGCCAGGCCACCTGAGATCCTGCTGTCCTGCTCTCGAGTTTGCTTTTCTCTCCTGCACTTCCCTTTGCCTGAGGCTGTTGTGCTCACCCACTTACCTGCGTGTTTAGAGTTGTCTCTCTGTTAGTCCTTGTATTACTCAGCTAGAGCTGCTGTCACAAAATACCGCAGACGGGGGCCTAAACAATGGAAATTTATTCTCTCACAGTTCCACGGGTAGAAGTCCAAGGTCAAGGTGTCGGCAGGGTTGGTTCCTCCTGAGGCCTCTCTCCTCAGCTTTCAGATGGCCATCTTCTCACTGTGTCCTCATGCATGTCTGTACAGCTTCCTTCTTCTCATAAGGACACGAGTCAATTGGATTAGGGTCCATCCCAATGGTCTCAGTCTAACCTAATCACCTCTGTAAAGACCCTCTCTCCAGCTACAGTCACATTCAGAGGCACTGGACGTTAGGGCTTCAACATAGAAATTTGGGAGGCCCCAATTCACCCCATAACAGTCCTCAAGCAGAGTCTTGGTCCTCTCCTCCATTGCTCTATTAGTCAGCCTAATGTTGCTTGACGCATGGCGAGGGTTCAAATATATTTGGAGAAAGAAAGAAAGGAAGGAAGAGGGGGCACTGTGGAGTCCAGCTCTGACAGGTGTGCCCAGCTTGGTGATGGCACTGTCCCCACCTCTTCCAGGATCATGCAGGGACTATTGGTGGGGTTCAGTTCCCTCAGAATGAGCAAGAGCAGGGGTGGGAGAGGGCAGGGGAGGGCCGCCCAAGATGGAGGTCATGATCTTTTGTAACCTAAACTTGGAAGTGACATCCATTGCTTTTGCTATTCATAGAAGAGAATCACTCGGTCCAGCCCACGCTCAGCGGGAGGGGAGAACACCGACGCACGTCTGCTAGGAGTCTGGGATCACCGGGGGTCATTGTGGACCGCAAACACCCTGATGCCAAGCTAAGGGGAAAAGCCCAGCTGTGCATCCCGATGACTCAGAAACCATCACATGTGTCAGCATTACTGGCAACAGCAAAACACTAAAACAGTCTGAATGCCCCTCAGTGTGGTGGCACTCTGTGTACAATAGAATAATAGTAAGTTAAAAGGAATTGTGTTAGTTTGGGTCCTTTGAGAAGCAGACGCTAAGATAGGATTAGATCTGTGAGATATTTATGGGGGAAATGCCTGAATAACAAAGGAGAGGAAGCCCGGAAATGGGGACACCTCCCGGCCTGAGGCAGACACGACCCCTGTAAAGGAGGAGTGGGTAGGGAGAGGCTCCTGGGGCAGCACGATTTCAAGAATGTTTTGGCCAGGCTGACGGGGAGTCCTTGAGCCAAGGTTGTCCAGTAGCGGCGTCTCACATCTCACAGCAGTGGGCTGACCTGAGCAACCCTGCCGTGCTCAGCCCTGGGTGGGAGCGCATTCGGGGGTCGTGGCCCAGGAGCCATGCATTTTCGTGGCTTCTAGATGAATGAACTAGATCTAGGCATATCAATGTGGATAAAATTTGAAGACATAACGCCGGGTGAAAAAAGTTGTCAGAGGATACAAGCAATATGTTACCACTTACGTAAAAGTTTAAAGCACACAAAATAATATGATACATTGGCCGTGGGCACATAGCGTGTAGGCAGAGTATAAAAGTGAAGAAGAGGAAGTGTTGGCACTGAACTCAGGCTGGGTTAGGGAGGGAGAGCGGGGTAGGGCAGGATTCCCTGGGGGTGATGCCTGATTCCAAGCCATGCTGAGGGGGACTCCTTTCCTACAGGTTGGAACTTACAGAATGGGATATTGGAGACACGAGGAAAGAACAGCGTTTCTGTAAGTGGCCTGGGCCATGCTGTCTTCTGTGTCAACTCAAGTCAGTAAACACCTGCTGATCACCCACACGTGGGTGTGAGCAGAGCTGCCCCGGATGACGAGGACGTAAAAGGTGTGTTAACATGCCTAGGAAGGAGCTGATGGCCTAAGGACGGGACAGCCACAAAGATGAGCCTGTAAATTACAAGAGGATGATGTGTGCAGCCCCAGAAGCCCGTCCAAGGTACAGAAGGAGAAGAGAGGTGGGAGGGAGTTTTATCTCTCTCTGGGAGGGCAGAGAGAAGATCGCTAGCCTCGATTCTGAAGCCTGAATAGGAGTTTTCAGGGAGGGGGCCAGTTGGATAATGGTTAGTAATTACTGAGTGCTGACTCTGTGCCAGGCATGGCTGTAAGGACCGCACACGTATTAACACTTCTACTTCTTACCATGACCTCGTGAAGCAGGTACTGTGGGGCCCCTCTTTACAGATGAGGAAGCCGAAGCTCTTAAGAGTGATGGAAGCTGATCACATGGGGAGCGGGCTGGGGAGCCGGGTTCAATCCTCCGCAGGTTGACTCCAGAGTCTCTGCTTAATCATGCCAGTTTCCTGCTTCCGGTATGTTTGAGTGACTTCCTGTGGGACCCGGAGGATCTGGAGTAAACCCCACTGAACCACAACGCAAGGGCGTCATTCTCTCTTCAGTTCTCCCCCAGTGTTTCTCATTCGATTGAAGAGAAAGTCTCCGTTTTGACACCAGGGTGCCTCAATGCTCTAGTCTACTTCCTAAATCTCCCCGGTGGAGATCAACAGAAGGAGACAGACAGACAGACAGAGACGGAGGAACGGAGAGACAGAGAGACAGGGACGCAGGCAACAAAACGTCTGAGGTTTTCTTTCGGTCATGCTTCTACTTATGGTCATCTATTTATGGCTAGAAATCTGGCTTTACATTCAAAATTATATATAAAATTTCTTTTTCAAGTAGAAATACTTAAGTAAAATTCAAAAAGTTGATTTAAACACAACCATTAAGTCCATAGTAAAGGTTCCCTGTCCACCGTGGTGGAGGAGGGGGCCCTTGGGTGGGTAGCTCTGCACCAGCCCCTGTGTCCCCTGGGAGCCGCCCGGAGCCCCGCGGCAGCTGCTTCCGTCTCCCGCAAGAGCTGGAGGTGAGCTTAGCCTCCCCTCTCTGAGCCACCTTGATCATGAAGGAGACACTCCTTGGGGCCGTGAGGGCTTGTCCCAGTGGCTTTCCTGACCCGTCCCTCCAGCCTTGGGTTTCCCAGCTGCACGTGCGGCTCTGGCTCAGGTTCTCGCAGCCTGTCCCCTTTATTCCTGTGGCAGAAACAGGGTTAAAAACCCTGTTAACCCATCTCGGGGTTCTGATTCGCTTTGCTCCATTAATAATTTAGTGAGGTGGACTGATCTGGATTGATTCTGCCCCAAATCAATACCGAATGCTTATTGTTCAGGGCACTTCCGAGTGCTTCAGCAAGGCCGAGGGGAGCTTTTTGATTGAGAATTGGAGCTGCGCTCATCACTCAGCATTACTGCGGAGAGGTTATATAAACCAAGGGGATGACCTGGCGCTAACATTTTTATTGCAATAAAAGCTTTTTTTTTTTTTTGAATGGGGCTTTTATGACACACTTGCTATCACTGTTCCAGGCCTGTAATTTTAAAATTACTGCTCCACACTGAAGGTGAAATGATTTTACTGCCACTGCTCTATTAAAGTTGTAAGAACCAGCACAGGCTTGGAGAGTGTCTATGGCTGGATGCGCTTGGCCACACAGAGCCGGTCACCGCAGACACGCCTGCAGATGTGGCAGTGGGCGTGGCGGGCGGTGCCTGGGCTCAGCTCCCTCCTGTCTTGCTCTCCCTCACTTCCCCGGCAGACACAGATGGAGGCTCTGTGGGGCGGAGACACTATGAAACCCCACTAAATCGGAAGCAGCAACCCAGACTGGCTGCCTCAGTCCACAGGGTTCAGGCGGAAATGTTGTGACAACCCTGAATTTTGCCAGTTTATTTTTATTGCGGTAAAATACACCTAAGACAAAATTTATTATTTTAACCATTTTTAAGGGTGTGGTTCACTGGCATTAAGTGCATTCACATAGTTGTGTAACCATCACCACCATCCATCTCCAGAACCCTTTCATTTTTCCAAACGGAAACTCTGCCCGTGTTAAGCAATAACGTCCCATCAGCCCCTCCCTCCCGCTCCTGGCACCCACACTTCTACTTTCTGTCTCTGTGAATCTGACTACTCTAGGGACCTCATATAAGTGGAATCACACAGTAGTTGTCCTTTTGTGACTGACTTACTACACTTACGTGATGTCCTCCCGGTTCGTCCATGTTGAAGCACGTGTCAGAGTCCCCCTCCTTTTGAAGGCTGAAGAATATTCCACTGTACGGACGGACCACATTTTATCCATTCATCTGCTGATGGACTCTTGGGTTGCTTCCACTTTTTGGTTAGTATCGTGCCTAACGCTGCTATGAATGTGGGTGCACAAGTATCTATTCCAGATTCTGCTTTCAGTTCTTTTGAGTAGATGCCAGAAGTGCAGTTGGTGGGTCATAAGGTCATTCTATGTTTAACCTTGTGAGAAGCTGCCAAACTGTTTTCCGCAGCAGCTGCACCATTTTACGCTCCCATCGGCGATGCGCGAGGGCTCCAACTTCTCCACGTTCTCACCGACGCTTGTATTTTCTATTGTATTTTTTTTAATAATGGCCATCCTAATGGATGTAACGTGGTTTTGATCTCATTGTGGTATTTAGTATTTTTAATTCAAATCAACCTTAACTCCTGTTCTTTAAAGCTCTTTTCTCTTCTTACCTCCTTTCCTGCCCTTCCACCATCTTATTTCAAAGTTGTATGACATCAGCTACCATTCAGAAATCCCACAGTCACAGGTTCTCATGTTAGTTTCTACTTAAATGGCTAAGATTTTAAAATGTCATTAGAGAAACATGGGTTTTAATGTATATGAAACCAAAATAGCCATTTAGAAGACACGTACGGTGAGTTTCCTCGGCTGGGGTCCCAGGGGGCAATCTTATAAAGCATCCCAGGATGGTTTCTGCCCCAGGAGAGACTGGGTTACAGATGCAGACAGAATGGTCCTCTCACCACTGGCTTGAGTGAGTCGCTGGCCTTCGGTGCTTGGAGCGCTTTTCTCCAAAGGGGCCTTGGAGGTGGGGGTATCGTCGGTAGGTCCACATGCTGGAGGGGCTGCTCACAGGGCTGAGAGGGTCCCTCCAAATGCTCTCTGGATCTGCCTCTTGGCTGTTCTCCTGGCAGAACAGAGGAGGAGTAGAAATTCGCTGGGGGAAGAGTGGAAACATTCTGAGGCCAGGAGTTGGGTGGAAATGGGGGCGTGGAGAGGGTGGCAGACATGGCTAGTCCCGCAGAATCACAAAACTTGGGCTAAAACTTTGAAGTCTGTTCTGGAGCATCTTCTGGGGGGACATGAATCACTTTGAATGTTGAACATGTGAGCTGTTGATGGGAAGCGGAGGAGCAGATAGGAGGCTTCTGGGGAAGTCCAGGAGAGAGGAGGCGGTGGCTGGGACCAGGGAGGTGGCTGTGGTGACAGAGAGAAGCGGCAGATTTGAGATGCATTGTGGGGACTAGGTATCAGGTCTTCTGATGGAGCGGATGTGGGGGAATTGGAGTGGAGACTCTTGACTCAATAAATGAGGGGGCCGTGAGCGGAGCTGTGCATGGCAGGCAAGGCACAGACTGCGGAGTAGGAGGTATCTGGTCTAGACTTCAGTTTGCACAATGGAGGGTTTGCCCTCCTGGAAGGCACCTGCGAGAAACCTGGCCCAGGTGCTCAGAAGACCTTGTTTCGGTTTTACTTGCCAAAGTCACTTTTGGCTTTTGATCCTCAAATAAATTCTAACTATTTGAAATCAAAAAAGACAATTACCTTTCAATTTGGCATCCTCTGTGTGGTGTCCAACAGCCAGTTGAATAAGAGTGGGCTTGCATTTGCATCTGCATGTGGGTAAATGATGGAGGGGGCATGTGGGGAACTCTCCACTGGCAGTGGCTTCCTCGGTGTCCTGCGGGGCTTTCGGCCGTGCGGCCTGCGAGAGGGCAATGGCAGTGACCCTGTTGTCCCGGACAGGGATTTATGTGGGATGCCTCCGTGCCTCTTGCCTCTCTCTCTTCTTGCCTTCTGTTCACTCCTGGAAGGGATTGCTGAAGGCCTCAGTGGCCCATGGTTCGAATCTCATGAGACACGCATGAGTGACAGCAGCTTCGCTGCCTCCTAACCAGGATGCCCAGCTTCCCACCAGGAGAACTTTAATCCCCTGCCTGTGCCCCTCCGCCCTGCTGCTTCCTTGTCTGTCCCCGCCAGTCTGCAGATTCTTGGTGTCTATTATTTGCATCATCCTCTTTCCAGTACTAAATCCTCCACTAGTTGGAAGATTTGGGGTTTTGATGGACAGACACCTCCTGGATACAGCTGGAGCTGACATAGGATGTTTGCTAAAAAGGTGAGGGGGCTGAGGGGACCAGGTGACTGCAGCCAGAGCCTTGAGTCCTGCAGCACAGACTGGGCTGCCAGGAGCTGCTCCAGACATGCTGAGGGCAGTTGGGGGAGAGGACTGGGCCAAGGCTACACTGGGGGGCCCCCAGTGAGGTTCCTGCCTGGGGCAACAGCCTCCAGAGGGCGCTAGACCATGGTGGGACTAAACTGGAGATGGGTTGTCAGATAGGCAAGGTCTCAATATGGCCCATACTAGGTTTGTGCCAAAAAACTCAGTAATCAAGATAAACCATATTTTAAAAAATCAAAATAAATGCAAGAAAATCCGTGATGAAATAAACATCAAAAGTTTAAATAAAGACAGGTGGTGGTGGTGGTTAGTTTTATGGCCCTGCACTATGGTGTGATGGGGTCAGTAGTTTCCAGTCGGCTGAGGTTCTGGGGTAGGTCAGCTGTCCCCTGCTGTGTAGGTCAGTGAGTGTTGGCAATGGGGTGTGACCGTATTGGGCAACTTGGAGCTTAATATATGGTCATGTTCTGTGACTGCGGAGCTTTTATGAACCTTTTCCACTTGGTTCAAAATACGGGAGGATATCTTGAAGTGTATAAAAGAGCTCGCAGTTTTCCTCCTGCCTCAGGTTCCAACAGGACGGCCCATGACATTGGCCTCAACCCTGGATTCCTTATACAGCTTGCAAAATTTACACCGAAGTGGAAAACAGCCTCAAGTGGCAACAGAACTCCAGACCCTCCCTCCCAGTGTCCCTTCTTCTGTGGGACAGTTTTGTCACGGATAAATGCCCATCACATGGGCAGTCAGCAGTCTGAGGAAATTCTGAGGTCAAATTACAACAGGTTAGTGTTCTTTACCGTAAATGAGTCATTTGTCTTGCTATTTGACTTTTAAATCTTTTTTTTTAAAGATTTTATTTTTCCTTTTTCTCCCAAAGCCCCCCGGCATACGTAGTTGTGTATTTTTAGTTGTGGGTCCTTCTAGTTGTGGCATGTGGGATGCTGCCTCAGCATGGCTTGATGAGTGGTGCCATGTCCACGCCCAGGATTCGAACCAGCGAAACCCTGGGCCACTGAAGCAGAGCATGCGAACTTAACCACTTGGCCACGGGGCCGGCCCTTGATTTTTAAATCTTTTAATACATCTCCCAAGAAGAAGTTTGCTTTGGAAAAATCACCAAAAGAATTAGAAGGGAAAGAAGGAGAAAAACCCGAAAAACTAAAAGATGTTTTTTCTGGTTTTTAAATTAAAATCCAGTTAGCTTGCACAGTGAAGGTGAATAGTCCACAACCTTCACTAATACAACATCAGTTTCTCTCTACCTTCTCCCCTAAAAGGAGAATTTCAAAGCGGGGGAGGGATGGAAAAGGGCTTTTCAGCTCAGGATGGGTGGGCAGGCCATACCAAAGCCCCATGTCAGGGGACCTTTGGGGACTTCTGATTTCCCATCAGTCTCAAGGAAGGAGAGTTGACCCTGCTTGACCTAAATGGCCTCCTCAACCCTTCTCCGTGTCTCCTCCGGGTTCTGCTCTCCCAGATGGCTGCCCCAGGCCTGTCGGGGTGACTGGGTGGGCTCAGGGCTCCCGGGGAGGGGTGGGTTTCCAGAGGCCTCAGAGCGTTCACCGATATCCCCTCGAAGGCCTTGCCCTGCACAGAGGGATTCGTCTTAGGGATGTGACAGGGCCAGAGGGCTGTGGCAAACGAAAGGGCCAGGGCGGAGGGGCAGGAACACCTCGGGAGGAAGGCAGGCCTTAGCCCAGGGCCACCACGGGCTGTCCTGCCCTCAGGTCCCCTAGGCAGCTCTGCGTAGCCCCTTTCTCTGCCACCTTTCACCCGTCTTCCTCCCTCCCCTCCGGCACAGCCGGTCCCCGAGAGGGACCAGTTCGTGGGCCCGGGAGGAGGCCAGACCAGCGCTGACGGGGTCTCCGGAGCACAGCCGGCCTCGAGGCCAGGCGCAAGGGCCGCGGGCGCGGAGCTGTCCAGCAGCCGAGGCGGGGCGCGCGCCCCCGGCCGGCCCCCGCCGCCTCCGCCCGCCCTGCCAGCGCCACTGCGGCTCGGCGGGTGCGTCACGTGGCTGGCGCGACGCGGCCTCCAGGCTCCGGGCGGGCGGACCCACAGACCCGCGGACGCACCACCGGCGGCACCCGGCCCGGCGGGCTGGGCGCGGCGCGGGTGGCCTGGGGCGCCGGGGCCGGGCGGGCTGCGCGGCGCGGGACATGGGCGCGCCGGGGGCCCCCGCGCACAGGCCGGCGGCGCGGCGCCCGGGGCGCGGGGGCAGCGGCGGGCGGGGGTCCTCCCTGGCGGCCGCCGCGGAGCCCCCGCGGGGCCCGTGACGCCGCGGCCGATGTGGCCCCGCGCGCGCTGCCCGCCTGCACCGCCGCCTCGCACAGACGCCGCCGGAGCCGCCGCCCGCATCCGGCCCGCAGCCGCCGCGGGAGCCCGCGCCCGCGCCCGCGCCCGAGCCCGAGCCGGGGGGCGGGAGGCGGCGCCCGCGGGGCCCCGGCATGGAGAAGCGGGCGGCCGCGGGGCCGGAGGGGGCGCCGGGCGCCCGGGCGCAGCTCGCCGTCGTCTGCCTGGGTGAGTGGCCGCGCAGCCCGGCGGGCTCTGGGTCCCGCTCGCAGCTCCGCGCCGCGCCCTCCCGGACCCCCGCGCGCCGCGCTCCTCCTCCGCGGCCCGGCTTCCAGGGGCGGGCGCTGCGAGAGGGCTGCCCGGTCCCCGGCCTGCTGGGCTCGCGGGCCTGGGAGGCTGCTCGGCAGCGGAGCCCGGCTCCCAGCGGCTCGGGATGGCGGCTGGAGCCCGGGCGAGCCGTGCGCGGGGGCCCGCTCGGGCGGGCGGCGGGGCTGGCGGGCAGCGGCTTTCCGGCGGCGCTCGGGCCTCCGGAGCTGCGCACAAAGCCACGGCCGGCTGCCCCTGAACAGGGAGGAACTGTTTCCTGCCCCGAGTCGGGGTGGGGGCGGGCGCCTGCCGGGGCGAGCGGCACGCAGGATGCCGCGCCGGAGGCGGCTGCGAGGAGAAGGACTCGTGTCTTCCCTTTGTGTCTCCCCAGGCCCGGAGGGGCAGGCCTCTTCAGCCCAGGGCGCTGTGTCTGGGGAGGCCCGGGGACCTGGCCAGGCCCCGCACCTGGGCAGCAGGGACTCCTGCCCCACCCAGGAGTTTTCGTCCATCTTTCCAGGGCCCTGTGTCAGGGAGAGGGGAAGGAAGGAGTTAAGTCGTCAACTCACATGGCTCCTTTATTTACCATAATAAAGGAGGGAGGCCATTATCTGAGCCGGGGGTCATTAGGGGACACCCTATGGTGTCACCAGTGAAGGCTCTGTAACCCCGAGGTCCTCCCTGCCCAGATGTGGCATGGGCTATGCCTAGTAGAGCCTGGGTGTCCTGAGAGAGCGCAGCTGCCCCTGCTTCCTCCCCAGGTCCGGGCTGACCCTTCAGAGATGCTCTCTGCCTCCCTTGGCCTCCTGATATTGGAGGAAGGGGGGCCCCTGCACTCTGGGCAGTTGGGTTCGCCCATACCCGCCTCCTGGTCCCATAACCCCTGTAGGAAAGCAGTAGGGGAAGCCAAAGGACAGACCCTGTAGCCATAGGGACTTGAGGGGGTGGGTGGCAGGTGAGTTCATTGCCTCCCTTCTCAAGGTCAGCATGGCTGGCGCAGTGAGGAGGAAGGACCCTGAACCCTGCTCACTGTGCATGCCTGTCACATGGGGTGATCAGAACGGCTTCCCTGCCTTCCTGGCTGCCGTGGACCAGGTGGCTGGCAAGCCCCCTGCGAGGAAGCCCTTTAAGGTGGTAGGAGCCCCCTTGACAGGCAGGGCCCCTACCTGGCTGACCCAGGGCCTCTCTCTGATGAGTGATCCAGGCCTGAGGTTCCCAAGCTTAACAGGAAACAGAACCCCCCCAAGTGAGTTAGGGTTCCCAGACCCCCCCCCCAAGTGAATTAGGGTTCTCAGGCCTGGGGAGCTGCAGGAGTGGTCTGCTGCGGACTTGCACCCTGTTCTCTTCGCCTGGGGGCAGGAAGCCTGAGGCCCGGGGTGGTCCTGCCTTCCGCCCCTCCCCGCAGGACTGGGGTGGCAGTGAGGTCTCTGAGGCAGTGCTCCCGACCTCGCCTGTGAGATGAGGAGACCCGGCCTGCCGTTTGGGCTGTGTCGTCCTGTGCCCCTGTGAGGGCTGCTGCCCCACTGAGCCCCTTTGTGTCTCCCACAGTGAACATCGTCCTCACGGGGCGGCTCAGCAGCGCGGTTCCTGCCTTAGGTGAGTGAGCTGCTTCTCTCCTTCCTCCCTGTCCCTCTGGCTCGGTGACCTCTGAACCACCTGAAGGCCTGTCCGCGCCTGATGTCACCTGGCCTGTTTCAATCTCAGTCCTTGTGCATCTTTTCTTCTTCACAAAGTTGCTGTTTGGCCACGGGCAAACTTCCACCCCCCGAGTCTCAGTTTCCTCTTCTGTAAAATGGGTGCAGTAACAGGAACCATCTCAAAGCCTGGGTATTAGGGTTGAATGGGCGAATGAGGCAAGGTCCTCAGTGCAGCGTTGGCACCTGTGGCTTAATACCTTGAGCAAGCTGTCAGAGGCCCAGTAGGATTAGCAGATTGTGCTTCCAGTAGGCTGTGGGGTCCCCGAGGGCCGTGAGGAGCCACAGGATGCCTGCCTGTTTTAAAATGACACCAGGGATTTAATTTCTAAAGGTGTGACTGAGTGGCGACATTGAGAGGCCGCTGCCATTGACGGAAGAATTCGTTCCTCGTGTGTCTTCAGAGGAGACATGCCACCGCACAGGGGGCCACAGGGGGACTGCAGGTTTGGTCAGGCAGACGCAGGCACGAGGGGGGGCCTAGGCAGAGCCTGTATTGGGGTTTCTGCGGGAAAGGCAAGGCAGGACGGGGGAGCAGCTCTGGCTTGGCTCGTGTGAATGATTTCGGCGGGCTGTGGGCTTCAGGGGTGGTCTCTGGTTGCCTGGGGCCTGGCCTGGGATGACCCAGGGCAGGGGCAATGCTGGCTTGTGTGTGACTTAGGTAAGAAGGCGGTGGGGGCTCAGGCGGGCTGCCCGGGAAAGAGCAGTTGAAGGCAAGCGGGTGTGCCAGAGAGAGATCAACAAGTGGCTGAGAGTTTCGCCCTGTGATTAGTGGATGCCAAGCAGACGCACAGAATCTAAGACACAGTGGGAACTCCACCCCTGCCTCCTGCCTGTCCGAGTGGGTCCGTCCATCCTCTGCCCATCTTTGTGCTCAGGCCCAGTGCCGAGCACAGCAAAGACTGTCAGGGGCAGCTAGGGCACCGGAGGCCGTCAGACTGCTCTTTGCTCAGGGGGCTGCCAGGGGTTGGCGAATCCATAAGCTTGGGGCCCCGTGGCTATTGGTGCCACCAGGAGACATCTGAGAGGGGTGTCAGGGAGCTGGGGAGGAGGTGCGGTCCCTAGTCTGGGGGGCTTTGACGTGTTTGCTGTCTGCAGTGCTGCATGGAGGGGCAGGAGGGACTGGGGTATCTAGTGCTGTTCAGGGTCTGGCTTACGGCGGAAACCCACTGCAGCTGCCTCTGGGAGAGGGACCTCTGTTGGCTGCGGTCCAGGATGGGGAGGCCCCTGGTCCACAGAAGCTGCTTTCTCGGGCCGGTCTTGCAGACGTGGCCTCAGTCTCCCTCCCGATTCTCCCTGTGCACCAGCTCCTGCTCCCCGCAGCCTGGCCTCCTCTGCTGACTCGGCTGGCCCAGGGCCCTGCCTTGCTCGGCACTGAGCCACCCCAGCCCTGCCTGGAGTCCTGGCCCCCGCAGCTAACTACCCAGTCTTCACATCCCAACTTCCAGCGGAAGACTGACTGGCCCCGCCTGGGTCAGGTGGCCGTGGCTGTGGTGGAGAGTGGTGGGGGGACGGCACGGGGGTGTCACATTTTATAAATGTGAGTTTCTGGGTTTCTGCTGGTGTGGTGGGTGGGCATGTTACCCCAAACGTGTCTGCCACATGCATGTGTCCCAGGTTTAGAGAAATGATGCTCCAGGGACAAGGGCCACTTATAGAGCCAGGGAGAGAACGACAGCCATGTAGGTCCACATGTGTGGTTTTCTTAGTTCTCACCTCAGGCCTCAGTGGGGTCCATGTTGCCCAAATCAGGGAGCCTCCGATCACATCAAGGTGGCTGTGTGTGGTGCCCCCAGTGTCCTGAGCTGCATGCTCAGCCCGTGTGGCCACAGGTGGTGGTCTGGGGCCCTAGCTCTCTTGGAGTCTAGCTCTGATCCCTGTCGCATTGCTAAGAGAAGTGGAGACCAGCTTCTAGCTCCCTGGGGTGCCCCCCACCCCGCCCCCAAGACTCCATGACTCTGCATTTTCAGAGTTTTCCTGGCAATGCCTACTGTGAGGAGCCTGGATCATAGCTGTCCCTGCTGCCCCTCTCCCAGCCCTCACTGGGCTCAGACACTCCTGGGCGCTCAGCCGGGCTGCCCAGGGACCCCACAGGTCTTGTCTCTCAGCCCCTGTCCTGCCCCAGGTTGTCAGGCACTGACTGGGTCAGATGCCCCACCTCTCGCATCCCAGACTCTTGGCTCCGGCCCCGCCACGGAGCTGCTGTAACCTGGGGGTGCGCCCGGACAGGGTCTTCAGGCTGCTCTCCACTCACCTGGCAGCTTCCCCCCAGTGGGGTTCCTGGCTCCATTGGCCGGTTACACCAGGCAGGTTGTCCGGAGTATTGATCGCCTCTGGAAACCGGATCTGCAAATTGTGCTTCATCAGGCATGCTCGGGCCCTCTCAGGAGTCTCTGACGACTCTTTGGACCAGGAAAAAAGGACGCTGGTCTAAAAGTGCTCAGTCATCCCTTGCCCACGTGAGCGGGGCGCCGTGGCCCGGGGGCCGAGGGAGTCTTCAGGTTTTCCCCAGTTAAAGTTCAGGTGGTGCTCTCTGCCTGCTCGCAAACACCCCCCAAACCCCCGCTCCTGCGTCAGTATCCCGCAAACACACAATCCTCCCAGCTCCCCTCACTGGCCACCTGTCGGCCCCCCTCCCCCTGGCCCCGCACATGACCCCCATCTTCCCCAGGGCATGACCCCATCCCCATCCCATGATGTCTGCTAGAGACTGCTGCTGTCCACAGAGTTCCCAGCCACCCTCCGAGACAGGCGGCACCCAGTGACTTCGTTTTACTGAGGGACAAGCTGAGGCCTAGGGTGGAACCGTGTGTCTGGCTGTGTGAGCCCCCAGGTGGGATTCACGAGGCCTTTTCCCCGGCCTGAGCCTGGGCCGGGTGGTGCTGGGGTGGGCCAAGGTCTGCTGTCACAGAGAGCTGGCTGGTCGTCTGAGCTGGTGGCGCCCTCCAGGCCCACGGCCAAGCCGTACCAGTCAAGAGGCCCCACCCGGGGCTCCAGGCTCCTGGCGTGGACCCCTGCCTCCCTCCTGCTCCGTGCTCACTGCATGGGCCAGGCTGATGGCTGCAGAACCCACAGTCTCAGCAGCCCCCCCCCCCCCCCAGAGAGGAGCGAACAGTAACTGAGTGACACTGCTGCTCCCAATGTGGGGCTTTCTGGGGCAGCCGTGGGGATGCTCAGGGGTGAGGCTGTTTGGGGGGACGTGTTGCCAGGGGCTTTGTTGAGAGGCAGAGCTGGGCTGGCAGCTGTCCAGTCATCTGCTCCTGACTTGGCTGGTGGTCTGGAGAGACAGGCCTGTGGATCCCGGAAAGAAGGCCAGACCGAGGTCCCTGTGGCCTGGCTTCCCACAGCCTGGCTTCCTGTGGCTGGCGTAGGTGAGAAGCCTGGCCTCTGAGAGCTCCGTCCCCTAGGGAAGGCCTCTGGTATTGCGCTGCCCCAGGCCTGGTCCTGCGGGCTGAGGGTCCCAGGGAACAGGGGTGGGTCCCACCCTGACTGACGCAGCCTCCTGACCCCGACTGTAACATGTGCCTTAGACTCGACGTGGGGGTCCGATGTGCTCCGGCCATGCCGGGCCTTCCCCACCTGTGAGCCTCCCACCCAGCACCCGCCGGGAGCTGAAGCCTCTTCTGGGTTTCGTAACCCCACACCTCCCCAGACACCCCCAGGTCAGCGCCCAGGGCCCCTGTGAGGTCCACAAAGCCCGGGGGCCTCACCCGCCAGGGGGAACGTGCTGCTCAGCACATCACTATGCACGGGCAATGCGAGGCTCCGCGAGGCCGGCCTCCAGGCCGCGTGTGTGCTGAGTGGAGAGACCGGCCTGGTACCTCGACGACCTCGTGACTGTTGGGGCCCTGGTGGCAACCTGAGGGTGGCCGCCTTGCTTCAGGGTAGAGGGTGGGTGCTGTAGTCCTCTGACACTCCTGTGAGCTGCCGCTGGGGGTTACTGACTCCCTGTTAGTCACACTGTTGGGTTACCTGGACCTCCTCGGGCATGAGGGTTCTGCTCTCCTTTCTGCAGCTGTGCCATGTGGGGTCCTGGAGAGTCTTGTTGAGAGTGAGCAGAGAGAACCCTGCTTCTGGGGCAACAGTGGAAGGTGCCAGGCAGTGGGAGAGTGAGGAGGCAGTGTCACTGGGCTTGGAAAAAGAGCCATCATTTCTTTCCCTGAGTCTCAGTTTCTCCATCTGTGTAATGGGCCCTGCCTGCACCACGGGCTCTTGTGAAGATCAGAGGAAGCAGTGGGGTGAGGGTTTGAGGGAGTGGGAGGGGTGGGCACAGCCAGTGCAGGGGCCCTGCCTGGTCCTGAGAAGGCCAGAGCCCACTGGGGCAGCCTCAGAACCCTCGGGCTGGGTGGATCAGCTGGGAAGCACAGGCACATATAACAAAGAGGCTGTGGGACCGGGTCTAGTGGCACTCCTCACTCATGCTGGCTGGCGTGGTGCTCTGCACTTGACCTTGACACAACACACAGCTGACACTTCGTAAATGCAGTGGCTCAGGGCCCACAGTGAGAGTCTGAGCCCTCCAGAGGACCAGGGTGGATCCTCACTCTGCCGCTTACTGGCTGTGTGGCCGTGGGCGGGTCACTTATCCTCTCTGAGCCTCAGTTCCTCATTTGGTTGCGACATCTACCTCCAGTGGCTTCCCACTTATGTTCCGGATAAAACCCAAATTCCGCAGTGTGATCAGACCCAGCCTGCGTTTCCAGCTGGTCTGACCTCGGCCCTCCCGTCAGGCCTGTTTTACAATCTCCTCTCCACCCAGGGGATCAGCATTGTCTGTCTGCTCCCCCTGCAGCCTGTAGGGTCCATAGAGCAGGCCTTTTGCCTGTCTTAGTCGGTGTGCCTAGCACTTGCATTGGCACGTAGTAGGTCCTCAATAAATATGTGCTGGGTGGGCAAAGCCCCTCCCCTGCTGGGGCTGAGGTCTATATTTGGCAAGTCCTAGGGAGGGCAGGCAGGGAACCACAGTGGGATTGCCTGTGAGGGCCGGCGGGCCCAGGACTATGGAATTCTCCACTGAGCTGAGACCCGGAGGGGCTGCATCTTGGAGGTGCCAAGGGGAGTTGTTGGTGGGCTCGCTGCCAGCCCTGCAGGGATAGGGGATAGGACCCAGGCTCTGGTGCACAGGGTGGGCTGCCCCAAGGCCCTGTGTGTTCTCCTTGGCCCCCCCATGCATGCCACCTCTAAGAAGTCTCGAGTGAGGCCTTGCCCTTGGCTGTGGCCACCCTCGGCTGGTCTTGACCCCACCCTTGGGAAGGCACGTGCTCAAGCCGTGGGAGGCTCAAATGCCCCCTCCCTCACGCCACTTCCCACCCAAAGGTGAGGCCAGCACTTCTCAGCTTTGTCTCCCGACAGCTGCCTGCAGTGGGAAACTGGAGCAGCACACTGAGCGGCGTGGCGTCATCTACAGCCCCGCCTGGCCCCTCAACTACCCGCCTGGCACGAACTGCAGCTGGTACATCCAGGGCGACCGTGGGGACATGATCACCATCAGGTACGGGGCCCCGTGGGTGGCAGATGGAATCTAGTTGGATCTACATGTGCTGAGTGTGTGTGTGTGTGTGTGTGAGATGGTGCATGTGCAGGAGCACCTGTGTGAACACCTGTGGCAAGCACACACATGAAAGATGTGTGTGCACACATGTGTGCTTGTGTATGTGCATGGGGCCACATCTGAGCAGGTATAAAGGACATGTGCAAGTGTATGTATGTGTGAGCACAGGTCTGAGTAGGTGTGGAGGGCACATTTGTCCGCAGATGTGTATGTGAGTGCAAGTACATGTGTGGAGCATGTGTGTGAGTCTACATGTGAACATATATGATTTGTAAGCATGTGAATGCGTGTGAGCCTGAGTATGCCCAGCTCCTGAGTCTCTGTGACTGGCTGTCCGGAGCTGGGCCTCGTCTTGCCCTGATCCTCTCTCACAGGCCATGGGGGCTGCTGGGGAGGGGGACCCTGGTGACTGGCAGGCATGGTCCAGCTGTCTCTGAGGTGCCAGAGGTGTCCTGTCTGTCCTGCAGGGGTGGCTTGAGGCCAGGCTAGCACTGAGCCCAGAGCAGGGGTTTCCCCTGGGCCCTCAGGGCAGTCTCGGCAGGTGAGAACTAGCAGGAGCCCAGGTGCTCAAGCTCTGGGGATGGGCAGAGGGCAGTGGGGTGAGGTGACTAGATGGTGGAACTGAGGCTGGCCCCCTGGTCAGAGGTGGCCATGGGGAGATTTGGCTGGGAGTCACTCTCCTAAATGCCAAAGCCCAGAAGGCCTGTAGCCCCTCGGTAGCTCCAAAGCCCAGGATGTGACGGGCACTGTCAGGGTCCGTCCTGGTGTCTGTGTTTCCTCGTGGCCACAGGGCCATAGCCCTCAGGCACTCTCTCTTCAAAGATTCCATCCTCCCTGGTGGCTTCTAGAGTACTCCATGGCTCTGTGGGCTGCTCATCTGACAGCCTGGGCCTGGGGGTCCAGGGTCAGTGTTTCTCACCGGGTGTCAAATTGTCACCCCGTCCCAGACCAGGCCAGCCCCATGGGCAGGGCCCCCCTTAGTGCACAGGCCTGTGAGTTTGTGCCGGGTCTGTCCCAGCAGACCCAGTGTGGGAGGGACCTGGACCCTTCAGCCCCGCTCCTTCAGGGAAGAGTGTCAGGGGAGGGAATTGCCCACGATGGGGCTCCTGACTCCCCTCCACTTGGCTTTGGGGTGGAGGTGCTGTGTGTGCTGATGGAGTGTGGAAAGGGGCAGGATGAGGCCTTCACAGACCTACAACGGGGCTGCCCTGGGTGGCAGCAGGGGTCCCACTGAATGGCTGGAGTGGAGGCGTCGGGAAGTTTTGAAGACAAGGGCTGGGTGGCGCTGGCAGGCGTTGCCATGAGCTCAGGGCTGACCCTTCCCTGCTGGTCCTCGGCCACGTGGGCGCTGCCTGCCCACCCACGCCTGCAGTCCTCTTGGCCCTGCAGCTTCCGCAACTTTGACGTGGAGGAGTCTCACCAGTGCTCCCTGGACTGGCTCATGCTGGGCCCAGCGGCCCCGCCCCGCCAGGAGGCCTTCCGGCTCTGCGGCTCCGCCATCCCTCCCGCCTTCATCTCTGCCCGGGACCACGTCTGGATCTTCTTCCACTCTGACGCGTCCAGCTCCGGCCAGGCCCAGGGCTTCCGTCTCTCATACATCCGAGGTGACCCGGCAGCAGGGCGGGGTGGGCCACCACGGAGCACTCAGTGCTTGCGCGTGGCTCCCAGGCTGGGGCAGCACCTCCGCTGGCAGCTCCCTGTAGGCTCTCCCTCGGCAGCCCCGTCAGTGGGAGCATAGTGATGGCACTGGGACTGGTCCTGTTGCTGCCCCAGAGGCCCTTGAGGGCACTGACCCCACTTTGCAGACTTGGCTAGAGTGGAGGGGTTGTCCCTTGCCTCGGCTCAGGTCAGGGACAGAGCCCACCCTGGCATTTGAGGGGACTCTGCCCTCAGGTGGCTGTGGAGAGACCAGGGGCCGTTCTAGGGTCCTGCCCCTTCCCAGGCCCTGCAGGGGCCCTGCTGGGATGGAGGAACCACCTGCCCTCTCCTGGTCCCAGGCCCTGAGCTGGAGGGACGCTCTGCCCTCCCCTGACCGTCTCCCGTGCCCTTCACCCACAGGGAAGCTGGGCCAGGCATCGTGTCAGGCAGACGAGTTCCGCTGTGACAACGGCAAGTGCCTGCCGGGCCCGTGGCAGTGCAACACCGTGGATGAGTGTGGCGACGGCTCGGACGAGGGCAACTGCTCTGCGCCAGCCTCGGAGCCGCCGGGCAGCCTGTGCCCCGGGGGCACCTTCCCCTGCAGCGGGCTGCGCTCCACGCGCTGCCTGCCCGCAGAGCGGCGCTGCGACGGCACCCAGGACTGCGGCGACGGCTCCGATGAGGCCGGCTGCCCCGACCTGGCATGCGGCCGGAGGCTCGGCAGCTTCTATGGCTCCTTCGCCTCCCCCGACCTGTTCGGGGCGGCCCGTGGGCCCTCGGACCTTCACTGCACGTGGCTGGTGGACACGCAGGACCCGCGGCGCGTGCTGCTGCAGCTGGAGCTGCGGCTGGGGTACGACGACTACGTGCAGGTGTACGAGGGCCTGGGCGAGCGCGGGGACCGCCTGCTGCAGACGCTGTCCTACCGCAGCAACCACCGGCCCGTGAGCCTCGAGGCCGCCCAGGGCCGCCTCACTGTGGCCTACCACGCGCGCGCCCGCAGCGCCGGCCACGGCTTCAATGCCACCTACCAGGTGAAGGGCTACTGCCTCCCGTGGGAGCAGCCGTGCGGGAGCAGCGGCGACGGCGACGCGGGCGACCCCGGCGAGCAGGGCTGCTTCTCGGAGCCCCAGCGCTGTGACGGCTGGTGGCACTGTGCCAGCGGCCGCGACGAGCAGGGCTGCCCCGCCTGCCCGCCTGACCAGTACCCCTGTGAGGGCGGCAGCGGCCTGTGCTACGCGCCTGCCGACCGCTGCAACAACCAGAAGAGCTGCCCGGACGGCGCCGACGAAAAGAACTGCTTCTCCTGCCAGCCCGGCACCTTCCACTGTGGCACCAACCTGTGCATCTTCGAGACGTGGCGCTGCGACGGCCAGGAGGACTGCCAGGACGGCAGCGACGAGCACGGCTGCCTGGCGGCCGTGCCCCGCAAGGTCATCACGGCCGCGCTCATCGGCAGCCTCGTCTGCGGCCTGCTGCTCGTCATCGCCCTGGGCTGCGCCTTCAAGCTCTACTCCTTGCGCACGCAGGAGTACAGGTGGGCTGCGGCCGCACTGCCCCCCAGCCGTGGGTTCTGCGTTTCCCGGGAGAGAGGCCCTGGGCTCGCTGTTCCCACGGCTGTGGGTTTATATACTGGGACTCGGCCACCCACAAGCAGACTTCTCTTGCGCGCAGCAGGGGCCTGGCATCTCGGGATGTCCGATGGAGGGGCGGGGCCACGTTCTGCTGCCAGCTGAGCCCCTGCGGAGGGCCCCTGAGGGGCGGGAGGTGTGGGTGCCGGCGGGCTCCGCCATGCTGCCCTTCTGCCCATTGCTTCCAGGGCCTTCGAGACGCAGATGACACGCCTAGAGGCCGAGTTTGTGCGGCGGGAGGCGCCCCCGTCCTACGGGCAGCTCATCGCGCAGGGCCTCATCCCGCCCGTGGAGGACTTCCCGGTCTACAGCGCTTCCCAGGTGAGCACCAGAGGGCGGGACCTCAGAGGACTCCCCAGACAGGGAGGCCACGCCCGGGGCGGACAGCCTGCGGCCAAGCTGGGCCAGGGGTCGAGGGAGGCGGGAGGTGAGGTCTGGGCAGGGTGACACGAGTGACACGGCAAGGTGGGGGGACGAGTTGGTCTCGGAGTCTCGGGTCCCTTGGGGGTCGTGCTGACCTCTGCCCCCTCAGCTGCCGCCCCGCCCTCCAGGCCTCGGTGCTACAGAACCTTCGCACGGCCATGCGGCGGCAGATGCGCCGGCACGCCTCCCGCCGCGGGCCGTCCCGCCGCCGCCTGGGCCGCCTGTGGAACCGGCTCTTCCACCGGCCGCGGGCGCCGCGCGGACAGATCCCGCTGCTGACCGCCGCGCGCACCTCCCAGACGGTGCTGGGTGACGGGCTCCTCCAGCCGGCACCGGGAGCCGCCCCGGACCCACCGGCACCCCGGACGGACACAGGCAGCCCCGGAGCAGCTGGGGACGGGCTCCCCAGTGCCCACTGCCACGCTCCAGAGGTGGGACCTTCTGTGCCGGCCCCCTTGGGCCTGCGGGAGCCCGAGTGCGGGCCAGTGGACAAGGACAGAAAGGCCTGCAGGGACCCTCTGGTGGACAGCCCGGCTCCTATGGACACGCCTCGGGAGCTCTGCTTGGCCCAGGACCCTCAGCCCCCAGCCCCCACTGCCAGCAGCACCCTAGGCCCCCACCCACCAGAGCCACTGGGTGTCTGCAGGAGCCCCCCGCCACCCTGCTCCCCAGCATTGGAGGCCAGTGACGACGAGGCCCTGTTGGTCTGCTGACTTGGCGCACACGCTGGTGACCGCCACAGCCCCGCTTTGTAACCAGGGAATACACAGTCGTTTCTACCCCGCCTCCGCGTCCTTCTTTCTCACTGAGGCTGCCCAGAGCCTGGCCAGCTTGCTGCGTCAGCACCCCCTCTCCCCCGGTGGGCATGGCTGGCAGGGTCTGTGGGGGCTTGAAGTGGGGAGGGGGGCCTGGCTCCAGCGCCTTTATGGGGTCCCAGTTCTATATCCTCCCACTCCATTCTGGGAATCCATTTCCAGAGAGGCGGCAGGCCGGGGCAGGGCTCCCTGCAGTGTGTTCTGTGGCTTGTCGCTTCATCATCAGGTGGGACCCCAGGGCCGTGTCCGGACTGAGCAGGGCCATGGGCATGTGGACCTGGTCCAGCAGGCCCCTGAGGAGCTGCGCCAGGAGGCTCTGGCCCCATCCTCGTGCCTGCAGTATCAGCATGGACGTGGCCAGGCTGATGCCCTTTGCCCCTTGCCTTTTCGCTGAGAGGCCCATCTCCTGGGCACAAGGGCAGGCCTGGGAATGTGGGCATGGGGTAGAGAAGGCCCATGGGTCTCTTGCAGGCCAAGGCCCCTGGAAGAGGCTGCTCCATGCTTTCTCAGGGCAGAGGCCGAGGCACCAACTGACAGTGGCCAAATGCATCCTGTCCCGTCTCAGGGCATCAGTCTCCCCACCGTGGGCTCTGAAGTCCCAACCCTTGCTACCTGGGGATTTATGGGAAGAGAAGCACTTCTAGTGGGAATCCCTGGGCTCTCCCAAGTGGCTGAGCCTCGAGCTGGCCTCAGGGCCTGGGGAGGGGCACACTCAGCTGCATCCTAATCCTGATGTCCTTTTGGGACCAGAGTGGCTCTGGACCCCATGAGGGAGGGAGTGCCTGGCTCGAGCGGCAGAGCTCCTCCAGGGCCAGCCAGGCACCTTCCCCAGCCAGCCCCGCCAGGGCCCCTGTGAGCGATGCCCAGGACTCACCTGAGACAAGCGCACCTCCAGCCCTGTTTTATTCACAGACCTTTCCAGGAAAAGCTAGCAGGGCAGCGCTGACAGGGGGCCCAGTCCACATCTTCAGGGCTTCCTTACCACAGGCCCCTCAGAGTTGGATCTCTTTTTTTCCAGGAGAAAAAAACTTTTTTGCAAAAACACCTCCTCAATAAACAACATGTAAACAGAAACAGCTGCTTTAGGCTCCACAAATGTCTCATTGTGTCTTCAAGGGTTTGTCTGTGGCGGGCAGTGCAGAGGGCTGGCAGGGGCCATTTTCCTCCTCCTCGGGGGCGTCCTGGGGGTAGACCACGAAACACAGCTCCTGGCCCCAGCGTGTCATTGACTCTGAGGACAGACAGATAGACAGACGGATGGACCTTGTGGTCTGACCCTGGGGGCAGGGCCCTCAGGGAGCTGCTCCTTCTGCAGGGCGTCCTGGACACCTGCGCTACATTGTAGGGAGGCATTCGGTGGTGGCTGGGTTCTGTGTTGCCACTGCAGCTGCTGGGAGACCCTGCTCTCGGGCGAGCCCCCAAGAGGGTCCCATCTCCAGGCCCCGCCACCTGGGGGAGGCTGCTGGCTCACCTGTGAGTCTGTGCACACACTTTGGTTTGCGTCTCCAGAACACTCCCAGGAAGAAAATGGGCACCCCCGTGAGGATGATGGCGATGCCGACCCCACACACCACAGGCTCCGAGATGAAGCTGAAGACCAGCAGGAATGCCCAAAAGACCAAGTACGTGGCCGGGATGAGGAGGCTCACCTGGGGGAGAGCGAGTGGCAGTGCCAATGGCGCAGGACGCCCAGCTCTGCTCTCTTGCCCCACCACTCCCAGGGGCCGGAGAGCTTTCCACCCTGTCCTGGGAGCTGAGGCCTGAGCCGCCCCCTTCTGGCAGCAGCCCAGCATGCTGGAAGCCAATTCATGGATGGCCAGTTGGCCAAACAGTTGAGAATTTGTCAGTTTCAGTGGCTCTGAGCTCCACACAGCGACTGTCTGTGGACCTGCCGCTTGCACTTGGCTGAAGGTCAATTGTTTGGGTGTTTCGCATTTCGGGCCCTGAGCACTTCTCCAGCTTGAGGATTTGTATGCAAACAGGAGGACTTGTCCTTTTGCTCGCTTTAGGGCCTTCGGTTTTTGTGTGGGCTTGTGGGATCCCGTGCGACCGTGAGCAAGTCTCTCAGCCTCATGTGTCCGTCCATAAACCGGGAGTATTCAAAGCCCCCACCTCACGGGCTTGTCAAGAGGACTGAACTTGTCAGTGCACCCAAAGCCCCGAGTGGGGCCAGCACGTGGCCACACCGGGACTCCCCATCGCTGTCACCGCCTGCCCTGGGCGCCCACATGGGAGAAGAGGTGACTCTGACAGCTCCCGACTCATGGGCTGGCCTGCGCTCCCCGGGGAGAGCCTTACCTTGATGGGCCTGTGGAGCGCCGGCCGCCTCCAGCGCAGCACGAGCAGGCCCAGGATGGTGACTCCATAGCAGAGGTAGTTGATGAAGGACACGTAGTTGATGAGCGTGTATGTGTCTCCCACGAGCATGATGACCGCCGTGGCCCCGCACTGGGAGAGGACTGGGGCTGAGGCCGGCCTCCCCGCCTGCCCCCTGCCAGCCCTGCAGGCTGCCCTGAGCCTGTGGCTCAGACCAGGTGGTTGGAGCCCTGGACCTGCCCTCTCCCTCTGTGGGCTGCCCCCGGGGCCAGGGCTGACTCCCACCATCACCCACGCTGCTGGGGGGCCCTGGCTCCCTACTCTGCCAGCCCAGGTCCCCCAACTTACGCAGACGAGGAGGGCAGGGATAGGGGTGCAGTGTCTGACGTGGATCATGGCCAGCAGGCTAGGCAGATGCCCCTCTCGGGCTCCAGAGAAGCACAGTCTGGGGGTGGGGACAGAGATGGGGATGGACCATGAGCCCCGCCTTGGGCCTCCCCGACAGCCAGAGCCCAGACCTCAGCTCTAGACCTGATGTCCCTCTTGAGCTGTCACCTCTGACCCTCTGCTCCAGGCCCGAGCAGCCCCACTGGGCAGTTCTTCCCCTCATCTAGCCTGCCTCCCTCTTGTTTTCTGTCCCTCAGAGTTGGGTTCGGACATCTGTTACCAGGGATTTCATTGTCCCAGCTTCAGGGGGGCCCCACCTGGCAAGATTTCACTTCCTCTGGTCCCTGGCACTGCTCACGTGCCCGGGCACCTGTCTGACCTCCCCTTGACCCCTCAGTCCCCAATCCAGTCACCTGGAGGAGGTGAACAGGTAGCCATTGATCCCTCCAAAAGTGGAAAGTGCCACGGAGACGGGCATGACCCAAGAGAAGTAGCCCAGGAGCTTCTCCCCGAAGGTCTGGGTGGGCACAGAAAAGAGGTGGTGCGTGAGGCCGGGCGGGGCCGGGTGGGGCAGGGACCGAGCAGGGCCCCACTCACCACGGCCACTGCGTTGGAGGCCAGCAGCTCCTGGGGGGACATGGCAGTGAAGTAGGCGACGTTGGTGAAGGCGTACACAAAGGTCACCAGCGGGATGGAGATGAAGATGGCGCGAGGTAGGTTCCTGGGGGCAGTGGTAGAGTGCGCCAGCGTCAGCCCTCGGGGGCCTCGGGGCTGGGGCCCAGAGGTGAGAGGGGAGCCAGGGAGGCAGCAATGGGAGGAGCTTTGAGTCTCCTCCTCCTGCGTCTGCTGGGGGCTTTGTGGCAAGGAAGGGGCAGCATGGCTGTCCATCTCCCCCACCCCAAGCCCCAGCCCGCGCACAGGCGGTGGCAGGACGGGCGGTTGGGGGAGGGGCCACATCGCACCCTATTTGCATACAGCCAAAATCAGCCTTGAAAATCCCAAAAGTGCCCTGACAGCCCAGTCCACAGACCTGGGGGCCCCCTGGCACTTCCCATAGGCCCTAGCTCTGGCCCTAGCTACAACTGTTCACTGTCAGGATCCCTGGCTAAGCATCAGATGGAGTCATTGGCTTCATCTGTAGGGACCATGTTGTGTGCACCTGTATAATTTTTGGCTAAATGCAAATAGCTAGATCCACTTACAACAGGACAATGATACTGAGTGATTCTGAGGCCCAGTAAGGGGCCGTGACTTGTCCACAGCCATACAGGACAGAGCCAGGCTGGAACACATGCGTCCCGGCTCTTTCCAGAGCCGTTCCTGTGGGGCAGTGGCATGGTCAGGCAGGTGATCAGACCAAGCCACAGGTGACAAGTCTGCAGAGAGGCTGCCTCACCCACTGCCACGCTCTGCGCCTTCCCAGGGCCTGGCCAGGTGTCCCACTCACTTTCGAGGGTCAACCAGCTCCTCAGTGACATAGTTGAGGAAGTTCCATCCGCTGAAGGCAAAGGAGCCCTGGAGGAAGGCCAGGGCCAGGTGACCCACGGAGGGTGTCATCCAGAAGTCGAAGGCATTGCTGGGCCTCAGCTCCTCAAAGTGTCCTGGGGGTCCAGAGGTCAAGCGTCAGCATCGCCTCCCCAGCCCAGGGCACAGCCCCCACTCCGGCCCTACCTTGGAAGATCTGAAGAAAGCCCACGCCAATGATGAGTGACAGGGCCAGCAGCTTCCCGCCAGTGAAGATGTCCTGGATGCGCGTGGCCCAGCGCACGCTGGAGCTATTCACCCACGTCAGAAGCACTGGGGAGGAAGGGTGGGCGGGTGAGTGGGCGCCTGGGGCTGAGCCCCTTGTGGTGGGCCAGAGGCAAGTCCAGTCCGGGCTGCAGCAGGGCAGCCTCCTGTGCAGCTGGAGTGCAAGGAGCCCAACCCCTGAGGCCCGCCTTACTGGGCTGGAGCTGGAGGAGTCCCCCCACCCCCTGGTCCTCCCATACGGGGGCAGGGAGCAGGCTGGGGCCCAACAGTCCAGCTGCTCTGGGGACAGTGGCTGGGCCCGGCCCCACAGGCGGGCACTCACTCAGGCAGGCCATGGAGAGTGCGCGGGAGGCAGCGGCCGGGGGGATGCAGTTGGGGAACACGGGCTGGAGCACGTAGTTCGAGAAGGTCATGGAGATGACGGCCAGGCTGGTGGGGTACATGATGAGGACGGCGCTCCAGAGCAGCAGGAAGCTGGAATGAGGAAAGGCCTGGTGGCACAGGCAGCCGGTGCCCTCCTGGCCAGGCCGGCCCGGGTGTGTGGAGCGGAGCAGGGCTGCACCCTGGGCCCTGGTACCCAAGGGCTGGTGTGGGTGCCAGAAGCCAGTTTCAGTCCAGGGAGGCAGGGCTGACCCTGTTGAGGTCTCTGCTCTATTCATGGACTGTTTCAACAGAGACAGTGTTCAGCAAACAGCTGTGGGCTGCCCTGGGGCAGGCGTCGAGGAGGACTCGGGAACCAACCACCTTGTTAGTGGCCACCTAGCCCCCGGACATAGGCTGTTTCCTGAGCTGGGGTGGGCTGTCCCAGGACCCCCAGGCATGGCTCCAGCCGCAGCTCTCACCAAAACCCTGTGGCTGCAGATGGCTGATGCTGGGCAGTGATCCCCCAAGGGACCTGACGTCACAAAGAGCCCCGGCTGGAGGTGGGGAGTAATTTATGTCCCTTCTGCCTGAATCTCGTCTCTGTGGGGTGCCCATGTGGGAGGAGGGGTTCTGCTCAAAGCTGGGATGCCTGACCTATTCCCGGGGGCTCTGCCTGCACCCAGGGGAGGGCTTGTCTGTTGGGGTGGTCCTAACCCCCGTCCGGCCCTCAAGGGTGGGGACCACCTCATCCAGAGACACCATCGACCTCTGGGGCACCAAGTTCGGTGGCTTCCCCCTGGTCTTCACTTTTCTCTCTAGCCCTGCTTCCTACTCCTTGCTTTGCACCACCTCCCCAAACCCCTTGGCTTCTGGGACATCCTGGCTCCAAGGCCCTCCTCCCCTGCCGGGTGCTCCCCTCTGCCCCCCCCAATGCTGGGTGCCCCTCTGGTAGAGTTTTGGGCCCTCTCCTCCCTCCCACCTTCTTCCCTAGTCTTCTCTACAGCTGCACAGCACGATTCTTCTACTTTCTCAGATCTCAGGCCCCCTCTGAGGACCCTCTCCCCAGAGGAGAGCACCCATGGACACACCCACAGGGCTGTGCACACCCTGCCAGGACCCCATCCACGGCTACCCAGTAAAGGTCACTGACCACGGCCCTCAGAACCAAACTTCATATATTTCAGCCCAGACTTTTCCTCTGAGCTCCATACCCCCCACCCAAGACTCAACCAACATGATGAGCCCCACCCCGGAAGCTCCCCGCACCGTGCCAGGACCTGCCATCTATGGAGCCTCTCCAATGGGAAAGTGAGTGTCACCCCTGCCACACCCACCTCTCCCTCATGCTACACTGCCTACCACATCCTGCCTATTTAGGCTCCTAAGTGATTCTGGAATCTTCCTGTGCCATTATTCCGGCCCTCGGCATGGCTTAGCTGGACAACTGCAATAGCTTTAACCCCCTTCCGCCCTGAGCCTACCTCATGCCCCTCAAGTCTCAGATCTGACCTGACCTCTGGCCACGGCAGACAGCTGCCCGAGCTCACCCAGGCCACTACTCTCTGTACACGCTCCCCCTCCACGCCCTTCCTCCAAGCCTTAGTGCAAACGTGGTTTCTCCCTGGAAGCTTTCCCTAGGTGGTGGGCACCCCGTTCTCTTGGCTGCTGGGCCGCTGCCTCTCACACAGCCCCTCCAAGGAAGGGTCCTCTAGGTCTTCAGCACGTCGGAGGGGCTGTTTCCCTTCTGCACCGTGAGCACCTTGAGGACAAGGATGGACCTTTTCATCACTGCATCCCCAGCCCTCAGCACACAGTAGGTGCTCAGCTAGTGTTCACTGGTGAATAAAGGAATGTCAGGAACTATTTAAAGGGGAGCTCTTGCAAGGCTGCACAAGAACACCATGTCCCCTCCCCCTGCATATGGGTTTACTAAAATCATGGCCGTCCTTGCCTGGATGCTGGCTTTGTCTAGAGGTTTCAGATAATAAGGCCTTTCCACACACAAACACCCAGGCGGGAAGTGGGGCTTAGAGGGAGCTCTATTTAAAAGGAAACACAGAGAGGTCAAGGGGCCAGCTGGAGTGTCCAGCTGGAGTGAGGGAGGCATTGGTCTCATCCACCCTGGCCTTGGAAGGCTGCCTAACACCCCACCCCCTTCCCTCCATCCACCCCCATGACCTCCCTGTGACGTGAGAAGCAGAAGGAGAAACCGAGGCCCAGGGCCCACTGGCCGCCTGCTCCTGGGAGGGTGGCCCCCCACATCACTGGTGCCCCACACTCACCCAGCCAGGCCCCCGAAGATCTCGGTGACATAGGCGTAGTCCCCTCCAGACTTGGGGATGGCGACTCCCAGCTCCGCGTAGCAGAGGGAGCCCAGGGCAGTGACGCCCCCACCCAGGACCCAGACGAAGAGGGCCAGACCCACAGAGCCTGAGTGCTCCAGGACTCCCTTGGGGGAGATGAAGATGCCCGAGCCGATGATGTTCCCTGCACGGGGAGAGATGGGGGGGTATCAGGTCTGGGGACCCCTCAGCAGCCCAGCCTCTGGGGGGCTCCGGATGCTGCAGTGAGGAAGGGGGCCAGGCTGCTCCCTGGAGGAGAGAGGGGGTGGGCCCGGAGGCACGAGGATGCCACTGGGTCCCTCAAACCTGGCAGGTCCCACTCGGGGCTCATCCTCTCCCTCTCGCCAGTCGCTGGCATGGGAAATGGCACCTTGTCCATCCAGTCAGGCTCCCCTTGTGGACATGGATCCGAGTTCCTCTGCCCCGCACTTACCCTATGAGGCGGAGCAAGCTCAAGCGAGGGGGGCTCGGACACCTGCGTGATGGCAGAGTGGCACCACTCCTGTGCATCCCCACAGGACCTAGTTTTATAGCCTCCAGCCACCTGTCCTTCTTCCAACCTGCTGGCCACAGCTGGCCTCCTAAAGCAAGGCCCTGACCATGACCTTCTCCCAAGTTCAAACTCAGGGAGTGGCACCTCCTCCATGAAGCGCTCCTTGACCATGCCGCTTTGGGCTCCTCTTCCTTTTCCTCAGGCTCGTGGTCCCACAAAACCCTGCCCTGTACTTTACTTCTTTATCTTCCATCTCCCCTTCCCTCTGCCTGCCTCTTGGGCTCCTCCCTAACCTAGGACCTAGGCTGCCAACACCGACTCAGAAGAGACCTTGTTTCCTGGCACTGTGAAATGTTTCAGGTCCTGGGCAAGGGCCAGTGGGGTGAGGGAGAGTAACTGGTGCATTTTCAGCGCTGGGGGTTGGTCAGCAGCTATCATGGAAGGAATGGCAGGCTGGCAGAGCCTCTTGGCCGGGCCTGGGGTCTCTACACAGACTGCCTCTCCATTTGGGACAGCCCACTGGTTGCAAACAGTGGTACAGTGGTCACTGCTTTAATCCCAGGAGCACAATGGGAAATCCCGGCGGGGGCTCAGGAGGCCTGGGACCCCAGCCCGTCAGGCCATCTCTTGAGTCCTGTCTGTACAATGGGGTTACTGTGAGGATTCAGTGAGACGCAGTATGGGAGCCCTCAGCTCATCCACAGCCATATCCGGGTGCACTTTGCATCCCCCTTTGCACGATTCTGTACGAGCTGCCTGCAGCCTCGCCTGCTCTCTTCTGTCCCCCAGCACACAGTAGGTGCTCAATACTTATCTGTTGAGTACACTGATGGATGAGTAAATGGCCCGATACCCAAAGTGGCACCAATGCCCTGATGACTGGGGACAGCAGTATCCACTCGGCCCTCCTGGGTGGGGGGGGACTGTGAGGAGGGGAAGAAGGGGTGGCCAGCTTCTGAGGCTCAGCTGCGAGTGGTCACAGAAGGCCTGTCCTGCCCCCAGGGCCGACTCTGAGTCTTGGAAGGATGGGCATGGGGGTGGGGTGCTCCGTTGCCTCACGGTGTCTGGGAGTGGAACAAGAGGAAATGCACAGAGGGCCAAGTTGTGGTCTGCAGAGTAGGTTCCCAGGATGAGCAAGACTCTGAGTGCCCACTTAGCCCTGAGCTGCCTGGCAGTTAGGGCAAAGAGGGCAATATTCTGGGTAGCCTGAGTCTCACCATCTATGTAAATAAATCAGGTCATATCACTGGTGATTTGCACTAGGGCCTGCCTGAGAGAAAATGATCCCAAAACCCACAGGCCACCTGAATAGATGAGCAAGACTGCTGGGATCCAGGGCTCAGCCCCTTGACAAGGTCGCCCTGCTGGTCAGGGCCCTTGGGGGGAGCACACATCCATCGTGGCAGAGCCTGCCTGCTCCACCTGCCAGGTCCTCAGGCGGGTCTGGACAGGGACACAGCTGTGGCTGCCAATCTGCATGCATTCCTTGTCCACGGTGCTCCCCCTACCCCCACCCCTGGCCGACACAGATTTCCAGTCTGGATGGCCACGATGCCCCACTTGGTTTTCCAGTCACATCCCAGGAGCCCTAAATGCATCCAGATAAGGATGAAGGAATTCCTGTCCCCAAGTCCCCAGAGGTAAGCTGTGTCCTCAGCCTCCTTCCAGGGGCACAAGCGTCACCTCCCTCATCCACCACAGGGGTCCAGGGCCTGGATGGGCTGCCGGGTTTCTAAAGGGCCTTTGAGTTCACTCCCTCCGGCAGCAGAGCCTCTGTTCTCAGGACCTGGTGGAGTGGGATTTGCCAAAAGCCAGTGAGGTTGGAAGCCAGCGGGGGCTGGGTGGCCTTGGAAGGAGCTGGGGGCATCCAAAGCCCCAGGCCACCCACCCTGTGGGGACCCCACCACATTGCACAACTCAGCCTGGGAGGGCCTCAACAGCATAGCCATTGGGGAAGCCATACCTGGCTCCTCGTCCTCTGAGGCTGGGGTCTGAAAGGGACACATCACTAGCCTGTGCCTGGTGGCTGGAAACTCCCATGCTGGGATCTAGGGGGTGAGCGGGGGCACTATGTTTTGAACAAATGGCCTCAGGTACAGTGCAGAACTTCTTGCCCATGTGGCTCAAAGGAACATGTGTGCCAGCTGGTGTCTCTGAGGTCCTTGGGGGCCTCGCCCCCTGGGCCTGGACAACCTCCAGCATCTGCTCCAGGTTTGTGCTGGCAGGTGGCAGAAAACCCCATCGAGGTCCACTGGCTGTACTTGGCACCGTGTGGGCTCTGGAGGGAGCAACAGGGGCCGCGGGCTTGGGTGAGAAGCAGAGGGCAAAGAGGAGAGGCAGGATGCTGAGGACAGAGGTGGGGGCCTCCAGCCCTGGCATGAGGACAGGGGGTGTGGAGAAGGGACTTCGGAGCTGCAGGGGTGCCTGCCCAGCACTCTGGTGGCGGCGGGCTCAGGCCTGCCTCTCAGCCCTCATGTTCAGGCCTCAGAATCAGCTCTGCCCGATTTGGGGAACAGCAGTGGACAAACCCAGCCCTTGGAGGATCCTGTTCTGGAGGCAAAGGAGGAACCAGGGAATGTGGGATGAGCCCGGAGTCAGGGGTCAGACCCACGGTGGGCTGGAGAAATGCAGGTTCCCGGGCCTCCACATTCCTATCCACACAATGAGATGGCTTCTCTGTGGTCCCGGCGGGTCCTTGGCGGGGCCAGAGCTCCCAGGCAGGTGGGCGAGGATGGGATTCCCCTTCCCAGGAGCCCCCCTCCAGTCTCCTTCTGCCCTCTCCCCTCAGCCTGAGCTGGGTGGTTTTTATCACATTAAGATGTTTGGCCTGATGGGGCTTACCCGGCTCCACGGAGGAACGAAGAAAGGGCCATTGTTCCCCTGGCCGCTGCCGTGTCGCTGACCTATTTCTGGGAGGCAGCGGCCGACCATGGAGGTCGCAGGGGTGGACCGTGGAGGTCATGTTGGTGGAAGGAGCCAGCTGCCCTCAGTGTGTGGGGGCGGAATGCGCAGTCTGATTTGGGGAGGGGGCAACGAGGTCCTGTCAGGCCAGGCCGCCAGCACCACCTCTCATCCCTAAAAACTTTCAGGAGTTGGCTGCGTGACCTCAGGCCAGTGCTGCCCTTCTGTGCCTCAGTTTCCCCTTCTGCCAGGTACGGCCACTGGGGTAGGGGTTGGCAGAGGGCTGGTTCAACCCTGACTTTGGCAGAGGCATTGAGCAGGTGGACGTGTCCTGCACGACTGCTCGGGGCCCACGGAAACAGTCTGCTCAGGGCCCCTTGTCCTCCACTGCGGCAGGTCTCTCCTCAGCTCACTGGCCTCCCAGAAGCAACACCACCCCCGAGGAAGCCCTCCCTGACCTCCCACCTTGACCCCTATACCCTGGACCCTGCCCCACTCCCATGGTACCTGGAGGACAGTCAGGAAGTGATCCCTTTATTCCCCACCCTAGGTGGACCCTGCATTCCCAGAGGGAAGGGGCTGAGCCCCCAAAAAGGACAGGGAGCCCCTGGGGCCTAGGGCATCTTACGCGTGCCTCTTTCAGCGAGCATGATTGTGACGGGGCCGCCTCCTGTCACACTGGCTCGCTGGCCCGACAGAAGGCAGCTCCGGTGCTCCTGGGCCTGATCAGGGGCTGGCCAGGGGCCAGGCCTCCTTCCCTTGCCCCGGGCAATGGGTCCTAGCCCCTCCCCACTAGGATATGACCCATGAGGCCACTGGGCAAGAACTGCAAATTCCCATTTGAAGTTGGTAGGTCCCAAGGTTCCTGAAGCCACAGGCAGGGCCTTTACTAGTTGAGAACACCCAACTAGTGGGGGTTCGACTACCAGATTGCTCAGGGTGGGTGACTGTGGATAGGGACTTCGCCTCTCCTAGCCTACTTATCTGTAAAATGGGGAGAAGAGGCAAGGATGTGGGCAGGCTCCCACTCGGCATGGCACATTGGAGGCCCTAGGAAGCGCTATTGTCACCCACCTTGGAGACACCCTAGGCCACCCAATCTGGCCTTTGGAGATCTCATCCACATGGGACCTCGACACCCTGGGGTGAGCAGCCAGAGCCCTGCTTTGGGGGCCCTGTTGTCACCCTGGGCAAAGCCTATGCCTCCAAGCACATGAGTGTCCTAACGGTGATATGCATCAGGCACCCCTCCAGGGGGACAGAAGGGCCCACTGAGGTCTTGACAGAACTCCAGGGAGGTGGGTGGGCACGTTTCCAGGACATGCTTGGAATCGCCAACCGGTAACCCACTTTCCTTTTGAGAGAGGGATGGTAGAAGTGGGGAGCACACTCTGCCTGGCTCCCTCAGCCCAGCCCGGCCTCCTGTGCCTCGTCTCCAGGCTGAGTCTCATCAAGGTCACCGAGCAGCTCCACGCTGCTGGATCCAGCTGTCAAGCCCCAGGCTGCATCTGACTTGTCTCATCAGTAGCGCCTGGCAGGTTGATCCCCTCCTCACTCAGCCTCCTGGCCTTCCTCCCGCCTGGCTGACTCCTCTGCTGGTTGCTTCCTCTCTCTCCTGACTTCCAGAAGTCGGGTGCCTGGGGCTCAGTTCTGGGGCATCTGCCCTTTTCTTTCTATGCTCAGTCCCTTGGAGACCTCATCCAGTCCCCCAGCTTCTGCTGGCAACCCTCAAATTTATATCCCAAGCCGGGACCTCTCTACTAAGCTAAACCTGTACATCCAGCCAATTACTCAACAAACGGGCATCCCAAATTTCACACGTTCAAAGTGGGATTCCTGATGCTCACCGCCTTTCCCCCAGACCTGCTCCTCTCGCAGTCCTCCCGGGGCAATAAATGGCAAACCGTGCTCCCAGGTGCTCAGTCCCAAACCTCGTGTCACCCTTGACTCCTCCTTTCTCCCCTACCTCGTGTCCAGTGCATCACGAATCCTTTGGCTCTATCATCCAAACATACCCAGAACCTAACCTCCTCTCAGCACCTCCACTGCCGCCACCCTGCTCTTCGTCTCTTACCCAGGTGACTCAACTACCCTCCTACCAGGCTCCCTGCTTCTGCCCCTGATGCCCACTCCCTCTTCTCCATTATGAGCCCCATCCCATGCCATCCCATGCCTTCCTATCCCATCCCACGCCTTCCTATCCCATCTCATGCCTTCCTATCCCATCCCATGCCATCCCATGCCTTCCTATCCCATCCCATGCCATCCCACGCCATCCCATACCTTCTTATCCCATCCCATGCCATATCATCCCATGCCATCCCATGCCATCCCACGCCTTCCTACCCCATCCCATGCCATATCATCCCATGCCATCCCATGCCTTCCTATCCCATCCCATGCCATCCCACGCCTTCCTATCCCATCCCATGCCATATCATCCCATGCCATCTCAAGCCTTCCTATCCTATCCCATGCCATCCCACGCCTTCCTATCCCGTCCCATGCCATCCCACGCCTTCCTATCCCATCCCATGCCATCTCAAGCCTTCCTATCCTATCCCATGCCATCCCATGCCTTCCTATCCCGTCCCATGCCATCCCATGCCTTCCTATCCCACCCCATGCCATCCTATGCCTTCCTATCCCATCCCATGCCATCTAACACCTTTCTATCCCATCCCATGCCATATCATCCCATGCCTTGTTATCCCACCCCATGCCATCCCATGCCTTCCTATCCCATCCCATGCCATATCATCCCATGCCATCCCATGCCTTCCTATCCCATCCCATGCCATAGCATCCCACGCCTTCTTATCCCACCCCATGCCTTCCTATCCCATCCCATGCCATCCCACGCCTTCCTATCCCATCCCATGCCATATCATCCCATGCCATCCCATGCCTTCCTATGCCATCCCATGCCATAGCATCCCATGCCATCCCATGCCTTCTTATCCCATCCCATGCCTTTCTATCCTATCCCATGCCATGCCACCCTATTGCATTCATGCCATCCAACCCAATGCCATCCAATCCTATCCCCTGCCATGCCATCCCATGCCATCCCTCTCCTGCTCAAAGTCCTCCCAGGGCTCCCATGTCACAAATAGAAAAAGGCAAAGTCCTTACTGTGGTCTGCAAGACCCGCACAAACTGGACCCCATCCCACTCCTCACACCTCTCCCACCTACAATGCTCCCTCTTGCCTTAATTTTCTCTCTCTTATTACCGCGTCGGCGGAACATCCAGCGTGTTTATCTTGTCTGCTCTTTGCCTTCCCGGCTGGAATGTCGGCTCTGGGAGGACAGGGATTCTGTCTGTCTTGTTCCTTGTTGTGTCTCTAGCACCTAGAACAGTGCTCAGCCCTGTTCAGTACCTAATTGTTGAATAGATGAATGAGTGTGTCCAGTGCTGGCAGGCCCCCACTCTTGTAGCAGGAGCTGCCTTGGCTCCCAGCAGTGTCCCAAGGCACACCAAGGGCATCTGCTCCTGGGCTGGTTGCAGCCTCAGGCCCTCAGTTTCCTCATCTGTAAACTGGGGCTGTGGTGAGGCACAGACAAGCTCCTGTGTGGTTTTACGTCTCCTCAGGGTCCCAGGGAGGAGGGGCCGGGTTTCTGGAGAGGGCCATCCTCTGAGCAGCCTAGCTACCTCCAGCCCTGGAGGCGACAGAGACGGAGCTGGCCATGGCTGAATGAGCAGGGATTGGCTCCTAAGGAGACAGGGTTCATGAAGAGGACCCCTGAGTCCTGAACATACTTGAGCCTGCCCCACAAACACCTGCATGGGCTGGGTGGATGCCCGAGTCAGAGGGAGAGAGTGGAGGAGAGCACAGCCTGGTCAGCAGGCCCAGGGTGCCTCCCTCTCTGCTCGACCTGGGCATGTCCCTTCCTTGGGTGTGGAGCAGGAGAGGAGCAGCCCGAGGTCCTTGAGTCAGGACAAGAGACCCTGTACACACAGCCCCAGGTGGGGCTGGGAGAATCAGGGGCATTCGTCTCTCCGTCTGTTTGTTCATCCATCCATAGCAGAACGGGCAGCTCAGGGAATCCTGGTCGAATGAGCTCCCAGCTCAGTCCCCAACCTTTCCCATCAAGGGCTCTGAATCAGGCCCCAATTTTTCTCAGCACCAGAGCAGTGTGAAGAAGAGCACTGGACTGGGAGTGAGTCCAAACCTGGTTCCAAACCCCAAGCCCACCACTTGCAGCAGTGTCACTTAACTCCAACCTCACTTCTACATCTGTAAAATGGGTATAAAAATTCCCATCTTTCAAAGCGGGCATAAGAGTCAAATGAGAGAAAGGGGAACACGTTTTCATAATGTCGTACGAGGTGTTTTTCTGAATAGATATTGGATGTGGCCATGTCTTGCACAGCCCCTGCTCCGTGGCTCATGTTCCTCTAGGCTGGCCTGCTCCCCCCATGTCATGCTTGCTGCGGCCAGCAGGTGCTGTCTAAACATGTTTTAGGTGGCGTCTGTTCCAGCCCAAAGTTGCCTTCCTGAAGGCCCCGCCCCTCCGCCTGGGACAGGGCCTGGGGACAAGGGGAAAGTTACCCGATCTTCTGGAGCCTCTACCTGGAGGCTTTGGAGATAACAAGTTCCGTAGCTGGTAACACGCAAGAAAGATGATGGGGTGGGATCTAAAGTTCTCAAGACCTTTAAAGCGAACTCATGACACTTTGCAGACATTTCTGACCAGGCTCCCCAGGGCAGGAGGGTGGGGTAAGATGGTGGGCGCCCAGAACAGTGAATGGGGAGGGGGACCTTTGGGGCATCAACTGGGGAGGGCAGTGCAGACCCTGACTCAGCCCACACCTGGCTCCTCCCTCCTCTCCTGTCCCCTGCCGGTCTGAGCTGAGTCTTCCCTTGCCCGTCTCCTGCCCAGTCCAGCCTCCTCAGGATGTAACCCTTCAGAGCTCCCTATGCAGGGGCCACTTAGACCACCACTGAGTGTCCTGGGCTGGGGCCAGGTCCTCTGGGTTCTGTTCCTGAGTCTGCCACCCTTGGCCAACTCACCCCTCACCCCAGCTCAGCCTTCAAGGTCTAGAGGCCAAGAGGCAGTGGACCTGGAACAGCAAGCATGGACTGAAACGTGGGGGAGCTGTCAGGGCAGAGCTGGGCTGCACGGGAAATTCTTACAGGGTCTGGCCCGGAGAAGGAGCGTGATGGTGGAGCTAACCTCCTCTACTTGCACCACCATCACCACCAGGGCCCTCTTTTGAGGAGAGAGGAGCCAGCAGCCTCTGCCCGACCTGAAGGGGATGGGATACGGGGAGGAGGCGAAGTAGGAAGACAGCTGAAGGATACTGGGCTTAGCTGAGGCAGCCCAGGAAGAGCCGGGTCTCTCCCTGCACCTGTCTGGCACCAGGTGTAGCTGGCTCCAGGCTTGGTCAGCCTCTTGACCCCCTGGTCCATCCGTGATGGGTGGGCTTCCTCTTCCTGGGGACACAGCTCCGGGAGAGGGTGTGGGCCAGGGCAAAGCTCTAACCAGTACCCTGGCCAAATCTCTTGCCCCAGCCCCTTCTCCCAGCAGACAGTCAAGCAGGGGTACTCTAGGCCAAGGTCTCAGGGCCAGAACAGGACCATCTCCTGGAAGATAGCATTCTACGGCCAAATGGCTGTGTTCCGGGGCAACTCTCGGTGTGAGTACAGGGGATGGCCAAGAGCCAGACCCCAGGCATGGCCCAGAAACTCCCCGTTTGGGGGCAGAGGAAGAGAAGGTGGAGACCCTGGGGTCTGCCCTGCTGAGCCCCCAACTTTCTCCATCTTCAGCGGTCTGAGGATGGGTGGGCAATGGATGTACAAGCAGTTCCCACTGGCTGGGGAGGAGAAGACCACTCATCCCTCCCCTGTCATTCATCCCTCCAGCTCGTGTCTCCTGGGACACAGGGCATGGAACAGACCCCTCCCAGGAGGGTCTCTGAGGCATCTGGTGTGGACATAGGCACAGGTCTGTGTTAGCCAGTTCCTGAGGAGTCAGTGTTCATGCCCTGTGACAGAAGGAGGAAAATCCCACTACTGTCCTCACTGTCCCCTGAGTCCTCTGCCTACCCAGAAGTCGCCATATGGGGACAGGACACAGGGACTTATTCTCAGGTGAGGAAGCTGAGGCCAGAGAGCCAGAGGCTGCGAGTGCCTGTTGGGATCCCAGTCCAGGGAGCAGCTGGCTTTTCTGCAGGCTTGGTCAGCCCACCCCAGCACTGGCACGTCCGCTCACTGGCTGCTCAGCCCCCCACCCCCAGGGTCCTGCTGCCAAACTCTATAGTAACTATACACCCTGAACCTATTTTTCCTCTGGGCTGGCTCTACCTGTCCAGTCTACCCACATTCCCTCCTGCTTTTGAAGACTAAATCACCCACATGCATGGCACCAGGACGCTGCACACAGTAGGGTCTCAGTTTGAGCCACAGGCCAGAACTTGGGGTTTCAATGGGGGTCAGCCTGTGCAGCCCCGGCACTTGCAAGGCTCCTGCACTCAAGGCAGGACCATAGTCATCTCCATTTCACAGATGAGAAAACTGAGGCTAAGTGTCTTGCTGAAGCCCCACAATGAGGTAAAGACAGGAGGATTCCAGCGGTGAAGGGGACCCTCACCTCCCTCAGGCACAAAAATTCGGGGTGCCTGGGAAGGTGGGAACAAGAAGCCCTGTGTGAAGGGCGACACCGTAGGTGCCCCGGGCACCCCCTCACCCACGGTCCCACTGTCGCAGACCCTTAGGAGCGCCCGGAGAGAGGGGTGCCCCTCGTTCCTGCCGCCCCAGGCCCCCGCTCGCCTCAGGCCCCGCTCACCGATGATGATGGTGCAGGCGCTCACCAGCCCGATCTCCTTCTTGAGCGCCACCCGCTCCGAGGCGCCGGGGCCGGGGCCAGGGCCGGAGGAGGGCGAAGGCGCAGGGCCGGGGTTCCCGCGCCTGCTCGGCTGCTGCGTATGGCCGGCCATGTCACTGTCCCGCCACGTCCCTGCTCCCTGCGCTGACCCGTCTGTCCGACCGGCCGCCGCTCCGTCGGTGCGTCCGTCTGTCGGTGCGCGCGCCGCCCTGGCAGCCCGGACAGCGCCCACCGGCGGGCGCATGCGCTGGCGCGGGGCCCGGGCCCTGGGCCGGGGTGGCAGGGGCCAGGGAGGGGCGGAAGGAGGGCCAGCCTGCAGCCCCCTCCCCCCTCCTGCCTTAAAGGGGACTCCCCCCGCGGCCCTGCCCGCCCGATCCGGGTCTGGGAAGGAAGGAGAGGACTTGAGGCAGATCTAGTTAGAACTTCCTAGTTGAGCGAAGGAAGGGGCCCTCCCGCTGCCTGAGTCACATCCACTCGTGGGGTGGGGGTGGGGGAGCAGAGCTCAAAGGCAGGACTGTCCCTGCCCTCAAGGAGACTGAGGAGCCGGCAAAAATAATAGCTGTCTGTGCTTTGGGACCCACTGTGTGCCAGCGCGTCCACAGCCCTTAGATCCTGCAACAGCCCCCGAGTGCGCGTGTGCGGGGAGAGGGGTGCAGGTTGGGTCCCTTCTACAGGTGGAAGATGCGGCCCAGAGACGGGTAAGGAAGATCACCGAGCAAGTGGCAGGGCCGAGACACAAACCCTTCCTGCTGTCTCCTTGGCTCCCAAGGCGGTGACGGTGGGATGTGAGCTATATATAGTTCAAGCAGGCATGGGCGCTGCGTCCAGGAGCTCCTCTGAGGGGTCAGGTTTCCCTAAGCACCTACCATCCAAAGTCTGGGGAGACAAGGTCGTGGTGAAGAGGGGCCCCAAGGACCCATGGCCTTGCGGGAGTCCTGGAAGGAGTTCTTTGCACCCGGCGGGGCTCCGGACTGCGTCCGGCAGAGGCCTGGCCACAGGTCAAAGTCGAGGCTCAGTGGACTAGAACTCGGGTCTTTGGCAAAGACCCCGCGCAGTCCAGCCTGGCTCCAGGAGAGGAGGCCTCCTCAACCTCCCGGGAGGTACCGAGAAGGGGGCTATGACCCCTGAGGTCTCAGGAGGAGGTCAGGCGTGCAGGGCCCGAGCGAGGCTGCCTCCTCCCGGAAGCCGTCCGGACAGTGTTACCCCGGCCCGCCGAGCAGACACAAGGGGGGCCGCGTCGGGGGCCACCGGGGCGGCGGGCGGGGCGAGCCTGGCACGGTGCGGCCGGCGGCAGAACAGTCTTTGTCCTTTCCTGGCGGCCGCCGCGCCGCGCAGTCCCCTGCATGCGGATGAGGCCACGCCGGGCGCCCCGTCTTTGTCCCCACCCGCAGCCTCGGGGCGCGCAGGGGCCCCCGCTGGGTCCGACGGCGCGGGGCGGACTGGGGGCGGGCCGGGGGTGGGGTCCGGCTCCGGGCTGCGGGCGGAGCATCGAGGTGCCAGCGTGGCGGTGCAGGGGGCTTGGCGGACGAGGAGCGGCGGGGGCGGGATGACCCTGGGTGGACGTGCGGCGGGGACGCGGAGGGGGAGGCCCCGGCGAAGGCGAAGCTTCCTCCCTCGCGCTCCGTCGGAGTCCCGAGTGCGGCATTCTTGGCGGCCTCCGCCTCGGGCCCCAGAGACCGCTCGGCGGCTGGCTCCCTTAAAGGCGCCTCGCGCAGGCGGTGGGGCCGGGGGAGGCAGCCTGCGCTCCGGAGACCCCTGATTGTCGTGAGTGGTTGGGGGCTGGGCTCTCGACCTGCTGGTTTGACTCCCTCCTCCCTCCGTTTGCCTTCGCCACGCTGGAGTCTGCTGGGAGAGGGTCTAGCCACGGCTAGTGAGCTCAGGGTTTGGCGGGATCCTCCGAGGCCAGGAGCCTCTCTGGCACCTGCGGTGTAGCGTGTGTGTCTCGGGAGAAATGGTGACTCTGGGCACAGCACAGGATGGAGTATTGCTCTCCAGGCCCACAGCTCAGGAGGTCATTTCAGTGGAACTGAACTAGAACCTGCAAACCCAAAATGGGAGCAAAAGGTTGGTAAGATTGGTTTACCATCCCAGAGTCAGTACCATTCCCCACATTAACAGAGAAAAACAAGGAAAACCATAGGCTCTTCCCAGTAGCTTCAGAAAACTGTCATCCATGATTGAAACAAACAAAATTAGCAAATTAGAAACAGAATAGAATTTCCCCAGTCTGATACAGGTGCCTGCCCAAACCCCAAACCCTCCAAGAAACAAAAAACAACAAGCAAAACCCTCTAGCCAGCGTCATGCCCGGTGGTGAAGTGTTGAATGCTTTTCCACTGAGGCTGGAAATGAGAAGGGATGTTAGCTCTGGTGAGTTCTATTCAACTCTGTGCTGGAGGTCCTCGCCAGTGCAATAAGGCAAGAAAAAGAAGTGAAAAGGCACGCCCTTTAATGACCAAAACCCAAAACACTGACAACACCAAATGCTGTCGAGGATTGGAGCAAGAGGAACTGTCATTCATCGCTGGAGGGAATGCAAAATGGTACTGCCACTGTGGAAGACAGTTTGGCAGTTTCTTACAAAACTACAATACTCTTACCATCCAATCCAGCAATCATGCTCCTTGGTATTTACCCAAAGGATCTGAAAACTTATATCCACACAAAAACCTGTAGGTGACTGTTTATAGCATCTTTATTCATAATTGCCAAAACTTGCATGCAACCAGGATGTCCTTCAGTAGGTGATGGATAAATAAACTGTGGTCCATCCAGACAGTGCAATCACATTCCGTGCTAAAAGACATGAGCTGTGAGGCCATGAAAAGACATGGAGAAAACTTAAATGCATGTTACTAAGTGAAAGAAGCCACTCGGACAAGAAGTAAAAAGGTATGAAGATAGGAAAGGAAGACATAAAATTCCCATTTACATATGACACGATTGGGTGGAAAACCCAGGAAAAAAACTATAAGTAAATTTAATGTTAATTAGCTTATTTAGGAAAGCCACTGGCTACAACTTCAATATACAAAAACTTAATGTATTTCTGTATACTAGCAACGATTGGAAAATGAAATTTATGATAGCACAAAAATAAAACATCTAAAAAAATCAATCTAGTGAATTAATTTCTACACAGAAAACTATGAAACATTCCTGAGAGAAATTGCAAAAGATGTAAATTAATTGAGGGATATGCTCTGTCCATGGATCCGAATTTAAGATGTTGGTTTTCTCCAAATTGATCTATAGGATTGATCTGTAGGTCCAATACTCTTATGATCAAAATCTCAAAGGGTTTTGCTGTGGTTGCCTTGGATGTTTTGGGCGTGTTTGTGAAACTTGACAAGCTGATTCTAAAATACATACTTAGAATAACAGAGTTGGAGGAGTTACGTTAGGTTAGGAAGATAGTGTGGTATTGATGCAAAAATCAACAAGTCGATCAGTGGGACAAAACAGAAAATGCAGAAACAGACCCATCCCCCTGCGGCCTCGTGATTTGTCACTACAGAGTCAACATTGCAAAGCTGTGGAGAAAGGACAGACTTTTCAATAAATGGTGCTGGATCAATTAAGTATCCATATTGGGAAGAAGAAAAGACTCTTCATCTCTACCTTCCGCCGTACCCTAAAACCGATTCCACAGGTGTGCGTGTGAAATAAGGTAAATGTGCGTGGGAAAGGGCAAACAGCAATGCTGCCAGAAGAGGATTTAGGGGAGAGAATAGATTCATTTCCTTAAATAGGAAACGAAAAGTACTAAAAAAAAGTACTAAAAAAAAGTATTAAAAAGTAACAAATTGGACTCCATTAAAATGAGAAACTTCTGTTAATCAAAAGGCATGATTAAGAGAGGGAAAAGTAAGCCACACGGGAGAGAAGTTATTTCAATACATATATCTGATAACGGATTTGTATCTAAAAAACATGAAAACTACTACAAATCAATAGGGAAAAGATTTTAATAGGTGCTTCACAAAAGAGGATGTTCAGATGACTGATAAACTCCTGAACAGGTGTTCAACCCCATTAGTCATCAGGGAAATGCGAATTAAAACCAGAATGAGATACCATTGCACATTCACGAGAACACTTAAAATTAGACACCCGTGTTGGCAAGAACGTGGAGCAACCCGGGACTGTCATTCCCTGCTGGAGGGAGTGCACATTGGTGTCATTTGGCAGTATCTCTAAATCCCTATGGCCTAGCAACCTCATTCTGCATCAGACACCTGTTGGGTACCACCTCAGATCCTCTAGCCTCAGCTTGCTGTGGAGGCCTTTGCACCTCCCATCACCCCCAGGGCTTGTCTGCTAGCCCTGAGGTATGAGATGCTGAGGGCCCAACGTGGCACTCACGAACTTGTAGCCAAAAATGCAGGGGAGTTAACACACTTCCGCCTATTCTTTGCCAATGGCAGATGGGAGCCAGTGGATAAATTCTTCCTCGTTCCTCCACCCAGACGGACTGTCACGAATCGCAATCGTTATAAAGCCTCTCGCAGGAGGAGCCCATGGGCCCAGCAGTCAGATGCTTTTGGTGCCAAGTGATGGCCAGCTCAGAAGCTCAGGCTCATATTGGCTCTCTTGCCTTCCCTGCCCCATTCCCTTTGCCCTCACTTTTTATCCCCTGGGATTGCACACCCCAATTAAGAAGTCCTACTTAAGGGGCCGGCCCGGTGGCATAGCGGTTAAGTGCGCACATTCCGCTTCTCAGCGGCCCAGGGTTCGCTGGTTCAGATCCTGGGTGCAGACATGGCATCGCTTGGCACGCCATGCTGTGGTAGGCATTCCACATATAAAGTAGAGGAAGGTGGGCATGGATGTTAACTCTGGGCCAGGCTTCCTCAGCAAAAAGAGGAGGACTGGCATTAGTTAGCTCAGGGCTAATCTTCCTCGGGAAAAAAAAAAAAAAAGAAGTCCTACTTAAGCTTTAGCCTCAGACTCTGTCTGGGGAGCCCAGGCTAAGATGCACTCCCAGGTAAATACCCAACAGAAGTAAATATATAAATGCACTGGAAGACGTCTATAATAGTATTCCTAGCAGTGCTCTTCACAGTAGCCCCACACCGGAAACCTGTATAAACATGATCAGAAGAATGGATAAATGCATCAGAGTACATTCAAATTCTGGAGTCCTTTCCTGCAAAGGAAATGAACGAATTACTACCATGCCAGGATGGGGATAAATCTCCTAGACATGATGTCAAGCAAAAGAAGCTGGACGTGATGTTGCATTCTGTGGTGATTCCATTTACATGAAGTTCTAAAACAGGCAAAATTAGTGTATGATGCTAAAGGTCAAGGTAGAGGTGACCCTTGGAGGTTGGGATGCAGAGGGGCCTGAGGGAGGCTCTGGGGTGCTGGTCAGGTTCCATTTCTTATCTGGGTGCTGGTTGTATGAATATGTTCAGTTTGTGAAAACTCATCAAGCAGAACACTCATGATTTGTGCAATTTTTTGTATGTAGATTACACTCATTTTAATAGGAATAGGACATTAAACATGTCCTGGGTCAGGTCCCTGGGTGGGACGGGATCTGAGTGGAGGGGGTCTCTGGGGCTGCTCTTTCCCCGCCTGCTCCTCATGGGTGTTGAACCCCCTCAGCACCCCCACCCCCGTTCCAGCCTCAGCCCTTCTCTCCTTCTTACCTGCAGGTCCAGCCTGGGTATCCGCTCAGGCAGCCTCAGTTTCTCCTTGGTTTCCACCATCCTGATCCCAAACCACTCCCTGTCCAAGCCTCAAGCATCCTTTCATTGCTGGTTCTCGGGGGCCCCTCTCTGCTCCTGTCTCTTGGGGTTCTCAGCCCTGGACACTGTCGCTGCCCCTTCCTGCCTTCTCTCTCCCATCTCTGCACCCTCCCTGGACACTCTGGGGACATGTCCAGCCCTATTACTCCTAGGACAGGAGGACAGACCACACACCATATCCCCAAATATGTGGAAGTTACAAATGACGCTCCGCCGTGACCCAGCCCTCATTCCCACCTGGCCGGCAGCCCACTCCCCGGGTGCATGCTGTCCCCAGGCCAGTCCTGATGGTCACTGTCAACTGAGGCGGGGCAGGGTAGGAGCTGGGACGTGCCCAAGACTCCTGAGCATTAACGCACACCTGGGACGGAGGCTGGCCTGGTCACCCTTTCTCCCACCTCACTTTTCCAATCTGGGATTTCTGGGCTCTCTCCAAACATAGCTATGGAACAGAGAGTGGAAGAAGCACAGATGTGGGGAAGCCGGGCTGCCTGGACACTCTCCTTGGTGATCTAGGGCAGCCAGCCTTAAATGAAAGCATCATCACCTTTTCTGGTTTCCAGGGCAGAGGCTGTGACCACCCCTGCATGCTCATGCACACACACACACTCACCTCTCTTGGCCCAGCGTCCTCTGGCCTGGAGGACCCTTGTATTACACCTGTCCCTTTTCCTCCATTCACCTTTGGTCAATTAATTATCAAACTTTAACATTCTACGAGACTGAAATTAAAAAAAAAAAATCTTTATATTTGGTGCCAATGACATTCTGGCTCTCCATGGTGTGGGATCCATGGCAGGGAGCACCTTACCCAGGTCTAAGGGCCCCAGCCTGCACATCTGGTGCTTCTAGAATGATCACATGAAGCCTGTGTCATCACACAGAGCCACCCCCTCCCCGCAATTGAGACCCAGATCCCAGGCTGCACTCCCTGAGCTCTGACTGCCCCCACCTTGGCGCTTCGCCACTGCATACCACGAACCCCTCCACCCGCTGCCCTCCACCACCACCCTTTCCTTGAGGCTGACACAGCTTCTTTGCCACCCCAGGACTGGTCCAAAGTGCAGATCTCATCCCCTCCCCCATCCCAAACTGTCCTTGCTCAGTAGAGCCACGGGGCTGAGGATCGGCCCCCACAGTGGCGTCTCAGTAGGGAGGCCACTTAACTTATTGTCCAAACTGGGGCACTTTTAAAGATGAAAGGGAGTGCCTTTAATAGTTACACCATGATGGCAGGCGTAAAGCAGGCTGTCCGAGCAAACCGGTATGTGTGGTCACTCTCTTTAAAGCCACTGTCATCAGCTCCGCATGCTCAGATGTTGGTCCCCAACTTGCCTTGCCCGTGCTGCCTCCCTGGCTGGCACCACCTCACACCTCCACTCTCGCGTGTCCCTTGGGAGTCAGTTCGGTTAGCACCTTCTCCAGGAAGTCATCCTGGTCCCCAGACAGGATGACATGCCTCTCCTGTGCCCACTTCTCCTTGTTGTTCTCTCCCCTCTGGGCCAAATGCTCCTCCAAGGTACATAGTAGGTCCTCAAAGAAGATTCCCAGGTATCTGACCTGGGAACGGAGAGATACAGGTTCTAGTCCCAGCTATCCCTCTGACTTCTCAACTGGACGAGTCACTTAACATCCGGGAGGTGGAGTGAGAGGGGCGGTGCGTGACCCCTTGGTGCCCACAGCTGCCCTGTCCTGTTCAGGGGGACAGCTGGCCTGAACTGACTCCTTTTGCTCCTCAGGCCCCAGGGTTCCTGGGCCCACCATCAGAAGAGGGAGATGGAGGGGAGGGGTGACCTGTTGGGGAGTCTGGGACTGTCATGTCTTCCTGTGTCACCCCACGTCTTCCCCTGAGGCCCCTACAGGCATGGCCCTGGGCAGCCCCGTGTCAGTGATGGGGGGCTGTGGGTAACAGGGACCAGTAGGGAACATGAGGAGTTGGGGCTCAGGCCTCTGCTCTGGAACTGGGCTGTCCTCTCCCTCCAGCTTCAAATCCTGTGGGGCCAGCTTCCTGGACCAAGGCACCGCCTCCCTGGCTTCCACTCTGGACTACCTGCAATTCCAAAAGGTGCCACCAGAGGACAGCCTCCCATCAACCTTGGGCCGGGGCCCTGGGATGCACCCTGGTGGCTTGCCTCTCTGGAACGTCAAGGAATCCAGGCCTCCGCTGCACCTTGTCCTAGGGATTTGGGGAGAGCAGGCCAGGTTCCCAGGACCAGGACCCAGCCTCTCCTGGGACCTCCAGAGTCAACTGGGAGCCAGGGAAGTCCTTCCCAAGGACTGCCCCGTTTCCTTCCTGCTGCAGCCTGAGTGGGGAGGTTTGCCTCCTGGCCTGAGAGATGCAGGGGAGGCCCCGGGTGCCGTGGGTGCTGGCCTGGGTCGGGAAACTCATAGTGAAACCAGAGAGATCTCGTAGTGAAATTCATTCCGTGCAGCGCACCTGCTTGGGGCAGGGCTGGGAGGGACCGGGAGGAGATAGAGCCTCGTGTGGTGGTGGTGGCGTGGGGAGGGCCCAGAGCCTTATCTGATGGGTCCCGGCCTTTCTCATAGCTGAGTGGAGCCGCCCCGACAGGCCGACCACGGCCCAGTGGGCAGGGGCTCTGCAGGCCCTGTGGGCTCGGCTTCCTCGCCTGCCCAGAGGCGGTGAGGCAGAGAGCCTGGGAAAGGCGCGGGCGGCGCAGCGGGCGCTGCTGGTGGGGAGTACTCACCGTGGGGCTGGGCGCCAGACAGGCCCCTCCGAGGCTCTGGGGCCTCCAAACACCAAGAAATGTCAAAACCAGTTACAAAATTGGGGGCAATCTAGGCATGTCCTTCTAAGAAGCTAACACTTTTAATGTGAAAACCAGACTTTGCACATCGCCAGGTTTGAGACACTGTGGGACGTTATCCCGTGGGCGGGACCGTCCTCCGTCCTGTGGGCAGCTGGGAAAATGTGTGGGGAATGTCACTGGGTGACCACATGGAAAGTCTGAACATGGGACCCCAGGCAGGATGGCCCTCTGGGTGCCCACACCTAGTCCCCCTCCTATGGGGGCATCCCCTGTGCTAACTGATGCCAGAGCCGGTGGGGAGGGCGGGGGATCCAACTTCTCTGCATTGTGGGGGCTGAGCCGCTTTGGAGAGATGGAGGCCCACTTTTCAAGGGAGCCTGTCCAGAGAGGGCCTGTGGGGTCCTGGTGCCCTCAGAAGGGTCTGAGGAAGAGCAGTCTCAATGTGAGAAGGGTCTCCCCCCCCTCAGCCCTGGCCACCCCCTGGGACCACCTCTCTGGCCGCAAGACACCAGCCACTCTGGGTGTTGGGCTGAGGTCTCCACGGGTCTCTGCCACCCTGTCCTGATCTGAGTCACCAGTGGGCCCACCACGCATTGTCACCAGCAGCCCTCAGGACCAAGTCTGTCGGAACTCTTTCCCAGGAGGAAGATGGCATGTTCCCTTGGGCCCCTCTTACAGGGAGGGGAACAGTGCAGTACAGCTTCTCAGGGCCTCCGCCGGCTTCGGGCTGTCAATGGGTGGGGGCCCCTGTCAGCCTGGCCAAGCCTGGGTCCTCCCAGGAGAGAGAGGCTGGCCTGGCCAGGCTGTGGGGTGGGGTTGGAGAACTGTTTAGGGAGGACTGGAGAGAGGCCAGCACTATGTTGTCTCCCCGTTTCAAGGAGGGGAAAATCGAGGCACAGAAAAGGAAATAATCAGCCTAAGTTCATGGAGCTGATCAGTGGGGAGCTGTGATGGCCAGATCCTGAACCTGCAACCCTGGGAGGCATAGGCCGCCTGGTCCTGGGGCTTCTCACCTCCTGCCCTAGGGCCCCTCCTGGTGCTGTCCCTGGCCTGTCACTTTGGTGGGCAGAGGCACAGGTCTGCTAATGACAGGATGCTGGACAACCAGCAGGCCAGGTGGCTTCCTCTTCCGAGAGCTGCCTGTAGTCATTAAGTGAGGCCCCCAAAATATGTCAGAGGAGGTTTGCCCCTGCTGTGCTCACACTTGCCCCAGAACCTCTCATACCTCCCTCAGGTGGCTGCCCCCAGTGCCCTGCCCTCTGAGCCGCCCTGGAGTTGATGGCCTGGTGGCTCTCTGCCGCTTCCACATTTCCATTTCTGAAATGCTCCCGGGGCTCCCTCTAGGGCCCCTTCCCCTTGCACTTAGTGATTTATGGGTCTACAGTCTCCGCTCCTTGCTGCCACTCCAAGGCCCAGCCCCTCTCAAGCTGAGGGTCTCATGGGCAGCATCCAACCACGGATCTTTCTCCACACCCGGGCCTCCCCTCCCTTCCCTTGTCCAGGGGCACCCTCATTCCACTGCTCGGGCCAGGACCGTGGGGCTTCCTCCTTGTCTCTTCCCTACCCCTCACCTCCTGTGAGCACCTAAATCTGGTCAATCCAATCAGAGTTATGGGCCTTCTATAAAGAATCTTTTCTTGTCTTCTTACCACCCCAAAATAAAATTCATAGATAATATAACCTACGGTCATAATTTAAAAAATCGATATAATGTCCTAACTTTAAAACAAGGGAGAAATAAAAGGAAAGTGGTTTATAGCTTCGTTATGTGTATTTGATTTGAAAGACGCTTGGGTATGACCTGCAGAGGACTCAGATGCTGGTTATGTGGAGCCGGTGCGGCTGGAACCCCTGCAGACCAGACAGAGGTCGGAGCATCCTCCAGGCCCGGATGCCTGCTGCAGCCACGGTGCCATCTTAGGGATGTGATTTTCCAAAATGGCAAATAACTCTTGGTAAATTTCCAAATGAAACAAGGCTCCGTCTCCCCTCAATTTTCATGCTTGGTGCACCCTTAGGAAATTCTGCACACACCGAGACCCGCTGTCCTTATTTCTCCCTGGGGCCCGGGCACTGCCTCCGCGCTGGCCCCTGCAGGGACATCTGGCCCATCCCCACCATGGCCCCCATTGCCCCCTGTGCTCCAGCCTTGCCTGCCTGTGCTCTCCCGCTTCTCCCTGATTCCTGCCTCCCTCTTCCAGTGGCTTGGGGTCTTGCCCTTCCTCAGTGCTGTTCCTTCTGGGTTACCCTGGAATTGAGTCCCTGGTCTGGAGGAGCTTTCTCCACCTGAGTGTTCTTCTCTGGGGAGCCATCTCCGACTGCCCCTTCCCCTGCACCAGCCGGACCAGCATTTTCTTCCAGGCGTCCCAGCCCCCACGGCGGCACCCACCCATCCCATGTTTCTCATGTGGCCCCCACCCCACGCCCAGCGTCGTCAGAGTCTGGCTCCAAGAAGGTGGCATGGCTGAGGCTGGGCCTCAGTTCTGTATTCATTCACTGAGGCCTCCAGTGCCCCACACAAACTGAAGGGGATGCACCCTAAGGACCAGTCGTAGGGGAGCAGCAGCTTACAGCAATGGAGTGGAGTGCCTTGGGAGAGCCCGGAGTCTCGTCTCCCTGCCCAGAGCTTCCACCCCAGCCCTTCCCCTGCAGGACTATGGGAAGGGTGCGGGGGCTTATGTGGACGCTGGAACTTCTCCATACCAGAGTGTTCCGGGGAAAGACCTCCTCCCATCTGAGGTGGAGCTGGGGCTGAGGGAGAGCGCTGGGGAGGCAGAGGGACACCCTAGTTCCTACTTGGGGGACCTCTTAGGGGGTCCAGCCTCCAGTCCAGCCCCTGGCATCTAGCCCCTGTAGAGCCTGAACTCTTTCAGCTCTCAGGCTGTCCCTGGGGCATGGAGCCCTGGGCATGGGAGCAGCTGCTGGCATCCTGGGGCTGGCCTTCACCTCACTCTTCACCCAGCCCCACGCCTGCCCGTCCCTGACCAAGGTTCACGCCAAGCAAGCCTGCGAGGGCTGTGGGCAGGGGCAGGAAAGGCTGTGGCTGCCCTGCCTGGCCGCTCCTCAGCCTTTGGCAGAGACCCTGTGCTGTCCTGTGGTGCCCCGGCTTCTGGGACACATCCCCCGTGCAGTGCAGGGGCTGGAGGCCTGGTGGGGAGTTCGAGGAGCACCCGGGTCCTGGGAGGGCGTAGGAGGTGGAGACCCCCCCACCTGCCACCTGGGAAGTGGGGCGCCAGCATCTTCTGTCTCTGTCAGCTCCTGCCGGGCCCAGTGCCCCTGACTGGGAAGTGGAGAAAGTGACATTTGCCCTCCTCTCCTGGTGGCTCCTGGAGAAGACTGATGGCATACCTGAAATGGGTCCCTCAGGTCCACTGAGTCTGGGGTCCTGGCCCCCAGCACTACCTTGCACTGCTGGGCACGTGTGCCCTGTGCCTCAGCTGGCAGGTCCGGGTACCCCGCCTACCAGGCTTTTTCCCCAGTCCCTCCAGTTCCTCTCAGTGACGCAGGCAGCGCGGCTGCTGGCTCAGCTGAGGTTGCCCTTGGACAATGCGGACGTGCCGCTCCTGGGCCTGGCCTGGCTCCCAGACCCCTTTCTCCTGCCTGGTGTCCCAAGGGTCACCACGCTCGGTGGTGCGGGCTTTGCCATGGACCGGTTCTTCTAGGCTTCTGGTCAGGACAACGACCTCCTGTTCTTGCTGGTTCTCGGCTTGGTCTCAACCTCCATCCCTAGTTTGTTTTTACCAGCCGCAGTCGTGAGCTCCAGCAGGAAGACAGGGCAGAGGGTCCGGGGTGTTACCGTGCCCTCTCCTTCAGGCCTCCGTCCCCAGGGTGGACTGGCGATCTGGTCGTGGGTGCACTTGGGGATAGGGCGAGGTGGCTAGAGGGCAGGAGCTGGCCCTCGTGGGGCACCGAAGACTCTTTGCCTAGAGGGCCCAAGGGCACCCCTGAGCCGCATGTGGCCCTGTCACCGTGTGTGGGAGGGCTGAGCCGCAGGAGAAGGTGTGAGAGTGAGTGCATGGGTGCGAGCCCCAGAGATCTCACAGCAGATGGGGATCATGAGAACGGGAGCAAGCAGAGACCCAGCGCAGGGGTGCCCTGGCCTCGGGGACACCCTGGGGAGGGAGTTGGTGGAATGTGGGGAAATAGTGCATCGGGAAGTGCTGGCCACTAGATGTCACCAGGAGCCCACGGGACAGGAGAAGCCCCGCTGAGGGGCCAGAGCCCCTGTCCCCCCAGGTATGCCCACTCCCACAGGCAGGTGGCGCTCCCTGGTCTGTCATGCGTCTGAATGTCCACTAACCATGTTGAACCGTTGGAGTGTCATTGTCCCATCCAGGAGGTATTCTCCATGGAGCTACACTCTCCCCACCTCCTGTCCTCACTGACCCGGGCTGAGGACAAAGCTGGTGAGCAGTGGGAAAGCAGGACCCCCTTCCAGCTCCCTGGCCCCTCGCTGGCCCCAGCGCCCTGCTGCAGGGGACTCCTTCTTGCCAGCACTGTCAGGTGAGCACTTCTGCCTGCGCTCTGGGCCAACCTGCCTCGTGAAGGAGGGTCGAGTCCCACTTACACCTGCCCACCCTGGTCCCCACCCAGGTTCAGCTCAGCAATTAGATTCCCAAAGGTCTGCTCAGGTCCCTGTGGGCCTTTCCCCAGCCCCCTCAGACCCAGTCCCCGCCCCTGCCATTCATTCACTCATGCAATGCTTGGCAAGGACCTACTGAGTGCTGGGTGCTGGGGATCCAGCCACAGACAGGGCGGCTGGGCTCCACCCCACGGAGCCCACATGCCAAGGAATATTAAAGTCACCAAATAAACGAGCCAGAGGATTTGTGATGGAGACAGTGCCACACAGGAAATAAATCATGGAGGGACTGGGAGGGCTGTGGGGATGGCTGCTTTGGGGGCTGTTCAGGGAGGGCATTTTTGAATGGGTGAAGAGGAGGATTAGTCATGTGAACACTGGAGGGAAGAGCATTAAGGACAGCTGGAATAGTATGTGCAAGGGCCCTGAGGCAGGAACAAGCCAAACCTGCTAGTAAAATGCAGTCCTGTGTGGATGGGGCGTGGTGAGAAAGACTGGAGGGTGGGAGGAAGCAAATTACAAAGGGCTTTGGGCCATGTTGCCTTCTCCCCAGTGACACTCAATGTGGAGAGGTCCTTAGGAGCCATCCCCTAAGCAGGTGCTGGGCAGTGCGGCCTCCCTCTGGCATGTGGCTGAAGGGCCTGTCCTGTCTGAGGCTGCTCGTGGCCATGAGGAGTGGGTGCACAGCTCGTGGGGGATTCAGCAGGGCCCAGCCCTCACATCCTTGTGGGCTCAGGAGCAGGTCAAACCCCAAGAGGGGCCTTTCTCCGCTGGTGAAGGGCTCCCCAAGGCCAGGCCAGCTGCCTGTCCCCACCCCCAGGCTCCTGGACGGGGTCTCCTCTCCAGGAGCAAGGTCGGAGGGGCAGAGTGGAGGGAAGGGCGGCAGTGTTGCTGTCATAGGTCTGCCCGCTGCTCGGCACCACAGAGCCTCTGCACCCCGCCCAGTAGATCCACAGATGTTGCCATGGCGATGACCTTATGTGCGGCCCCCACAACCTTGCTCATCCGTCAGCCACTCTGCTCTCACCCGCTCAGCTGCAGCCACACTGCTCCGAAAGCAGGCACACTCCTGTCTCAGAGCCTCTGTGATTGCTGTTCCCTGTGCCTGGAATGCTCTTCCCGGACGTCCTCAAGGCTCATTTCCTCGCCTCCCTCAGGGTTCCTCAGACGTTGCCTTGGGAAGCTTTCTCTGAGCATTCTACAGCAGATCACGTCCCCACCCCAGCACTTGCTCTCCGCTTTGTCCTGCTTTTCCCCCCAACCACCATGTGAAATGTGTATATTTTGCTTACGTAATTTGACTGCTGTGTCCTCCACTATCCACACCAGACCAGGAGCAGAGCGATCTGTTTTGTTCATGGATGTATCAGCACCGGGCAGCACACTGCCAGCACGAAGTGACAAATACTTGTTGAATGAATGCAGGAATGAATGGGGACAAGTGGGACGAGGCTGTCCCCATCCCTCCTGACCTCATCTGGCCAGCACAGGACCATCCTTGATGCCTTAGCGTCCATCGCTCTGGAGCAGAGTCGAAGGCTGGGGCAAAGTGCTGTCTGCCTCAGAGCTCCCCGGGCTTGGTCGTGCTCTGCTTGGTTGGCTGTGGGTCCCGTCACACCCCTTGGAGGGAATTATAGGGAGGTGGCCCTCATGGGGAGCTTTCTAGGGACGATCTAAGCTGGATGTGGCAGGCCAGGCTGGGGCTAGGGTGGCAGGGCCACTGACCACAGCACCCCTGGCCCTGCTCTATGCCGCTGTGAACCATGTCTTACATCCAGCAAATTGCTTTTAACGGTCTCAGGCAGATACTGCAAGGTGTGGTAGACACTGGGGACACGGAGAGGACACAGGGAACCACATGGCAGGGAGAGACAGGCCATAACTGTCCTGCTCCCTCCAGAGGAGCAGCCAGCGGGCTGTTGAGTGGCGATGCCCTTTATCAGGGTCTCCCCAGGCCAAAGCCCAAGTGGTGAGGCAGCACAACCCCTGGGAGCCTCTCACAGACGTGCCCATCTCCTGGAGGGCCGGAAGTCAGCCCCGGCTAGAGGGCTGGGCCCACGGCACCCGAGGCTGCCCACCTCTGAGGTGGATCCCATCTCTCCTTATTGCCTCTCGTGGTTTCCAAGAGGCATTTACATCAGAACCCCACCTAGGTGATATTGTACACCTGGCGGGAGCTACGGGGCTAAGGCCCAGCGAATTGTTCTAGAGGAAGATCTGGCTGAGTTGCACTCACCACGCTTTCCTTGAGCTGAAAGCTCAAAATCTAGCCTAGAGATTTAAAAATATTTTTGGAGAAATGTCTTCAAAAGCCCAACTTAAAAGCAATGCTCTTTTGAGGAGGAGGGTGGGGAGCTGGGAGCATCAACTTTTGGGAACTGTTGGAGGGACCTGAAGGAACCGCAGGGGTTCCTCGGAGGGGGTTTGAAAACCATACTCACTGCTCACGGCGGGGAACAGCCCCACTGCAGGGAAAGGGGTCCCCCTCCTGACCAGGGCTCATAGAGCCCATCTGCAGTACCTGATGTTCTCAGTAGGGGTCACTGCCAGGAGGACGCCCCAGCCAGGCCCTGGTGGCATCAAGGAGCACTCTAGACCCCAGTGGGCCACATGTCTCTGCCTCAGTGCCAGTGACCTCGAGCCTGAGTCTTCTCTGAGCCAGGGGCTGCCGCAGGCCATCCCAGTGGACAGAGCTGCCCTCCGATCATGCGGCCAGCTTGGCCGGGGCTGATCAGAAACCCTCAGCTCCAGGACAGCTGCCAGGGCTGGGGCCATAGGGACTGGTGAGGGTTTCTGGCTAAGCCCGGATTGAGCCATTCCAAGGGACAGCTGGAGTGCCTCTCCAGTCAGCGCCTGGAAGGGGGCCAGCCCAGCCTTGAGCCCGGGCTGAACACTTGAGTTCACGCAAACACACATGCACAACGTGCCCACGTGTGCACATAATCACACAGCGCACACATGCACACAACCACGTGTTCATGCATGCACTCAGTACAAACACACACAAATAACCCGTGCACACAGACACTGGTCCCAACAAGCACACATGCACACACACGTGCACACGAGCACCGGCACACACATCCTCTCTCTCCCCAGCAGCCTCAGGGATGGATGGAGAGACAGCTTGGGGCCCAGTCTGCAGTAAGTTGTGTTAGGGGAGGTGGCCCTTTGTCTGCCCTCTCAGACATGGAATCTCCTCCCCCCTGAGCCAGCCTTGTCCCCACCTGGACCGGTGGGCGTTTGTGGGTGGGTGGAATGAGGGGCAGCTGGAGGGTCTGGCCACCTCTGGGAGTGCTCTGGGCACGGGGGTGTGGCGGACTCACTCACTTCATCGTTCTGAACAGGAGGGAGCTGGAATCGTGCCTGCACCCCGTATAAGGGGGCTGCGTGTAGGGCTGGAAGGGGACTGCCTGACTCCGGGGTGCTATGGTCACTGTAGTGGGAGGCCCTGGGCTCTTTGCTTAGAGCAGGTGGGACTAGGGGAGGCCTCTGAGACCCCCTGCAGCTGCCCACCTCCCCCAGGAAACCGACGCAGCCTGCAGCCTGCTGTCCTCTCCAAGGGAGGCTGGGCTTCCTTGTGCGCAGGTTCCCTCAGTTTCCAACTCTCCGAAGCCCCATCATCTCAAGCCTGTGAGGGCTTCAGGGCCTGGAGCACGTGGCCTCCTGTCCCTCGTTGTCCTTTTGGCTGCACAGGCTCAGTGCGCTCAAAGTGATAACTGAGATCTCCTGTGCTGCGACCATCGTCCCCCGCCTGTCGAGGGACCTGGGGCTATGAGAGGGGCTCTGTAGCGCCCAGCCCCTCATCCCCAGGAGCCTGCTCTGGGGTGGGGTGAATGTAGTTTGCTGACCACCAGCCCGTGCTCAGAGCCCTTGGCAAGGGACAGAGTTCTGTCACCTCCCCCACCGGATCAATACCTCCAAGGCTACCGTCAGCAAATCTTTGACCTCCATCGCAGCCACACACTGTGACCTCTGAACCTGTGGGTCTTTCCACCAATCCTCGCCCTGGTCTCTGGGGTGGATGAGGGGTGACCCCTGGCTCCAGTCCAGGCTGTGAGGGGAAGGGAGTGTGAGGCCGTCAGTCTCCGCTGGCGCAGTCAGAGGCCACCCCCGGGGCAGGTGGGTGGCGGTTCTGTGGGGGACCCTGCCAGTCAGGGGAAGAGGCTGAGCCTGAGCCAAAGGTGACGAGCAGCCAAGGGCTGTGAACGAAGGACTTGGAGGCCCCCTCCTGGGGCCCAGGAGTCTGGGGAGGTCCAGCCATCAGGGAAGGGACCCTGGGCTTCCTATCTCCCCTCCAAGGCTGACAAGGGCATGCCCCCTCGACCACCCCAAATTGCTATGCACCAGGCCTGGGGCCTGAGGCTCAAAACCTCCATCCTCAGTATGGTCCTGGCTGAGACAGGTCCCCAGGACAGGGAGAAGCACGGCTGGGGATGGCATGCAGCCCACATTGGCCCCAGAGCCAGGGCACCGTCCCATAAGCCTTTGGGGGATGGTGGGACCCTGTCTTCCCCATCCAACAGGTCCCCTCCCTGTAGCCATCCCTCTGACCAATCTGGGTCCCAGCAGCCTTGCCTCCAGAACGAGGAAGGGGCTGCTCGGAGGCCCCCAGTGTGTTCCCTGGGCCCCATCCCCCTTGTCTCAGCCGGGAATGTCACTGCTCTGGCCACCCTGTCCTGTCTGCCCAGCTTGCTCCAGCCCAGGGGGTGGGGTGTTTAGCCCATTGTCCCCTTGAAATTCCCCGTGGACCCTGGGAGCCTTGCCCCTTGAACCACTCTGGGATGCAATTTGAGGCGCCCTGGGCTCCCAGGCAGACACACTGTCCTGAGACCCTGTCCCAGGGAGTCTGTCCAGGGCACAGGCTCTGCTGGTCACTCACCATGTGTCCCCTACCTGGCTGCCTTCCTTTGCACCTGAAGTGTCCACACACTGGCTCTTGCTTCTAAGAGGAGACGCCCTCCCCTACGTGGGTGTTCTGAAGGCCATGGGGCTGCAGCCCTATCCTGGTTCTGTCTGGATCTGCAGCAGGGGGATGGGCAACGGCCCAGAAACTCCAGCAGTGAGACCTCCTGCGCCCTCACAGGAGAGGAAGAAGGCGGAGGAGGAGGAGGAGGAGGGAAGAAAGGAGGGAGAGGAACAGAGGAGCAAGATGCACAGAGCTGCCCGCTAAGATGGAGAGGCAGGCGAGGGAGCCGGGAGTCGCGAGGGGACACACGGCAGAGCTGTGGGGAGCGGAGGTGGGCTTAAGGAGCCTAATGCCAGCATCAGGAGTCCTCATTTCACCCCTGACTCATCAGCCTCCATTTAGGCCTCTGGAGGGTGCCAGCCCCGGGGGAGTCCTGCAGGGCCTGCCTAGCTGCCTCCCGGGGCTGTCTCAGGAGCCAGGACGGCCGGGACAGGCCTGGGGTGGGAGACTGGTTGGGCTGGCCCAGCATGTGAGTGGGCGGGCAGCAAGCCCTGAGGTCAGTGGGCGGGGCAGCAGGTCCAGGAGACCCCACCACAGCCTCGGCCATGCCCTGGGCCACTCCTCTGGCCCCCAGGCGGTCCTCTGTGTTGTCTGGGAGCGTCAGTTTCTTCTCTGCTTGGGACCCGGGCCAGTCAGGTGGGACAGCCTGCCTCAGTCCAGCCATGGGGTCCTGGACTAGAGAAGGTGGTGAGAAAACAACAGTAGCAGCTAGGCCCCTCCTCTCTGCCTGCCTCGGGCTGAGCCTGGTGCTTGGTTACCCGCCCCAGGCCCGGGGAACTGAGCCTTAGAGAGGGGACTGGCTCAGTTCCCCCCGGAGTTGGCATTGGACTTGCACCCAAGGCCACTGAGTGGAAATCCTGCTCTAAGAGCAGACTAGCCATGCAGGTCGTGGGGCTGGGCCACGCGGCTCTCCCACCTGGAGAGGGCAAATGTGGCCCAGGCTTGCTGGGCCCCTGGGGCTTTGGGCAACATCTGGAGGGACAGAGACAGATGGGGCACAGATAGCACCACAGCCCTGGTCCCTGAGGTGTGCCCGCCCTGCCCTGCGCCCCCACGAGGGCTGGGGACTTGGTGGCTGCACAGGGGAACCCGGGCTCTTCCTAGTTCTAATGATCGCCCCTGGAGCCCCTGTGCTCCCCATGGAGTCCGAGACTCCCCACAAGACACCGCACCACTAGCCCGAATGGTCAGACCCACCCACACACACACAGACCCACACACCACCTACAGACACACACACACACACAGACCCATACACCACCTACAGACACACACACACACACACACACACAGACCCATACACCACCTACAGACCCACACCACACACAGACCCACACATACACACAGACCCACACACCACACAGACCCACACCATACACAGACCCACACCAAACACAGACCCAGACATACACACAGACCAACACACCACACATAGACCCACACACCACCTACAGACTCACAGATACACAGACCCACATACACACAGAGACCCACACATACACACAGACCCACACACCACACAGACTCACACCACACACAGACCCACACATACACACAGACCAACACACCACACACAGACCCACACACCACCTATAGACCCACACATACACAGACCCACACACACACAGACCCACACACCACCTACAGACTCACACATACACACAGACCCAAACACACACAGACCCCCACATACACAGACCCACATGCCACACACAGACCCACATGTACACACAGGCTTGTACACCACACACAGACCCACATGCCACACTGACACACAGACCACACACTGACACACACACCCAGCCTCACTGAGCGCAGAGCCAGCCAAGTCACCCGCAGGAGCTCTGGGGCCACACAGCCCTTTCCCCATCCCAGAGGCTCCTCAGCCCCACTTGGCAGGACCAGGAGCTCAGGGGCGGCAGGGCGTCCGGGCTGAGTGTCCGCCGGGAGGAACTGGAAGGGGAGGAGGGCTTCCACGGGGACGTCCTGTGGGTGGGGGCGTCAGGGGCTTAGGGTGGCCTTGGGGGTGGGCGGCTGGATGCTGAGGCCTGGGGCTGGGGAGGGTGTTGGCAGCCCCTGTATCCTTCAGATGGGGGCTGTCACCTCCCTGGGACTGCCTTGAGGGGACTCTTGCCCCCTCCAGGGCCAAGTGCCTCTCTCCACCCCCCTGGGGATGGGGTGGCACAAAAGAGGCCCTGGTCCCTAATTCCCCACATATCCCTATGTGGCCGACCTGCAGTGGCCTGGGGGCCCTACGCTGCTGACCTCCTGGCTTGGAACACAGGAATTCAGATGGAGCCGTCCCCACATCTTGTGCCCAGAGCAAGGGGCCTGGCCCACAGGGGTCACCCCTGCCCTGGGGCAAGACCCCCCATCCACTCCAGGGCATGGAGACGGCCTTTCTCAGACCCTGTGGTCAGGCCAGCCTTGGGCCCTGCCTCTGAGCTGGTCAAGGCAGAGGTTCCGCCTGGAAGAGCAGGGCCCTGGAGACCTCTGACCCACTGTGTCTGCCTGACACTACACCGCCAATACCGGATTCTCTGCTGTCAAGCACCCAAGGCGTCCATGAATGCCTCGTGGGCCGTCTGTGACTGAGGTGGAGGGTGGGGTGCTGAAGGAAGTGGGGCCCTGGGGGGGCCCCCAGGGGCAGGTGGTGCCACTAGTCCTTTGGGGCTTTTCCCAGAAGACAGGCATGGTGGACAGTGGGCTTCTGAGGCGTCCAGGCTGCCGTCCCCTCCCTGACTGGGGCCCAGAATGGCCGCAGTGGGTTTGCAGAAGGCAGAGCAGGCGCTGGGCTCTGATTCAGGCAGCGTTTCGTGGGGTGGCCTCCCTGTCCTCCTGGGCAGAGCAGAGCAGTCACTGCCCCCGGCATCACTGCCCACTGAGGGTCGCTGCCCACCAGGCTTCACTGCCAGCAGGGGGTCGGCAGAGGCAGTGGTGGCAGCCACAAGGCCTTAGGAGTAAGAACCTGGATGTACAAGGATGGCAGGTGGCTTGGGGATTCCTGAGAGGAGCCCCTGCCCGGACGGGGCCCAGGGGAGGGTGCAGCCCTGGGGGCTGAGGGTGAGTGACCCTCTCTTGGAGACCCCAAGGCCTGGGTCTGGTTGGACCTGGCCCTCCTCCTGGTCAGCCGCAGGCCGCAGGCCCGGCCCAGGCTCTGGCCCTTTCAGAGGATGGCAGGCCAGCCTGTCTGGGCGTGTTGTGTTCACAGCCAGGGCAGTATGAAAATAGGAAGTGGTCTCCAGTGCCAGGCGGGTCCCGCCTGCCATTCTTCCCGGGTGTGGGGGTGGCTGCTCCTGGGAAGGGCCTTAGTCACCCGCCTACGGCTGCCAGGAACTCTGCGCCCAGCCTCTGGGACGTGCTGCGGGCCCTCGGGCTGGACCCCTGAGGCTGCACTGCCGGGTGCCCTTCAGGAGCCAAACTGCGGAGAAGGAGTCCACTTGCTACTCCAACGTGTCTTCCCGGGACCCTGCCAGGCAGGCCTGCGCTGCAGGGGAGGAAGCCGAGGCCCCGGGAGCCATGCCGCTGATGACCGGCAGTGCCAAGGCTCGAGGTGGGGACTGTCTGAGCCAGGATCTAACCGCGAGGAGTGAGTCCGCCCAGGGGGCCAAGCAGAGGATGAGGCCCTGTGGGGCAGGGGCTCAGCAGGGTGCGGCCAGTGTTGTCCACTCCCAGCGCCCTCTGGGTTTCCGCAGTCACTCACCCCCCAAGCATCTATTGAGTACCTACTGTGTGCTCTGTGCTGTGCCAGGCACTGGGAACACGGTGGTGAGCAAGACAGACTCATCCCTGCCCTCGGACAGCTGACATTCCGTGAGGAGACAACGCTCAACCAGTACACAAATGAGGAAATGAGGTCACTTCGGCTTTCGATAAAGACCATGAAGGACACGAATCAGAGTGATGAGGGAGATAAGAGTGGCTGGGGGGGCTTTAGATGATGGGGTCAGGGAAGGGCTCCCTGGGAGGTGGTACTTGAGCCAAGACTTGAACGACAAGAAGAAGCTGACAAAATGAATATAAGGGGGAAGGGGGCACCAGGCAGAGGGAACAGCAAGTGCAAAGGCCCTGGGACAGGAACAAATTTGGAGTGTGAACAAGACAGGAGCCAGGTAGCAGTGGTTCCAAGAGGGAGGCCACACCTGCCATGCAGATAACCTGAGTCTAGTCCCCAGATGTGAGCGGGGTGGTATCTGTCCTTAGATTTCTGCTGCCAGCTCCAGCTCCAGTCAGGGAAGCTGTGCTGGATCTCACAGTGGGTGGAGAATTCCTGCCCCCGAGGATCGATACATGGAGTCCCAGGACTTTTTCCCCACATCTTCCTAGAAGATGGGCTAGGGATAGCAGGAAGTGGTGTCAGCTTGACTCCACCATTACCCTCTGTGCTCCAGGCCGACCCACAGGGCCCTTGTCTCAGATGGGAGCTTCAGAGAGAGGTCCCGGGCAGTGGCAGGCATTCTGCTTCTCCGGCTCCATGCGGCCCTTCCCTGGCCAAGGGCAGCTGGGGTGTGCCTGCGCCTGTGGACAGCCTCTGATGAGCAGGCAGCACCTGGTTCCTGGTCGCCCACCAGGGAGAGGCAGCCAGGAAGGCTCACGTGGGGAGCACAGGTGAGTGTCCCGTGACCCAGGGGTGGGTGTCTCAGAGAGAAAGAGGGCATAGAAGTCCCGATAAAAATAATTTATGATAGTTTATGGGGGAGTTCCTGGGGGAGAGAAGTCGCGTCTGGTGAGGGGTTGGGGAAGACACGCCAGAGAGGTAGCATCTGAGAGGAGCGTAAAGAACGGTTCCAGTGGAGACGCAGGGAAAGGGCAGCTGTGTCCAGAGGGCAGCGGGGGTCCAGGGTCAAAGAGTCACCCCACCCTCATGACCTTGTCAGAAGCAGATGCAGAGCTGGTGTGCTGGCTTCTCCCACCGCTTTCTCCTTCTCTGGAACATATCTCAGTTTCTGACCTTGCCTTCCACCACTTTCCTGTCTAAAAGTGTTCACCCTCCAAAAGGCCCGGCTGGCCCACCTCCCACTCTGCCCCACCACCCAAGACTTGTGCTGAAGCCCACGTCCTTCTCCTGAGCTGACGGAGTGACCTTCTCGCCACAGACCCTGCCTCGTGCCCACTTCTCTGTCCCCCAGTTCTTCATTTCACTCTAGTTTAGTGGAGTATAGGATTCTTGGTGGAACATTATTTCCCTGAGCACCTGGAATACACGATTGTCTAGTCTTCTGCATCTGTTGCTGCTGAAGACAAGTCTGCTGTCAGTCTAATTGTCATTCCTTTGTGGGAATCCTTCATTTCTTCCTGGATCTTTCTTTTCTTTTTTCTTTTTTTTTGAGGAAGATTATCCCTGAGCTAACATCTGCCACCAATCCTCCTCTTTTTGCTGAGGAAGATCGGCCCTGAGCTAATCCATGCCCATCTTCTTCTATTTTTTATATGTGGGACACCTGCCACAGCATGGCTTGACGAGCGATGTGTAGGTCCTCACTCGGGACCCCAACCGGCAAACCCCAGGCCACCAAAGTGGAACGTGGGAACTTAACCACTGCACCATTGGGCTGTTCCCTCTTCCTGGACCTTTTAAGATTGTCTTTTTGCCTTTCATGTTCTGTAGTTTTATTGTGGTGTGAATTTGTTTTTATTTGTCCTTCTTAGAACTCAGTGTGCATCCTCAATGTGAGTACTCATTTCTTAGTTATGGAAATTTCTCGACCATTAGATCTTGAAATTTTCCAGTTTTCACCTTCTAGAATCCCCATTATATGCATGTTGGACCATCTTGGAGCTTCTCGTTCCATCCTCTAAGAGCCTTAGCCTCCCATATTTTCCTTGTTTTCATATCTCTGTGCTGCACTCATGAAATTTCCTCAGATGTGTATTCCAGCTTTTTCATCCCCCTTCCATCACAACTAATTTGCTGTATAATCTATCCACTGAAATTTTATTTTGTACAATGACTTTTTGATTTCCTTTGACATCTATCTGTTCTCTATTTTTTAAATAATATTTTTTATTATATCTTTCACTTCCTCTTTTATCTCTTTAATATTTTTAGATATACTTATTATGTAGTCTTTTTCAAATTGTTCTAATATCTCTAGATCTAAGATCTCCTGCTGATTAGTGGCATACTTTTTTTGGTCATTAATATTTTCTTTTTATTGTGAGCTCATCTTCATCAGGGATTATTTTTTTTGGTGGCAGTTGTCTTGGGCTTTGTGAGTGGGAGCAGGTTTCTTTCATGGTCTCATATCAGTTTTTATGTTAATTTCTGGATTTGGGGCTCTAGAACCCCTGGACTGAATAAATTTGAATCCCACATCTATTCACAGCTCTGGCTAGGGTTTTGATTGTGCAAAGATGACTTCTTTTTCCCACTCCAGGAGGATGGAAGGCTTCCCTTTGCTTTCAAAGGTCAGCTTTACAAGCTCCCTATGCACAGGGCCATCCTCTCAGCCCTGTGCTTCATGGAAGGGGTCCGTTCCAGCTCACCACCTCAGGGAGTCCAGGACACATATCCTGTCCCTGGCCTGCCCTTATGCTGAAGCCTTTCCCAGTCTTTCTGGCCTGTGACCCTAACTGAGTGCCTCAGTTCATGCCCACGGTACATCTCCTTGAGCTTCCTGTGAATGGAACCGCCCAGCTGCACCATCTCCCTTCCAGTCCCAGGGACTCCCCTTTCTGGCTCCAGGTTCTGTGACACAAGTTATGCCCAGAAGCCCAGAGAGGGTCTGACAGCACAGATCCCTCAGACAGGCACACCCTCCAGCTCCCAAGAACCCCAGACTCTGACCAGTTGCAGTCTCTTCAGTCCACGACCTTCTAGAACAAAACTGTGAACAGGCCGGTCAAGACCTGGAACTTTCTAGCTATGGGAGCCGGTGCCTTCCGATGGACCTAGACCAATGGTTCTCGACCTGGGACGGTTTTTGTCCTTCCAGGGGATATTTGGCAATGTCTGGAGACATTTCTGACGGTCGCGACTGGTGGGGTGGTGGGGAAGTGTCCCTGGCAGTTAGTGGATAGAGACCAGGGGTGCTGCTACATATTCCACCACGCACAGGACAGCCCACGACAGCATGGCTTCAATCATGTGACTTGAAATGTCAATAGTGCCGCTGTCGGGAACTCTGATGGCTGTTTCCCCGCTTTCTTGCAAGTAGGCTCTGAATCTCCAGGGGACAAGCCGTATGTCTGTGACGGGAGGGAGGGAAGAGGAGCAGCCTGAGATCCTGACCCCAGGGTATTCCCGGTTAGGGGGACAGAGGAGCCCTGGGACCTGGCACAGGCTGAGAGTACATCTGGAGAAAGCGTGAGTCTCCTAGGACCCAAAGGACCCCAAATGCCCTGATGGCTCCCAGCTCACACACGGAGCCTCGTCTGGGCTGGTGAGCTAAGACGCATCACACAGGCTGCCCTACCTGCCCACAGGCCTCCTGCTGGGCTCCCCCTCTGGTGCAGCCTGCACGCGCCAGCCACACGGGCCTGTGTGATGTGGAGAGCAGGCCCCGTGTGATGTGGGGAGCAGGCGTGTGGTCGTTGGAGCAGCCCAGGCCCTCTTGGGGGGGTGAGGACATATCTCTGGTGCCATCTTTCCTGTTCTGATAAATAACTGATCTGTGGTTGAGGCAAGAAGGTCACCTCTGCCCAGGGAAGCTCAGGAACAAACCACTTGTGACCGGTGGGAAGAGCCGGGTGGGGGCAGCGGGAAGTCTGCCTTCCCTGGCCACCAGGCTGCTGGGGGCAGATTTCAGAAAAGGGAAGTGCTGAGCTGGGGCAGCGCTTCCTGTGGTCTCCAGCAGGCAGGGCAGCAGGGCGGGCACGGCAAATCAGAGGGGCGGCCGCCCCACCCCAGGAGGGGGCGAGGTGAGCCATCCTGGTCAGCAGGCCTGGGCTGGGCAGACCCCAGTGAGCGACAGTCTGCTGCTGGCCTTCACGGGTGGGGGCTGGGGACCCCGGGGATGCAGGGACTTACGAAAACACCCACGGGTGCCCTGTTTGGGAGGCTCCCGAGCTCCACCTTGCCCTCAGAGTGAGTCCACCAGGGCTTGGAGATTCACTCCTCACCTCTCGTTATCTCCATACACTGTCTGTCTTGCACCTGCTCATGCAGTTCCCTCTGAGAAACGCTGGCTCCTACTGCAGCAAGGCCCGCTGGCCTGTCCCAGCCGAGGAGGGAGGCCTCAGCCCCTGGTCTGGCCGCTCCAGGGAACCCTCCTCCCTAAGGAAGGCCTGAGCCCAGGAGCCTGTGTCAGCCTGCCCAGCTCCCGATGGCCCTTGAGCAGGCAGCCGTCTGCCCTCTTCTGTCTCTTGTTAGGGAAGGCACTGGACTGGGGGCCTAGGATCCAGGGAGGTGGCCCAGCCTCCACAGTCCCTGGAGCCCAGCTTCCCTCCTCCCAGCATCGCTGACCAGGAGCCCAGACGCTGACCCCACAGGAGTACCTGGCCTGGGAGGGGAATGGAGGGGAGACTGGCTTCCTCCAATCCCATCATGGAGGGCTGCTGGCCCCCTGCTCCCCTGGTCCGGGCACCTCCCTCTGGGTTGAGTCACTACCACACCATATTGCCTGTCCAGCCTCAGTTCAGCCCCACCAGACCCCATCAGGATACAAATAAACCCTCGGGGGCTACTCTGTCCCTTTTGCCCTGGCGGAGCTCTGCTTCTGGTGACCCCTGTGGACAGGAAGCTTGGTTCCATCAGCTGTCCCCACCCCACAGCCCCAGCATGCTTCTCCTGAGGCCTGAGGGTAGGGGCTCCCGGGGCCGGTGGGTGGGGAGGGGACTGCTGGAGCTGCCACCCCTGCCTCCCAGGTCCCAGCTGGGGCCTGTGCCTGGTAGGGGTGCAGTCGGCAAGACCAGCACCCTGCCCTGACCCGCTCTGTCTAGGCCGCCTGGCAGGGTCCAGGGGGCCAGGTCAGCCCAGCTTGTCCCCCACGCTCTCAGTCTCTACCTGTGCCCTCTTTTTCACCCTCCCCATCTCTCTTGACCCAGGGTCACCTCTGCTCTCTCCCTCTGTCTCTCACTCAGTCTCTTCTGTTTTTCTCTTTCGTCTCTCCAGCCTCCGGGACCCCAGCCCCTCTCTGCACACGTTTGTACATCTGTCAGTCCGTCTCTCTGATCTCTCCGAGTTTCTCTCTCTCCTTATCTCTCTTTCCCATCACCCTACCCGGACCCGGGCTTCTCTTTGTCTGTGTCTGTCTCTGTCTCCCTGTCTCCCCGTCTCTCCGCCTCTCTCTCTGTCTCTGTCTCTCTCTGTCCCTCTCCCCGTGCCTCTCCCTCCCTCCATGCTCACCCCTGGCCCCTGATCTTCCTCAGTCTCTGCTGTCCAGAGCCCCTGCAGGCAGCTCGGCTGCAGCCCTGGCAGGACCTGCCGGCATTGCTTAGTGGCCCATGGGCCCTCATCCTGTTATCAGTTGGAAATGAATCAGAGATTTGGAAATGGGGGAGTGGGGTGTTATCACCCTGTGCACACGGGCTCTCAGCTAATCTCTGGTGGCCCTGGGTTCGAGAGGAAATGCAGTTGCAACACCAAGCCTTTCTTACCGTCACTGTCATGTCTGCGGTGAGGCGGTGGGGGACATGGGCGCGAGGCTGGAGAGGGGAGAGGCAGAGGGCAGAGGGCCAGGTCCAGCCCCTTGCAGGCGTGTGCACATCCATGTGTGCACACTCCCACTTGTGCACAGGTGCACACACGCGCCCATGCACACACACACAGGGAGCTTCCTGGACCCTTGCACACCTCCTCCATTGCCCAGCCTCGTACCTCATCCTTCCATTGCCGTTGCACACCCGCCCCCACACCCCGGCCACCATCACTGGTCACTGGACGGGTGCTCAGGCCTTGTCCTGGGCACCCTGCAGCCCATTCTCCTCTTAGCAGACCAAGTGGCCTGTTAAACAGCCACATGACTGGCCATTTTCCTAAGCCAGCCCTCCCACATTGCTCAGGATCAGCCCACCATTGTCACTGTGGCCTCCAGGTCTTCATGTCCAGCTCCTGTCTCACCCCCTGCCCTCGCCTCCCACTACCCCTCAGCTTTCTTCGCTCCTTCCACCCTGGCCTCCGTACCCTTCCTCAATGCCACAGCTTCTGTGCATACTGTTCCCTCTGCATGGGAAACTCCCCTCCACCACCCACCTGTCTGCCTCCCACACATCCCAGCTCACTCAGCTTTCGAATCACTTCCTCAGGGCATCGAGGGTCCCCTTCATGTCGCCTGTCTCAGATGCTCTGGTCTCCTGTGCTCTGCCTTCACAGCATGGCTTCCCTGTTGCCACTGGGATTACATTTTTTTGGGAGTGAGTCCGTGTGTACTGCCCACCTCCTACCAGACTGTGGGCATGATGAGGCAGGGACCAAGTCCTCCACGACCCGTCCAGGGCCTGCCCCGGGAGCTGGCCACACTAGACAGTGGTTGAATAAACAGATGTATGAGCACACCCAGAGACACAGACGCTCTTAGGTACACACAGAGACACACAAACACATCCACAGGCAATGCACAGGAACTCCCACATAGACAGACACTTGGACAGGCTCACAGACATGGGCCTGCAAACCTATGTGTACAGAGAGACACACAAAGACCGAAACACACGCACGTGCCCACCGTTGTCTCCTGTGGGCTCAGTGCATCTCATCAGCCAGTGGGCGCCCCTGTGACATGGCTTATGTGCAACCCCTGCCCTGCGCCTCAGGTGGGGTCCCCTGTCTGCACGGCCTCCTGGACTCCATTGCCCTGGCCTTGGCTGCAGGGAGCTATGACCAGACCACAGCCTCCCCAGGCAGGATTCTCCAGGCCCTGGCAATAGCCTCAAAGTATTAGTACTTATGACAAGTAGCTTTCAGGCCCAGCGTGTAGTATCATAGCCAGTACGAACTGGCACTCAGGCTAACACGGGCGGCCTGGCATTAATCACCTCTCACACAGCATTTTAAAGGAAAGCTACAGTGTGGGGAAAGGATTGATGACCACGCATGAAGCTGAAGCTTGGCGTTTTTCTCAGCAATGTTTTGCTCTGGGATTCACGGCTGAAGCTGGCCGGGGTCAGGGTTCCTGTCTCAGGCTCAAGGAGGTTCTAGCTGGAAACAGGCAGCTGTGGGGGCAGATGGAGGTGAGGAGCTGGGCCTGGGAGAGGGACGGCAGGCCCCCAGGCAGAGTGGCTGGCGGGGCGGGACTCAGAGGTGGCAGCACAGAGGGCCCTCACCTGGCTTCACCTGGGGGCAGGGGTCAGAGGGGCATCTGGCGCGAGGAAGCAGAGGTGGGGCGCAAAGACAGGCCTGCACCCCTGGGGCAGGGAAGGGGGCGCTGAGACTTCTAGGCAGCTCACCACCCTAAAAACCTACGGGCGGCTTCTCTCTTTCTAAGACGGCTCTCCCCCTCTTAGAGAAAAGCACAAGAAGGCAGGGGGTTCTCCTGGGGGTTCTGCTCATCCCTGGGGGCCCTGGGTCAGTCCTTGCTTGCTGACAGCTTGCCTCTATGCTATCAGCAGCCCCTGAACGAGAGACCTAGAGCCATGGCCCTTTGCACCAGGCATGAGGGCACGACACAAGGCGACGCCTCTGTGACCTGATTTTTCAAATTGAAGGGCATGTCCCCGGTTACCCGCCTTCTGACCCTCTGCCGGCTAGACACTATCTTCCCCCAAGAAGGGTGCTCTTGACTTCTCCTTCTGCAGCAACCCTGGGTCCCTCTATCCTGACCTCTGTTTTTCTTTACCAGGCCCGGGCCTCGCCCTTCTTCCAGACCCTGCGTGTCCAGCCGCATTGGCGGGAGCGGGGTGCTTTGGGCGACCGCGGGAGGGGTTCCTGTGGCACCCAGGTCTCCGGGCTCTGTTTGCTCATCCCTCGGGGGCTGGCGGCTGGCCTGGCATCTCTCGGCTGGAAATGCTGAAGACTCCTCGGCTGATCTGAGAAACGTGAGAACAGAGCTGGGAAAATCGGCCGTTTTTGTGGTTTGGGGGTTTGAAGCAAGTTTCACAACTGATCTCCCAAGAACACGGTCCAGTCAGATGTGCTCCCCGCCCGGGGGCCGTTTCCCTGCTGGCTCCGGTGCTGACCGCCCGCCCGGCTGGGTCACGGAGGGGAGGGCTGGGGCCGGGCCGGGGGCTTCACTCGCCTGCCCCACCCGCTCCCTGCTTTCCTTCTCCGGAGAGTGAGCGTGAGGAGCTGAGGAGATGGAGCCATTTTGGGGGTTTCTTGTGGTTTCTGCCTCATCCTTCGGCAGGGAGAAAGGCATCCGCTTGGCACCCCTCACTCTCCTCCTGGAAATCTTTCTCAGATGCCTCTCGGGCAGCTGTACCCTGAAAGCTCTCATTTGTGGAAACAAAAAGGCCAAGAAATTCTTGGTGGCCATATTCTTGGGCTGGGGCTGACTAGCAAGGGTGCTGGAGGGACCTGCTCTGGGGGTTCATGGAGAGAGAAGGGACCCCAGGGAGCACCCCCTGCCCACCCTGGATCCCCAAAACTTCCGCTGCCTCCCTGCAGACCGCACTCAGCTCTGCGGGGAAGGGGTCCTCAAGGCCCAGCCTTCCCCAAGTGGCCTGGCCCCCCAGCCTGTCCTTCCACCCTGGGAAGTCCCCAGCTCCCTCAGGCCAGCTGGGGCAGAACTGAAATTGGTGACATCTGCCTCTCTGGCCCTTTGGCTGCCACCTCCACCCACTCGCCCCAGAGTCTTCCTGCAGGAGCCTCCAAACCCGGGAGGAACAGCAGGCCATGCTCTCCCTGAGTGAGCACTGTTCTGGTGCCTTCCACACCCACCCCACCACCCACCCCAACACAGGGCCAGACCTGCTCCCCATTTCTGGTGGTAGGTGCTTGATTCTGCACCCGCCATCCCTCTGCTCAAGAGCACAGTGGGATGGGGCCTCTGCTCGTTTCTCAGACACTCCGTCTCCCACCCCACACAGTGGAGGGCAGACCAAGGCTCCAGGTGGGGATGTTCCTGCCCCGGGTCATGGTGTGAAGCCTTGGTGGGCTTGGGACAGAGTCCTGGCTTCCTGCCTCTGCTGAGGGGACCAGGACAGTCCTGCATGCAGTTACCAAGAAGAGCGGGGCGGGGGACGTGCCATGTCCCACTGGGCAGCTAGGAAAACAGAGCTGGGGCTGGGCGTCACCAGACTCATGGCCAGGGAGACGGGCAGTCATGTGCTCCATCAGGGGACCCGTTGAGTGGTCACATGGACACGGTGAGTGGAGAAGGATCAGACCAGCCCTGCCAGGAGTCCCACATGGCAACACTCAGGGCCAGGGAGAGGTGTGTGGTCAGACACAAATACTTGGCTGGGCAGGAAGATTCGAGCAGACCCACAGAGCCCTCTTGATCAGAACCAGATAAGCTTGGACAACTGAACACACCCAGGTGGACAGTTAGCTGGAGTCTGAGAAACCCTCAGTGAGGCCGCCCCATGGGTTGCGTAGCTACATACAGATGAGGCTGACAGCATCGGAGGCAGGCAAGATACCCCAACACAGTGGCTGGTGCCGGGCCCAGGAGGGCTGGGGTGTCCTGGGTGCATCTGCCGGGGCTGTGTCCCCTTCCCGTTCCCTATCCATGTACCCCCTCCCAGCTTCCTGTTTCTGTTTTGGGGCTGCAGGAACTTCCTCTTCTCATCACGGTTCAAAATGGCTTGCTTGTCTCAGCTAGGGGCCCCATGGGGGGCTGGTCATCCCAGCACAAGGGACAGCCGCAGAGGGAGGGGGGATTTGCAGCCTTAGGGGTAGCAGGCCATTGAGGTGTGAACTGTGACCCCTCCCACAGGGCTCCAGCTGGACCCCCAACAAAGCTTCCCCTGGTCCTTGGATGGAGCCTCCTGGGCAAGCACGGCTCTCAAGGCCAAGGTGCGCTGGATCCTGCATGAGTGCCCTGGAGCAGTCACTGTCTCCTTCGTGCCTCAGACAAAGCACTCAGAGGATCTTTTGCTCTCCCCTTCTTCCTGCTTCCTCCAAGGCATCCCAGTGCTCACAGGCAGCACATCGGCCAGTGGTGCATTCGCACACACATGCACGCACACAGACGCGGCCCCACAAGGAGCTGAGCAATGGAGGGGCTGGCCTGGCCTGGGGCGCGCGCATGTGTGTGCATATTTGGTGAGTGTGTGCGTGGGATCATGTGGGATGCTCGTGTGTGTGAGTGTGCAGGTCTCCGGATGAGTGGGCGTCCGTGCGTGTCTGGGGGGGTACCACCTTTCTCCTCTCAGCCGCATCCTGTACGCTGAGCAGAGCTGCTCCCCCAGGTGAAGCTGAGTCGTGTCCTGCCGAGACCTCTGCTTCCCTCACCTGCTGACTCCCAGGGTGGGCGCGGGGCACCGTCACTCACAGGGCCTGGGGCACGGGAGGCAGCCACGAGGGGGCCGTGGGGCAGTGTGCCAGGGAGGGTACACGGAGTAGTCCTCAAGCTGCCAGGAACTGCCCTGATATAGGTCCGTAAGAGGGGCAGCCTCTTGCAGGCCTGGGACCCCATGAGCACCCTGGGCCTGGGATGCGACGTAGGGGCGAATGTGGGCAGGGCTGCGGAGAGGCTGAACTCGCACCTGCCTCCCTGCTCATCCAGCTGGCCCGGGGTTGGAGCTGGGGATCCAGATGCTTCCTCCCAGGCGCTGGGGCCAGGGTCAAGGTCAGGAGAGGGCCCCCTCCCCAGTGCTCTCTACAGCATTTCCCCTGCTAAGTGCTGGGCATCTCCTTTGATGCCCAATGCCTGTTGTTGTCCCTTACAGATGAGCCGCCTGAGACCATGTGGTCAGGAGGCTGTGACACTGGGACCCAAAGCCAGGTGGCCACACTGCAGGGACGGCCACCAAACTCTGGGCCCAGCCACCTCCCTCCCTGGGGACGGCCCACAGCGAGAGAGCATAGGGAAGCCAAGAGCCAGGGGTCACCTGGTCCCACTACTCAGCACCTGGATTCTGCTCCCCATTAGCACTGAGGAAAGGCAGCAGAACAAACGCTCACCGACTGTTTACACTGAGGGCTTGGGGCCGTAATTAAGTCTCGCGAATCAGGCCTTTATCGGCCAGGTATCTTGAGCAGCCTCCGAAGGGGAGACATCCCAGAGCATCTAATGAAGGAAAGTTGGATGGGTTTGAAGACTTTTTTAAGCCCTGAAGAATAGGCCTTTGTTGCCAGCTCCTCTCCTGTGGCAGCCTGCCTGGTCCCTGGACTCCGGTGGCTGCCCCGGGTCAGGGGCAGGACCAGGCGGCCCCAGCCCTGGCAGCCCCCACCCCCAGCTGGCTCCTCCAATTCCAATGAGACCACCAGCTATGTGCGGGGCCCCAGGAGTGGGGCCTTAGGGATGCCCCCTCCTCTGCCCTCAATGACCCACCTCACCCTGCCAGATTCTGACATCTGCCCTGGGCAGGCACCATTGTCAGGCTGGTGGTGGGGTGGGGCTGGTGATGAGGGCTGACCTTTGATTGCCAACCCCCCCCCCCCCCATTACCTGGCTCCACACCATCCACCAGGTCTAGGCCTACCATCCTCTCTTAGCCTCTACACCTTTGCTAAATCTGTTCCTTCCACCTACAATGCTTTTCCCTGTTCTTTCCTCTGGCAAATTTCTACCTATATTTTAAGACTTACCTGGAGCATCACTCCCCCCTGGCAACCTTCTATGCACTCCAGACCAGGGTCCCTGTCCCTCTTTTGTGCCCCTTGTCTCCCCTGCTAAATGGTCTCCGTTCCCCCAGGTGTGTGTCCTCTGAGGGCAGGACTTGGGTATCAGGCTAGCCCTGTGCCTGGCACAGGATAAGTAAGTGTTTCGTTCCTAGTTATTGGAGTAAAAAGAAGAGTGAGCAGAGGGCAGCCATGTCACCCAGTGACAGACTGTACACTCGGAACCCTCACTTTCATTCTTGGAGGGAAATGCTGCTCGCCCCACTTTACAGATGGGGAAACTGAGCTTGGGAGCAGAGAGGACTTGCCCACAGCAGCTGGATGGTGGGTGGAGGGTCCAGGGCAGTGAGCGGCTGACCTTCTCTGTAGAGGGCCAGATGGTAAATTCTCCAGGCTCTGCGGGCATCCCATCACTGTTAACACACATTCAACCGCCACTGCAGGGCAAGAGCCACCACAGGCCGCCCTCAAACGAAGCGATGTGGCTGGGTTCCAACAAGGCTTTATGATAGACGTCATGTCACTTTCATGTGTCACAAAATATGATTCTTCTTTTGATTTTTTTCTAACCATTAAAAAGTGTGAACATCGTTCTTAGCTCTCAGGCTGTACAAAAACCAGCGTCAAGCCTGATTCAGTGTGGGGCCTGTGGTTGGCTGATCCCTGGTCCCCGGTGAGAATGAAGTGTGCTTTCCCCACCCTGTCAGAGCCCAGCCTGGTCAGGCCTCCTGGGGCCCCCAGCTCAAATGTGGTGTGTGCTCAACAAAAGGAGAGAGCAAACAAATGGGTGAGCTAACTAGCCTACTATCTAACCAACTAACCAGTTAACTATGCCCTCATCTCTCGGGTTCAGAGTTACCTCCTTCCCATCCCTGGGGTTCTTTTTTTTTTTTTTTTAAAGATTTTTATTTTTTCCTTTTTTCTCCCCAAAGCACCCCGGTACATAGTTGTGTATTCTTCGTTGTGGGTTCCTCTAGTTGTGGCATGTGGGACGCTGCCTCAGCGTGGTCTGACGAGCAGTGCCATGTCCGCGCCCAGGATTCGAACCGACGAAACACTGGGCCGCCTGCAGCGGAGCGCGCGAACTTAACCACTCAGCCACGGGGCCAGCCCCCCTGGGGTTCTTTAGACCTGACTGACCCCTTGTCCTGTGACCTAGCTCATTGACCTCTTGCCCAATCTCCATCTGTCTGACTTCAGTCCAGGCCTTTCATCAGCCCTCAGGCTGCCCGAGGTGGTGAGAACCCAAGAGAAGCCCAGGAAGGGCCTAGAAGCTGCTCGTGGGCACTCATGACCACCAGGCTGAGGGCAGAGGAGTGGGTGTGGCTGTGTGTTGTGGCGAAGGGGCTTCAGGGCTGATAGGCGGGGTCTGGCTAGGCCTTAAGGGTGGGGAAAGATCCTCCATCCAGGCAGACAAAGGACACATTCCAGGCAGCAGAATGTTCTAGACAAAGGTGTGGAAGTAGTAGCTGACCAAGTGTGGGACTAGATTCAAGGGGCTCCTCTCTGTACAGGGCTGGGAGCAGCCAGGCAGAGCATAATCTCATCAGGACCAGAGAGTGTGGGTCTGAATCCTGGGCCCAGCCCCGGTCCACTCAGCTGGGCCTGCCTGTATGAGATGAGTGAACCAGGAGGATCCCAGAAGGCCTTACCATCTCCCAGATAGGCCCACCCCTATGCCTGACACGTGGCCATTCCCATTTCAGTCTCATGCTTTCGGGTTTGGCATAGCCTTCTTGGTCACTCATTCGCTCAACAAACGTTGGTAGACCACCAGCTACGTGCCAGACAGGCCCCCTCTAGGTTTCAGATGATACAAATATGGACCTTGCCTCATGGAACTGGCAATCCAGGAGGGAAGGTGGATGATGGACAAGCAAGAAAGGCCGAGAGCAGGGCCATTTCTAAGAGCACGAGGAACTGGAAGTGCAGCATAGCAGGGCAATGTAACTGGCAGTGACTAGGGGCTGCTTCAGGAGGGCCTCCCTGGGATGGGGACAGTCCAGCCCAAATCCAAATGAGGAAAAAGGGCAGCCAAGCAAAGTGTGAAGTCCCAGGATAGGAGTCAGCTGCTGGACAGACAGACCCTAGAGAGGGGCAGAGGGATGAGCATGGAGGTGGGGAGGGTGGCAGGCCACACAGGATCTTACAGGATGCCGTGGGGAGGGCAGCCGATATAAGGGCCAGGAGAACTGGGGGGAGGCCGGGCCGGAAATGTGATCAGGTTGATATTTGCAAAGGTCCCTGGCTATGCTGCTGTTGTGTGAGGAGCTGAGGGTGGGAACTGCAGGACAAGACACCTGTGAGCAAATGTGCTGGGAGACGTGTGTGACTCCCTGGGTCCTGCAGGGGAGTCAAGGGCCGGGTCTCCTGCTGGAGCTGGCGGGAAGGATGGGTAGGACGTGGGCGGTGGGCAGGCCCCGAGACTGCTGCTCTTGGCCTGACTGGCGTTCGTTTGGCAGGCAGCCGCGGGGGAGCCGTGTGTGGGCACGTCCTGGGGCTGCCCGCCCGCAAGCTCACCCGCCGCCCCGAGACGGGGCTCAGGCAGGCTGGCTCGCCCGGGCCCCACTGTCAGCGTCGTGGAGGTGAGGCGGGTTGCTGGGTGGCAGGGACCTCTGAGGGCCCTGAAGCCAGTGCAGAGGACAGAGAATTCCTCCATCCATCCTTGCCAGGCCTCCGTGCACTGTCAACCACCCCTTGTTGAGGGCCCACTGTGTGCCAGATGCAGCCCCCATGCCAGGGTCTGTCTAGCCAGGCAGACCTACAGGAAATGAGCATCTGCATCTGATCTGGGGCCAGCCCTGGGATGGGCGACCTTCCCACAGCAGGGCCACAGGCCCTCCAGCCCCAGCCCTGTCCTGGCTAAGGCATGTCAGCTGCTGCCTCTCCTACTCCCAGTTCCCATGTCCCTTGTGGTGCCTGGCCCCGAGGAGGCACTGTGAAGCCCAGGCCTGCATGACCCATGCCCCTACACACGCACACAGACACGGACCCCCCTCCCATGCACACTCTCCTCTGCTCGCCAGGTGGCCTTCACATTGTTGGATGCCCTCACTTGCTGACCCCAGCCATCCGGCGCCCCCAGGAAGTCTGAGACCAGGAAGGCCTGTGTGTGCAGGTGTCTGTATGTACATGTGTAGCTACGAGTGTGTGCATTGTGAAGATGCCTGTGTGCTTGTGTGTCTGTACGCAACTGTGTGCATATTTGTGCCTGAGTGTGTGCATGCATGGGACCGTGAGTGGTGTGGGGGTTTCTGAGTCTGTGTGTGTGTGCCGGGCATCTGCGTGTGCACCTGTGACTATGAGTGTGTGATGGGTGTCTGTGTGCACCTGTGTGCGTATCTGTGCGTGTGAGGGTGTGTGAGCGTGTGTGTGGCCCGCACCCCGGGGGTGGCCCGGCCTGGCCGCGTCCCGTGGCCTGTTTTCCTGCTCCCCCGCCTCCTCTTAGAGCGTGTTGACTCAGGGAGGGACAGGCAGCCTTCGTTCAGGATTTCCTGGTTGGGCAGAAGTGGTGACTTGAAAAGGGAACAGTTGGGTCCTGAAGTGGACGCTGAAGGGTCTGGGCTGTGCAGTGCTCCGTGGTGCCCGAGGCCATGTGCCTGCCTCCGCTGGCTCTCCAGGGGCAGCTACAGAAAGCCTTTGCCCCTGCGTGGGCCCACGGGCTACCCCCGGAAGCCTTTCCTGAATGTTCCCCTCCCTGGCACGCAGCCTGGGGGCTCCGGGGCTCCCCTCTAGAGCTGGGTAGGGAGGGCTGCGCTCCCCAAAGACGGCTTGGCATGAGCAAAGGGAGCCTCAGCTCCCCCAGGCACTGGCGGCCCCCAGGTCCCCTATCAGGTTGGGTCAGGATACCTGGATCCGCCCCCCATCCCTCCACCAACCCCATCCCCCAAAGCCTCAGCAGACAAGAATGAAAATCTTCAAGGCCGATGGTCTCAGTCTAGGAACGAGTGGCGAGCTCCAGCAGCGCCGCATGGGGACCCCTCTGAGAACCGCCGCTCTCAGGGGCCAGGAGCACTAGCACAAGGGCTGGTCGCCCGTGAGAAATGCAGAGTCCTGGGCTGCGCAGACCTGCTGAGCCCGCTCCTGGGCTTCCACACGTCCCTGGAGGTGCTGCTGTCACCTTCGGAGAGGCACTAGGTGGGCCAAGCCTCCTCCCCGTGGCGAGGCCTGGGTCTTGGGTGAGACTGAGGGCAAGGCTGCCCCCAGGCCAGGAGGTGGGGGTAGGGCTGAGTTGGGGGTGGCAGCTGCCCGCCCTGCCAGTGCGGAGAGCCTAATCTGTGGGACAAAGAGGGGATTTGTAGCCCAAAGGCTGCTAATGCGACTCCAGCTCCTCTGTCAGCACGCTCCCTGAAGAGGGAGAAAGCTGTCCTCAGGGCACGGAGCTGCCTGTCCTGGCTCTGTCTGGGAAGAAGGGGGGAATCCGCGGACGATGGGCGCTCAGCTGTCCCTGAGCAGAGTCAGCACAAGCAGCAGCCCCTGTGGGGGTCCCCGGAGAGCCCCCAGTCCAGGCCCTCGTGAGCTCAGGCCCAGGGTGCCTGTCCCCCATAGACACTGCCACCAAGTCTGTCCCCTGCCAGGAAAACAGGCTTCACCCTGGCCCCGCACACCCATTATGACCCTTCCCTTTCTGAACAAGTTCTCCTCTGTCCTCACCCCACCCTGCCTCGTGTGGAGCCGGGCTTTGAGAGGCGAACAAGGGCCTCAGGCCCCACTTTTGTCCACCTTGGTGCCCCAGGATCCTGGCACAGGCCTGCCCTGAGTTGGAGAGGAGGGTGTCAGAGTCCCTGGGGGCTGCAAAGAGCCGGTGCCCTCTGAAGCAGAGGGGAGGGGAGCACTCCAGGGCCCCCTCATGCAGGGTGGCAGCAGGGGGTGGTGCCCGGGCTCTGGTCTCCAGCCCATACCACACCGGGCAGCCACGAGCCAGGCAGCCGTTAATAATTAACCCCGGGCCTGGGCCTTGACCTCGCGGGCCTCTGAGTAAACAGGCCTTTCTGGCCAAGCGTCCTTGGCCTGCTGGAGCCTGCTGAGCCCCTCCTGGCCTCTCTGCCCCTTGGCCTCTTCTGGCCTTGTGGTCCAGGTCTCTGGCCCACTCCTTAGCTGCCGAGCTGGAGCAGTGGCCAGGGGTCTGGGCCTTTGGCCTCTCTGACTCCCACCCTTCTTCCTACTATATATTCCTATTACTGTTCCTATGATGGGCCTACCACCTATTCCTGCCCCTGCACCTATTCTCTCCACACCCTTCTCCCCACCCTCCTGGCCTTTGAGGTGGTGCCTCCTCTTCTTGGACTGGGGTTTGCTGATGGAGCGTCTCTGCCCCGGCCTCAGACCCCGCATCAGTACCTCTGGGGCTTGTCAAGCCGGAAGCCCCCAGCACAGCCTCAAGCCCACCAAAGATAAACTTCTGTGGCCAGAGCCGGGACTCCATTTGATTCTTGTGGCCACTGATGTTTGGACCTGTGTCCTAGTTCTGACGGGTTGGCCCGTGGTGGTGTCAGCCTTGGTGGCAGGCAATGTGCAGCTTGGGCTTCCTTGAGCACCCCTGTGTGGACAGTCAGTGTCCACTGTCAAAAGGCCCATGTTCTAGCTTTAGCTTTGCCCTTATCATCTATGTGACCCTGGGCCAGTGCCTCGACTCTCTGGGCCTCAGTTTCTCCATCAGTACAATAAGAAATGGCACAGAAATCCCAGGGCTTGCCACCTCCAGGATTCTAGACTCCACTCTGGCTTGGAGTGAGACCAAGGACAGAGACAGCTCATGTCCCACCCGGCCCCAGTAATCACTCAAGGACAGAGTGATGGGGATGGGCCCTCGTGTTCCTAGCTGCCAAGCATCCACTTCTTCCCTCTAGGGCAGCCCCGTGTTCCCTTGGGGAACCAACCCTCTCCCTCTCTCAGACCACGCGGTCCAGGGAGGGCTGCCCCAGCGGGGCCTCTGGAAGTGGGTCGTGTGCCCTGGGCCTGGCCAATGGGTGTCAGCCCTGAGACTTTTGCTGGAAATACTGGGAGAAATTGTTTTCCTCTCCCGAGGTGGCAAAGCAGGGGAACGTGAGCCCGGAGGCTATCTTGCTGCAGCCTGTGGGAAGGTGGACGAGCACAAAAGAGAGCAGAGAGATGGACATGGATTTCCATAGCTGAGATCCAGCGGCCTGAAGCCGCTACCACCCTGGGCTTTCAATCACAGGAACTGTCTCTTTTCTGCTCAAACCAGTGCGGGTTGGGTTTCTTCCCTGATTCGCACATTCTCACACCTGACTCAGACCATGCAGAGAAGACGTCATAACGCGCCATAACTGCTGGTACACACACTGCTAAACATCTGCTCAGAGAATGCGAACGAAGACCAGGGCCAGTGAGGAAGCCAGCCCCCGCCGCAGTGAGCGGGGGCGGGGAGGAATCAGTGAGCACAGGGGAGGGGCTGGACCAGGCCAAGTAGTGACAGGCAGAGAACTTGGTATCCTGGGCCCTTGGGAGCCATCGAGGGCTCTGGATGAGGTGATGATGGGCAAATGGGTGAGGCTGGCAAGCTGGACTCCCTGACAAGGGGATGAATGTGATTGTGTTTGCATGCGTGTGCACACATACACGCTCGTGCACACATACACGCTCATACACACGCACACTGAGCTTTGCATGCAACAAACATTCTGAGACGCCTTCTGGGAGCCCTTTGAGTCCCTGCCCCCTGCAGAGGACTGGAAGTGGCTCTGCACATGTGTGGGTCAGAGGCCTCTGGTCAGCTGGGCCCTCCCTCCACCTGGGCTTGGGTGGTTCCTGGGAGCCCAACGACCACCCGGGCGGGGCCAACTCAGGGCGAAGGAGCTGCCTCCTCTGCTCCACCATAGGGTGGGAGGGGCATCTGGGCCTCTGGAGGAGCAGAGACTCAGTCCCAGTGGGGCTCCCCAGGACCCCCAAGGGAGGCTGGCCTCATGGACCTCACGGGGCTGGGCTCAGGGAGAGGCCTTGTCCTGGGCAACAGACTCTGGGCAGGTGAGAATCCTGGAGGCAGAGCGCTTCAGACACACTGCATCCGCCGTGCAGACACACACACACACACACACACGCACACACGCACACACGTGGTAGACACAGCACATGGATGACACCCTCATGGTCAACCATCTTGTGCGAACCCTGGTATCGGGAAGGTGGAGGGCCTCTGTGCAGCCAGGGAGCAGGGGCAATCGATGGGGACGCCCCACCTCCGAGACTGCTGCCTGACTCCTGGGCTCTGGCCTGGGAAAGCCTCTTTCCCAGCAGTGGGACCAGCTGGATTGAGGGTGTCTGGAGGCCGCGCCGGGTCCTCCCCGGGCCGCTCCTCTGACGCCGCCTTTCTCTGTTCCTCTTCCTTTCCCTGCCTTGCCTTGGCCTGTTTCAGCCCCTTCCTTGTTTCTGACTCCGGCTCTCTCCTCTCTCTATGGCTCTCATTTGCTGTCTCTCAGAGGGGACACCCAGGACACAGACCAAGCCTAGCGCTGGGGCTCGGGCCCCTCGGTCACACGGCCCAGCTTTCATCTTCGAGCTGCTCCCTGCCCTGCTTCCTCCCTCTGGCCAGAGCGTCTTGCCCTTTGCCCTGGAACTGCCAGCACCCCAGGGGGGCCTCTGGCCTCGCCTCTTGCCCCAGCCTCTGTAGCCCATGTTTCTTCCCTGGAGGCTGGCCGGCAGGCTGGGCCGTGGGGAAGCCACAGAGCCAGGACACGTGTCCTGGCCCCGGGCAGAACCCTCGTCCTGGCCGCAGAGCCACACTGGCCAGGCTCAACTCTGTCCCCTGAAACCCCTGGAGCCCTGGGCAAGGCTCCTCCACTGGGCAGCTTTGGCCTCCTACCCCACTCTAGGTTGGGAAACCGGCTCCAGCTTGGAGCAGAAGCCAGGATGAAGCAGGATGTGGAGGGGCCCCCAGCAGAACTGAGGTCCAACCAGCAACGAAGTAGGAAGAGGGACCCTGTGCCTTGTCATCCCCCTTGACAGGGCCTCGGGGAAGAGCCTGCTTTGGAAGGGGGAGCGAGAAACAGGGACCATTTCACAGCTGTAGGTCTTGCCGGGTGGGAGCAGAGAGAAGGCCTCCTTGGGGAGATGGGAGGAGCACCTTCCAGCCTGGGCAGGCGCGTTCTGGGGGCCCTTATTGTGCTCACTGCTGCCATCCAGGCCAGAGTCTGCTGGTGCCTGCCTCCAGGAAGCCCGCCTGGGCAGACCCAGAAGTGGGAGGAGCCCAAAGCAGCTGGCCTTCTTCAGCAAGCCCCTGGACTAGGACTCCGCCTTGTCACACTCCTTAGGCTAGAAGTTGCAGGGACAGAGCTGGGCCCTCTACTCTGGGAAGACCCTATCTGCCACCTAGCCTCAGGGCCAGGCCTCAGGGCTGGGCTGGACAGTGGGAGAGCCTGGGCTGCGTTGGCAATGCCTCAATTTTGTATCCCAGAATCCAGGACGAGGCGTCGCTTCCGGTCACCAAGGGGCTGGTATTCGAGGAAGTCTCCTGGAAAAAGGCCATCAGCCCTCGCTGGGCCCAGGGCTGCCAGATGCTACAGCAGGTGACCCTGGGCAGTGTCAGGAGATGCCAGGAGCTGACAACAGGGCAGTTGGGGACAGTGATCAGTGTCTGCAGAGCTGCCAGGCTGCCTAGGTTTGCGTCTGGCTGAGGGTCTGAGGGGTGCTTTTCCCTCTTGGAGTCTCAGCTGACATCCTGGGGTTGTGAGGTAAGGTGGGTAAGCGCCCAGCTTGCTGCCCAGAGCACACGCAGCCCTCAACCAATGCAGCCGTTAGTGCTATTTGGGCCGGCAGGCTCCACAGGCTGGAGAGGCCAGGTCCTTTCTGCAGACCTAGGTTAGGGCCTGCGATTGACTAGGTGAAGGGAAATGCTCCTGACCAACTCCCCCTTTCCTGGGCCCCAGTGTCCTCAAGGCACAAAGCGGTTTGCATTCTTGTACTCATGCACGCACCTGGCTTTGGCTCCCCGGGACCCAGCCACCTGCTGGAAAACCAAGAGCTGCCTTTTCAAAATAATGATTAAGAATCAGCATTGACTATTCAAATCGAAACTCCCCAAACCCCTCTCCGGGGTACGCAGGTCCTCTGGAGCCTGTGGGTAGAAATCTCTTACCCTAGTGGAAAAAGCAGTCTGCCGAAACGGAAGTCTTCCTCAATTTAGCTGAGTCATTTTCTTGTGGTTAAGGAAGTCCAGGTCACCTCTGGCCTTTCCCCTGATGCCCACGGCCCCGCCAGCCTGGGGGACCCAATCCACACTTGCCCCATGCCTGCCTCAGCTAACCCAGGGTCCTCCCAGCAGAGGCCTTGGCAGTGAGACTCCCCGCCCTCCTGCGGCTCCCCCCAGCTGCTGCCTGCTCCCACGTGGGAGTCTGGAGCCCTCGAGACCCAGGAACCTGGGTCGCATCCCAGAGTGGGCCCTGAGCTACAGTGGAGGAGAGGCGGGCAGACTCGTGGCCTGGGCAACTCTCAGGGGTCTGTTCTCTGGGTGCCCACAGGCCCATGGTCTTGGGCCCCAGTGGGGCTCACTGCAGCCCGGGATGGGGCCTCTGTCTTGTCCTGGATCTGAGGAACTTGGCCCAGGAGTGGCAGGTTCCTGCCCAGCCAGGGCTCCCGGTTCACTGGAGGCTGGTACTGGTTGGTGCCCCTGTCTGGCCTCAGGCCGCCGCCCCTACCTTGGAGAGCCTTAGGAAGCTTGCAGAGGCCATCCTCTGGGAGGATGGAGGGATGTCGTGGGCAGGCCACCTGAGTGCTGTGTGGAGGGCCTTTAAGGCACCAAGCCGCAGCAGTTGCCCGGCAGGGAGGGGAGGCCAGCTCTGTGGGCAATGGGTCTTAGCCATCTCTGGGCCAGGTGCCTGAAACCAGGGACATCCTAGGATGGTCCCTCATCTGAGCCCTGGGTCTTCTGGCCTGGGTGCCCATCCTGGGCTGTCCGGGAGTCAGCGGGAGCCCTGTGGCTGCCCTCTCGTCTGTGCTGAGGCTTCCCTCGGCTGACACAGGTCGCGTGCTCTCTGGGGCTCGGTCTCAGCCTGAGAAGTGGGCGTGCTGATACCCACGGCCCGGGATTGTTGGGAATGTCAAGGAACAGCAGAGTCAGAGGGAGCCAGGAGGTCAAGCCCCAGGGTGTGTGTGGGATCATTGAAAGCCCTGATATCTTTGGGGGATCAGAGGACCCCTACACTTTACTTGTGGGGTCCCAGGAGTAGTGAGATTCGGGGCTGCTCTTTGCTGACCTGGGGAGGAGCAGTGTAGCAGCGTGCGCTGGGGGGCATGTCCCAGCTGGGGTCTGAGGTCCCTCCGTGAAGCCCCCTTTAGCCTAGAGTGTCAGGGCAGAGAAAGGCCAGCCGGACATACCTGCATCCTGGAAGCTGTGGAGACGGACCCGGGCCTGGAGAGACTTCAAGGCTAGGAGAAGGTGATGGTGCTATTGGGGCCCACGTGGGACCCCAAACCAAAAGGATCGGGACACTGCTGCAGCTGCCAGGAAGGTCTACCTCCCTGGAGGGCACATCGGCCCATCTTGATGCCCAGCAGGCATCCACCGGCCTGGCCCTGGGGGCTGTGTCGCCCACAGTCATCCCACACCCACTTGGACTGGGTCCTCTGAGGCTCTGGCAGCAGTGTTTGGGAAATTAGGTGAGGGGGGCCTGGGATGAGGGTGAGGAAGGGAACTATTTATGTCTAAAAGTCATCTTGAAATTTTCAACATTTTTTTTTTCAAAACAAAAGCTCTACACGTGGTGGAGGGGTGAAGCTCGCTCTGTGGGAAATGAGTCAGACAGCCATAAAATGTGTTTTTCTGAGCCGAGGGGATTATTTTACATCTTGCGGCGTGAAGACACTGAGAGGAAGCCCTCCTGCTGGCCCCTGGCGGGCTCCCTGTCCTCCAACCTGGGCCATGCGTCGCCCTCCTTCCTGAGGGGGCTCTCTCCCTCCCGGGGCAGATGAGGCCTGCGGCTGCCTCCCACCTCCAGGCCTCTCCCTTCTCCCTCTATGACCTCACCTCCCATTCTCTGAGGCAGGAGTGAGGCCGTGAAGGGTGGTGGCCTCATGCTGGCTCCTGGCTTCACCATTTACAGCCTGAGAATCTCAGTGAAGTCCAGGGGGCCTCGGGGAGCCTCCTGCCCCTCATCTGATGGACAGGCTGGTGTGGGACCATCCCTGGAGCAGCTGACAGGACGCAACCAGAGACAAGAAAGCATCTATATGCCACTGGTGTTCAGCAAAGGGCTTCCCTTCCCCGTCAACAAGCAGCATCCTTGCGTCTAGGTGATGAGGGGCCCAGGGGGCAAGCTGGTCCTTTGGGGGCCCTTCCCAAGGCCAGAAGGGAAGGTGTCCTCTCCTAACCTCCCCTGGCTAGCATCCCCACTCTGCCGAGTCACGTCCCCCCAGCTCTGGTCCCAGCGATCAGGAAACAGAATCCCCACCCCAGGGGCTGAAGGTCTCAGAAGGCTTGGGGTCAAGTAGTTCCGGGGCCCTGGCAGACAGGACCCAGTGGCTTCAGAGTTCTCAGGCTTCTGCTCCCCATTCCTCCTGGTCCCTGCAGGTGTTGGGTGGGACAGCAAGGATGGGCTCTGCCTAGAGCACCTCTGAAGTCCCTCTTGGGGCTGCTGTCCATTGCCATGTGTGTCTGCCACAGCCCCACCACTATGTGCTAGAGTCACAGATCCCATGGACAACCTGAAGCCAGGGGACCTATGTGGCCTGCGGGGAGAGACCGCAGAAGTCAGGAACAAATGCGGGGCCCAGATCACATTAGCTGATTCCAGAAACCCACCACCTTCCTCCACTAGGGCTGTGAACTTGCTTTTCCTTTGGAAGCAATGGCATGAGAGTCACTCTGAGTTGTCCTCGCTCTCCACGGGCTCCATTTCTTCCTGGGTCAAAGAGCAGGTCCAGTGGACCCAGTTGTTTTGCCTGCTTCATCTTCTCTCATTCCAGCCACAGTACTTGGATGTTCCTCAGAAAACCTCCCCTCCCCGCCTCTCATTCCCTGCAGTGTGGGTGGAGCTGTCCCCTCCTCCCAAACTGCTTTTTGGGGGTAAGGACATTACTCAGGATTGGCCAGTGAGCATCCTCCATCCTTCAAGATGCAGTGGCTGGTTCAGTGAGGAGTCTATGGTCCAACAGAATCCAGTTCCAGGACTTATGACAGAAACTTCAGAAACTGAAGCTCTGTTCTGGGTTGCTGGGTATCTGTTTGGAGGCCTTGAGTTAGTTACTGGGAAGGCTAGTTACTGGGAAGTCTGTTCAGTCTCCAACAGGAGACTGAAGCCAGCAAAAGAATGGCAAAACCAGGAGATGGAGTGAGAGAAGACTCTTGATGACATAGTCTGGCTGCTGGATCCAGCCCTGCCTGAAGACATATCCCATCCTGTTTTTTTCCTCATTGCACTCGGCCCTATGCCTGAGTCCCTGGCACAGAGGCAGGATTTTGGTGAGATGTGTCAGCATCGGGTGCTCCTTTCTGTTTAGGTCACTCAAGCTAGGATCCTGCAAGCATGTGTAAGCCAAAAGCTGAGGATCTGCCTGGTGTGAGGGCCCAGTCAGAGCAACCAGCACACAGCTGGGCTCACCAACCGCAGAAGCCGTGGTGTGGGCGAGAGGGGAGACGGGGATGGCCCACACTGTACACGACTCCCTGAGGAGACCTCCCTCAGGGGTGAATTTGGGAGCAGACTTCATGGGAAGTAGCTTATGATTTTCCAGTTTTTAAATTTAGAAAAACAACTAGCAGGATGTTCTTTTGTCTCCATCTTTTGGTCTGTGGGGTGGGCACCTCCACTTGCCGAGGGCACTGAGCGGCGGGAATTGGTTAATTTTGTTAGGTGTCTGTCAGCATTCCTGACACTGGAGTGGAAGCTGCACGAGGGCAGAGGTTCTGCCGAGTGAGCGCGGCTCACAGCTGGGCCCTGGAGCCGAGGGGAGCACCTGCACTCAGGAAATATTTGGTGAAGGAAGGAAAAGGCTTGGTCCTGTCACTCCCCTGCTTGGAATCCTCCAACGACTTCCCGCGGCAGTTAAAATATACAGAATCTAGATTTCTTCCTCCGCCCCATAAGTAGGGTGACTATGTCCTTTATTGAACAAGGAGAGACGCTTTTTGCGAGTCAAAAAGGATGCTATCAACAATTATGCTGGAACAGTGGGAGTAAACCAACCTGTCCCAAGCAAACGGGGGTGCTCGCTACCCCACTCAGAGGTCCCCACGGCACTGGTCTCTGCCCCTCGCCCACATCCAGCCACACTGACTTTCCATGGGAATGTTGCTGTCTCTCTACCCGGAGAAGGCCTTTGCCTGCCTGGATCTTTCTCATCACCTTGGTCTCCACTACACTGTGCCCTCAGGGGCCTTCCCCGATGACCAACCCTCGCTCAGGCCAGGAGCTCCTTTCACCTCCTGGCACTCATCCCTGTGCTCAGCCCCCGCCCTGAGGCAGCCGGGAGTGATCACGAGGCTTGGGGACACAGCAGCTGTCAGCCCCCGCATGGATGCTGTGTTCCCAGCACACATCTCCAAAGCGAAAGTGAAGGGAGCCTACTTCAGCTTGGAGGCGGGAAGTGAAAGGCAGAGGAGAGGAAGGAAGCAGCGGGCAGCATGGACAGGCCAGGTCAGGGTGCTTCCCGGAACTGTGCGGCGCCGGGCCACCCCAGAAATCACATGCCCTCTGACCTCTGCCACTCCGACACTTAAGAAGTGTTTGGAACCAGAATGTGCGTGCGGATCATAAAGCAGGTCCCTCAGGGAGGAGCTCCCAGCAGACAAGTACCCGGACTGCACAGCCAGACAGAAGACACCGGACGTGTTCACGATTTTTCTAATGACCTCTGTCCTGATCTGGGGCTCTACAAAGTTGTTGCAGCCCCCGTGTTTGTCATTTGGCTCTGGCTCGAGGTGTATGCACGCAGGAGTTTGTTTACAGAACGTTGACGACGGCACGGCCTTCATGTGGGCACCGACACCACCCTTTTGGCTGCTCCGAGGGACTGGCCCCCCTCCAGGATTCCCAGACTCATTTGCTGCCCCGGATTCTTTAAAACAAAGAAACCTGAGTATTGGTGATCACACAAGGTCCTGGCAGAAAACCAAACTCAGCCCCGATGTTTCCAGTAAAGGGACCATTTATGGGGGTGTGACTAGGGTTGAGGGGATCAAGGAGGGATGTGGAGGCCCTGAGACTAGTCACGGCAGCATTGTCACCACCATGGGGCTCCAGGGGTGAGGCAAGGCATTGGTGCTGCCGGAGCCCCGCGAGAACTGGACCCAGGGAGGGCAGAGGACAGGCCACCTGACAGCGGCTGTAGTCTTGAGGGCGGGCGGATGGGGCACTAAGGCAGGCAGAGGGCAGAGAAGTAACAGCCTCTCCTCCTCTCATCTCCTGGTGCCTACCATCGGCCAAACCCCACAGGAAGCCAGAGGCGCAGGAGGTCCCCCGTGAAGCCCACAGAGGCCAGCCTCCCGCGGCGATAGTAGGTGTGGGGTGGGTCTGGGGACAAACAAGAACGATGAGCGTGCTTGGGTAAGGCATTCCGGGACAATTTTACAGTTAAGCTTGGTGGCAATCCTTCTTATCCTGTACAGCTATCTTGAATCGGTCCACCTCTGTGCACGGAGCCTCTTCATTGGCCCAGCCGGCATCTGTTGCTCACTGTGGTCCCTCCTCCACCCTCCACACCGCAGCAGAGTGACCTGAGGAGCAAGCCTGGCCCGGAGGCTCCCCACGACTCCTGCTGCTCTTGGGGTATCGACCAAAGTCTGAACCCCTGCTTTTGGGAGGCTGACTGTCTGGCCCAGCTGACCTCCGGCCTCACCTCTGGTCCTGCCCTCCTGCCTGCTCCATATGGTGTGGTCGCTGGACATTTTTCGGAACCTAGAATGTCACGTTCCCTTCCACTTCCGAGTTTTGTGTATGTTGTTCCCTCTGCCTGGATTCTCTCAATCTAGCCCTCAACAACTCACAAATTCCTTCAGATCCTTCAGATCCCAGCTGAAAAGTCACATTCCTAAGAGTGACTTCCGTGAGCCCACAAAGCAGGCGAGGGCTCCTTCTCATCACCTCTGAGGTTCCTTTCTTCACCATATGCGTCACAACTGTAATTAACTGATCAATTGAGTAACTCTCTGTTTATTGTCTGTCTGCCCAGAGAGACTGTGAGTGTCCCAGGAGCCCGCTCTGTCTGTTTGGTTTATTGCTCTGCCCCCATACAGCGCCTGGCACACAGTAGGCAGACCACAAATGTTGCTGAGTGATGGAAGGGAGAACTTCCAGCTTCTAGTGATGGCAGGTGAGAGTATTTGGGTCCATTCCGGCACCAAAAACAACTAAAAATGCTGTATAAATTAAAAATATATATATATTAAAAGCAGCGAAGAGTTGGCTGTATCAAAAGGAATTGCCAGGCCAAAGTTGAGGGGAGAAGGAATCCAGATAGGTGAGCAAGAGCGGTCACTTTTTCCCTGAGGCATTTTCTGATCCCAATGAATTCAAGTTGTATTTTGAAAACCTCAGGGAATGGGAGAGACGGGAATCAAATCCCAGGACTCACATAGGTGGGGCACGTAATAAGCCACCATCCCACATTGATGTGGGACTCTAAAGGGCTACCCCCTCAGGATAAGGGTGAGCCAGAAGTAGCCCAGCCCTTGCATCATCTCGCAATCCCAGTTCTCATCTCCCGGGTGGGCGCGGGACACTCAAGCCTTAAGGCCAATGAAGGTGGTTATGGACTGGCTCTGCTCCTCAAGGTTTGGCAGGAGCTAATAAAAATGCTCTCTAGTGGAAGATGCCTTTGTCCTAAATCTCCAAATTTTCTTTCAAACAATTTTTTCTAAAACAACGACCAGAACATAGTCAAAGATGATCAGACACACAAGAAAAAAGACACTGTGAGTGAAAACTGGAACAGTTGACAGAAAACAGAAGTAGAACCATAAGACGTCAAATTATTGACTATAAAAAACTGTGGATCTGATGTTTAAGGAAATAAGACATACTTAAAAATAATGGCACGGAATGAGAATCTATAAAAAGGGACATTGCAGATCTGAAAAAAGAATCAAGTTGAACCTGTAGAAATGAAAACTACGATGATCAAAATCAAGAACTCAACGGATAGGTTTCAGAGGAGAGTAAACACAGTTGAGAGGGGAATTAGGAAATTAGAAAAGGAGCCAGAAGAAATTATCACAAATGTAGCACACAGAGACAAAAGGAAAATATGCAATAGATGACATGAGATAATGAGGAAAAGAAGATCTAATATTGTCCCTAAAGGAGAAGAGAGAGGAAATGAAGCAGAGGCAAGGTTTTAAGGATTAATGGGTAAGAATTTTCTGGAACCAATGAATGAATGCATGAAGGGATGCATTGAATCATTGAATGCTTAGTTGTGCTTTGGTAGTACAGCTCCATGGTTCAGGCAACCCAGAGCTCAAAAAATACTGATGGGAGATTCTGGACCCAGAGTGTTCTTTACCAAGGGCCATGACGTTGTCCAATACCATGGTCAATGCAGCAAAGGACACAAGTTAAGGGTGGCAAATCAACACTTGCCTGTCTGTGCCTCTGCAGCACCCCTGCTGCCTTTTTAGGAACTCTCTGGGCGGCCCTGAGATGCCCAGCTGCATCCTCCTGTTCCTTCTTCCTCCTGCAGGCCTTACTGACTAGCCACTGGGAGACAGTAGAATGCCATTCCCCAGTCAACTGGGGGGTGCAGTGGCATGGGTGGGTGAGGTGAGAAAGGCCTCTGTCCCACCTTGATGCAGTACTGATGTACTGTGCTCCTTCTTTCCTCTGACTCAGTCTCTCTGTTCTGTGGCCGGGCTCCAGTCTGGGCCCTCAGGGTTCCTGGTGGAAACTTATTGACCAGCTGGCTGATATGGTCTGGTCCTGGCTGGAGCGGGGGGATCTGAAAGAAGAGGTGATGTTAGAGTGTCCCTTTGCAATAGCTGAAGAATGCTTGATGATGCCAGCACCACCTCAGGGTCCTCCAACCTGGGCCCCAACATGGGCCAAGGAGCACTAATGTCTCTCATTGTCCAACCCACCACCATCACCTACAACCCGGATGGCAAGCATGTAGAAGCTGGGCTCCAGAGGCAAGAGAGAATCGCCCAAGCCTGGGTCCTTCTCTGTCCCACAGCCCGCCAGCTCCCACCCCTGAGCTCTCTCAGGCGGGAGCGTGATCTGGCTGGCAGGTGGGTAGTTTATTTGTGACTCACGCACCCCTCTTGGATGCCGGGGGCCTGGTCCTCATCCTCCTCAGTGTGACTCGAGCTGGGATCAGGTTCTCGTGGTTGCTCTGTTCTGGGGGACACCCATTCATCATCTTGCTTCTGGGAATCTCGGCACACCTCTCAGACATGCTCAAACAGAGAGGCTGCCAAACCTGCGCCTGGTCACACAGCAGGTGTGTGCTGAGGCGAGGGCACACTCGGTCTCACGCCCCCGGTGGGTGGGAATGCAGGCCCCGCCCTTGTGCAACCAGCATCAGGGCCTGGGTGCCAGGAGCAGCTCCATGATAGAGCCTCATGGAGGCCTTCCGGCAGGCGTCAGCTCCCCCTACCCCCAGCGGCAGGTCCCTCCAAACCACGGTGCTGTGGAGGCATCAGTCCTAAGGGCAGGTCTCATGGGGAAAGCAGAAAGGGAGGGCCGACCGCGGCTCATCTCCTAGCCCATGAGGAGTGAAGATGGGGGGTCATGTGGGCTCCCAAATCTGGCTCTGCCATGTTTCTGACATGCCATTCCAATTTCTGAAATTCTCAAAGATGTTCCAAACAACAAGCAGTTGATTTAATTTTAAAAATTAAAAACTAAAGTAAATTAAGTTGGGGAACATTGGGTGGAGGTGGGGGAGGGGGAGGGTGTCATGGAATAAAGCCAATAATGAGAGTCTTAGGAAAACAAGAGTGTGTTTCATTGCCCTGGGTGCATGATGGGGTGGAGAGGGTTAAGCTCTCCCGTTGGACGCGGAGTGTAGGGGCCCGGGAGATGATGCTACCCCTGCCCTGGTCTTCTCCCTGGTCCCGGGAGACAGGGCTCCTTGGTGAGCAGCTGGGCCTCTGGTGAGACCGGGGCACAGCCCAGTGAGTAGAGGACCCTTGCGAGCTGCTCTCCTTCCTGGTTTGGCTGGTACACACCCCGGCAGCACTGCCCCACATAATTACATAAACTGCGCATCACTCAAGATGCTCATCTCGCCTCTGACATATTTCAGGCTCAGAGCCACCGTCCCCACCTCCTCTCAGCTCAGGGGCCTGGCCCATGACTCAGTTGCCTCGAGCTCTCCCAGACAAGATTGGTCCTCAAATAGAGGTTGGGCCTTGGTGAACTTGGGATTTGCTCTCGGGAGGACCCTTCACCCCTTGTGGGCCTGAAAGCTCCCCCAGGGCAAGGCTCAGAACCAGCACCAAGTCTATACGCATACGGCACACTCCTGCACACTGCCCGCACCCGCATGGCATCACTCTCCCCGGGAGTCGCACGCAGCCCAGGCCTGCCCTCTCTCCTTTCTGCTGCCCTGCACCCACGTGGCTGACCCGGCAGGGGAGACATCAATGGTTTGAGCCCTCCTGGCCTTTCTCAACACCTGCTGTCCCCCCTTGGTTCGGCAAGTGGCATCCACTGCTTCCTGTGCTGGAACAGCGGGGCAAGGGTGCCCAAGAGCTGCCTGCCCTCCTTGCCGGATGAGTTTGCTCATTAACTCCAGTCGCTCTCGGGGGGCATTCCTGGCAGGGAAGGGAAAAACCAGGTGGGTTTCTGGAGCTCTTCCCTGTTGGTGGCCCAGTTCTGGGGAAGCTTGGCCAAGGCCTCCTCCCACCTGGCTCTCCTCTGTGGCCCCTCCTCTCCCCTCCAGGACCCCAGGAGCTTTCTGGGTTGTGAGAGCCCATTCAGGGCCAGAGCCCCACGGGCCAGAGGGCGGGCTCCCTCCTCACTTCCTGGGCTCAAGTAGGGTGGGCCGATGGGAACCAGCTGTTTGGCCAAGCGCTGAGATGACCCAGTGGGGAACTGAGGGAGGCAAGGGAGCACGAGGTGGCTCCTCCGCCACCAGCAAGGGGATGGCAGAGCCACCCCACTCACTGAGGTCCCAGCTTCCCAAGGCGGGGGGGGTCTCTCGGGATTTGGCAGTCTGATGCCCCAGCGCTAACACTTGTCCCCACTGACCAGGAGTGGTCACCCAGGATTCTGCACTTGTACTAAGAAACGTTTACTGTGACAAGCACACGGGGCACCTTTGCCTGCCCCACTGAGAGCAGTGGAGGAGGGTTTGACCTCCAGCTCAGCCATCAAGGTCACTGGCAAGAGGGCTCTGCACCCTGGAGGAGCTCAGTAAGTGCTTTCTAAGCAAACAAAAGGCATCTTGTAAAAAAAATGGAAGGAACAGGAAAATGACTTGAGTAACTTGGTTGTTCTGGGTATAAGGATTTTTCCCTAAATGATTCAGATGACTGTCCCCTTCCAGGGGAGTTTTCAGGGATGGAGGGGCGGCCTCCCCCACACCGCCTCCTGCCCTCACACCCGGCAAGCTTCTCAGTCCTCAGCCGGAGCCAAGTGTCTCTGAAGCTTTGCCTGCTTTCCTTCCACAGCAACTCCGGACGAGGGACTAGATTTGCATACGTTTTGCATAAAAGGAAACAGAAGCTCAGAGAAATGAAGAGACTGGGCCAGGGCCACAGTCAGGAAGCCAGGAGGCAGTTGGGGCCAGGGCTGCACGGCCCACGCCCTGTGGCCATCCTGACCACGGGCTGGGAGGAAGAGGAAACTTCTACTTATCACCCGAGAGCAAGTTGCCTCCTTCTAGAACCCAACTCGGGATGCACCTCAAGTGTGTACCACGCTGGGGCATCTGGGCTTGAGGCATCTGCTCAGCGAGCACAGCTGGCCTCCTGAGGCCGGGGCTCTGTGGGACAGCAGCAGTGGCCTTCAGCCCACACTCACTGGCCCCAGGCAGGTGGCACTCGCAATAGTGAATTAGACAGATATTTAGGCATTCAGGCACCAGTGCCTTCAAATTGTTCTGGGGTAAATCCTCCATCCTGTGGACTCCTGGGTGAAGGCCAATTAAACCGCGGCCAGGTAGGGCTGATTCCCTATAAATCCGTGGGAATGTGGTCACACGAATCTTAAATATCAGATTAAAATCAAATTAGTGGGAAAATTTGGAACAAATTGCCTTCAAGTACAGTGAATGAGTCTATTTTTAAAATGTTGCCGCACCAGGCAAAATAGTGAAGCGAACACATTTCCTAAGAGCGCGGAGACACCGTGTTAGGAGTGATTTGTCATGCTTAGTCACTGTAATTGCTCGAGCAAAACTGAGGAATCCAATAAAACGTGTTTGCAAATTGTAAATCACTCGAGGAGGCTACTTCAGACGGGTCCTAACCTGATGTGGAAGGTCACGGCGGCTCCCTCCGGGGCGGGCACTCCATCCTGACGCCCCCGAGGCCCCGTTCTCCAGGCGGGGGCTGTGCTGCCACGTCCAGCTGGGACCACTGCCCAACATGAGTGCAGAAAGGGCCGTACATCAGCCGCATTTCCTCACCCGCGAGGGTGGCACGGATTCCTGGGGGCACCAGGGAGGGCGCTGGGGTTGGCTTGGGGAGGGGGCAGCTGGGGCCTCTCAGAGGCCTCCGTGGCCGAGCAGGGAAGGGACAATGGCTGCTCGGGGAGGAGAGGTTTCCCTTCTGGCGAGAGGATGGCGGCCACTTGCCAAGGAGCAGAAATGTCTTCAGATCTAGAGGGCTTGGGACAGGCTGTGATGGTTCCCTTCAGGCCCTGTTTGGGTCACTGGGTGACATGCCCTGGCCCTAGACCACTATATTTGGCCACTGGTGCTCCCACCCTGGGTCTGTAGTCCCTCAATAACGACTTTGCGGGTCATCCTGGAGTGGGGACACGAGGGGAGACGCAAATGCCCGCGACCCCAGCTGCCCTGTGCCTCTGAGCAGCACCGGCAGCCTTGGGGCAGGCTGCACTGCCAGCCCTGTCCCCTCTTCCAGAAAGCCCGCCTCCGCCCTGTCCACCTCCCCGGGGAGCACGAGCATCTTGTTGGGGCCTGGTTAGACCCCGGTTCTGGCAGTCAACGAATCACGCGGAGGTGTTGCAGGCTATCTAGAACTGGATAGGCTACCTTTCTTAAGATTCTTGCATTTTAAAATGAACTTTGTGGAAGCAATGACTCATCTAGAGTGGGCCAGCACGGTGGAGCCTTACTTCCGGTGCCCACGTGTTGCATCCCGCTGTGGTGAACCCTGGCCCCTCCAGCTCTTGCTTGGTGGACCTCAGACCTTAAACAGAAAGGAGGCGGGTGAAGATGAAAACATCTGTAAAGGAGAGAGACGAGTTGCAGAGAGATCCATGCATTCAAACACACGTGTGGAAGACCTTCCGTGGGCCGGAGGCTGGACGTCCACTGGGGCCAAATTCAGCAGGAGGCCAAGGAAGGCAGATCCCAGGTGACTTCATGAGATTTGGCTCCAGGAGCTCATGGTGACCTTGTTGAGAACAGTTTGCAGGGAGGGCGAGGGTGAGGATGGAGGGTGGGGACAAGGAGACAGGGAAGGTGGGGACGAAAGTCAGAAAATGGCTCTCTAGGTGTATAAGAATCACAAAAGATGTTTTTTAAACAAGCCAGTTCCCATCCTGGAAACCAGACCTTTGAGTCTGCCCAGCTGGGCCTCCAGAGCACCGTGTAAAAATGGGGCTATGGAAGAGTCTGGCTTCTTACTCTGCCTACAAAAGGCTTCAGAAGAGCAGAAGATTCTTTCCCCGTGGTTCTCATCCAGCCCCTTCTGGGCTGGGCCAGTGTGGTCCCCTGCAGCCTGCTCCCCTAGCAATCATGCCGGCTTCTGAGAGCTTGGCTGGTCTTGCCGGAAGTGCCTGCCACTCTGTAATCTAAGGGGACCCTCTGGGGGTCAGGCCCCACTGGGGTCCCCAACACCATCTTCTGCTGTTCTCAGGTGTGTGGGCAGTGGGCTTGGGGACAGCAAATGAAAAGAAAGGGCATCTTTGGAAGCTACACACCCAGGGAAGCCTGTTCCTAGTGGGTGGGGCCAGAAGGCTAGAAAAATAATAAATAAAAACAAAAGTGAAGGGAAACAAAGCTCTTGGGTGCCAGAATGGGGCTGGCCGAGGCTGTGGTTGCCTGAGTAATAGGTTCCACATTTGTCTGGCTCTGTCTGCAGCGACCAGGATCAGGAATGCACAGTGGGCCTTGCAGGGGTTGGAGGGGACAGCCCCACTGCGGCCAGACGTAGGCACACCCTTGCGATGGCCCCATCCCCACCGGCCACTGCGTGGTTGAGACGTTGCTGCAAGTTCACGCTCCAGCACCCCAGCCACCCCCCTGCCCCCGCCTGCGTTCCTGGGTCCCTGCCGGCCTGCACAGATTGTTTGAGTTATTAATGCCGTTTTCCCAGAGATCCCATCTGGCTTTTTAATTGCTCTAGGATGGGGCTAGGATGCTTTGATAGTGAATTGGTATCTTTCCTATGTCGCTGCTTGCATCGAATGCTCCATGCAGAGAGGGGCAGTGAGGGGTGTGGAGCAGTGGGGGTGTGACGAGGGAGATAGCACAAGACTTTCACAGAGACAAGAAAGATCTCCCAAAGGTGTTGGGGGTTTAGTTTTATTTAAAGAGAAAAGCTTGCCCCCACCTGCCAGCACAGCAAAGAAACAGAGGGGATGCCATCTCTGTCCCGGCCAGGACCCCACCCCATGTCTGTGGAAGGCCTGTGGGTACCTGGAAAGAGAAGCCTCGTGGCTGAGCAAGGTCAGGGTTTCTGCTCCCCCTTGACCTGCACCATGAGTGGCCTTCCGCTTCCTCTCCCCACTGCCCCCCTCCTCCGGCGGAACCAGCAATGGCATGGAGGACATTGGCAGGTTCCTGCCTGGGAAGGAGGAGGCAGGAGACCTGGGAGGGGCAGACACTCCTCACCAGTCAGTTCCAGTGGCTCATCACAAGTGTCAGGGCCAAACCCCGTGTTCACAGATTCCCAGGAGATCCAGGAGATAAGGGTGACATCCGTGACAGTGCTAAGCCATCATGAGGCATCTGGCAGCAAAGGAGCACTTCCCTCTCTCCCTTCTGCCCTTGCTCCTGCCCCTGAGGCTGGCTCCCCTAAACAATGCTCTCAGGGGACACTGGGCTAGGGTGGCCCACTGAGGTGGGGAGGTCTCTACTACTTCTCATGGGAGAGTGCAAGGCAGAGGCATCTGTGTATGTTGGACTGGGTCCATGGCCAGGTCTTGGGTCAAAGCTGCTGCCTCCAGCAAGCCTTCCCTGGTGGCTTCTATTCACACTTTGAGCTTCCCCACATCGCTTGTCCCCCTTAAAGCACATCTTGGGGCCACAAGGCTGTGAGCTCCCGAGAGCAGGAGCCGAGTCTGCTTGTTTCCAGCTGAGTGCCCCATCCTTGGCACAGGCCCTAGCACACAGCAGGCATCCCTTGGGGTGCCAGGCTCTTGGAGTGTTTCTTCATGAAGGCTGCAGTCAGGAGGGGAACCGTGGGGGTCCCTGCAGGAAGCAGCAGGTTGTGAGGGCAGCTCTCCCTGGGGGCTCCTCTGGCTGGGCACAAAGCTCGAGCTGGGCATGTTCACCTCATGCTGTGCCCCCCGCACCTGCAGGCTGCTGTATCTACTGGGGGCCCCACCACCCCATCCCTTTCCTGGGGCTGCCTGTGGTTGGGTCTGTCTTGTCCCCAACAGAGCCCACGCTGGACCTCAGGGTCTGTGGTAGGAGCAGGCCCTTTCCTGAGCTGACGGCTTTGAAGAGGAACCCCCCAGAGACGAGTGAGGGCGGGAGGGGCGCCCCTCCTCCGAGGGCCCTGGGATCTGTTCTGGGGGCAAAGGGGGAAGCTGAAGCTTGGCCCCCTCAAACAAGAAAAACTGGAATTCGCGCTGAACTCAGAGAGGGTTTGCTGGGGCCTAGCAAGCTGTGGCCTGCCCCAGGCCCCCAGGCAGGCGGTGGGGCTCTGCCTCCTCGGTTCCCAGGCGGCAGGGCAGGCTGCCGCCTCCTCACTGGGCTCAAGGCCTTTCCTCTGCCAAGGGCGGCCATGGGTGAGGAGGCGGCAAGATATGGGACAGAGAGGGCGGGGTGGGGGGGCGGGAAGGGGGGAAAGTCACCCCTCCCCTTAACCACACGGCAGGTAAAGCCAAAGCTTTGAGAATGTAAAAAGAATGTGTAATTTCTCGAAACCGTCCCAGCCCACGTTGGCATATACTGTAAGCTGCCCGAGTGAACACTCTCGGTGAGAACAGAGGTGGAGCGTTTGCCTCTTACCCTCAGAGAGAGTGAACTCTGAGAGCCCCGCCAGCCTCTTGGCTGCCGCCCCCAGGCTCCTCCCTTCCCACCAGAGGATGCCCCCTCCCTTGGCTGGCCATCACCACCGCCAAGGAGGCGGGGGCCGGGGCACTCCAGGGGCAGTCATCAGAGGGAGGGGCTTGGTTCAGGGTGGGCACAGTGGGGACGGGCGGATGCTGGGGCTGGCCCTTGCGAGGCAGCATGTGGGCAAGGGCCAGACACCAGATGCAGGCCTCCGTGGGCCCCCTCCGTGGGTCGGCTGGGACAGGGCAGGTGTGGAGGGTCGAGTGGATGGGTGCCCTCCAGGGCCCTCCTGGGTTGGCTGCAGCCACATGGCCCAGAGCAGGAGGGAGGGAGGGAGGGTCCCACGGCTTGAGGCCTCTCCCTGCCCGCCCAGGGTTGTGCTGATGGGCTGGAGCGAAGGCAGGTGTGAGCGAGGCTGCTCCAGAGCTGGGGCTGTGAGGGATCTGGAAGAGTGTGCCAAAGGGCCCCTGGAGCCTGGAACTGCTGGGCCAGGCCTGCCCACATGCCACAGAGGCCGTGGCAACTGCAGACTCCCTCTCTGAGTCCCTCTTCTCCTCCCAGGGGCTGAAGACAGGCTACAGCAAGGCCCCCTGATATCCCCTCCCCCCACCCCTCCCCCACACTGCCCCAGGAGACTCTCTCTTCAGCCTTTGGCATTCTCAGCTCGGAGCCTTCTTGTCCTTCTCCCGTTTATCTGTCTTGGTTGGGGGAAATCATCCCCTTAATGTAAAGAGGAGCTCGGGATGGGTGGAGAGCTAATGAGAGCCAGGATGTCAGCCAAGGAATATGCTGCGATTATTTACAAATGTGACCCGGCCCACGGAAAACCTTGGAAGTAGCTTTTCTAGTTTGAAAAAGACACCAAAATTTACTTTGATATGTTTATGTTATAGATATAATACATAAAACATCTAGCATGAAACTCTACGTTCTCCCCAAGGAAGAGAACCAAGCCGCCCTACCCTGCTCCCAGGCCCAGCGGTCTGTGCGTGCTGGCCGGAGGCTGGGCCGCCTCCCTTCCAGACCAGGAGCCAGGGCCTCTGGGGAACCAGCCTGTGGGCAGCCCCGGCCGGAGGCCCACAGCCACCCCCAGGGAAGGCTGAGAGGAAAGGGAAGCCCACCTCACCTCTTTGCTTCCCCTGGGAGCAAAAGCAATCCCCAAACCAAGAGGAAAGAGAGCCGCACACCCTCCCTGCAGCTGCTGACGGAGAGTCTCATTTTGGCAAGTATCTGAGCAAAACCAAAACAAACAAAAACCAAATAAAATGGTAGTTTAGCATAGACGTGCACACTCACATTGCACAAGGCACCGCTGGGACACCGAGAGAGAGGCCAGATACAAGTGTTGATATCGGCTGATAAAGCAAAATATTTGACAAGCTTCTCATAACTTTGGTCCCTCCGGGACGGGCCGATGGTGCTTCATATTTGTACGGCAATGCTGGGGACATACAGTACAGACGAGGCTGCTGGTCTCAGTGTCCCTCCCCCCAGCCCCCAGCCCCATCTCTAGGCTCCCTCTTCCACGAGGCCTCCCCTCCCATGAACATACGTCCTTATAGCTAAGCAGCGACCCAGCTTTTTGGTCTGACTGGGGGTGGGGTGCTCCCACTGGTCACCTGGTGCCCCCCATCTCAGTGAGTTCTGCCCCGGGAAGTCCAGCCTGTTGTTGCAGGCTGGGAGGTTAAAGACAGGGAACTAGGGACCCTCCACCTTCATGGAGAACTATGGGAACAAGCTTAGGTTCAGAGCCCTGTGTTTCCTCCCCTCCAAGGACAGGCGCTGAGGAGGCGAGGGCTGGCTTGCTGGGATCTCTGCTCCCTGAGCCGTCCTCCTGGGGCCGGCCTGTTGCAGCCTCGGGGAAGAGGCAGGAACCCTCCAAATCAAATGACAAGGCACATATTTTCTCCCCCTACTCGGTAGGAATGGGAGCAGTGAGTTTTCGTTTCCAAGGCACAAGGTTATTCCTTAATACTAGAGTTGCCGGGCTGCCGGCTCAGCCCCACGGCGCTTCTCCTCTTTCGCAAGGAGAAACCACGGCCTGACCCCTCATCTTAGACGCACCGTGTCCGGCGCAGAGGAAGGAAGGGGGCACGCGCAGCAGGCCAGGCTTTCAGGTGGCACCGGAATCTCCTAGTCCTGGCTTGCGCGGCTCGGGCAGTCTGGAGATCCGGAGACCCTGAGACCCGAAACCACTCCCGGGGTCCCAGCCAGGGGCCAGTCCAGGGCGGTCCCGCGCGGCGCGCCTCACGCGCAGTTGCCCATGGCCTTGACCAGGGAGCTCTCGGGCAGCTGGCGGAAGATGCCCCGCAGCGTGTCCAGTTCGCGGCTCAGTTGTTCCACCCGCTTACGCAGGCGGTCATTGTCACTGGTCAGCTCCAGCACCTTCTGCTGCGTCTCCACGTTGCGCTGCTTGGCCTTGTCCCGGCTCTTGCGCACCGCGATGTTGTTGCGCTCGCGCCGTACCCGGTACTCGTTGCTGTTCTTGTCCACCGACTTCTTGGCTTTGCCTGCGCTGCCGCTGCCGCCGCCGCCGCCGCCGCCCGCGCGGAGGTCGGGGTGCGCGGCGCTCAGCCCCTTGAGCGCACCACCGGGGCCTGGCAGGCCAGCGGCGCCGAGCGCGGGCGCGGGGTGCGGGCTGGGCACGGGCGTGGGCGGCGGCGTGGGGTGGCCGGGCTGCAGGTGCATGGTGGTCTGGCCGCAGTGCGCGATCTGGAACTGCAGGTGCGGGGCGGCCAGGTGCGCGGGCGGCGGGTGCGGGTGCGGGGGCGGCGGCGGCGGCGGCTGGTAGGGGAAGAGGCCGGCCAGCGCCAGCTGCTTCGCCTCGTCCTCCTCGCGCGGCTCCTGCTTGATCACCAGCGGCCGCAGCGCCGGCGCCCCGACGCGCTCGTACAGGGGCTCCAGCCTGCCGTCCAGGTAGCCGGCCGCCGTGCAGCCGTAGCCGGGGGGAGGGCCGTGCGCCCCCCCGGGCATGACGGCGCCGCCGGGGCCCCCGGGGGCGCCCGGGTAGTCAAAGTCGCCGCCTCCTCCCGCAGGGGCCGCGGCCGCCTTGGCCTTCTCCTGCTGCCGGCTGTGCTGGAACAGGTCGGCCAGGAACTCGTCGTTGAAGGCGGCCGGGTCGATGTAGGCGCTGATGTCGATGGACGTCTCGTGTTCGCAGATGCCGCCCAGGGGCTCCGGGGCGGCAGGTGGGGCGGGGGGCTGCGCGGGGCCCGCGCCCCGGGGAAAGCCGAAGGCGGCGCTGCTGGGCGCGTGCTGGGGACTCTGGAGGTGGCTGCTCATCGGGGTCCGCGGCTCCACCTCGTAGAAGTCGGCCGACTCCATGGGGGAGCTACAGTCCTCCCGTCATGGCGAGCCTCGGCGGCCTCCAGCCTGCGCGGGGCGCCGCTGCTGCCGCCGCCCACCCGGAGCCCCTGCTCGCTCGCGCCCGCGCAGCTCCCGGTCGCGAATGGCCAGGCCCACGCGGGCCCCGCATTTATACCGGGGCAGCCGTCGCCCTCTAGTGTCCAAATCTGACCACCGGCGACGGCGGCGCGGAGCCTCCTGGGTCTTAGCGCCTGTTTTCCGGAGGGGGCGGTGAGTGGGGCCGGAGCGCGGCGCTGGCGGGGAGAGGCCACGGCGCAACGCCCACTGCTCCTTGGGCTGAGAGCCAAACCCCGACGGACGCGCAGTGCCCCACCCTCTGCCAAGTGGTCGCCCTGTGCACACGCGGTTGGTGGCGTGGCCCCCTCCTCTAACCTCCCGAAGGCACCCACTTCCAGCCAACGGCGGGGAGCCCAGAGCGCCAAGACGCTGCGCAGAGGGCTGGTGGAGCGCAAGTGTTGGTCTCAGAGTTACTGTGGCACGGTCTCGCTTTAAAAGCTAGAACCAGTCCTGTCCAGGGTCTCTGGAAGGCGGCGGCGTAGAGAAGGGCGGGGGTGGGGGTGGGGGTGGGGTGGCAGGGAACAGTTTTGGACCTACGGCCCAACACACACCGCCGCATGGAAAGGCTGAGGGGAGAGGTCCGGGGCGCGGTCATTTTGCATCTTTATCTCTGATCTCCAGGAGATCCCACTGATTCCGCGCGGAAGACCCTCTTTCCCCGTCCGCCTCTTGCTGTACTCTGGGGTCTTATCCACTCTGCAGCGCCGGGCGCTAGGACCCGCGGGGAGCAGAGGGACAGGGAGGCGGCTGCGGCCCGGGAGCCGGGAGGACCCGGCCGGCCGATCCGCCTGGGCTTGAAAACTTTTTCTTTTTAATTACTTCTCCTAGCCGGAGCGCTAGGGTTGCTAGGCGTGCGGGATTGGCGCTACAACCGGGCGCGGGGCCGCCAATTTTTTCCTGCGGGACGGGCCGAGCTGGATTCCCGGGCGGGCGGGGCGCACAGAGGGAGAAGGCGAACTTGTCTCCGGGGCTGGGATCCCGAAGCGGGGCTGGCGGTCAACGGGGTTGGAATCCACCGCCTTCGCCCCTACTACCCATTCAGGTGGGCTCCGAGGCGGGAGCGGGAGTGTCGAGGGAGCCGGAGCCTCGGAGGGAGTCTGGCGGCCCAGGGTCCGAGCACCTACCGGAGGAACGCAGCTGGGAGGTTCCCAGGGCACTGGGTCCCCGGGGTCTTGGGGAACAAGGCGGCCAGGCCCGGGTGGCCCGTGGGTGCTGCGCCGCCTCCGCACTCACTGCTGCCTGGGGAAGGGGTTTACGGCAGCGCTTCTCCCCAGCCACGTGGCGACTCGAGCGTTCTATATCGGGATCGTGGGGACAGCGGGGCTCCCAGAGGGCCTCGTGGGTCCGCAAGTCGCCCCTGCCTCTGCCCCCCACCGCCCCTTACGACTTCCTGCACTGATGCCCGACTCCGCCTGAGTGCTGGTTGGAGGTGTCCCTGCCTGTGAACCGCCGGGCAGCGCAGGTCAAGGCCCCCTCCCAGAGAGTGGCCTTCCAAAACCCGGCGAGGCGCCACAAGCCGCCCAGGAGCCCTCCAGGAGGCGCCCCGCAAAAGCAGGGCCCGGGGAGGCCGAGCTGCCACTCTACTGTGGTCACAAGAAGCATCTTGGTCTGGGGAACGCATCCTGTGCTTTAATCAAGTTCCTATTCAACTTATGCCCAATGATTAATGGCCCAACTGCTTCGCTGTTTTGCCCAGAGCTCTCACACACGGTACTTAGCTTGATGCTTTTGGACTGGGAGTAAACGGAGATTCGTTGGATGAATAGGCTGTGGGAGCTGAGGAGCTGTTCTCTGGACCAGAGGCAGGCCCCATTTGTACACCATGACCTATGGACACCTGGAGGGAAACCCAAAGCAGGAGTGGGCTTTTCATTTTTTCTGCAGTGCCCAAAATAGGGGCCTGTCTCAGTGTGGGGACAAAGAAAAAGACTACTGAGAGGGTCCTGTTCCTAGCTGTACACCTGGTCTCCTGCCCAGGGCTGCTGTTTACTGTGCAGGAGGTGGGAATGTCTCCTCCTAGGATCTAAGGAGACCGCAGGGCTGGGGAGCATTGGAACAAGGCCTTGCCAATAGAGTGTGTGGGGGCCAGAGAGGCACCAAGTGGGGCCCACACCCAGGTCCTCCCCCAGTGGAACCAGAATTCTCCCCAGAGGCCTGCTCTGTGCAGGGTGCTCCGTGCCCAGAGATGAGTAAGAAGCGGCCCCGGCCCTCCTGGAGCTCCGGGCACAGTCAGGGGGTCACACAGAGTCTGCTGGGAGACACGGGCCTCCTCGCAGAGGAGGTGACACTGAAAGAGCAGGGGAGGCAACTGGGAAGAGGCACTTCGTCCATTAATTCATCAACCATCTGTCAGGAGGCACAAGTCGGGATGAAGGATGTGTGTGCTGCAGTAAAGGGACATCCTGCCCCGTGGAATATAGGGCTCCAGAGGAGGGACCAGCCAATTTTGTCTAGGGAGGTGCTGGGGGCTAAATTGTGTCTCCCCAAATTCTTGTGTTGAAGCCCTAACTCCCAATGTGACTGTGTTCCTGAGAGGGGCTTTTAGGAGGTAATTAAGGTTAACTGAGGTCATAAGGGTGGGGTCCTAATCTGATAGGATTGGTGACTTTATAAAAAGAGGAAGAGAGGGAGATCTCTCTCTCTCAGCCTTGTGAGGATACGGAGAAGGCAGCATTTACAAGCCAGGAAGAGAGCCCTCACCAGATGCCCACCCTGCTGGCACCCTGATCGCAGACTGCCAGCCTCCAGACTGTGAGAAAACTAGTTTCTTTGCTTAAGCCAGCCAGTCCGTGGTATTTTGTTATGGGAGCCCAAGCTGACCAAGACAGGAGGTGAGAGAGGGCTTCATGCACGATGGACCTTTGAGCTGCAGCTTGAAGGATGAGCAGGAATTTGCTAGAAGAATAAGCAGACGGAACGGCAGGTGCAAAGGTGGAGAGGCTTCGAGAGCATGGCATATTCTGGTAACAAAGGACAGGATGTTTGATGGGCTGGACTGCAAGGATTGCTGGGGAGGGGCCTAGATAAGGCTGGATCGCAGACAGGGCTGGGTTCATGGCCAAGGCCACTCCAGGTGAAGGAGAGAGCCTGTTTCACAGCCTTCTGCCATCCAGCTTTTAGCAGGGGAGCACTGTGAGCCAATTTGGGTCCCTGAAAAGCTGCTCTGGTGGGGGGCTGGAAAGAGGAGCCAAAAACAATGGAGACCTGAGGCCCCTGGTGGGGATAGAGGGCCGGAATGGATTTGAAGGACTTGGAGGCTGGGCGGGGCCGAATGCCTGACTTCTGGCTGGGGTTACCATCCCCCATCATATGTAATGCAGGGAAAGTAGAGGGTCCCCTCCCAGCCCCTGGGGCCGTGGAGTCCCACAATGCGCACACGAGACACCCGCCTGCCTGCTCTGAGGTCTGAGGAGAGGACACGGCCCAGGAACAGATCCACATGCCATCTTCTTTTTTTCCTTTGAGGCCTAAGAGAACACCTTGGGACGAGGAGGAAGTTGTTCAGAGGGCAGGGAGTGGTCTGTGGGTGGGCTGCCCAGAGGTGAGGGAGTGTCTAGGGGGCCTGAGGCCAACGAGTCCTGGAGCTGCTCTGAAGCAAGAATCGGCTGCAGAACCTGGGTCGACCCCAGGGTTGGTAGAGCCACCTTCCACGGGAGGTGCCCACGGCTGGAAGGGGATAGTGGCCTGATAGGACGTGTGGACATTCAGCATTTGGCTGGAATCACCTGGCAGGGAGATGGCTCTGTGGCTCGTGCTCAACCAGACAGAGCCAGCAACAAGAGAAGCTCGTAAATCCTCTCTCTGACCACCTTTACAATCTTTCTTTTTCGTCTTTAATGACGGCACTGGGCAGTCTCTGGGGAGAGACCTGAGGGAGAGCTCTCCAATAAGCTCTGGCCTCAGTGTCCTGGCGGGGCCGTGGGGCAGGAACCCCAGCTCCGACAGGCTGCCAGCTCTACGGGCTTGACTTCTGCCACTGCAGGGCCCGGGGAAAGGAGAGGCTGTGGTCTACTGTTCACAAAGGAGAGAATCAGCAACAGAAGGGAAAACGCATTTCGTAGGCCAGCTCAGAAGAGGAGGCTGCACGTTGGGGAGACGGTGAGCCGGGGCCCTCCGCTTGTGAACTATGGTCCTGAGTTTTGGGTGCTCCAGGATGCAGCCTGCTTCAGAGTATTCTGAACTACACTAACCGTTTTGAGAAGAACAACAGAGCCCTAGAAGTTTTTATTTAACTTTGATTCAACTTTCCTAATGCAACACACACAAGAGAATTAGCACGTAAGTTTGAAAACCAATCAAATTTGGAAGAGCAGAACCTGAATGAACTCTTCTGATTTAGTTTTCCAACTTTATCCAAAGCTAAATGGATGTAAGACCGGTCACTCCAAAGCAGGACTGGTTAAGATAATTAATAAGGACTAAGTAAGATAAGATAAAAGACAAGAATGACATTTTTCAGGCACAGTTTGCACTCCGGCTGGGGCCCGAGGGTCTAGCGCAGTGCACCTAATGCAGTGGCTCAAGAAGACACCGCAAAGGCCTTCCTCAGACTAGGACATGCGAAACACAGCAGGACATGCTTTTTATTACAAACGCACTGGCTGACGAGTCTTATGCTTTAGATATTGACACGCAGAGCATATGAACACAGTGGCCTGTCAGCCAAGAGTCTACTGTTTCTCAACGTCGGACTCCAGGCACTTGAAGAAGCCATTCTCATCACCCATTAGATTATACTGGGAGGCCCAGTGGTGTGGGAGGCTCCTCAGACCTGTTAAAACCCCTGCTTCGTCATTTACTAGCTGGGTGACCTTGGGAAAGTTACTGAATTTCTCTGAGCCTCTGCCTTCTTTTCTGTAAATTGGGGAAATAATAAATTGTAGTTTATTCTCAGCTCGTTCCAGGGCAAACCACCCAGAAGTAATGCGGAACATTATAGGGCAGAGTTAATTTTCATTATGTGCTAGAAATGACTTAACTTTAAAATCTCAACCGTGAATACTCAGGTCAGTAAAAAATCCGCATCGGCAGATTCATGGGCATCAGCTGATTCCAGTTTTCTCTTAATTTTCATCTACTACAATGTGTGTGTGGTTTCTTTTTTTGCTTTTATTGTTTGTTTATTTTATTTGCTTGCAACTGCTGGCAGATAAGTAGTAACAGGAAGCAAAGATTTTAGAAAAAGAAAATTGAGTCAAAATTTAAAATTCAGAAAATTCTGTCCAGTATCTTAATTTTGTTCAGCAAATTGGGACCCCACAACTGCCCTCCAGCGTTTCGGGAGCACTGCAGAAAGCAAGCAGTGGATGTGGGCAGGCCCGCCCCACATTTCTGTGGAATCTGGAACAAGAATACAAATGGCAGCCCCCATACCATCTGTTTAAATATTAAACATTATCAATCAAATGGAGAAACTGTTAGATAAAACATGTTCTACCTTCCTGCTTTGACAAATATGTTTTTGTCATGTCCTAGAAGGCCAGATTTGAATGTAGAATTTGACTCTGGAAGATGGTGGCACCAGGAAGAAGCCACCCCCTTCTCTTCCCACCCCTTGTGCCGTCCCCCACCAGAAGGGTCCTTAGGCAGGTGTGTGTAAATTCCCAGCACAGGGCTCAAACGCTGCCCATACCCCCTAAAAATTGCCCCCCTCCTGTAGCCCCTTGGACCGAGGGCATGCACACTGCCCAGGGCCTGGTGAAGCGGCTCAGGCAGCAGGCTCTGGGCTGTTTGGACAGGAACTTCCTTCGCCCAGTAAGCTCCTCACCACAAGAGAAGGGAGCAGCCAGAGGAGGGCATGAATGGGGCCCTTTAAGGCGGGGCCCAGCTCGGGGGCCCTAGTCAGTCCCTGAGTCTAAGGGTGGTACGGGGGGGGTGGGGGCGGCCACCAGGTAGGATCTCAATGCCCTGGCGGGGCCAGCACTCATTCAGTGCACGCAGGAGAGCCGTGACACCACTGCTTCCGGCCTTGTTTGGAGGCCCAGGCCTTGCTTCCGTTGGAGGACACGTCAGCCAGCATCCCCAGTGCATCTCACCACAGACGTCCTGCTTCCACCCGCCTCGCTCTCTCACCTGGACCAGTGCAGCAGCCTCTACCTGGTCTGGCTGCTGTCCTCCTGGCCTCCTTGTCCCCCAGCTCTCCCCACAAAGCAGCCTGAGTTACCCTTTAAACACGCGCTGGGGTCGCATCCCTCACCTGCTTTGACCTCCGAGACCACCCACTGCATGTGGAAGAAGGTGCACGGGGTCCCAGCCTGGCTGCGAGGCCCTGCCTCATCTGGCCTCACTTCTCCTTACACCTCAGACGCCTCTCGACTCCCCTCTTGCTCCCCACCATGTGCTTGGGCACGCCAGCATCTCCCAGCCTCAGGGCGCTGCGCTCTGCTCCTGGCTTTGCTCCCTGGAGTGGCCCTCCCAGAGGCTGGCACGACTCCTTCCTTCCTGTCATTCGAGTCTCACCTTCCCCAGGAGGTTCCTCTTAGGTCCGGGTTGCACCCTGGCACCCCTCCCCCTCACTCCCTAGGCCATTGTGCCTTTCATTTTCCTCATAGCACTCTCTGGAAAACGGTCTTGTTTACTTATTTTACTTGTTCCCTGTCTGGCTTCCCCACTAGGATGCCAGCTCCACAAAGACAGGACTTTGTCCTGTTCTGCCTATTTCCAGAGCTAGAACAGGCCTTGGCATATGGTAGAGCCTCAAATATTTGTTGAATGAACACAGGATGGATTCTATTCAAGAAAACTGCTCCCCAGCCACCCTCCCAGAACTCAACTTGTTCCCAAGCCTAGGAGGGCTGCTTGAGGGTGGCCTCAAGGGATGCTGGGAAGGCCCCGACCCCCTGGGTCAGGACTCCCCAGGGCAGACCCATCTGGAGCCTCCTGCAGCTGTGCCAGGCAGCATTGCCAGGGCCTGGAGAGTCTGCACGGTGCCTTTGGGCTAACTTGAAAGAAGCCCCCTTAGGCAGATGTGGCCCCCAGGGGCTTGGCTGAGTAGAAAGTGCCTCTGTCGGGAGGAAAAAGGGCCCCTTTCTCTGGAGAGGTACAGCCCAGCCAGGACACAAGGCTTGATGAGTGGAGGCCTCCCGAACTGGGCTCGTTTGTATAATGCAAACTTCTCAGCCTGCAGGACAACCCTGAAGCGCCCCCTCCACCTGGGCTCCAGAGCACCCCCTGTCTGTAGGGCACCGCTGGAAGGGTGCCCCAGGAAGGCAAGACTGAGTCCTTGGACGTGTCTGGACATCAGATCCACCTGGGAGAGTGGGCCTGCCCTGATGCAGGCTCAAGGGGGAGTCAGGCTGCTCCAGAACGTGGACCTGAAGAACCCACGACTCAAGAGATGGGGTGCGGCCCCTTCCACCCCACTCCTGTGCACTCACCATTTTGACCCCGTTCCTTCTCCTTCCTAATCCCAAGGATTTATGCCTCAAGGTGCATCTTTAAAAAAATCTTAACAAATGAGGAGAGAAGCGAAATCATTTGAAACTCAGGAGTTTGAGGTGCTGGCTCGTGACGGCCTCAATTCTAACCTCCCTCTTTGTGGTTATCCTCAGCCCCGCTGGGTCTAAGCCCCTCGGTACTTGTGTGAGACGTCCCCCAGGTGCAGACATTGAAGCGGCAGGAGAACCACGCTGCACACAGTGCGCTCCGTGATGTTTCCAAAGGCCTTTTCCATCCTCGCGCAAGACTCGAGGCTGGGTTATTGCCAGAGGAAGCCACGAGCAGGTCCTGCTGTGGTCCATGGTGAGGTACTGTCAGCTTACAGAGTGAAAAAACCGAATTGCAAAGGCTGCTGTTCTTGACATTCGGGATTAATCCTTAACTGAAGAAAAGCAAGTTGCAGAAGAGCATGTAGTGTCTCCTTTTTGGGGAAATTACTATGTAAACATATATTGTCAGTGTGTAGAAAGAAGTTAGAAGGAATACACAGCAAACTTTTTAACAGTGGCGTTGCCCCGGTAGGAAGAGAGGGCACTCGTACTTTTTAACTTATGTATATCGGACTTTTTAAACAGATAAGTATGTATTTATTACTTTTATAAACTATGAAAATATTTTGTTTCCTTAATTTTATAGTTTTACAAACCATAAAAAATATTATAAATTCACCTTAATTTACTGTAAAAATATGTAATGCCATAATGGGTGGCATAGTTTTGTAAATAACTTTAAAATTTTTTTTAATGACCATATTTTCCAAATAAAAAAATCTGGAAACATGCTCTAAGAATGAATTTTCTTTCTTTCTTTTTTGTGAGGAAGATTGGCCCTAGGCTAACACCTGTTGCCAATTTTCCTCTTTTTTTTCTTCCCAAAGCCCCAGTACATAGTTGTATATGTAGTTGTAAGTTATTCTAGTTCTTCTATGTGGGATGCTGCCACAGCATGGCTTGTTGAGTGGTGTGTAGGTCCCTGCCCAGGATCTGAACCAGTGAACTGAGGCAGAGTGTGAACTTAACCACTCAGCCACAGGGCCAGCCCCTGAACTGTTTTCTGATTTGCAAATTTGCTCATATGAAGAGCCATCCCTAGTTATAGACACTAAATCACATTTAGTCCTACATTTAACATCATCTTTATTTTAAATGAGAAAACCTCATGTATTTATATATAAAGAACTTCTATGAATCAATATGAAAAAGAATCACAATCCAAAAAAATGGGCATTTCCAGAGAGTTTATTAAAAGAACACAATAAATGAAAATCGATTTTAAACATTTAAAAGTACTAATTACTCTAAATAAAAGATATACAAATTAAAACTACAGTCGGAGAGATAAAGGTGAAAACGTGTGATTATGTACTGTAGTGGGAAATGGGTAGGGCAGAGCAGTAGGATTATGTAACGATACCACAGTTTAATAATATGTGCCTGATTTGAAAGCATCATCTCTGCCTTTCACCTGGCAGTTCTACTGGTAGAAATTTAATCCCACAGACTCTCCTACGTGCACAAAGGGGTACATACATGGAGATTGACCAAAACATTATTTATAATTGCGGAAGACTGGAAACAACTAAATACCTGTCTATTAATAGAAGACTGGTTAAATAACCATGGTTTAGCTGGTTAATAATCCTCTGCATCTCTGTTAAAAAGGAGGAAGAAGGGACTGGCCCCGTGGTGCAGCAGTTAAGTTCGTATGTTCCGCTTCGGCAGCCCAGGGTTCACTGGTTCAGATCCCAGTTGTGGACGTATGCACTGCTTGATGAGCCATGCTGTGGCAGCGTCCCACATATAAAATAGAGGAAGATGGGCATGGATGTTAGCTCAGGGCCAGTCTCCCTCAGCAAAAAGAGGAGGATTGGCAGTAGATGTTAGCAGGGCTAAACTTCCTCAAAAAAAAAGAGGAGGAAGAAAATCTGTATGAAATATGTGGAAAGAGCTCTGCTGATATATTCATTTATATGTATATATAAAATACACATATGAAATACACATATGTACATGAATATGTACATATGTATACACATAACACAGAAAATGCATAGAATAGGTTCCCTTAGTGTAAAAAGAAGAGGAGGTCTAAATATAGGCTTATTGTTTTCTAGAACATCTCAGGAAGGACACACAAGCAGAGAAATTACAAAGGGATTTGCAAATGGGTGAGAAATTTTTATTATACATTAAGACATATAAAAAAGGGGCCAGCCTGGTGGCATAGTGGTTATGTTCACATCTTCCACTTCAGTGGCCAGAAGTTCAAGGGCTCGGATCCTGGGAACAGACCTACCCCGCTCATTAAGCCGTGCTATGGCGGCATCCACGTGCGAAAGAAGGAAGATTGGCACAGACGTTAACTCAGTGACAATCTTCCTCACACACACGCACAAAGACATGTTAAAGAATTAAACAATAATTAAATAATAAGGAATTGAGATTGCTCCCCAAATTCCAAAACATAATTGCTGAGTATGCTCTGAAAACACTAGCCTTGGGAGAATGAGAAGGGGGTTAGTTTAGTTCTTATATAGCTGGAGAGAATTCAACGACCATAAAAGCCCAAAGAGTATTTTATTTTCATTGTTGTCCCCAAGAAGATCTATAAACCGTTCAGTTACAGTAACACTCTCTTATACGACGTGAGCACGTTTCCCCCAATACGGAATTGAGTTTCCTGTCCTTAGTGATTTAGCAGGTCAGGGACTGCGGGTGGGGCAGGGTTATCCCTCCCCATCCCTCCAACTGGTTTTGCTTCTATCTTTTCAGTCAATTTTCCAAAGGTCACTTGGAAAGCACACAATCCATTGAGCTGTCCGGACACTCCCTTTTGGCTAGATAACCCCCCACGGCCCAGATCCCAATGCAGCGTCCTGGGTGCCAGGGGGGCGCTGTTGCAAATCCTCGTGTACTTGGCCAACAATTGAGGGTAACACTGAACAAATGGAGTTTCAACAAGTATGTCTTTAGAATCCAGTGTTTATTATAATTGATTAGAAAATCTAGCTTACATTCCAGATGCAGTCATTTTATCACAGTCAAGGTGCAATAGCAGTTAAAGGAAAACCAGCATGAGTCATGCCCCTATAAAACTGTCTGCTTACAGAGTTTGGCTTTTGTCTAAACGAGGGAAACTCAAAGTCAGGCAGCATAGGAAGGGGTTGTTCTGGCCTCCTACTGGGAGAAATTATTATAAGAAAAGCAGGTCACGCGGGATCTGCCCAATGGCTCACTGACATGGAATGTGCGCGTTGATTGAATTCTTTCGTTGCCCAGCACCATTTGAAAACCCTTCCAATGTCGGGCAATGTCCCACCTCCCCATGCAGAAGCCAGAAATGCTCCCTCAGAGCCTCCCACACAGCGGGGAGGAGGCACGTGAGGAGGGATCTGACAACACACACACTGCCGAGGGCCATTGAGGCGTGCGTGTGAGCTGCAAAGGAGCGGCTGTCGCTTGACTTCACTCTGGGGTGGCAGCCAAGAGGCAGCCAGTGTCTGGGGTGCCGTGGGCATTGTGTGGCCACCCCCATTGCACTGGAGCCTCTGGCCCCCCTGGAGATGTTACCAACTCCCTGACATCCTCTGAACCCTTCTTCAACCTCATTCTCTTCAGCTAGTTAGAGTGGACTCTGTTGGTTATGCCCAGCTGGGATAAGCCCCTGACTTGGATGACTAACGAAGACTGGGCCAAGAATAAAGTCACAGAGGACTCCTTCCATCTTCTCCCTCCGGCTGTGGCCTTGTTCCTGGTACCTTGCCCTCTTTGCAAGCCGTGTCTCACAGCCAGATGAAGAAGGAAAATGGACTGGGGAGGGAGCAGCTGGTCTGAATGCCTCTCATGCACACTGACTTGGATAAGTGGTTTAACCTCTCTTGCTCAGTTTTCTCATCTGTAAAACAGGGATAATAAAGCCGTCTTCCCCATAGAGGAGTTGTGAGGATTAAATAAAACAACCAATTAATAATGCTTAGATGAACGTTCAGGATTAGCTCGCCAGTGAGGAAATGAAACAAGATTAATGTGGGGAGTCAGAAAATTCCTTATTATGTGGGGTAAAAGTAAAAATCCCTTTAACAAAGAGATCAATGTTTCCTAGCCATTTTTTTTTTTCTGGCCATAGACTTCTTTAGAATCAATCAGCAAAAATCCAATGATACATCCAACTGTAAACTCCCAACGAAATCTAGAAATCAACTACCTGAAGATACTGGAGAATGAAAAAAAGCAGGCAGATACTGGAGGGAAGTTGACACTTGGAAGAAAAGGACATCACAGAGTGAGTTTCTTTCTTTTTAACTAGAATTTACTCTGAAGGCAAGATTCTGTCTGTGCACGTAGGGGAACTAAAATTCTGGTATAAAAACTTGCAATGTTATTGGCTTGATGAACCAGGGGACACAGTTCAGGGCAGCCACATTCACTGGAAAGTGGTGGTGGTGGGGGGGATCCAAGAAAGGAGAGGGAGAGCCCAAATTCTGTGCATAAACTCTGCCCACGTCACATCTCTGGTTGACCTCTGAACTGCACATGCATGGGACAGACACGAAGAAGCCAGCTGAGGAAAAAGAATTGAACCTAAATTTCAGCTGCCACTCACCACAGTGGAGACAAAGTTTTCAGGGTGAATTCAGTCAAGTTAACTTCAGGTTAAAATCTAAATCAATTTTCTTTAGAGGAACGTAACAGAATCCAGAGACTCGCGGCAATGTACCATTCATAATGTCCAGGATAAAACCAAAATTCCCTGACATGCAAAAAAGCAGGAAAACATTGCCCATTCTAAGAAAAAAGACAGCCAATGGAGACCAACTTTAAAGATGATTCAGATGCTGGAATAACAGACAAGAATTTTAAAGTGGCTGTTATAACTACACCCAAGGATGTAAAGAAAATACGTTTGCCATAAATAAAACGATAGAAAACCTCAGCAGAATAGAAATTATAATAATCAAATAGAAATTCTAAAAATGAAAAAGTCAATATTAGAAATGAAAATTTCAATATTAGTAATCTAAAAATTCACTTAGGAGCAGAAGAGAAATGACAGAAGAAAGATTCAGTGAAATTAAAGTTAGATCAATAGAAATTATCCATTCTGAAGAACAATACACATTAAAAAAAAAAGACTGAAAAAAATGTGCAGTGCCTCAAGGACCTGTGGGACAATATCAAAAGGCTTAACATACATGTAATTTGAGTCTTAGAAGGAGAGGAGAGAAAAAATGGGATAGAAAATGTTTGGAGAAGTTGTTTGAAGAAATGGCTAAATTTGGTAAAAGCATAAATTTACAGATTCAAAAAGCTCAAGGAGCTCCCAGGCAGGATTTTGAAGACAACAACAACAATAACATTATAGGGACATTATAGTTAAATTGCTGAAAACTAGATTGAAAAAAATCTTGAAAGTAGTCAAATAAAATGACACACTGCATATAGGGAAACAAAGATTCTAACGACCTGGAACTTCTATCAGAAACAAAGGAGGCGGGAAGACAGTGGAACAACATCTTTAAAGAGCTGGGAGAAAAATATCTATCTACTCAGAATTCTGTATCTAGTGAACATATCCTTCAAGAATAAAGGTGGAAGAAAGATCTTTTTTTGGATTAAAGAAAAGCTAAGAGAATTTGTCAGCAGCAGATCTGCATTACAAAAAATGCTAAAGGAAGTTCTTCAGACTGAAAGGAAACGACACCAGATGAAAACTTAGGCCTATGGATGGAATGAAGATCACCGGAAATGGTAAATATGTGGATAACTATCAAAGACTGTTTTCGTCTTCTTAATTTCTGTAAAATACAAATAACTCTCAAGCAATTGTTAAATAATTGTTAAGCAAAAAAATTATAACATAGAATTATGGAGTTTATAATGTATGTGAATGTAATATTAACTATAACATGAAGAACGGGTCATAAATGGACCGATATTGTTGCAAGCTTTCTACATTTTACGTGAAGTGCTGTAATAGAAACTTGTAGCAGACTGAAAAATTAAGGATATATATTGTAATCCTAGAGCAACAACCAAAAAATAAGGCAAAGAGATATAGCTACAAAACCAATAGACAAGTTAAAATGGAATTTTAAAACATATCAGTTAATCAAAAGGAAGAAAGAGAAACAAAAGAAAAAACAGAAGGGACAAACAGAAAACAAATAAAATTATAAGCTTAAATCTAACTATATAAATAAGTATATTAAATAAAAAGGACTAACATTCTAACTAAAAGGCAGAAGTTGCCAGAATGGATAAAAGTGCAAGGCCCAATTATATGCTGTCTATAAGAAATGTACTTTGAATATAAAGACTCATATAGGTTGAAAGTCAATGGATGGGAAAAGACATACCATGTAAACCTTAAGCATAAGAAGGCTAGAATGGCTGTGAAAATATCAATAAAATACTATTCAAGGCAAAGAGTATTACCAGAAAAGGGGATGTTTCATAACGATAAAAAGTCAACACATTATGAAGATATGATAATCACAAGTGTGTATGCACCTAATAACAGAGCCTCAAAATACTAAAGCAAAAATTGATAGAACAAAAGAGTGTGACTGAAGGTTGCGAGTTGGAGAGGATTTACTTTTTATTTCAATTTTATATACTTCTTCTGGATTCAAGTTTAATACCAAATGCCTGTTCTGTCATCATCATCAACAACAAAAGAGTGGAAATGATATTTGAGCTAAGTTCTGAAAGATAAGTTAGAGTTTTCCAGAGAGATGAGAAGGGAAGGCATTCCAGACTAAAGTCACATGTGTGCCAGTGCAGGGAGGCATAAAGATGCCTGGTATGTTCTGTGACTGCAGATTTTTGGTGCACTTGAAATGCAGAATTGGGTTGCTATTACTGAGGAGGGATGGGAGATAAGCAACAGGTGAGTAGAAATCAGAGTTAGAAGAGCCTTATAAGTATACTAAGAAATTTGAACTTTATCTTGATGGCCATCAATAGTCATTGAAGTGTTTTTCAAAAGGAGCAGACAGGATCATGTTTGGGCTTTAGAGAGATGATCCTAACTTCACGTTGGAGGATGGTTTAGAGGTGACCAGATCAAAGGCAGTGATTCCTGGAAGATGCTTCAGTAAAGCAGATTAGAAAGGCTGGAGGCCTGAACTGGAAGAGAAGAACCGAGATGGAGAAGAGAGCATGATTTTGAAAGTTCCATAGGAAGCAATATACTAAGAATTTGGCAATTCTGGATCCAGATGATGACACACACTGACATCTATTGACTCTTGAAGTTGAATGTTGTGAAACCACTTGGTGAATGCTACTTCATTCCCATAAAATAATAATAACAACATAACAATAGCTACCATTTTAAAAGTTTGTTTTGTTTAATGCCATCCCTATCAGAATCTCAACTGGCTTCTTTGTAGGAGCTGACATGCTGATCCTAAAATTCATATAAACTCAAGGAACACAGAAGAGCCAAAACAATCTTGAAAAGAACAACAATGTTTGGAAGACTTACACTCTGTGATTTCAAAACTTATTACAAAGCAAAAGTAACTGAGACAGTGTGTGATGCTGGTGTAAGGATAGACGTAAGTCAATAGAATGGAATTGAGAGCCCAGAAATAAACCCATATATGTATGGCAAGTCAATTTTTTGACAAGGGTGTCAAGTCTTCAGTAGGGGAAAGAATAGTCTCTTCAAAAAATTGTGCTGGGGCAACTGGAATATGTGAAAGAATGAAGTTGGACCCCTATTTCACACTATATACAAATACTAACTCAAAATGAATCAAATACCTAAATGTAAAAACTGTAAAACTCTTAGAAGAAAACATATTGGACAATTTTCGTTACCTTGGATTAGGCAATGATTTCTAAGATACGGCACCAAAAGCACAACCAACAAAAGAAAAAATTGATAAATTTGACTTGATCAAAATTAAAAACTTTAGCGCTTCAAAGAACACCATTAAGAAAGTGAGAAGACCACCTACACAATGGGAGAAAATACGGGCAAATCATATATCTGATAAGGGACTTGTTTCTAGAATATAGAAAGAACTCTCACAACTCAACAATAAAATTAATCCAATTAAAAATGGGCTAAGGATCTGAACAAATATTTCTCCAAAGAAGATATACAAGTAGCCAATAAATACATGAAAAGATGCTCAAGATCATTAGTTATCAGAGAAACACAAATCAAAACCTCAACGAGATACCACCTCACACTCTCTAAAATGGCTGTAATCGAAAAGACAGACAGTAAATGTTGGTGAGGATGCGGAGAATGGAACACTCATACACTGTGAGTGGGAATGTGAAACGGTGTAGCTGATTCGGAAAACAGCCTGGCAGTTCTTCAAAAAGTTAAACGTAGGTCTACCATTTGACCCAGCAATTCCAAACTTTGGTATATACCCAAGAGAAATGAAAACCTATGTCCACACAAAAACTTGTACATGAATTTTCATAGCAGGTTTATAGTAACCAAAAGGTAGAACCAACCTAAATGCCCACCTCCTACTGAATGGATAAACAAAACGTGGTATATCCATACAATGAAATATTATTTGGCCATAAAAAGGAATGAAGTATTGAGACATGCTACAATACAGATGAACGTTGAAAACATTTTGCTAAGCGAAAGAAGCCAGTTACAAAAGATGACATACTATATGATTCCATTTACATGAAGTGTCCAGAATAGGCAATTCTATGGAGACAAAAAGTGGATTTGTGGTTGCCTAGGACGGGGAGGGTGGGAGGGGGTGGTAGCTAAAGGCACATGGCTTTTTTTGAGGGTGAAGAAAATGTTCCCACATTGATTGTGGTGATGGTTGTACAACTCTATGAATATACCAAAAATCATTACATTGTACACTTTAAATGAATGAATTGTATGGTACAGGAATTATGTCTCAATAAAGCAGATAAGAATAAAATTACAAAACAACAAAAAAGTTCACTTTATTTTTAATTTTAAAAATTATATAGCTAATCTATGTATATTTTACTTTTAGGAAATCCAAAATATAACAAGATGTAGAGGAAAAAATTGTAAATTACCTCCTTATCCCGAACTTCTAATCCTACAGCAGTCCTGAGAGGAAGTTCCAGTTTTCAGTTGAAAGCAAATCTTTCTTCACATTTTTCTTCGTCTTTGCATACGTATGAACACGAACAGGATGTAGATACGTAATCTAGTTCTGCAATTTAAAAAGTAAGAGGGTTCACGCTGTATGTATTGTTGTGCTGCTTGCTTTTTTCGTTTAACATTGTTTTGGAAATCCTTCCATATCGTTGGGTATAGATCTTCCTTTTAAAAAATACTGCGTAGAATTTACATAGTATCACGTTAGTAAAGATGTTTGTAGGCTGAATACTTAATAGTGGAGTTGATGAGTCAAAGGGTGTGGATTTACAATTTGACGGATACTGCAAATTGTCCTCTAAAAACGCTGTACAACTTCACATACCCACCAACAGTGAATACTTTTCCCTACATCCATGCAAAGAATGGACATCATTAGGGCTTTCACATTTTGTGTGTTTGCCATTTCATTGTTGCTTTAACTTCTATTTTCTTGATTACCTATATCATTAATGAATTTGAAATTCCCTAAGGTTTTCACCCTGAGTTATTTTTCTTAGGATATCTGGTATGTTTCTTTACATCCCTTTAAAAACAATTTTTATCCCTTTGATTTATCCTTGGATTTTGTTTTGCCTATGTCTTCTGTAAATAGCAAATAGCTAGATTTTCTTGATGGTAGTTCTGACAGATTTGCCTGATCTGAGAGCTGGAATGAAGGGAACTTTCAAAACTTAAAGAGTTTGTTAATGACAAATTACTGAGACTAATTTTGTTTAAAGGTCTCTCTGTATAGCTGTATATCATCTTTGTTTAGTTGGTTATCACGTTTTGCTATAGAATTAAAATTTTAAAGTTTGTTTATATAGCACATTTTTAATTTTATCATAAAGAATCCCACTTGGTTATTATGGTGGTTTTAAAACATGTCCGCAAATTCTTTGACCCTTCTCTCACAAAAGGTGGAGCCTGATTCTCCTCCCCTGGAATAGGCGTTGGCCTTAGTGTCTCACCTCTAACAAGCAGAAAGAAGTGACGGTGTGTGATGTCCAGCTTGCACTTGGCTCTTTTTCTGTTGGGATGCTTTCCCTTGGCACCCAGCCACCATGTTGTGAGGAAGCCCAGGCCACGCGTAGAGGCCCAGCCTCAGTCCACATGGAGAGGCCCACATGGAGAAGAAACGAGTCAAAGCCCCCAGTCAACAGCCAGCACCAGCTGCCAGACGTGTGAGGGACCCAGCTCTTGAGCCCTCCAACTGAGGCCCCAACACCGGGAGCAAAGACTGGCCATCTCCACTGTATCCTGTCCCAACTCCTGCTCCATAGACTCCACAAAGAGTTGTTTTACACCACTAAGTCTTGGGGTGATTTATTACGCAGTCATAGTAACTAGTCTATTTATTGATAAAGATAGTTTTATAGTGTTCCTCCACGCCTTCCAACTGGGATGGAAAAGGGGAGACAACTTTGCTCAGAAATTTTATTATGTTTTTCTAGTAACTCATTCTTCCACTTTCCTCAATGAAATATGTTTAGAACTATTTATACCATCTTCTTTTGGATTTTATATTTCCATTTCTGAATAGAATTATTTCTTTTTTCTTGTCTTTCTTTTTAAAATTTTTTAAGTCTATTACTTTCTTTGAATTAATAGGTTTCTCTTTGCTCCATTCTTTTCCCTGTGGGAATTAGAATATATAGAATTTACACATCATCTATTCTTCCAGGATTATGATCACATTTTTAACGTGCATTTTTGTATCAATATCTAGAAGTAATCAGTACCTATTTCCTCCCCTGAATAAGATGAAGAACTTACTGGGCTTTCATTTCCTTCCTCCCTCTCTCTCCCACCATCTCTCATGTTTACATCATTTGAACTTGAGTTTCAGACTGCCTTCAAAAAAAATAGCCAGTAATTATTTATACTTCATTATAAAGGCACCCTCTAACCCCATTTCTTTGCTTGTCACCGTTTTTAGCATCATGTGTCTTTCTCGTGGATTCATTTTCTGACTTGCCAGAATTCATCTTCTAGTAAATTATTCAGGGATGTCTGTGAGTGTAAACTTTATGTATCTTTGGATGACTGACAATGTTTTTATTTTGTGCGTTCTATTTGAAGGCTACTCTGACTGGGTATAGAGTTCTGGGTTCAAAAATTAAATTTCTTTAGAACTATCTGTGTGGCGTCCCATTATCTTGTAGCATCCAGTGTTGCCAGTGAGAGAAACAATGCTAATGTGACTAGCATTCCACTGTGGGTAATCTGGTTCTCTCTCAATCTCTCTCTCTGTCTTGGAGGATTTTCTCTCTATTTTCAGTACTCTGCAGGTTCAGGAGATGGGCTTTGCCTTCACTCTTCTTAGTAATCTAAAGATCCTTTTCTTTCTCCCACTGTAAGTATTTCTCTCTCTCTGTTCCCCTCCAGCTTCCCTTCCTGCCTCTTAACTTTCCTGGCACCGCAACTCTGCTCTCACCAGACGAGACCCCTCTCACCTTCCTACCACAGAATCTACAGGCCTCCTACATCTGCACCCATCTCCTCCGTTGTCCCTTCTAATGTGACAAAGGAGGTGACCTCCCTCTGCCCCAGGTCAAGCCTTTCCCTCATGCTCTGCACCCATTCCTCTCACCTTCTCAGGGCCCCACCCCATCAGCATCCAGCCATGCTCCAGCGTCCCCCACTTAAGAAAACAAAGCATCTCTCTCTTGACTCCACACCCTTTCCACCCACTTCCCTATTTCTCAACTCTTTATTCATCTAGAAGTTTCTTGACAGAGTTGTCACCATACACCATCTTCACTTTCTCGCCTTTCATTAATTTTCCAACTCAGTCCAGTCTACTTCCCATGCCCCGAGCATAATACTGAAACAGCTCTTGGGAAGGCGCCTACCAGGCTCCCAGATTCAGCAGTCACCCCTCAGTCTCACCTCATTTTCCTCCTCAGGAGCGTTTCACGCTCTCTCCTTGTTGGAAGACTTTCCTCTCTTCAATCTGCTGCTTCTCAGTCTCCTTGATCGCCTCCTCGTCTCTCAGGTTCAGGCCTCAGCCATCTTCTCTTCTCTCACTAAGCTCTTTTCCTGGGGGATCTCATCCTCTCCCCTGGTGTTAAATGCCGTCTATTTGCTGTTTAGTTCCAAATTCGTGTCTCTAACCCAGATGCCAAGTCTGAGATCCATCCTCTAACATCTCGCCTCTCCATCTGGTTGTTTCACAGGTATCTCAGAGTGGACAAGTCTAAGACTGAATCTTGTTTTCCCTCTGAACTCCCTTCCCAGTCTGCTCCTCCTGTCCGCTTATTTAGGCCGGATCCCAGGAGTCAATCTCTACATCTCTTTCTCTCTCACTGCTCCGTGTCGAACTTCTCAGCATAATCTGTTGGCTGTGTTAACCCTTCATTATGGCTCAAAATTTATCTATCAACCTCTCCTTGTACCTTCAGCCAGTACCTTAGTCCAAACATCACTGTTTCTCACCCAGACCACAATAATATTGTCCTAATTGGACTCCATGCTTCCAATCCTGCTCCCTTACAAGGCATTTTGCATCCAGCAGCTATAGGCATCCTTTCAAAAACATAATCCAGATCATACCTTCCCTTTGCACTTAAAGTAAATCTTACAAGGCCTGCATGATCCAGCTCCTGCTCTTTAATTACATCTTATGCCATTCTCCAGCCCCACCCTGCACACCTTCATTCTTTCAGGGACTCTGGCCTTTCATTTCTAGCCTTTCACACCAGCAAAGACACTTAGCCATCGTTCCATTTTCAGGGAATTAATCAGTTGAGGAGGAGATGCACAATGATGCAAGGTGCCCAAGGAGGCAGCAAATTGGATGCATTCTCCTGTGACATGAAGAAGAGTATTTAGTTTTCAGGCTCAGCACTAAAGAGGGCAGAAAATCTCTGATGGGAAAGTATTTGCAAACACGGCAGATGAAAGGTTAAAATCCTCAATACACAAAAATTCCCCACTGAGAAAGAAAAACACAAACAATCCAATAGAAAAATGGGAAGGGATTTAGCAGATTTTTCACAGGAAGAGAAACTCAAAGAGCCAATAAATATGTGAAGAAACTGAAGTACTTTTCTTTTTTTTAAAAAATTCATCACGTTGGCAAAAATGAAAGAGTGGCTCGTAAAGATACATAAAATAAGACACTCTTGTACATTGTTGGTAGAAATATGAATTGCAGCAATGTTTTGGGAAAATAATCTAGCCAGGTCCAAATTAAAATACTTGTTCCCCTTGACCCAGAAATGACACTGTTGGGGATCTATCTTATAGATACACTAAAAATTACCAGCCTATGAGTGCATTTACCCCAAGATGGCATTTTAGCACTGCTTGCAATGGCAAAAGTCAGAGGGGAGATTAGAAACATATTGTAACAAAGTGCAAAATTATTCATGATATCATGTTAAGTAAAAAAGAAAGACATAGAATTCTCTCGCTATTAGTGCAAATCTGTAAATGTGGACTGAGCGTATGGACGCCGTGGATGTACAGAAGTGTTGATTTAAATAGCTGACGCGATTGTGGGGAGTTTTTGCCTTGAATTTTTGATGCTATTTTAATATTGTTTTGCCAATAACATATTCTTTTCAAAACACGTATGGTGAGTTCTGGAAGCAGCGTTTGTTCACGGGATGGAGATCAACTCGCCTTGAAGGCCATTTTCAGGTTTTCAGACTGTTCTTCCAGAAACCAGGAGTCCTGGATGGCTCTGGGGCTTGACCAGCTGTGGAGCAAGGGCAGTGGGTAGGCTTGGGCCTGGGAGAGCTGGAGGTGGGTGCGGGGCTGGAGAGGCGGCGAGGATGGAAGCTGAAAGGGAGTCTCCGTGGGTGAGGAAGTTGCTGCTATACAGGCAAGGCTGGGGCGAGGATCCGATCTGGGGAGGCGGAGAATGAAGGGAGGAGGCAGATCCAGAAAGCAGTTCAGAAGAAGAAACCGTCGACTGGGTGAGTGAAGACGAAGAGAAGCGAAGGCGATTTCAGAGGGCATCGGGGGCGGCCTGGCAGCCACGCACCTCGGCAGGGCAAGCCACGGGGGACAGGGGGATTTCTTAAAGACGTGAGGTGGGAGGGCAGGAAGAGTATGAGTTTGATTTCAGACACGCTGAATTTGAATTTTGAAGGTTTCCTGAAATCAGTTGGGAATAGGGAAATATTCTCTTTGAATGACAAAGTTTTAAAAAAATATATCAAAGAAGCCAGAGACTGAACACTGTTCTGTTACTTGATTGATCTGTAGAAAGAGTGAACTTTCCCTCCAATAAGACAAGCTACTTTCAGCAGAGGGATTTCCAAAAATAGCACCTCCTCACTTTCTGGTAAAACTATTCCTCATTTTGTATAGCTTTATCTTAATATTTTTCGTCTAATAATGAACCCAGATCCTCCTTTTTAAGTGTCTGCAATATTGCTGACATATTTACCCTACTTAAAATATCCTTTTCTTCAAAAAAGAATTCCCTTGCTGGTTTTGCTCATCCTGTCATTGTAAGCAGCGGACACTGATGACCCGAACTGTCCCTCGGAGCTTCAGTCTTTGCTGTGGACCAATTCCTCCATTCTTTTAATAACTTTGGTTCCTCTTTGCACTCTGCTGGCCTTTTCTCTACGTACTTGTGGTAGAAAGCAGCCCCAGCAAAGCACAGTTTTCTGGGTGTGGCTCCATTGTACTTCCCTCATCTGGGCAGCCATGGCTCTCGCTGGCTTTTTCGGGTTCTCCGGCACCGGCTGGTTTGTGACCCTCTCCTGCAGGGACCTCTTCAATTCCTGCCACCAACCAAGGCCACTTTCAGTACCTCTGCCACAGCTGATAGAGTTACATTTTCCAAATCAGATGGCAGTCTTAAAACATCCAAACTCACCCTATTAGGATGGCTATCATAATTTTGAAAAGGAAAATAACAAGTGCAGTTGAGGATGTGGAGAAACTGGAACACTCATACATTTCTGGTAGAAATGCACAATGGTACAGCTGCTGTGGAAAGCAGTGTGGTGGTTCCTCAAAAAGTTAAAAATAGAATTACCATATGATCCAGCAATTCCACTTTTGGGTACAGAACCGAAAGAATTGAAAGCACGGTCTCAAGGAGATGTGTCTACACGCATGTTCATAGCAACGTTATTCACAATAGCCAAAAGTGAAGCAACCCAAGTATCCATTGATGGATGAATGGATGAACAAAATGTGGTGTATCCCTACAGTGGAATATTACTCAGCCTCAAAGAGGAAGGAAATTCTGACATATGCTGTAAGCTGGATGAACCTTGAGGACATTATACCAAGTGAAAGGAGCCAGTCACAGAAAGACAGATACTGCATGATTCCACCTAGATGAGGTAACTAGAGTAGCCAAATTTATAAAAATAGAAAGTAGAATAATTAGTTGCCGGGGACCAGGGAAGGGGAAATGGAGAGCTGCTGTTTAATGGGTATAGAGTTTCAGTTTTGCAAGAAGAAAAGAGTTCTGGAGATTGGTTGCACAACAGTGTGAATGTACTTACCGCTACAGAACTGTGCACTTAAAAACGGTAAATTTGATGTGATGTGTATATTACCACAATCAAACGTTCTTTGAAAAATTAAAAAAGACGAGAAGCAGTGGAGCCAGGATCCAAATCTAGGTCACCTGATGACAGTGCTGGCTCTCAACACCAGGCTATGCTAGTCCTGTAGGTTACGGGACCCATGCGCCTTGGAAGGCCGATTATCTGTCACTCACTCTTACCAGGGCACGCCCTTTGGAGGTCTCTTCCCCAACCCAAGCAGCTTATCAATGGATTCCCTATATGGACATTCAGAGCACCTCCCCCTGCCCAGCCCCTGCCCAGAGGTGTTCTAGTAAATCCATTTCTCTATCTCCATTTGTCCTTTCATGATTGTTGTCCCAGCAGCCAGCTGGCTGGGCCACCCTCAATTAACTTAACAAAAGCAGCACCTCCTCTGATGGGTGTCAGAGTTGGAGCCTTGCGAGTGGAGGACACACAGCCCTGGTACCCACCCCACGGACCTCACTCATCTTTATTATTTGTGTGCTCATTTGGCTCCCTCAAGCCAGGATAAGTTCCTCCGAGATTTTCATCCATATCTGAGGGACCCTTGTTCCAGGCCTGTGCTCACAAAAGCGTTTCTTCATGGGCCTAGGATGTTCTGTTCATTCTTTTACCTTATGCATTCCTTGAAGGTAGGACCTTGTCTCATACTTCCCACAACACTGTCACCATGTTATACACATAATAGGCATTCACAAAAGAACAACATAGATATTTTCAAACTTGACAAAAATGGAGAAAATAGTATAATGAATGCCTGTGCAATCACCACTCTGCATCAACATTTTGTTACCTAGTAAGCATTTCAGAAATACGTAATGAGATAACAGCAGTAAATGGATACAGTTCAAAAACTGAGAACTTTAAATTAGACGTAAGGAAGAAATTCTTGGCAGGTACACTCAGTTTCTTAATAGGTGACACTGTGGCATGCACTATTTCTAGGCCAGATTTTACCATTCTGAGATCATTTATATCTAATTCTGCCTAATGATAATCTAGAGACGGGCTAAATTACCTCTTAATGTATTTTCCTGTTGTGTCAGTCCGAGTGCAGCAGTGTCTTTGTTTATAAGCAACAGAAACTGAGTGTGGTTACCTTAAACCAAATAATCTATTAGAAGGATTTGGAGAAGCGCAGAGAATCTAAGGAAAAATAGAACAACCTGGTAAAGACCAGCAAGCAGGGCAACCCCAGGGCTCCAAGAGCAGGAGCCGGTTGACGATCTCTTCAGGGTGCTGCTGCTGTTGAGAGGAATCAGCCACAACCATTCTCCGCCCTTGTTACCCCATCACCATTCAAATTCCCAAGAGAGAATGTCAGTTGCTCTAGCCTGGGTCATGTACATGTTCAGCTCATCACTATGACTCTGATTTGGCCAGGCCAGTCTGGTCCCCCAAAGAAGAATCTTGTATATTATCAAAAGAAAAACAAGGGATAACAAGGATGAGCAGAGTCCACCCCAAAGACCCACAATTCTTCTCCTAGGCAGCATCTTCTAGCTTAGTGTCTTGTGAACTTAATTTGTCTTATGTAGTTTCAGATGTGGCTTTAATTTAAGTAGTTTTTACTAATCCCTAAAACACTGTCACCCTCTGTGCTGGCACCTCTCTGTCCACCCAGACCTTTTGGAGAATGGACAGTGCACAGAAGAGTAAAAATCTCCCCTATCCATTTTTACCGCAATTTCGGTTTACTTCACTTTACGTAATCGATAAATGTTTGGACTCCGTATGTAAGTAACTTTCTTTTGGCAAATCAAGTTATATTTTCCTACTAACTTATTTAGAACATCAAAGTTTTGTCATCTTTGTGTCTGACTGTTCTTTAGTGAGTGGTCATCATGACAACGGGATTCTCTTCTGGGTAAGTGATGCTCTGTTCAGAGACTCCCCTGTGTGAGAGCCTAATGTGAACACCCAGCAAGGAAAAGTTCTGTAACGTGAAGCATTCTTCTCACACATTTTCCCAAGAACAATAATTGTTTGAGCTTCGTGCATTTTTTAAAGAACACTTATAAATAGATATTTTAGGGAAAGAAGGTAGAAGAAACAGAATTAGAAGAGTAACTATAAAATGTTTTCATTTTCCTTTTCTGTCATTACCACATTTGATTTTAGTCCCTCAGGCTTCAGAACTTAGATGGTCTTTAAGCCAAACATCTGTGGACTGGATTATGGCTGGACTCCGATTATGATAAGCATGCATTTATCTCATCAATTAAAATTGGGCTTATCCCAGAGAAGATTCTGGGTTGTTGGTAGAATCTATTCTTCAGAATCCCCTCCTGTTGTTTCTTCTCCTTTTTACCCCTTTTTTGGTTTGCTTATAGATATTTGCTTTCAAAGTTCTTCAAATCTTCTGGTTGTAGTCATTCTTAGTGAACATTTGCTGTATTCTCCTGGCTTCAGGCAAGGCCCCTTCAACTCACTCTGATCTTTCATCACTTTATTCAACACTCACTATGCTTGGTGTTTCCAAGATGGTCTAGAGTCCACCCATCGTGCAAAGGAGAATACACCAAGACGCACAGCCTTATAGCCTCAGTGCCATGAAGGGTGAGAATATTATGCCGTTGGAGAGAAAGACAGATTCTGGGGGGCTGGGGTACAGAGTTCCTTGTCCACCTGAGAATCTCTAGACAAACGGATAATTTTCATCAACAAATTACTTTACTCTTTACAACACTTTCCATGAGCTAGCTTCTCCCGTTGTGCCACCCACACCTTGGCTGATAGAACCCAGTTCCTTTGGCCAATGAGTGCATTCAGGAACACCGGCCTGGGCCACTCCAGACCAGTGCTAGAAAGAGGACAGGAGCCACATTTGTAATTTAAATTTTTCTGATGGCTGCCTTTAAAAAGTAAAAAGAAAAAGCAATTGAAATTAATCAATTTTAATCTAACCAAATATATAAAAATATTTCAACATGTGATTAATATAAAAGATTAATACTGAGGTATTTTACAGTCTTTTTCTCCTCGGTTTTATTGAGATATAACTGGCATATAACACCATATAAGTTTAAGATGTACATCATAGTGATATGATGTATGTATATATTGTGAAATTTTATAGTCTATTTTGTTCAAAGTATTCAAAATCTGGTGTGCATTTTGTACTTAGAACACATCTCAATTTGGACACTAAGTTTTTATTGGAAATAACTGATCTGCATTTAAATTTCATAAAATTGACAGTCAAAAAACAGCTTCACATACAACATATTTAAAAGTTTTCCAATCACTGAACCAAGTATTAGTTATACGTTTTAAACATAAATTAATTAAAATGAAATAATTTAAAATGTAGTTCCTTAGTTGCACTAGCCACATTTCAAGTGCTAGTTTTTGGACGATGCGGTTCTTAACCCTTGTTGCTCAAGGTGTGGTCTGGGGACCAGCAGCAGCAGCATCCCGTGGGACCTTGTTAGAGATGTAGCTCCACTCTCGATCTGGGAAGCCAGTGTCCCAGGATTCAAATGCACAGCAAACCTCAGAAAGGTTGCTCTAGGATAGTGGTCAGTAGACTTTTCCCGTAATGAGCCATATAGTAAATATTTAGGCTTTGTGGGCCACAGACAGTCTCTGTTGCATATTCCTATTTGATTTTTTTCCCCCACAAACCCTTAAAAATGTAAAAATCATTCTTAGTTCACGGACCATACAAAAACAGGCTGCCAACCACATTTGATCGACAGGCTACAGTTTGTTAATCCCTGTCTAGAACACAATTTCTAAAAGAACAAAAGAATCTGCAGCCCTTTCTAGCGGACCAGTTACCTGGCATATTCTCATTGTAACAAACGAATACAATTCCAAAGATACCATGAATTTTACAGGGCAAATTAGCCATTACCTATGCAAGTGTAAAATACATGCCCTCTGACCCACACATTCCACTTCTAGACATCTAATCTACAGAAACGTACAATTATACACACACACACAGACACACACAGAATATAGCAATTACATATGTTCATGGATATTCATTGCAGCATTATTTCTAAAAGTCAAATATTAGAAATAATGTAAATTTCCATCACTAAATGTTCTAAATAAGATATGATGCTTCTTTACCACAAAACACTGTAAAGATGTTAAAAGAAATGAAGTAGATCTGTAGAAAATGACATGGAAGTATGGCCAGGATATATCACTAATTGAAAAAAGAGAAAGCTACAGAGCAGCATGTTCTCATTTTAAAAATTGAAAACATACGTGTGCAAACGTTCATTTCCCCCCCAACGCGAGCCAGATTAGCTCAGTGATTGCCCCGTGGAGTAAGAGCTGGATAAAGAGGCAGAAGGGACAGCGAACTCTCACTTTTTGCTTTACACATTTCTGTATATTCTGTATATTAGTATTTTGATAGGCATTAGTACCATTTCTGTAATAAAAAGAATGTAAAAGGTGGTTTTGATTTGTGGGTATATGACATTAAAATTTAAGTAATTAAAGATTAAAGTTTACTCTTTGCTGTTGCTCCCTATTTGTAGTAAGCATATTGAGCATATAACCAAAAAATTAACCACGTGAGTCATTTCCATTTTTAGTAACGTGGATCAGAATCCCAGAGAGGAGGGAAGTAAATTGAGATGAAACCAACATTCTGCAGTTCTGTTCTCCTTGAAGTATTTCCTAATTCAAAATAGTATGGAGATGAGATGCTAAACAGAAAGCAGTGGCTACAAAGCTGTGAAACCAAGCAGAACTTTTGGCAAATTTTAGACTTTCACTTAAAATCCAGGAAGGGCTACCTTCAATGATAGATAAACTGAAAATAGACACCCCTCTCAAAAAACTGAACACACTCATTTGCAACAACATGGAAGGACCTGGAGGGTATTATGCTAAACAAAATAAGCCAGACTGAGAAAGACAAACACCATATGACTTCACTCATATGTGGAAGATAAACCTACGCACGGACAAAAGGAACAGTTCAGTGGTTACCAGGGGAAGGGAGGTGGCGGGAGGGCACAGGGGGTGAAGGGGAGCACTTATATGGTGACGGAGAAGAAATGATGTACAACTGAAATTTCACAATGAACTCAATAAAAAAAACCTGAACACAGACTTGGACCCCTTTTAATCCCAAACTACATTAAGGTAATTAGCGCTTACTCTGCTTGCCTGCCAGAAGCAAAACTAAGTCTTCTTTGAAGGAAGATAACTTCACACAGAGTCAAGTTATCTACATAATTTGTTATAAATAATAACTTGTATTCAGTCCAAGATTACCAGGATGTCAGGAGATAGTAGGAAATGATTGAACCCAAGAGAAAAAATGGATAATAGAAGCAGACCCTCAAGAGAGTCATATAATGTGATTAACAGAAATGGACTTTAAAATAACTGATTGAGGTCTTAGCTAGAACAATAAGGCAAGAAAACGAAATTAAAGATTATAGAAAATAAAACATAAAACTCTCATTATTCCTAGACAGCATGATGTTATATGTAGGAAATCCAAAAGAATCCACAGATAAACTATTAGAAGTCATATGTGAATTTAGAGAAGGTTATTAGAGCAAGTTCAATACAAAAAAATCAATTGCATTGCTGCATACCAGCAACAAATACATTTAAAAGTTACATATTATAGCATAAAAACATCAAGCTGCCTACAAATAAATGTAATGAAAGAATCCAAGTGCTGGAATTCTGCAGTAGAAACTATAACACATTATCTTGAGAAAAATTGAAGAAGGTCTAAATATATGAAAAGACATCCAGTGTTCATGGATATTGGAAGTCTCAGCATAACAAATATGTTAATTCTCTCTCATATTAATCTATAGATTCAATGCCATCCCAATTAAAATCTCAGAACATTGTTGCTTTCTTTTTTTTTACTGAAATTGATAAGCTGATTCTAAAATTATATGGAAATGTGAAGGGCCAAGAGTAGCCAAGGTAATTTTGAGAAAGAACAAAGCTAAGGACTTCCATTGTCCGACATTAAAACCTGTTATAAAGCTAGTAATTAAGACATTGTGGCATGGGCACAAGGACAGAAAAACTGACTGGTGGAAAAGTATAAAGAATGCAGAAACAGCCACACATGCCATCAACTGATTATGACAAAGGATACATGGTAGTGCATTGAGGAAAGAAAGGATTATCTTTTCAATAAATGGCATTGGGTCAACTGGATCAATTGGGTCAATTGGAAAAAATATACCTTTACTTCTTTTTTTTTTTAAAGATTGGCACTGGAGCTAACAACTGTTGCCAATCTTCTTTTTTTCCTGCTTTTTTCCCCAAATCCCCCCAGGACATAGTTGCATATTTTCGGTTGTGAGTCCTTCTAGTTGTGGCATGTGGGACGCCGCCTCAGTGTGGCCCAGTGAGTGGTGCCATGTCCGCACCCAGGATCCAAACTGGCGAAACCCTCGGCCACCGAACCTGAGTGCGCAAACTTAACCACTCGGCCACGGGGCTGGCCCCTATATCTTTACTTCTATCTCACCAACACAAAAATCAAATTCAGGCGGATTGGATTTATAAATGCAAAATGTAAAACAATAAAGCTTTTAAAGGAAAATCAAAAGGATATCCTCATGACCTTGAAGTAGACATGGGCATAAGCAGTAACTATAAGAGAAAAAAATTGAGAAAGTTGATTACACTAAAATTTGACACTTCTGTTCATCGAAAACAATATTGGGAAAGTGATACACAAAAGTGGAGAAAAATATGTGCGATATATAAAGTAACAGACTCATGTGCAGACTGTGTGACAGTCTCCTCTAAACCAATACGGAAAAAACAGACAATTCAATAGAAAAATGAGCAAAATACCCAAAAAGACGCTCACAAAAGATACCCAAATAGTCAGTAAACATACGAAAAGATTCCCAACTTCATCAGCCATTGTTAAAACGCACACTAAACCCACAATGAGATATACCACATACCAACCAAAATGGCTAAAATGAAAATGGTGGAAAATATTAAGTGTTAGTAAAGATGGGGAACAACCCGCACTTTCCTTCACTGCTGGTGGGAGTATAAATTATGACAACTACTTTGAGAAAATAGTTTGGCAATATCTGCTATAGCTGAACATATGCATACCTATGACCTAGCAATTCTACTCCAAGCTATATGCCCATCAGAAATGCCCACAAGTGTCCACCTCAAGATAGGTACTAAATATTCCGTAACAGTGCTATTTGTAACAGCCCCAAAATGGAAACTACCAAATGCCCATCAACCACTGAATGGATAAATAAATGAAATACTATACAGTGATAATAATGAATGATCTCTAACCAGACAAGCAATATGGACAAACTTCATAAAAATAATATTGCGCAAAAGAAGTCGGACACAAAAGAGGACATATGTGGTAGGTAGAGTCTAAGAGAGACCTCAATCATTTCTGCCTCCTGGTATTCATGCCCTAGTTTAAGACCCTCCTCTTGAATATAGACTGGATCTAGCCACTCACTTCTAGTGAAATAAATATGACAAAAGTAACAAAGTGTAACTTTTGAGATTTGGTTGCAAAATGGCTCTGGCTTCTGTCTTGCATGCATCCTCTCTCTCCCTCATTTTCTCACTGTGAAGAAAGCCTGTTGCAATATTGTGAGTTGTCTAATGGAGAGGCCCAGGTGGCAAGGAACCGAGGGAGGCCTCAGTGCAACGACCTGCAAGGATTTGAATCCTATTAACAATCTGCCCCTGAATATTGATCTTCCCCCAGTTGAGCCTTCAAATGTGGCCATGGTCATAGCTGACAGCCTAACTGCAAATTTCTGAGACCTTGAGCCAGAGCCACCAAGTTAAGCCATGCGTGAATTCCTGACCCACAGAAACTGTGAAAAAATAAACGTTTGTCGTTTTAAGCTGTGAAATTTTGTGTTAATTTGTTATGCAGAAATAGTAACAAATATGCCATGCGATTCCATTTGACAGGCAAATACAAAAGCAGGCAAAACTAATCTATAGTATTAGAAGTCAGGATAATAGGTTACCCTTAACAAGGGTCAACGACTGGAGGGGAGAACGAGTGGGGTTTCTTGGGCGCTGGTTATGTTTAATTAATTAATTTGGATACCGGATGCATAGGTGGGTTCAGTTTATGAAAATTCACCAAGATGTACACTTAAGATATGTACACTTTTCTGAATGTATGTGTGATGGTTAATTTTATGTGTCAACTTGACTGGGCCACAGGGTACCCAGATATTTGGTTAAACATTATTCTGCGTTCGTCTGTGAGGGTGTTTCTGGGTGAAATTAACACTCTAGTTGGTAGGCTGAGTAAGGCAGGTTGCCCTCCCCAACGTGACCCTCATCCAATCTGTTGAAGGCTTGAGAAGAATAAAAGACTGAACAAAAAAGAATTCTTTCTCTCTGCCTGACTGTCTTCAAGCTGGGACATCAGTCTTCTCCTGCCTTCCTACCGAGATTCAGACTGGAACTATACTATTGACTTTCCCATGTCTGGACTTCTCAGCCTCTATAATTGTGTGAGCCAACTCCTTATGATAAATCCATCTATCATCTCTCTATCTATCTATCATCTATCTGTCTATTATCTATCGATCGATCGATCGATCGATCTATCTATCTATCTATCTACATCCTATTGATTCTGTTTCACTGGAAAACCCTGGCTAATACAGATTTTGGTACTGCGAGTGGTTCTAGAAGAAGAGAATTTTAAGGATGAGTCTTCTGAATTGATTCCGGGGTTTCTGGAATTGGCTCTCTAATCTGATTAGATTTAAAGATCCTAATGCTCTATTTCCAGAAGTAAAGAGAGCACTGATAGTCCCTGGTGTGATCTGGCAATAGAGATACGCACAATATCTCCATTGGCTATTCCTAATCAACCACTTATGAGAGCCAATTCTGAGTGACCGTGTATGGTACTTTCAAACATTTTTGGTAATCTAACTAACATAATGAGGTTGGCTGGTTGCACCAAATGTCACTGGGCAAAGTGGTGAAAGGAAAGGATGAGCTCAGAGATTTGAATTCCCAGATCAAAAGCCACGTAGATGACCTGAAAGCTTCTCCATGAGCCCTGAAGGAGACCCTTAGTTCCTGCAGCTGCAGGGCTGAGATTGTTGAAAATCAAACATAGAGTATCATCTTGAGATGGGCTGAATTACAGCGCGAGTCGAACTTTCAACCCTCACCTATGACCTCAAGGGGAGTTCCCTACAGTCAGCTGACGGGGGACATCCCTGAAGGATGTGGTGAAAGGAAATTTTCCCAGTGGGCAGAACTGTGAGCAGTGCACCTAGCTGTTCCCTCTGTTTGGAAGGAGAATGGCCAGACACGTGATTAAATGCTGATTCAGGAGCTGTGGCTAATGGCCTGCTGGAGGGTCAGGGACCTGGAAGGAAAGTAATTGGAAAATTGGTGATAAGGAAATTGGGGGAAGAGGTATGTGGCTAGACCTCTCTGGATGGGTGAAGATATTTGTATCGCATGTGAATGTTCACCAAAGGGTGACCTCAGCAGAGGAGGATTTTAACAACCAAGTGGATAGAATGACTACTTCTGTGGGTACCAGTCAGCCTGTTTTCCCAGCCACCTCTGTCATCATCCACCGGACTCATGAACAAAGTGGACGTAGTGACAGAGATGTAGCTATGCATGGGCTCAGCGACATGGGATTCCACTCACCAAGGCCAGCTTGGCTACGGACACTGCTGAGCACCCATTCTGCCAACAGCAGAGACCAACACCGAGTCCTCGCTATGGGGCTGCTCCCCGGGGTGATCAGCCAGCTACCCGAGGGCAAGTCGATTACACTGGACTGCTTCCATGACAGAAGGGGCAGGATTTTGTTCCTACTGGAGTAGATACTTACTCTGGGTATGGATTTGCCTTCCCTGCACTCAATGCTTCTGCTGAAACTACCGTCTGTGGACTACCAGAATGCCTTACTCGACGTCATGGTATTCCAGACGGCATTGCCTCTGATCTGGGAGCTCACTTCACAGCAAAGGAAGTGCAGTAACAGACCCGTCCTTGTGGATTTCACCGGTCTTACCATGTTCGCCATCCTGAAGCAGCTGGTTTGACAGAAAGGTGGATAGCTTTTTGAAGACTCAATTACACCACAAGCTGGGTGGTAATACCTTGCAGTGCTGGGCAAGGTTCTCCAGCAGGCATAAATGTTCTAAATCAACATGCAATATCTGGTGCTATTTCCCCTGTAACCAGGATTCGTGGATCCAGGAATCAAGAAGAGGAAATGGGAGCGGCACTACTCACTGTTACCCCTGGTGACCCACCAGCAAAATGTTTGCTTCCTGTTCCTGTGACTTTATGCTCTGCTGGCCTAGAGGTCTTAGTTTCAAAGGGAGGAATGCTTCCACCAGGGAGCACAACAATGAGTCCATTGAACTGGAAGTTAATACTGCCACCTGGCCACTTTGGACTCCTCCTGCCTCTGAATTAACAGACAAAGAAAGGAGTTACTATGCTGGCTGGGGTGATTGATCCTGACTACCAAGGGGAAATTGGCCTGCTACTCCACCATGGCGGTAAGGAAGAGTATGTCTGGAATACAGGAGATCCCTTAGGGCATATTACCCTGACCTGTGATAAACATCAATGGAAAACTACAGCGGCCCAATCCAGGCAGGACTACTCACGGCTCAGACCTTTCAGAAATGAAGATTTGCGTCACCCCACCAGGTAAAGAACCACGACCTGCTGAGGTGTTGCTGAAGGTAAAGGGAATACAAAAAGGATGGTAGAAGGTGGTTCTAAAAACCGGCTGTGACCACATGACCAGTTACAGAAATGAGGACTGTAACTGTCGTGAGTATTTCCCCCCATTTTGTTGTGAATTTGTATGTGTGTATATATATATAGCAAATGTCTTTATTTTCTTCCCTCTCTTATTTCCTTATCATGTGACATAAGATGTACTGACTTTATACCATAGTATTTAAGTATTGTTAATTTTAAATCATGGTATTTGAGTTAAAGAATCTCAAGGAGAAGAGGAAACCTCACTCGAGGACTTTACCTCTCCTCCAGAAGGGGTTAGTGCATTTTTGGTTGTCTGCAGAATAGTTGTATCATGTTAGGTGGAATTAGGACCTTGTTACTGTCTTTATTCGGAGATTAAATATGGTTTAAGGAGATGCTAATGGGTGCCGAGTTGACACGGGGTGGATTTGTGACTGTTCATTTTATGTGTCAACTTGACTGGGCTACAGGGTACCCAGCTATCTGGCTGTGTCTGCGAGGGTGTTTCTGGACGAGCTAACATTTGAATCAAGAGACTGAGTAGAGCTGATGGTCCTCCCCAGTGCGTGGGCCTCATCCAAGCTGCTGAGGCCTAAACAGAGGGAAAGGCTGAGTAGGAAAGAATGCTTTCTCTGTGCCTGACTGTCTTCAAGCTGGGACGTCAGTTTTCTCCTGCCTTCAGACTCAGTCTTGGACTAGAACTTACACCATGGGCTCTCCTGGGCCTGGAATTCTCAGCCTCCATAATTATGTGAGCTAATTCTTTATAATAAATCAATCTCTCTCTGTCTACCTCTTCCTCTCTCTCTCCCTACATCCTGTTGGTCTGTTTCTATGGAGATCTCTGACTTATTGTAGTCAATATGTTATACTTTAGTAATCAATATCTTTATGAAAATACATGAGTGGAAAATTTCACCAGCGACCAAGATTCATAAAAAAATAATCAAGTGGAAACTCTAGTCTGACAAGGACAATAGCCAAAATTAAGAGCACAAGAGATGGGGTCAACAGTAGAATGACACTGAAGAGAGGTTAGTAACCTGGAAGACAGGTGGGTTTAAAAGCATAATAGAGAGACAATACAGTTAAATGAACTGGGAGACAGGTCCAGATTGAAGTATGCAAAAAGGGAAAACATGCAAAATACAGAAAGTAATGTAAGAGGCATGTTAAAAATGGTTAACATCATATAATTGGGTCCAGAACAAGAGGAAAAGGAGAGTAAATTCCAAACTGGATCTATACAAAGAAAGCCACACCTAGGCACATATAGTAAAGAAGCTAAAAATTTAAGACAAAGAGACATTTTAAAAGTATTTAGAGAAAAAGTACACTGTATCTTCTAAAGGAACAAGAAAATTAACAGCTGAGTTTTTGGTAGAAAGGATAGAAGCCAGAAGAAAATGGCATATCTTTAATGTGCTGAAAGAAAATAATTGCCAACCTAGGGATTCCACATCCAGTGAAAAGATGCTTCAGAAATGAAGGTGGAATGAAAAAAGGTTTAGACAAACAATAACTAGAGAATTAGTTACTTCTACATCACTCTAGAAGAAATGCGAAAAGGAGTTCTTCAAGCATAAGAAAAATAATGCCAGAGTTAAGCATGGAAATTCGGGAAGAACTAAGGAGTAGCAGAAAGAGAAAATGTGTGTGTAAATCTAAGTGAATCCGGGCTGCATAAAACAAAAATAGTAATGACATATGGGTTTTACATACACATGGAATCAAAATACATGACACCAAAGGTGGGAGGGGAGTTTACCAGTGCAGACCGTGAACCAAAGATCTGAGTTCAAGCAATTAAGGGGAAGTTAACCCAAACACTATCAATGTGGGACAGGGGAAGTGAGGTAGGAAGCGAAGGGAACCAAGGAAGTGTGCATAATCCAGTAAATCATCACTGTGGGTAACTGGAGCGTAATCCTGCTTGGAAACTCTGGGACCAGAGGAGAAGGAGCGCCTCAGAGCTAATCCCACCCAAGGGGCAAAGCGGCTGGGATATGCACCCACCGACTCTCGTCAGCAATTGGTCGCCGATGACTCCCAGCAGTTTTCGATTTCCCAGTACTTCCAGGCTGCTCTGCACTCATCAGCCAAAGAAGCCCTCAGGCCAAGCTGAGTCACAGATGCTGGGAGTGGTAAATTGAGCCAACATGCATGGAAATGTAAGTGCCAAGGGGGCCTAAGTGGCGCATAGAAATCGTTTATTTCAGGAAAAAAGGGAGTTCAAAAATTCAAAGTTTATTTTTAATCATCCAGGAAGAAATAAATATGCTAACTTATATTAGACCCTAATAAATAGAAGATGCATATTGTAATCTCCATATTTTAGAGATAAAATAATGTGTATTTGACAAGTTAGTAGAGGGGGAAAACGGATTGATAAAAATGACTTGAATCATCAAAAAGAAGGTAACATAGGATAATGGAATGAATGGAAAACAAATACTAAGATAGATTTTAATCTTGATGTATCACTAATTGCATAAATGTAGAAGAATTAAATATTCCAATTAAAAGACAAAGATTAGCAGATTCAATAATAAAACACAGTCCAACTAAATACTGCTTACAAGAGACACACTTTCAATATAAGGATACAGAAAAGCTGAAAATAAAATGATGGGAAAATACAGACACAGCAAACATCAACCAAAACAGAGTGCAGTTATATTAATATCAGATAAAATAGACATGAAGACAGGAAGCATTAGGAGGGCTAAAGAGGGGTAATGACAAAACAGTCAATCACCAAGAAGACGACAGTTCAAATTTGTATGCGTCTAATAATATAGCCTTGACACTGAACCTCTTGATCTCGAGTTCATGTGTCCGATGTGCAGAAGGCCAATCACTGAGACAGCAGTGCTTAGAGACAGAGAAAGCTTTATTGGAATTGGCCAAAAGCAGAAGGCGGGAGGATAAGTTCTCTCAAATCCACTTAACAAGAGAAGAAAGCAGAGTTTTATAGAGCTAAGGGGCTTGGCAGGAGGAGTTTCAGAGAAACAAAGTAAACAAAGTGACAAAGTACCGGGGGTTATGACTCAACATATGAATTTTAGGAGGATGCAATTCAGCCCACAGCCTGGAGCAATGGGACCTGTCATATCCTGGGAGCGTAAATTGGTACAACTGCTTTGGAAAATGGCTGGGCAACATCTACTAATGCTGAGCAGACACACATCCTGTGACCTACGAATGGTTCCACTTCTAGCTGTATGTGCAACCGAAATGCAGACATGTGCACATCAAAAACCACGTACAAGAATGTTCAAGGAGATATTCATTACCGCCCCAGACTGGAAGCAACCCAAGTATCCACAATGGAGAGACACATTTTGGTATATTCACACAATAGCGTGCTATAGAATAATAAAAATGAACTGTGTACTCCTACTCCCGACCTCGGTACATCTCATGAACATAATGTTGAGTGAAAGGAGCTGGATACAAAGGTGTACATTCTGTACATTCTATCAAATTGCATTTACATCAAGTGCAAAAAGAGGCAAAGCTACTCCACGGTGTTGGAGGAGGAAGTAGGATCCTGACTTGGGGAAGGGAACCACAAGGGGGCTTCTCCTCCTTGATCTGGGTGCTCACCTTGTGCAACCTCATGGAGTTGTGCCCTGAGGATTGGTGCAATTTTCCTCAGTATATCAGTTCATTAAAAACAGGAAAGCACCTCAACCCAGCCTGCTACTAGTCTGCAACTGATTTTAAAAAGCCACCTTTGTCAGCGTAGTACTTAAGTTTGCAGGTTCCTGTTCGGTGCCCCAGGGTTCGCCTGTTCAGATCCAGACGCAGACCTACCCACCACTTGGCAAGCCATGCTGTGGTAGGCGTCCCACACATAAAATAGAGGAAGATGGGCACGGGTGTTAGCTCAAGGCCAGTCTTCCTCAGCAAAGAGAGGAGGCTTGGCAGATGATGTTAGCTCAAGGCTAATCTTCTTCAAAAAACCCCCATCTTTGTCAGGACAATTGCAATGTCCCAGGTGTCTGTCCACACTAGGTAGGTGGCCACGAGGTCGAATCAGCATTATTCTCTCCAGCTGTGGACAGCATTTATAAGTCACCTCCTCAGCAACAGTTTGGAAAATTTCTCCCAAAAGATTAAGACTACACTTCTCATGGTCTAAGGAACATTAAATTGAATATTCTTAGAAAAAGAAGCTTAGATAAAGGCTACTTTTTTTTTTTTTTTTTGGTGAGGAAGATTGGCCCTGAGCTAACATCTGTTGCCAACCTTCCTCTTTTTTGCTTGAGAAAGACTGTCACTGAGCTAACATCTGTGCCAGTCTTCCTCTATTTTATATGTGGGACACCATGGAGTGGTGCATACATCCGCGCCAGGATCCGAACCCTCCAACCCTGGGCCACTAAAGCAGGGCTGTGTGTGAACTTAACCACTACACCACCGTGCTGCCCTGATAAAGGACTGCTTTTTATTATGGAATTGAGAAGAAGGGATTCAGGAGGGAAAACTTGAGTAAATAAGACAAGAATAGAGTCCCCTAAATGTATCCAGGCAGTGTCCTGATCCCAGAGGATCTAAACCTAATTTTCAACACAGATCTCTCTTAAGCGCTTAGTTTCTTTATTCCCAGTGGATTATTTAGCTGAATTTGGGCATTAGGTGTCCCAGAGCCAGCTGAGTTTGCAGTTACCACTCCCCAACCGCTCTCCTCGCTTCTCCCCGGATGCCATGGAGATGGGCAATCAGAAGCGAGCTTTCCCCTGCTCATCCTCATACCCTCGAGCAGAGCTGAGCACTCATAGCAGCAGCTTTGGATTTCTCTAGTTTCCATGAAACAGGAAAAAAAATTGACCTAGCTGGAGAGTGACCCTGGGAACTCTTAAGATTTGGCACCTGTGCACCTCATGTGGTTCTGGGAGAATTCTGTATCAAAAACAGAATTTTTTCCGTGACAGTCTTGGTTTTATGAATAGCCCAGCAATTGCAGGTGGGGATTCCCTCCTGCTCTGGTCTCCTTGGCCCAGGGCCACGACTCTTCTGCACTTCCAGGCTCCGGAGAGCAAAATCCTGGCAGGTCTCAAGGGAGCTTTTGGAAAGAGGTGGGGTGTTTCCCAGCCCTTGTACGAGAGAACATGCCATACTCCCGGGTGTATCCCACTTGCTCTCGTTTGCAAATGGTTTGAATCGATAGGCCCTTTTAAAAAAATAATTCACTAAGTATGTAATTTGGGTGAGTTTTACTTAGATTTCAGATTTAAAAAACATCTCCCTGCAGGAACAAATT